>NC_083430.1:6805908-7485408 GCF_020745735.1 Hemiscyllium ocellatum | reverse complement strand
TTGAAGACTCAGTTAGGGCACTTGAGTGTCACACATTAGCCAGGAAGGACCGAAAGAGAGAGCTAAGAAGAACCAAGAGGGGACATGAGAAGTCTTTGGCAGGAAGGATCAAGGAAAGCCCTAAAGCTTTCTGTAAGTATGTCAGGAATAAAAGTAGTAAGATTAGGGCCAGTCAAGGACAGTAGTGGGAAGTTGTGTGTGGAGTCTGAAGAGATAGGAGAGAAGCTAAGTGAATATTTTTTGTCAGCATTGCCAGAAAAAGACAGTGTTATAGAGGGGAATACTGAAATACAGGCTATTAGACTAGATGGGATTGAGGTCCATAAGGAGGAGGTATTAGCAATTCTGGAAAGTGTGAAAATAGGTAAATCTCCCTGGAAGGACGGGATTTATTCAAGGATTCTCTGGGAAGATAGGGAGGAGAATTGTACAGCCTATGTCTTTGATTTTTATGTCGTCATTGTCTACAGGAATAGTGCCAGAACACTGGAGTTTAGCAAATGTTGTTCCTTTGTTCAAGAAGGGGAATAGAGACACCTCTGGAAATTATAGACTAGTGAGCCTTACTTTGGTTGTGGCTGAAGTGTTAGAGAGGATTGTAAGAGATAGGATCTATAATCTTCTAGAAAGGAATAATTTGATTAGGGATAGTCAACATGGTTTTTTGAAGGGTAGGTCATGTCTCACAAAATTGATTACCAGACGATTACCAGACAGTTGGATGAGGGTAAAGCATTTGATGTGGTGTATATGGATTTCAGTCAAGCATTTGATAAGATTCCTCATGGTAGGCTATTGCAGAAAATATGTAGACATGGGATTGAGGGTAATTTAGCGGTTTGGATCTGAAATTGGCTAACTGAAAGAAGATAGAGGGTAGTGGTTGATAGGAAATGTTCGTCCTGGAGTTCAGTTACTAGCGGTGTACTGCAAGGATCTGTTTTGGGGCCACTGCTGCTTGTAATTTTTATAAATTGCCTCGATGAGGTGCAGAAGGATGGGTTAGTAAATTTGCGGATAACCCTAAAGTCGGTGGAGTTGTGGACAGTGTAGAATGATGTTGCGGGTTACAGATGGACATAGATATGTTGCACAGCTGGGCTGAGAGGTTGGAATTGGAGTTTAATGTGGAAAAGTATGAGGTTGAAGCGCACTATAATTATCTAATACTTTTACACTTGTCTGAAATTTGCCTACATATCTGCTTTTCTATTTATCTCACACTGTTAAGGGGCCTCGTACACTTCCAGCAATTCGATTGCTCCTTTTTGGTTTTTAAGCTCTACCCATACGGCTTCATTTAAGGAGTCTTTTAAGATTACATCACTCCTTACTCCTGTAGTAGATTCCCTTATCAAAATTACGACATCTCCTTTTTCCCTTCTTCCCTGTTTCACTGAAGGTCCTGTAATTTGGAAGGTTGAATTGCTAATTGAAATGCTCTGAACCATGTCTCAGTGACAGCAACGTCATCTTACACATAAGTTTTGTCCTGAATTGTGTCAAGGTTCTTGAGTATTATTGGAGCTGCACTCTCTGACCTTGTAGCTGGTGGTCAGGCTTTGGGGAGTTAGGAGGCAAGTTACTTGCTGCAGTATTCCTAGCGTCTGACATGCTCTTGTAACCACTCGATTTTTACGATTTGGAGATGCTGGTGTTGGACTGGGGTGCACAAAGTTAAAAATCACACAACACCAGGTTATAGTCCAACAGGTTTATTTGCAAGCACTAGCTTTCAGAGCAATGCTCCTTCATCAGGTAGTTGTGCAATATAAGATCGTACAGAATTTATAGTAAAAGTTTACAGTGTGATGCAACTGAAATTATATATTGAAAAGACCTGGATTGATTGTTAAGTCTCTCATCTTTTAGAATGAACATGTTGGTTCCAGTTCTTTCATATGTAAGTCACAGAACTTTCTCAAAATTACATTCTCAAGTGAACTTGAACAATTGGTGTCATGTTGGCCCAGATGTTGCATTTAAGGTGTGAGCTGCCCTGTGTGAGACTGCTGGTGCCTCACTAATCTAAAAAATGGATTTACAGAATCTTACATGGATTCTCGCAGTTTTTGAGCAAAGTAAAATGTAATTCTGCAAGTACTAATTCATCCCACAAACGTGTGTGTGTGTGTGTATGTGTGTATTTGTGGGTGGGGGGGGGGGTTATGAGTGTCTGTGAGAGTGTGTGTGTATCTGTGTGAGCATACAGGGATTTTAAGTCTGTGAGAGTGTGTGTGTTTGCGTGCAAGTGTGGCAGTGTATGTGTGAAGGAGAGCCTGTGTTTAGAGAGGGTCTGCATGAGTGTATGGGTCTTTAGGTGTATGTGTGTGTAGGTGTGTCTGTGTCTCTGTGTAGTGCAGTGGGGTCACCTGTAGTGTGACATGAACCCAAGGTTCTGGTTGAGGCCACCGCCATGGGTATCAAACTTGACTATCAGCCTCTGCTCTGTCACTTTTTGTTGTTCTGGATCAGTGGTGCTGGAAGAGCACAGCAGTTCAGGCAGCATCCAACGAGCAGCGAAATCGACGTTTCGGCCAAAAGCCCTTCATCAGGAATAAAGGCAGTGAGCTGGAAGCATGGAGAGATAAACTAGGGGAGGGTGGGGGTGGGGAGAGAGCAGCATAGAGTACAATGGGTGAGTGGGGGAGGAGATGAAGGTGATAGGTCAGGGAGGAGAGGGTGGAGTGAATAGGTGAAAAGGAGCTAGGCAGGTCGGACAAGTCCGGACAAGTCATGGGGACAGTGCTGAGCTGGAAGTTTGACCTCACTTTTTGTTGTTGCCTGTCCTGAAACCCGCTTTGGAGGATGGTCTGACCATGTTTGTAGCAGATACTCATGTGACTCAGCCAGCGTTGTCTAACTCATATGCTGTTGTGGTTCTGTTCGCCGAGCTGGAAGTTTTTGCTGCAAACGTTTCGTTCCCTGGCTAGGGAACATCATCAGTGCTATTGGAGCCTCCTGTGAAGTGCTGCTTTGATGTTTCTTCCGGTATTTATAGTGGTTTGTTCTTGCCGCTTCCGGGTGTCAGTTTCAGCTGTAGTAGTTTGTATGTGGGGTCCAGGTCGATGTGTCTGTTGATGGATGTTCTTGCCGTTTCCGGGTGTCAGTTTCAGCTGTAGTGGTTTGTATATGGGGTCCAGGTCTATGTGTCTGTTAATGGAGTTTGTGGATGAATGCCATGTCTCTAGGACTTCCCTGGCTGTTCTCTGTCTGGCTTGTCCTATGATGGTAGTGTTTTCCCAGTCAAATTCATGTTCCTGGTTGTCTGAGTGTATGGCTACTAGGGATAGCTGGTCGTGTCGTTTTGTGGCTAGCTGATGTTCATGGATGCGGATTGTTAGCTGTCTTCCTGTTTGTCCTATATAGTGTTTTGTGCAGTCCTTGCATGGTATTTTGTAAACAACGTTAGTTTGGCTCGTGCTGGCTATTGGGTCCTTTGTTCTAGTGAGTTGTTGTCTGAGTGTGGAAGTTGGCTTGTGTGCTGTTATGAGTCCTAAGGGTCGCAGTGGTCTGGCTGTCAGTTCTGAGACGCTCCTGACATATGGTAGTGTGGCTAGTCCTTTTGGTTGTGGTATGTCCTCGTTCCGTGGTCTATCTCTTAGGCATCTGGTGATAAAGTTGCGTGGGTATCCGTTTTTGGCGAATACCTTGTATAGGTGTTCCTCTTCCTCTTTTCGCAGTTCTGGTGTACTGCAGTGTGTTGTGGCTCTTTTGAATAGTGTCCTGATGCAGCTTCGTTTGTGTGTGTTGGGGTGGTTACTTTCATAGTTTAGGACTTGGTCTGTGTGTGTTGGTTTCCTGTGTACCCTTGTGGTGAATTCTCCGTTGGGTGTTCTCTCTACTAACACGTCTAGGAATGGGAGTTGGCTATCCTTTTCTTCTTCTCTCGTGAATCGTATTCCTGTGAGTGTGGTGCCAAAAACGGATACCCACGCAACTTTATCACCAGATACCTAAGAGATAGACCACGGAACGAGGACATGCCACAACCAAAAGGACTAGCCACACTACCATACATCAGGAGCGTCTCAGAACTGACAGCCAGACTACTGCGACCCTTAGGACTCATAACAGCACACAAGCCAACTTCCACACTCAGACAACAACTCACTAGAACAAAGGACCCAATAGCCAGCACGAGCCAAACTAACGTAGTTTACAAAATACCATGCACAAAACACTATATAGGACAAACAGGAAGACAGCTAACAATCCGCATCCATGAACATCAGCTAGCCACAAAACGACACGACCAGCTATCCCTAGTAGCCATACACTCAGACAACCAGGAACATGAATTTGACTGGGAAAACACTACCATCATAGGACAAGCCAGACAGAGAACAGCCAGGGAAGTCCTAGAGGCATGGCATTCATCCACAAACTCCATTAACAGACACATAGACCTGGACCCCATATACAAACCACTACAGCTGAAACTGACACCCGGAAACGGCAAGAACATCCATCAACAGACACATCGACCTGGACCCCACATACAAACTACTACAGCTGAAACTGACACCCGGAAGCGGCAAGAACAAACCACTATAAATACCGGAAGAAACATCAAAGCAGCGCTTCACAGGAGGCTCCAATAGCACTTGATGATGTTCCCCAGCCAGGGAACGAAACGTTTGCAGCAAAAACTTCCAGCTCGGCGAACAGAACCACAACAACGGACACCCGAGCTACAAATCTTCAACCAGACTTTAACTCATATGCTGCAGGCAAGGATGCCCTGAGGCATGGTATATTGGCAAGACCGAGCATAGGCTACAGCAATGGATGAATGAGCACTGCACAACAATCAGCAGACAGGAGTGTTCCCTCACAGTCAGAGAACACTTCAGCAGTCTGGGACATTTGACCTCGGACCTTCGGGTATCCATCCTACTAGGTGGGCTTCGGGACAGGCGACAATGCAAAGTGACCGAGGAGAGAGAGAGAGAGACACATGCACGCACGCTCGCTCGCTCGCTCGCTCTCTCTCTCTCTCCAGGACACATGTCCAATAATCAATGCCATCGTCCTATCTGTCAGATATGACTCCATCCAGTAGAGAGTCCTATCCCTGATGCGTATTGGCTCCAGTTTTGCTTAGGCCTCTTGATGGCACACTCAGTCAGATGCAGCCTTGATTTCATGGCCTAACACTCTCCCCTCAATATGAATCGTTGGAACTTGGGTTGTTTTCCTTGGAGCAGAGGAGATTGAAGGGTGATGTGATTTACATGTATAAAATTGAGGGCATAGCTAGGTTATACAGGAAGGAACTTTTCTTGTTTGTGTAGGGATTAATGACCAGGGAACATAGATTTAAGATAGGGCGCAGGAGGTTTAGGAGGCATGTGAGTTTTTTTTTTCACCCAGTGGGTGGTGTGAATCAGGAACTCAGTGCCTGCAGGGTCCAAAGGGCCTTTGGATGCATGCGATCCCAACTGGTTTCCCCTACTTCCAACAAATCGCCATAATGTGCCCTACCTTATTGCAGTGAAAACATCTTTGTTTCCTGCATTCTCCTTCTCTTTCAACCATTACCTTTCTGACCTGAGGTTGTAATTTCTGAACACTCTAAGGTGTCCCTTCCTTACCCTGGCTAACTGCCTTCCCCTTACTCTCTCACTTTCTGTTTTTCTCAAACCTTTGGAGTTGATGGAATGAGAGCTTATGGATTAGCTCATAGTAATCAGACATTGTGCAGCTTTCTGTTACTCTCTGTGTGATTCCATTGTGGGTGGTAAAGAGTTTTTAAACTCCTCTCTTAACTCCTCATAGGTTGTTTTAATTCTGAATGCCCTGATCAATCTGTGAAAACAGCTCTGCTTCCTGTCCCGTCGAACTCTATGTCTGCCCTGGCTGTTATCTTAGATTCCTAAACCTTGCCTGTTGGCTTCCGGGACTATTTCAAAGTATTGAAAATTGCCGTTATCTTGGTCAGTAAACCCTTGAGCCCTTCCCTGAAAGATATGCAAATGCATCCTACACTTTGCCTCTGCAAAGCAAAGGTACTGAAAATGTCCAGAGGACTGGAGGTCATTCCATCTGGATTGCTACGTCCTCAAAAGATAGGAAGAACATTGCCATTTCTTTACCCTTGAACCTCAGCAGTACCTGTACTGCCTCAAACATTTTCTGACTCAACATCATATTTCTGCCAGGATTCTCTACATCTGTACTTCCCACGGCTTCTGGGCTAATCTCTCCCAACTCTGCTAGCTTTTATGTCAGCTGTCCATCTTTCTCATTCTCTCTGATTTGGCCTCCAGCTCTGTTTTTTATCGTGCTAACTGTTGCACTCTTTCTTCTCATCTTTCCTGAGTTTCTCATTCTAGCATCCTCATTTCTTTATTGTTCCCTACACTACCAACTTCAGTTCCATTACTGTTAGCTTACCTGTGACTCAGTCTGTTCCTGGAAAAGGTTTAACTGTAACGCTACCTGCACTGCCAGCTGTGCCTTACTTATTTTTGGTGGGTTGTTAGTATTAGGACTCCTGCAGCTTTGGACGTGTTTTTTTTGTTTTGTCCCTCATAACATCTACAGACACTTGTTAGTCCAAGGTAGCTTGACCAATTGCCATTTCTGCTGCTGTTTTATACTTCAAAAAATGCTGTGCCAGAAGTTTTAACTTTTCGTAATTCCTGTACTACCCTTGATGTTTAACTGTTCCATATCCCGGAAATGAGCCCTTAATTATGTCATGGGCTTTGAATTAACATACTGCTAAACACAAAGTGGGGAATGGTAGTTCTATAACGTTTAATGAAAGTTTTGTAAAGTTACCGCAATAACTTCTCACAAATGACCTGTCCCTCAATTTACTGCTCCCAAGCTATACTCATCACAAAGACTTCTGGTACTATTTGTTTCACGTAAAACGGAAATAACTTTTTATTGCTAATGAAAATTACTTTACAAAATTCTAGGAATAACAATGGTATAAATTCTTAACTGACTACCCAGACAATCATCCTAAAATTACCCATTTTCCTCAAGCCAGCATTTAAATGTGACAGGCAAAAGATCTTAGACCAGTTAGTCTGACCTCAGTGGTGGGAAAGATGCTGGAGTCTATTATAAAGGATGAAAATTATGATACATCTGGATAGTAGTAACAGGATAGGTCAGAGTCAGCATGGATTTATGAAGGGGAAATCATGCTTGACTAATCTTCTGGATTTTTTTGAGGATGTAACTCTGAAGATGGACGAAGGAGATCCAGTAGATGTAGTGTACCTGGACTTTCAGAAAGCTTTTGATAAAGTCCCACATAGGAGGTTAGTGTGCAAAATTAGGGTGCATGGTATTGGGGCAAAGTACTAACTTGGATTGAAAATTGGTTGGCTGATAGGAAACAAAGAGTAGTGATAAACAGCTCCATTTCGGAATGGCAGGCAGTGGCCAGTGGGGTACCGCAGGGATCAGTGCTGGAACCGCAGTTTTTTACAACAAAAGTGTTAATGATATAGAAGATGGTATTAGTAATAACGTTAGCAAATTTGCTGATGATACTTAGCTGGGTGGCAGGGTGAAATGTGATGAGGATGTTAAGAGATTACAGGGTGACCTGGACAGGTTAGGTGAGTGGTCAGATGCATGGCAGATGCAGTTTAATGTGGATAAATGCATGGTTATCCACTTTGGTGGCAAGAACAGGAAGGCAGATTACTACCTAAATGTAATCAATTTAGGTAAAGGGGCAGTACAAAGAGATCTGGGTGTTCTTGTACACCAGTCAATGAAGGTAAGCATGCAGGTACAGCAGGTAGTGAAGAAGGCTATAGTATGCTGGCCTTCATAACAAGAGGGATTGAGTATAGAAGCAAAGAGGTTCTCCTGCAGCTGTACAGGGCCCTGGTGAGACCACACCTGGAGTACTGTGTGCAGTTCCGGTCTCCAAATTTGAGGAAAGACATTCTGGCTATTGAGGGAGTGCAGCATAGGTTCACGAGGTCAATTCCTGGAATGGCAGGACTGAAAGACTGGAGCGACTGGGCTTGTATACCCTTGAGTTTAGAAGACTGAGGGGGGATCTGATTGAGACATGTAAGATTATTAAAGGATTGGACACTCTGGAGGCAGGAAACATGTTTCCGCTGATGGTTGAGTGCCGAACCAGAGGACACAGCTTAAAAATACGGGGTAGACCATTTAGGACAGAGATGAGGAAAAACTTCTTCACCCAGAGAGTGGTGGCTGTGTGGAATGCTCTGCTCCAGAGGGCAGTGGAGGCCCAGTCTCTGGATTCATTTAAGAAAGAGTTAGATAGAGCTCTCAAGGATAGTGGAATCAAGGGTTATGGAGATAAGGCAGGAACAGGATACAGATTAAGGATGGTCAGCCATGATCATATTGAATGGTGGTACAGGCTCGAAGGGCAGAATGGCCTACTCCTGCACTTATTGTCTATTGTCCCCACGTTCAATTCCCCAGTGATTGTGTGGGTGGAAGGGGAGTGGGAGCTAATATAAATTGTGAACCTGATATAGAGTCCCAGCCTTTTCTGATAAATTTTAAAATTTAATGTCTGAAGTTAATTATAGAAGCAAAAGTTAGAAAGAATAGTTAAGGTTGCAACAGCACAATTTACCTCATATTCTCAAATCTATCTGATGCAGATGCAGATGCATCTGTCTGTAAAAGTATCAGTGGGAGTAACAGCACATTGTAATTGTGGAAATAAAGTTACATCTTTACACTGAGGATAGGCTGCATCATATTGTGTGGCACTACCGCTGTGCTGAATAAGATAGACTTTTGAACAGATTTTAGTCTGGGCTTTCGTGAGATTAGATTAGATTATATTCCCTACAGGCGCTTTGACCCAACAAGTCCATACCGACCCTCTGGAGAGTAACCTACCCAGATCCATTTCCCTCTGACTAATGCACCTAACAGTACAGGCAATTTAGAATGGCCAATTCACCTGACCTGCACATCTTTGGACTGTGGGAGGAAACCGGAGCACCCGGAAGAAATCCACGCAGATACGGGGTGAATGTGCAAACTCTGCACACAGTGGAGGCTGGAATTGAACCAGGGACCCGGGTGCTGTCAGGCAGCAGTGCGAACCACTGAGCCACCGTGCTGCCCTGTGGACCATAAACTACAGCAGAATTTTTCTGAGAATAAATTACAACTGTTTGCTCCAGCACATTCCCACTATCATTACCGTCAAGCTGCCGGATCAACCTGGTTCAGTGAAGCCTGCGGGAGGTAGTGCTAGGAGCAGCATGAGGCATATGTTAAACCGAGTTGCTGACCTGGTGAAACTACGAAACTGAACTACTTGCATACTAAACAGCAATTAAGAAACAACTTGTAGACTGATCAAAGCAATTCTACAACAAATAGATCAGATCTAAACTTTGCAATCCTACCCTACGTATTGTGAATAATTGAGGACAATTAAACAATTTACTAGAAGAGGAGACTGAACAAATACCCCACCCTTAATGATGGTGGAGCCCAGCACATCAGTGCAAAAGGTAATGCTCAAGCATTCGC
Source organism: Hemiscyllium ocellatum (assembly GCF_020745735.1). Lineage (NCBI taxonomy): Eukaryota > Metazoa > Chordata > Chondrichthyes > Orectolobiformes > Hemiscylliidae > Hemiscyllium > Hemiscyllium ocellatum. Next base: position 7,475,895 of record NC_083430.1, on the reverse strand, counting down.
AAAAATCTTCAGCCCGAAATGCTGAGTAGATAATCTGTCTTGGCCTCCTCCGGATGTCCCCAGCAAATTTTCAGCAAGTTTAATCCACTGTATCTGACATTCAGAAACATTTGAAAATGCTGGCTACTGTGAAGGCTGTGGGCTCTGTCAATATTCTGGCAATGGTGCTGAAGATTTGTTCCCCATTTGTTGTTGCAGCCCTAATCAAACTTTCCAGTTCAGCTGCAACACTTGCATCTACCTGACAATGTAGAAAAATGCCCAGGTATGCCCTGTAATAAAAGGAGGATCAACCTAGCACAGCCAATTACCACCCCAACAATTGACTCTCAGTCAACTGTGAATTAATGGGAAGCGTTAGATAAGGCCAAAGATATGAGAATCAATATGAGATCTTACAGTGAACAAGAACAAGTTAACTGCAAGTTTGACAGAAGACATTGTAGAAAAGTGGTTCTGTAAGGTAAATACATTACCACTTCCAAGTTCAAGCTCTAATTAGGAAGAATGAACAGACTGACATTTCAGCTGCCGTGAAAACTAATCGGGGGCTAAGTTACTAAAAGAACATAAAAAGGAGAAAGATATGCAGAAACTAAAGGAATTCAACAATTGGTAGCTATGCATGTAAAACAATTTGGAATTGGACAATTTTCACCTGCAATTCCTAATAAGGAAATTGGAATGCCAACTTGACAAGTCTGACCTGTATGAAAAGCAGCGGAGAAATTCCAGAGATTCACTACTGCAAAGAGGTACCCTACCTTTAGGATGCATGATGAAAATATTGAGAAAAAGTTGCAGCCTGGCCAAATGCCAATTCTCCTGGGTAATAACATTCAGGGCTAGGTACAAAATTCAGGTAGCTGTCAATTGTAGTTACAGGTGTGTGTCATTTACTTAAGTACTTCAGAAAATGGAGTTCCAAGTGCTTCTGCTGTATCTTTGCCTATGTATATACTGTTGTCTCTCAGAAACAGGCAACAAAAGGATCATCGACAATCGTAACAAGCAGTATTTGCTTCACAATAACGGGCTCATTGATGCTAAGTTGTAATTCCCACAGGACAACGCGCCTCCTGACCTCATCAAAAACATAGACAAAATAACTAAACTTGAAAGGTGAGGTGAGAATGACTGCCTGTGACCATAAGGCTGCATTTGTCCAAGCATGGCATAAAGGAGCTCTAGCAGAATTAGTTTTTATTGGGAGTTGGGGCAGGGTGGGTAATAGAGAAACTCTGGTTTCTCCACGCCTGGTTGGAGTTAGACCGGGCTCAGACGCAGATGGACAGTGGTTGTTGGAGTTAAGTAATCAATGCTTCAGGATATAGTGATCAAGTCTTTTTTAATATTTCATCCATTTTTCTAATCAACATGTTCAGATATTATTACAGACCTCTAGAGCAGTTAGGACTTGAACCTAGGCCTCCTGGTCTGGGTAGGGGCATTAGTATTGTGCCACAAGAGGATTCTTCTTGTATTTTAGTGTCCTAGGCTCAAACATTTTCAGCTGCTTCATCAATGAGCTTTTTTACCCCTCCTCCCCCCATCATAAGATCAGAACGAGGGAAATTCATTGATTTGAATTTCACATTACACATTCGTAGCTGCTCAAACTAAAGCAGTCCATTTTGAAATGCACCAAGACCTAGATATTATCCAGACTGAGCTGAGCAGTGGCAAATAATTTTTGCACCAGGCGATGACCATCTTCAACAAAGAATCTAACCATCATCCCTTAATATTCAAAGCATTATGACTGTTGAACACCCCACTAGAGACTGAAGGGGTAAGCTATATCAATACATTGGCTAAAATAACACAGTAGTGACCAGGAATCCTGCAATTAGTAATTCACTTCCTGACTACCCAAGACCTAACCACCATTTACAAGATACAAGTCACACATGGGATGGAATATTCCTCATTTGCCAAGAAGAATGCTGCTGTAGCAACATTCCAAACATGTCACAGCACCTAGGATGAAGCAGCCTTTTAATTAGCACTACAAGCATTTCACTCCCGACACCAATGATGTTCAGCAGAGTCAGTGTGGACAACTTACAGGATGCATTGCAGATATTCATTTAGGCTTCTTCAGCAGCACACCTGTGACCATCAGTGTTAACAAGCACCTTAGTAGCAAATACTTTCAAGCACAACCTACAAGTAACCCTTCTAGCTATGTATCTTGACTTGTAAATAAGTTGCTATTCCTTCACTTCTAGTTCAAAATCATGGAACTCTTCCTTTAATAGCATTGTGGGTCCAGCTGCACCAAATAAGCTGTAATGGTTCAGGAAAGCAGCTCATTACCCCCTTCTCATGCAAGGACTGCTGAATGCTGGCAAAGCTAGAGAAGCCTGAACCCTGAATGAGTAAACTAGAAATTATTGCAAGAGGATTTGAATGTGAAAATAAGAATGTTATCCTTTAGTTACATAAGGCATTGGTGTGACCACATTTGTGTACTATGTACAGTTTCAGTGTCATAGAATCATAGAGATGTACAGCATGGTGACAGATTTATGGCCCAACTCGTCCATGCCGACCAGATATCTCAACCCTAATGTAGTCCCACTTGCTAGCACCCAGCCCATATCCCTCCAAACCCTTCCTATTCATATACCCATTCAGATGCCTTTTAAATGTTGCAATTGTATTAGCCTCCACCACTTCCTCTGGCAGCTCATTCCACGCACCATCCTCTGTGTGAAAAAGTTGAGCCTTAGGTTTCTTTTATATCTTTCTCCTCTCACCCTAAACCTATGATCTCTAGTTCTGGACTTCCCCACCCCAGGGAAAATAACTTGTCGACTTACTCTATCCGTGCCCCTCATGATTTTATAAACGTCTTTAAGGTCACCCCTCAGTCTCTGATGCTCCAGGGGAAATAGCCCCAGCCTATTCATCATCTCCCTATAGCTCAAATCCTCCAATCCTGGCAACATCCTTGTAAATCTTTTCTGAATCCTTTCAAGTTTCACAACATCCTTCTGATAGGAAGGAGACCACACTTGCATGCAATATTTGAAAAATGGCCTAACCAATGTCCTGTACAGCCGCAGCATGATCTCCCAACCTTTGGTCAATACTCTGACCAATAAATGAAAGCATACCAAACACCATCTTCATTATCCTATCCACCTGTGACTCTACTTTCAAGGAGGTATTAACCTGCACTCCAAGGTCTCTTTGTTCAGCAACACTCCTAGGACCTTACCATTAAGTGTATAAGTCCTGCTAAGATTGCTTTTCCAAAATGCAACTCCTCACATTTATCTAAATTAAACTCTATCTGCCACTCCTCAGCCCATTGGTCCATCTGATCAAGATTCTGTTGTAATCTGAGGTAACCTTCTTCGCTGTCCTCTACACCTCTAGTTTTGGTATCGTCTGCAAACTTACTAACTATACCTCCGACTTTCACATCCAAATCATTTATATGAATGACGAAAAGTAGTGGACTCAGCACCGAACCTTGTGGCACTCCATTGGTCACAGGCCTCCAGTCTAAAAAAACAACCCTCCACAACCACCCTCTGTCTTCTACCTTCAAACCAGATGAGAATGTCAATGCATTGGAGGTAGTCTAGAGGTTGTTTACTAGACTGATACTTAAAATAAGTAGGCAATCATCTGAGGACAGATTGGACTTATTCTGACTGAAACTTAGAGTGAGAAATGATTTGCTTGAGGTATTAGGTTCTGAATGGACTTGTCAGGAAGGATAAGGAAAGGATGTTTACTCTAATGTGTGTCTAGAATGCAGAATCAGTGTTTAAAAATTAGGAGTTTTTTAACGACAGAATTGAAGAGAACTTTTTTTTTCTGTCACATAAGATTATGCAAATTTGGGAAAATTCAGCAGGTCTGGCAGCATCAATGGAGAGAAATCAGAATTAATGTTTTGGGTCCAATGACCCTTCAGGCACAGATACTGCCAGAATTTTTGTTTTTGTTTCTGATTTTCAGCAGCCTCAGTTCTTTTGGTTTTATTCAAATTTAGAACTCTGCACCTCAGAAGACAGTGGATACAGGAAGATTAAAATGTTTTTCATGCGGAAATAATCAAATCTTTGATTCTTATGCCTAATGAGCACTTGTCAAGAATTGTTGGGAATATGGAATTTGTTTCACAAACCAATCAGCCATGATATTCTTAGGGGCAGAACTGAAATGAGGACCTAAATGGCTGCCTTAAACTCTTAATTTTCATGTTTGTATGAAGATGATTTGTATCATCTAGGCCATTGTGTCACATTTAGGACTTAGTAGCAATGTATTCTTGGATGGACAGCCTGATGATTGTGGCAATAATATATATGCTAATTTTTTTATATTCCATCAGTTAAGGATAATCAAACAGATGAAAGTATGAGTTGAATTTTTCATGAAAATAGTAATTCTTCTCATATAAAAACATGATGGTTTTGGAGTTGGAAAGAAAGAGTTGATTTTCTATTTATTATCTTCCGTTTTATCATTTATTGGAAAAATTCTGAGTATTTCAATCAAAGGTTACTTGCTGATTCTCAATTGTTTGTGATTTTAATTTAAGAAACAATCTAATAAGTCTGACTTGTTTTTGTTTCAAGTGCTGATAATTTATATATTTGTTCTCTAGTAGTTCCAGATATATTCCATACCATCCTGTTCAGGGTGGTACTTGAACCTGGGCCTCTTGGCACAGGGGCAAGAACACTACCATATTTAGAATACCGTGTCCAATTTTGGGCCCCACACCTCAGGAAGGACATACTGGCACTGGAGCATGTTCAGCGGAGATTCACATGGATGATCCCTGGGATTGAAGGCCTGACATACGATGAATGGGTCAGGATCCTGGGATTGTATTCATTAGAGTTTAGAAGGTTGAGGGGAGATCTAACAGAAACTTACAAGATAATGCATGGCTTAGAAAAAGTGGACGCTGGAAAGTTGTTTCCGTTAGGAGGGGAGACTAGGACCCATGGGCACTGCCTTAGAATTAGAGGGGGGCAATTTAGAATGGAAATGAGGAGACATTTCTTCAGCCAGAGAGAGGTAGGCCTGTGGAATTCATTGCCACAGCGCAGTGGAGACCAGGACGTTAAATGTCTTCAAGGCAGAGATTGATACGGGGAGAGTGCGGGTAAGTGGCGTTGAAATGCCCATCAGCCATAATTAAATGTCTGAATGAACTTGATGGGCCAAATGTCCGATGTCTTATGGTCTAATGGTCTTATGGTCACTGCACCCACGATGCTTTTGTCTGTTAGTTCCATTGTTTATGTGTCAGAAAAAAAAGACCTGCTTTTGTTGCAGGGACACACTTAATGGGGATTGATTTGCTGATATTTTCTTCGCAGAACTGGAAGTATAATGCAGCACAGCTGTTTCCATTCACCTCCAAGCTATTTCAAATCTTAACAGGGCTCTTGTGGCCCCAGTGGTAGTGTTCCTACCCCTGGACCAGAGAGGCTCGGCTTCAAGCCCCACCTGCTCCAAAGGTGTGTCATAGCATTTCTGGACAGGTGGATTAGATAAATAGGTTAATTTTTTAAAAATAACAAAATTGAAATCTTATCCAAGGGTTCTTGTGGCATAGTGTAGGATGAAATAGGAGACATGGGCTCAAATGTCCACCTGCTCCTAATCAAAATATTTCTAGAAAGGTTCTTGAGGAACATATCTTCAAATCTGAGCTGTGGAAGTATGTTCTCTTTTCATGGTTATCAGAAATACAGAATTTGTAGTTTGCTAAGGGAGAACTGACCTAATTTCTCTTGTTACATGCATTTCCGTTATCCCCATGCAGCAGTGTGACTGATTGGTAATTAGGGCTTTCTGGTGTAGTTTTCAGTAAGGCTTCCGTCGATAGAATAGGAGAACTGTTGTATTAAGAGCCACGTTACTCTAAGATGTGTGAATTGGTGGCCAACAAGTGTATCCAGAATCATTGGCTCCTGCATGCTATGAATTATTGCTTACTGAAAGTAAAGATTTGGTGGATGAAACAGGAAGAACCTCTTATGCTTTGACATGTGAAGGATGGACAGAAGAAGAGAACATGGAACAGGATAATCCAGTGTATGAAAGAGAAAATTTCCTGGGGCTTTCAGTTAATAAAAACTGACAAATTAGTAGTCATTTTACACCTTTTTTTTCCTTCCCACATCCATTCTTGCCCAATACTTTACTTCAGGCCTGTCTGTTTCCTTCAGGGGTACATTCCCCTGTGTTAGTCATCTACAAGGGTAGTATTCTGGAAATCTGTATGGCTCAATTTGTCTTTTACTTTCTAGAATAATGTTCGTCAGTGATTGTCTACAAATCATTGCACTCTGTCTATGAATATTGTTTAAAAGCAACAGCATTTGTTTATATTTGTGCTCTTATCTTTGTAAAACATCTTGAGGTGATCCACAAGAACATAATCAGACAAATATTGACAGAACTATAGAAGAAGTTATTTGAATAGGTGACTATTATAAGTTTGTTGGAAAATAAGTTTTAAAGAGTCACCTATGAGAGGTGAATAAGAGATAGAAAGTCCAAGAGATATAGGGAAGAAATTCCAGAGTTTCGTGTTTGTACTTTTGAGGCATGGCTGTCACTCCTATTTGGAAAGGACAAAGGCTCATTAAAATCAAGCAAGCACTGGACCCAAACGTTAACTCTGATTTATCTCCATAGATGCTGCCACACCTGCTGAGCTTTTCCAGCAATTTTTGTTTTTGTTTCTGATTTGCAGCATCTGCAGTTCTTTTGGTTTCGATACCTGTTTGGATATTTTTGAGTGAAGTAGCCTTTCAGGGTAAAGCAAAATTTGATGCATCATGCTCAGCTGCACAGGGAAGGAGTAAAAAGTGTGGGAATACAAAACTTATCTGAGATTCAATTATGGTGGAACACTATTCACTTTTTCAGATGAGTTCACCTCCAAAAAGCTGAACACAAACTAGGGGAAAACAGCCAATTTGATTGTCAACCCATTCACCACGTTAAACATTCATTTGCTCCACTTTCAGTGTCGCTTGTTTAAAATCCTGGAATTTCTTCCCTAACAGCATTTTGGGTGTGTAGACACCAAATGAACCATACTAGGACAAAAAAGACACCAACACATACATTCTCAAGGGCACCTAGGGATTGTTCTAAATGCTGGTCCTGCTATCCATAAATGACGAAAGAGAAAACACTGATGGACGGTGATGGCATTATCCACCATATAAGGGGTGCATTGTTGTAAATGATCATTGTTTGACAGTATCTTCTATATTCATGACGTTCTATAAATTTGAAGACATAGGGCCACAGAAGCATGAAAAAAACCATTACTTTTATATTTCTCCTATAAACCACATATCATCCTGACTTTGAACTCCATCGTCATTCTTTTACTGTTGCTGGGTCAAAATCCTGGAACTTCCCTCATACATCAAGATGAATTACAGCTTTTCAAGAAGGTGGCTTTCTCGATCAGTTAGGGATGGAGAATAAATGGTAACTTTCCCAGTGACATGCTCATCCCATAAAAAGATAACTTAAATCTCCCTTCCACTACCTGCTGGTTTGTAGACACTATCTGTTAGTGTAACAGATTTTTTACACAGGTTGTTCTGCTCTAACGTGCATTTCATTAATACGAATGTGCTGTAGCATGATTGATGAATTGGGGATACTGTTTCTAAAGTGCAAACTTCTAAAACTGCGTTGGCTGTAATGCTGTTTCTAAAGCACAATTTTTCTATAATGCAGGGTTGCATGAGAACCAACCATCATGTTGTAGAACTATCTGTATGTCCATATGGTTCTATTTCTGTCCCGTTGGTAGGGATTTTGTTTTATTAAATTACCATTTTATTTGAAATAAGTACAGCTGTTCCACATTTCTTGTTTTTCATCTCTATCTTTGTTATGCCCTACAATGTTTAATTTTCGGTCCTAATTTTTCTATAGAAAGTCTCAATAATCCCTATTATGTTTATTTTCCCTCAATGCATGATTACCTCCAGCTTTCCTGTTTAATTATACACAGAGTGCATTACTTTCTAGTCATATTAGTTCATTTTTAATAGGATTTTCTATCACTTTTGTTTAACCATTTTTGGACTCATCAATATCAATAGTATGACATGTTCACAAGACATGAAGATAGGTCATAAATGATTTTAAAACAATTGGAGAGGTCTACTGAATGGGCAAGACCAGTTTAGTTGGAATACAATGTAGAACAATGTGGGGTTGTCTACTTTAGTTGGAAAATCAGATCTGCAGAACATTTCTTGAATGTTTAAAGATTGGGGAGTGTAAATGTAAAAAGAAACTTGGGTGCCCTTGCAGATAACTGAAGGCTAGCATGCAGGTGCACCAAGCTAATTGGAAGGCTAATGGAATGTTAGCATTTTTATTACAAGAGGATGTGAGCATAGGAGTCACGAACCTTTGTTTCAAATAGGATCATGGTTTAAGCACACCTAAAGTAGTGGGTGCAGATTTTTGATCTCCTTTACCTCAAAAGATGCTTTTGACATGGGGGAATGCAATGAAGGTTCACCAGCTTTATTCCCAGGATGGCAGGACTGTCCTTGAAGTAAGATGGGGCAAACTGAACCTGTTTCTCTTGAGTTTCAATAAATGAGAGGTGATCTCATTGAAATCAAGAAAATAATTGAATGGATAGTCAGGTTAAATAGAGGCAGAATATTTGCCTTGTGCGGGGAGTCCAGACTTAACAGGCACCATTTTAAGTCAGGGGGAGTGCCTTTTGGGTCTGAAATTAAGAGAATTTCTTCTCCCCCAAAGGTTGCAAGCCCTTTTGAATTCTGTATCAGTGAGTGAAACGGAAACTCTGTCACTGAGTATGTTTAAGGTTGAAAATAATGATTACTATGGTGGCTCAGTGGTCAGCACTGCTGCCTCACAGCACCAGGGTCCCGGGTTTGATTCCAACCTTGAGCGACTGTGTAGAGTTTGCACGTTCACCCCGTATCTGCGTGGGTTTTCTCTTGGTGCTGTCATTTCAGGTGCAGGTTAGGTGGATTGGCCATGCTAAATTGCCCATAGTCTCCAGGGGTGTGTAGGTTGGTGGATGAACCATGGTAAATGCAGAGTTATAGGGTAGATGGGTGGGTCTGGATGGGATGGCCTTCAGAAGTTCGGTGTGGACTTGATGGATTAAATCGCCTGCCTCCACACTATAGGGATTCTGTGATTCAATGGTGTTCTACTATTGGGAAAGTACAATCATACTTAATGGCAGGTCAGTTTCAATGGACTGAATGGTCTGCTGCAGTTCCTATGCTCCTTCAATCCTAAAAGTTATAATTAGTTTAGCGCATGGATTTTAAAATGTAAACAAAAAAGCTGATCATGTTGTAAATTGGTTACAATTTCTAGCACTCAGACATCATCATCTTATAAAGCCACACCCTTGTATTGTGTTGACCGCATACAGTGTCAACAAGAGGAAACAGATCAGTAGATGAGATGACTGTCTCACCCAGTTCTTAACAAGGAAGAGCTATTAAAACACATTATGCTTGATGTGGAGCTAACGGCTGACTATTGATCACTTACAAATGAACAATGGTGCCTGCCAAACAGTTGTGTAGCATGGAGTTTTCCCAGCATGTGAACAACAGTAAGAAAGCAGAGAATTTGGCGAAGATGAAGAAAAGAGTTTGTCGGCATTAAGGCTAAATGGTAGTCTTATTAGGGAGTGGCAAGCATGAATATCATTATTACCGAATGTCACCTCAATTATATACAGGTTGCCATACCCTAAGGTATTAGTGAGAAACAAGCTGGTGCCAGTTCCCTACTTGAAAGTCAGAACTTGGCAGCTGCAACTCTGGATCCTCTGCTGTGACAGGAAGAGAGGCAGTTTGTCATGCTTACCAGCACTGACCAGTCATAGAGGCTGACATATTGCTTTATGACACTGTTACTATCAGCTTGTATGGCAAATGTACTTTTTGCATTTCAATCAAATGGCCATGTATGAAATTTAAGACGATTAGTCCTTAGTCTGGTTAAGAAGGCTGTCAGTCAGTCGGAGGGTGCTGCTACATTTTGTAAAGGGCATTGTCCGATCTCAGTCCATGGGGATAGTCCATGGTCATCCAAGTGCTTAGTGCAATCAGGTTATGAGGATCTGTGTCCTTACAGTTTTCGGATTCAACCATGGTAAGTCACACAGTTTGAGTACAACCAGTCCAAGAATTACTAGTAAATCAGACAGGAAGTCATACAGAAGTCAGTTGAGGGGTTGCTGCATCCTCAGTCAAGAAAGATAATGAGATATCCTAAGTGAGTGAGTAAGAAACACAGGTAGTAGAAAAGATTACTAGTTTGGGGATTGTGGGTGAGTGAGATCTATTGAGGGAAGATGTTGCATGCAGCAGTGAGTATGCTAGACCATGACCCGGGATGGGATGTGGGCACAGTGACAGTGTGTGGGTGGGTGGGTGTGATTACAGAGAGAAGATGATGGCACTTACACAGACAAAGCATACAAGGTCAATAATTTTATTGTTAAGCATTCCTCCAAACTGTGGAAAACACATTGGCCAGTATGGCTACATCAGACCAAGCTGGCAGCTTCAGTTGCAGTGGTCTCCTCTGGCCTCCTCCATTTGTCCCCAGCATTACAAATACCAGTCTTCAGCCAATTCGACTCACTCCACGTGATACGCTGAAAGGTTGGAGATACTGGATACTGTAAAGGCTATGGTCCCTCATAACATCTGGCAATAGTACTGAAGACTTGTGCTCCAGAACATGCCAATCCCCTAGCCCAGCTTTTCTAGTACAGTTACATCTCTGGCATCTATGTGACAATGTGGAAAATTGCCCAGGTATGTCCTGTACATAAAAAATCAGGACCAATCTAACCCAGCCAATTCCTGCCCTATCAGTCCACTCTCGATCATCAGTAAAGTGATGCAAGGTGGCATCAACAATGCTATTAAGAGGTTTCTGCCGCACAATAACCTGCTCAATGACACCCTGTTTGTGTTCCACTAGGACCACTCAGCTGCAGTTTTGGTTCAAAAAGAAACAAAAGAGCTGAATGGAGGTGAGTTGAAAGTGACTGCTCTTGACTTACAACCAAGTATTTCATCAACAAATCCGAACAAAACTGGAATCAATGAGCATCGGGGCAAGCTGTCAGCTGTTTGAAGTCACGCCTGCCACATAGTAAGACGGTCATGGTTGTTAAAAGTCAGTCATCTGAGCTCCAGGATATTAGAAGGAGTTCCTATAATGTGGATACAAGTCCTTCGGCCCAACATGTCCACACCAACCCTCCGAAGAGTAACCCATCCGACCCATTCCCCTAACCTGTATTTACCCCTGATTAATGCACCCAACCTACACATTCCTGAACACTATGGACAATTTAGAATGGCCAATTCACCTAATATGCACATCTTTAGATTGTGGGAGGAAACCGGAGGAAACCTACGCAGATACAGGGAGAATGTGCAAACTCCACACACAGTCACCTGAGATTGGAATTGAGCCCAGGTCCCTGGTGCTGGGAGTGCTAACCACTGAGCCACCGTGCCACCCTGAATGATGATGAAATATCTGAAAATGAACCTTCCAGCTCAGCGAGCAGAATTAAATCCAGAACCTCAACCTAAGCTATAAATCTTCTCAAAACTCACGAACCCAGTTCACTCTTCAGCAGCAAACTTGAGTCTTAAAAGAATGTATTGATTAGATTGATGTTTCTGGTTTAGCAGAGATCTGAGAAAGAAGTTTTTTCACCCAGAGGCCAGCAGATGCAGGAATGTACTGCCCGAGAGGGTGGCGAAGGCAGGCACTCCCACAACACCAAAGATGCATCGGGATGGACACTGAAAACGCCAAGGGTCTGGCAGGCCACGGACAACCATAGCCAAGCAGAACAGCAAATAAACTCGTGCAGTCTGGTGCCCACAGCCTGGCACTGACATGGTGGGCCAAAGGGCCTGTTCCTGTATGGTATGACTTGTGAATTTAGGGTTTAAACGTACAAATGCACCCATACCTCTGCAGGGGTTCCTCAGGGTTGTGTCCTAGGCCTGACCATCTTCAGCTGCTTTATCAATGGGCGCCTCTCTATTTTAAGGAGAGAAACAGGGATGTTCATCAAAGATTGCACAATGTTTGGCACCATTCATGACTCTTCAGATACAGAAGCAGTCAACATTCAAATGTAACAATATCTGGACAATATACAGGCTTGGGCTGACAACTGGCAACTAACATTCGTCCCACACAAATGCCATGCTCTGACCAATAAGAGACAATCTATCCATTGCCTCTTGACATTCAACAATATTACGATTACTGAATACTCCACTATCAACATCCTGGAGTAATCATTTACCAGAAACTCAACTGGACCTGTCACATAAACATTGTAGCTACAAAAACAGGTCAGAGGCTAGGAATACTGGGGTGATAGTCCTTGCTTTTGTGGAAGAGTGCAGCTTCAACTCCAACACTTAAGAAACTTGACACCATCCAGAACAAAGCAGCCCATTTGATTAGTACCACATCTACAAGCTTCCACGCCCTCCACCATTGATGCTCAGTAGCAGCAGTGTGTACTTTCTGCAAGATATCAGCCATGATGTGATGCTGCCAGTGTTGGGCTGGTCTGGACAAGGTCAGAAGTCACACGACAGCAACTTCACCCCTGACGAAGAAGCAGCGCTTCGAAAGCTTGTGATTTCAGATAAATCTTGTGGACTAAACCTGATGTCATGTGACTTCTGACCTTATCTGCAAGATCCTCAGCAGAAATTCAGCAAAGATCTTCAGATAGCATCTTCCAAATTGTAACATTTAAAAGACATTTGGATGGGTATATGAATAGGAAGGGTTTGGAGGGATATGGGCCAGGTGTTGGCAGGTAGGACTAGATTGGGTTTGGATATCTCGTCGGAATGGACGGGTTGGATCGAAGGGTCTGTTTCCATGCTGTATATCTCTATGAATCTACTTCCATCTCCAAGGGCAAGAACAGCAGATAACATGAGAACACCACTACCTTCAAGTTCCCCTCCTTACCACTCACTGTTCCTTCACTGGATCAAAATCCTGGAATTCCCACCCTACTGACATTGTGGGTCAACTCACAGCACGTGAACTACAGTGATTCAAGAAGGCAATTTACTATCACCTCAAGGGTAACTAGAGATGAGCAATAAATGCTGGCTAGCCAGCAATGTCCCTTCCCCAAAAAATAATTTTAAAAGGTGTTGGGAAAGGACAGTGCTGTCCTTTCACTCTGGAATTCCAGATCTTGGACAGTGAAGCGGGTTTCAAGTTTGCCCATCACAGCCACGTTATTTGGAACTGCGCAACAACAAACAGTGGGAAGTCCCTGGCATACAGTGTTTGAAATAGTGTACAACTGAGGTTTATTTATTGGACTCATGGCTTGAACAAGTGAGCACTTCTGAATCTTTTGAGTACAAGATAAAGCGAGCAATGCTGTGAAGGGAGGATACAATGTAGAAATGTATGAGAACAGTCACCAGGCATCATGGTAGTAAACCTTGCACAAAACTCCATAAAATATTAGAAAACGTAGTCCATTGAAAACATCTCATTAAGTTGAAACTGATTCAATCAGGAACTCAGTTATATGACCAAAGCATTCGATCTTTGGGGAAAAGAAGATTTAATATTCTAAAAAAAGCCATATTTCAATCTTAAGGATTTACTCCCTGTTAACATTGGTGTGCTAAGAATCTAAGAAGTGCTAAATTCCTATTTGCTCTTAAAACCTAGTTTCCCTGAAGTTAACTCTTGATAGCGAAATATTCTCCAGCCTGAGCTAAGTCTCCTTTGGCTCTCAACCTTTTCAAACCCTTAATTCCAAAAACAATTGCATACTTGCTGAGAAAGTGGACCTAGTCAGCATGCAAACATCATCGTGTTGCACCTTCATAATCTACAAAAGGAATTCACAAATGTTCAGCCATCTGCAATCACCTGAACCCCAGATCCTTCAAAAGGAGCCTTCACTGGCCACTGACTTTCTAGACTCAGTCAAAACTCACAAGTTAATGTTCATGTTAATTAAGTTTTGCATTGTAATTGATTATAAACTTTCTACTTCTACTCTGTTTGCTTCCTTTCACTCCTGTCTGTATTTGTTGAGACAATCATCCCCTGGATTTGAAAGCATAAATAAATGATACTTTGTTTTGAACGTTAAAGTGTTTGTTTGTTTGTCATTTTAAAACGGAACTTTACAAACAGAGGACAAATAGACCGGGGCCTATTTCATTGGGGAAAAGAGATTAAATTAAAAAAAACACCTCTGCTTATGGTCAGAAGAGGGGAATAATGATTTCAATTTACCGGTCCACAAATTAGTGTGTTCTTCCCTACACATTCCTTCCTGTTTTGTTTAGATTTTAGCTGCTCATCTTTCTTGTAAAACCATCTTTCACCTGTTGGTTTAAAGGCTTTACCTTTTCATTAAATACCATTTCTGCTCAAGTCTGAATGATGTCCTAATCTTGATGTGTGGTTCATTATTTGAGGAGTTGCGAGCTATATTAATCATCAGTGAACATTTCCCCGCTCTGATCTTGAGCTGGCAGTAAAGTATTTGATGAAGATGCTGAAAGTGGTTGATACCGGGACACTACCCTGGGGAACTCATGCAGCAGTATCATGAGACACCAACCAGGAGAGATGCTTTCTCCCCCGCCTTCCTAAAGTTTCCCTTTGGTTTAAATTTTTCAAGCTTGATGCCTCTCATTCAAGTATTTTTGTAATGTCAGGGATAGTCAATCTCATCTCACATCTGTGATGAAGCTGTTCTGTTCATGTTTGAACAAAGTTGCATTGAACTTTGGAGGCAAGTGTCTCTGAGGTCCCAAACTGATTTTTGAGTTTTTTTGCTGAGTAGGTTACCACTTAGTCTCACAATGATACTGTCACTACTTTGGTGATTAGACTGGGCAGGATCTTCCCAGCCCTGAATGACGTGGAATAATGGTGAGTCAATTGTGAAAATGTGGTGAGAAAGAAATAAGAATCTCAATGGTGGGGGTAGGAGAAACAGGTCTGATCTTACAGCCAGGTTTTGAATAGTGAAACAATAATCTTGCTAGTGAGTGGCAAGAGACTTAATTTGCATGATACCATTACCTAGTCTTGCCTCATTGGTAAACATTTTCCTATTTTCCCTTGTTCCTGAGAGAAACTCACAGCAACAATTCAATGACTCCATCTTACCACTTACTCCCCCAGGCCTCCATTATGGACAACAGTCCCTTACATCTTACATTGTGCTCCATGGTCTCACCCACCCATACATCCCATTCAAGGAAGTTGGTATTGGACATATGCCACCTTACCACATCTTCATGGCACATCTCTGATCTACTTAGAATCCAGCTGTCCACTTCAATGTTGCTTCTTTGAGCATGCTGGCACTTTTCATTGTAGTGCTGTTGCCAGGAAAGTTTAGCCTCATGGGCAGGCACTCATCTTATGGTTTGACCAGGATCCATTTTAGGATTTCTTGCTTGCTCTCCTTGAGCACACTTTTTTTTAACACTGGCTTGGATGCTTGTAGCATGCCTGTTCTCCATTGCCTTTTTATTTATATTTGACCCTCAGTCTGAGTTTTAAAGCTTACACTATTTCCATCTTGCCTTATCTTTTAGCCCAAACACGAAGGCACTCAGTTTGTAGTGATTGTGAGCAATGGTCAGTTAAATGTGTGAATATGTTGTGATATGATGCCATGCTACAGCAATTTAAACTTGCATGTATCTGCAGCTGACAAAAAAAAACACAGATATGTGCTTCAATCAAAGCTGTGAGCATACCTCAAAATCTAAGGGAAGTACTTCTCAGTCAGGTCAAGATAATCTGTCTTCAGTCAGAGGTCTTGGCATAAGAGGTCAAGGCTATTATCACCTATCAGTTCAGGGGCTTGAGCATTGTCAGTCAGCCATTTGGGACATTCAAGGTCAGGAGATCCATATCACCGCAGTCCAGGGAAAAGGCCACAATCAGTTCTGCAGGTCCAGTGCAACCATAGTAAGTCAGTTGGGGAGCTGAATAGGGATCAGACAAAGATACAGTCATTCATCAGTTGCTTGAGTAAAGGCCACAGTCATAATTCAAAGAGGTATGTCCAAATATGTGAAAGCTAAGTATTGATGGGTTTGACAGAGGGCAAGGAAGAAGGGGACATGGAGTTTTAAGGCTGAGTTTGTGATTCACTGTGCTAATTTAGTACCTGCATTGCCTTCCATTCGTGTATGAATCATAAATGAACAATGGAAAATGACTGTGACCACATCCAGAGTGGGCCGAGTGAGTTTTTTTTTCTGCCTGAGCTTGTGAGGTCTACTTGTAAGCAATGTAAAGCCCTTCAAAGGGCAGTTGTATTAATTGCTCATAATAATGATAAAAGCTGAAGCCATCAGCAATCATACTCCCCCTTGTGTGAAACACACACATGCTCAACTGTGTGGGGAACAAATCTTCGTCACCAAGCTGTCTTGACCATGTTGTTGCAGACTGAACATCATCGGCTTTGTGAAGCAGAAGTAATCACAGATGTACCTAAAAGTGGAACCAGTGAGTGATAATTCACGATTCCCAGATCTTGTAAACTGCAAAGCTAATTTTTGTCTAATGTTGAACTATAAAAAGACAATAGGACTGTTTTTTCGTTAGAAGAACACCACACTCAGATAAGGGGTGAGGTTGAGAAGACAGGACTTTCATGGTAACTTGAGTCAGAGCAGGAATTGAACCAGCACTGTTGGCATCCAACCAGCTGAGCTAACAAAATCCTTGAACTATATGAATTTGCAAACATGCTTTTATATGTAATGTTGATTTTCTTGACTGATGTAGGGGCATTGTTGGAAACAAGGTATCAATAATCAGAGTACTTAGAATCTTCTACTGCATTTGTGCAACAGAGCTTGTGGTGTGTTCATCAGAATAAGGTTTTTATGTCAGAGGACCTTTTTGGAGAGGCATATCATGGCACTCCATCTCCTATTGCGTGGAGGAGTATGCTAAATTGTCATATGTGAGCAATGCAAATGTTGACAACACACATTACTAAGGACCTGTTGTTATAATACCCACTGCGGTTCACTGATAGCATGATCAACAGGTCTAGCTACAGCATGAGTTATCATTGCTATTGTGCAACAAAGGCGCAGAGAAGTTGAGGAGGATGAGATGCACCAACAAGCTTAGGACAGCATCCTCCAAAGTTGAAGATGTCCTCAGGATGTGCAAGAAGTGCAGGAGACTCAGTCTATTGTCCTAAACCCCTCTCCTACAGATGATTGGAGTGCAATATTACTGCAGATCAAGGATATTCTGAAAACTCTCACAGAATGACGTTAACTGCTGTGTGAGACCTGCAAACTGAAGGAGTGGGTGACCATCCTTTCCTGGGTCATCAAGATGACAGCTACACCTTCACGCAACTAGAGGCTTCCAGAGATCCACTGGGGACCTGCATGGGATCTCTTAACCTTCAACTCACAATGTACCAATGTTGTTACTGAAGCATTTTGTACCAGAGTGCACTGCTTCAGCTCAGTTCCTCATGATGTGGTCAATGCTGCAGCCTGTGTAATAGGCTCTGTCAACATAGTTGGTGCTCCCAGATGCCATGACATCAGAGACTGTGCACATGTCACATTCAAAGCACCATATCATAACGTAGCTGATTTCATAACCAAAAGAAGATTCATCTATAGATATAGAAGGTACTTGTGAGCATCAATACCACTTTGTAGCATGGGCCAGGTACTCGGCAGCTGCCATAATGCCTATATTCAAGGAAAGGATACCAGATCAGGATAATAAATGAGAGAAAAGGATTGCTGTCTGCAACCATAGCCTCTGACTGAGTCTTGACTTAGATGCAGAGCTGCTTATCCTTCAACTCAGGGCATCATGGAGGTCTTCTATTATTTGTCTTTCCCTGATCTCGGCCAGGGTGGGGATGATTGTTGAACATCCCTCTCCTATTGGTTGTTTAATTACTTACCACTAATCATGACGACATCTGGCAAGACTTCAGAGCTTATATCTCATTCTTAAGTTTCTGGTTTTGTTTATCGCCTGCTATTTGGTATGCATGTAACATGACATATGCATGCAGATGATAAGCATCAACTTACAATTACTGGAGATCTTCTGTAGTGTAGCACCCTCTAAAGGCACTCTGAGAGTTGCATGGGTTTCTGTGTTACTATTCAACCAATCAGTTGAAAAATTGTCACTGAGACAGTTAGTTTCAACTGAAATCTATAATTTACATTCATTGTAATGTCATGTTCAGAATTCAGAATGAAATGAGTCAAACAATGAGCCTCTTTTTAAAAACAGGAAATCCATGCATATAGAACTAAGTTTTTAGCAGCAGGGAATAAGACTTGAGTATTGTTGAAAAAGAAACATTTTGTACTGTGTTGTCAAATGGCTATTTGTATACCTGAGACAAAGGTGCAATAAAGATGAGTAACAACGTAGTTTGACTTGTAGGTAAGCCGTCTATTTATTTTCTTCAAGGTGCATTAAACACAAGGTTGTGTCAGTTTTAATTTCAAACATTGATTGACGCAAAGGTTTAGTCTCATGATTGCAGGGATATTAACTGCAAGGTGAGATTGAACAGGTTTGCAATAGGGTGGTTAATTATGCTTTGTGCTTGTTTTGAAATGCATTGATTTCTTTCATTTTTCAATTTAATCTGTTTATGCTACGATGTTGCTTCAGTAGATGACTGTGCCATAAGCAGTACCTATTTAAGACACACCTTCACCATAAACTCATGCAAGTAGTTTTGCAAATTAATAAAAAATGCCAATAAATATTTAATGAATCTCTAGCTATGTGTTCTCTGAAAGTGAGGAGGTTGTTCTTGCACATGGTTTCAATTTTGTTGCCCCAATATCCTACATCCACTAGGAAGAGGTATTTGCTAAATTTGAACTCCTCTATGCCCGGTGACCTATCTATCTATATATCCACAAACTGATGTCCAATAAAGACAGTGTATCCTTGAAAACATGCTAAGCAGACCTAATGCATGGATATCATGCAATTCCAAAAGACATATCCAATTTTAACACACAATGTGAATACAATGAGACCTCAAATGCACACCATTCTTAGTGATGAGTCCAAATTTTTATCCATTAGACCTGTTGCTTAGTGTGATTGGACAACCTTCTACAAAAGCAAGCTTAAAACAATGCTGGTGGTTGAACTTATGTAAGAGCAATCACTGCTGGGTGATAGATATAGCAAAATCACCCTCTCTCTGTCTACTTATGTATGAGCTGCCCAAGCCACAAAGTGCTGTCCCTTTACGACCTTTCTATGTGATCAGTCTTATACAACATAAATCAATCAAATTGTTGAATGAATTGTTACAATCACTTTTCAGCAGCAAAGGGCGTTCTACTATTTGCAAAAACTGTACGGGAATTGCATATTGATTGCAGCACAGATTATGTGCTCATTTGACATTGCTATTCAGAAATGAACCACTCATGGAAACTCTGTCGTTAGCACTGCTGCCTCACAATGCTAGGGAACCGGGTTCAATCCAAGCTTTGGGTGATTGATTGTGTGTGGAGTTTACACATTCTCCCTGTGCCTGCTTGGGTTTCCTCCTGGTGCTCCGGTCTCCCCTCACTCCAGTGATGTGCAGGTTGCGTGGCTTGGCCATGCTGAATTGCCCCAAGTGACCAGGGATGTGTAGGTTAGGTGAATTAACCTGGAACATGCAGGGATTGAGTCTGGTGAGATGCTGTTTGGAGAGTCAGTGTGGACTTGAGACTGAATGGCCTGTTTTCATACTTAGGAATTCCATGATTACTTCTATGAAATCGTGGACAATTGCACTGAGTACTGTATCATTGTGATCTGGACCCATCACTAATGTCTAATTCATTAATCTTATGAGTTTAGTTCATGCAGCCTTAGTGGGTCAAAGGACGTGTTAGAGTGCTGTACTGTTCTTCGCATTTATACTGGCAGAAAGGAGAAGGAAATTGACCTTCCTACAACGCTGTGCATTTTTCCAAGTGGATGAGACTGTACTACCCCATGTGGTAACCTCTGACCAGTCTGCTACAGCTAAGTGTTGTGGCCTCTTCTTCTGGTCTTAGGGGGAAGAAAATGCCCACCATGGCATCATCCCATCCATTAGGACCTCCAATTCTCTGTTCACAAAATAGAATGACAGTTCTACTTTCTCTGTCATGTCTGGGGCAAATATGTGGAACCCTGCTGGCCAATGACAGTACTTGTCTGGGAGCAAAATGGCTTTTTAAGGATGGCACTAGTTAGAGATGCCAATCAATTTGGGGATATCTAGGAGTGGCGAGTTATTTTGGGTGCAGCAAGTGGTAGAATTGATAAAGGAGAGCACAATAATTGCAAGATATTTAGTTAATGAGGTGTGTTTGTAAAATGCTAAGGGGAAATTCACAAGACTTTGTGCAGAGAAACACTGTATGAAACTCAATAAAACTGATGCTTAGCCAAGAAAATTCTAAGAATTTGTCAGTTATCACTATTTGCACTGTACTGCTTTACTTTCTACTCTTTCACAACATTGTGAACATCTTATCCATCATTGTGAACATCTGAGCAATATTTGAATTTTGTTATACCTTTTCCTGTATATCCCTAATTGCCACATCCTTCCAATCATTTAATCCTCTCTGGAATATGTCATATGAGTATAAGATCGAGGCAATTAGTCTTTGAATGTGTTACTTGTATGGGTCGTAATCTCATTATTGTCACAGATTCCCTACAGTGTGGAAGCAGGCCATTCAGTCCATCGATTCCACACCAAAGAGCTTCCCACCCAGAACCACCCTCTTCCTGTAACTCTACATTTCCCATAGCTAACCCATCTGACCTGCACATCTTTTGACTGTGGGAGCAAACCGAAGCACCTGGGAGCAGGCACGGGAAGGACATGCAAGCTCCACACAGTCACCTGAGGGTAGAATTGAACCCGGGTCCCTGGTGCTGTGAGGTAGCAGTGCTAACCACTGGGCCACCATGCCACCTATTATTATTATCACTTAGTCCTTGATCCACCATATCTTATGACTCGGAACCCTCAAATCAACACAAGATGCAAAGTGCTTTGTTTACTCCTATCAGCTACCCTGAGTCTGATATCTTATTGTTCACTCTGATTAAGAAGGCCTTGGGAAAAAAAAATTTAAAAAATTTGGGCGGCACGGTGGCACAGTGGTTAGCACTGCTGCCTCACAGCGCCTGAGACCCGGGTTCAATTCCCGACTCAGGCGACTGACTGTGTGGAGTTTGCACGTTCTCCCCGTGTCTGCGTGGGTTTCCTCCGGGTGCTCCGGTTTCCTCCCACAGTCCAAAAATGTGCAAGTTAGGTGAATTGGCCATGCTAAATTGCCCATAGTGTTAGGTAGGGGTAAAATCTAGGGGTATGGGTGGGTTGCGCTTCGGCGGGTCGGTGTGGACTTGTTGGGCCGAAGGGCCTGTTTCCACACTGTAAGTCTAATCTAAAGTGGTACAGTGGTAGTGTCCCTACTTCTAGACCAGAGGATCCGGACTCAAGTCCCATCTGCTCCAGCCAAATCACAATGTGACTCAGCACATTAAAAAAATCTTCACTCTGATTAAGGACCTCTTCTGACAATAGTAGTGTCCTACCTCTAAGCCTGGAGGTCCAGGTTCAAGTCCACACCTGCTCCAGAGGTGTGTAATACATTTCTGAACATGTTGATTAAAAAATATCTTCCCGAGGGGGGATCCAAGATGGCGGCGACCCAGCAAGACTGAGTCCACAGTGCTCTACCCAAAACTTGGGAAAAGTGGGCTATCCACCCCCACCACACTCACTAAACCATTTATAATAGTTGTTAACCTTAAAAAATTACCTATTAGTACATTTAAATAGTCTAATACTAGCTGGAAAATGAGTAAAGGGAAGGGAACAGGCGGCTCTAAGAAAGCAGGGACCCCTCCCCCACCCTCTCCCTCTTCATCTGCAACAAAGGTGTCTTCAGCTACTTCAGGAGATTTACCAATGAAGATGAGCTTTGAGGAGATGTTTGCCAGGTGGGAGGCGAAGATTGATGCTTTTATCGATGAGTCTCGGCAGAGCAGAGAAGCACTATCAGCCGAGCTGCAGAAGCAGGGCAGAGACATTCAGGAATTGGAGTGCCGAGTCAGAGAGGTGGAGTCGAAGGCCGCAGCCTCAGAGACTGGGATAATATCAACAGCCAACCACATCCGTTTTCTCGAGAATTGAGTCCAGAACCTAGAAAACCACATTGATGACCTCGAAAATCGATGTCGTAGAAAAAATATTCGGTTGTTGGGCCTGCCCGAACAGGAAGAGGGAGGTCAGCTGACAGCATTCTTAGAGCATTGGCTGCCACAACTTTTAAATCTGCATAATGGATCAGGCCAGGTAAGGGTGGAATGGGCCTACCGGGTCACAGTACGTGGGCCCGGCTTAACCCAGCGCCCACGCCCGGTCCTGTTCCAGCTGCAGAGCTATAGGGAGAGGCAGATGCTCCTGGAAGCCTCAAGAAATCTGGGAAAAGATCCCCAAGCTATGACCCACAAAGGATCCAGGATCATGCTGTTCCAGGACTTCTCCCCAGCTTTGGTCCGAAAGAGGAAGGCATTCGATGAGGCGAAGAAGCGTTTAAGGGACTTAAATATCCAGTACTCCTTACGATATCCAGCGACGCTACGCCTTAGCCACGAAGGATCCATATATAACTTCGGATCACCGGAGAAGGCTAAGGAATTCTTGGACTCTCTTAAATAAACTGTAAGAGATTGTGGACGCTGGTCTGCCTTTCCCATTATTTTGGTTTACATCCCTTCATCTTTTCTTATCTTTCCCCCTATGTGTGTATGTATATATATATATGTTGGGGCGTTTGGTTAATGTTGATGGGGATAGGTGGTTACCTTATTCTATTTTACTTCTGTTTTTAGGAGCGGGGTTGTTTTTCTTTCCCCTGTTATTTTGTGGTATTATATTTAAGTATTACATGTTGAGATTGTAATCTTATAGTTATATATGGTATTAATATTCCCAAATATATTTAGATGTGGGTGTGGGTGGGGGTGGGGTGTTCACTGTTAACTCTAGCTTTATATTATATTTGAATTCTCCTCATTTTATTGAGGAACACCTGGGTCAAGGGTGGGGCACTGGTTGGAAGAGGGTAAGATGGACTGTGGGAGAGGAAGTGACGCTCCCTGGGAACAAGGGAGAAAATCTCCAATTCGGAATGTTTTATATTTTTTATACTTAGAAAGAGTTTTTTGTTATATTGTTTTGAGTGTATCAGAGAATCTTTATTTTTGTAAATCTTGTATGCTCCATGCTCGGGATGTTCTAGATAGGGTTTCCCCTCCCGAGGGGTCTCGGATCTGTCCAGATGATTATGGCTGAACAGTCGGTTAAGTGGTGCACCTGGAATGTCAGGGGGAGTAATTCGCCAGTTAAAAGGAAGAAAAGATTATCAAATCTTAAGAAGGAGAGAGTTGATATAGCTCTCCTACAGGAGACACACCTGTCGGATAAAGAACACTTAAAATTACGACAGGGCGGATTTGATCAGGCCTTTTTTTCCTCTTTTAGTTCAAAAAGCAGGGGAGTCGTTATCCTTGTCCGGAAGAACTTCCCTTTGAAAATTCTAAATCAGATAAAAGACGAATCTGGACGATATATTTTGATTAAAGCCCTCATAAATGGAGAGGAATATGGGATCTTAAATGTATACTGCCCCCCGGCACACCCCTTTAAATTCATAACGGAAGCTTTTTCAAAACTGATGGCCTTTGGTGCCCGTCATACAATTATAGGGGGAGACTTTAATTGTATTATGGATCCGGAAATAGACAGGATTCCCAAGAGTGCCGCTGGAGTATCTCCCAGATCTAGACAACTGGCGGACCTGAATATAGAATTAGGATTGGTAGATGTATGGAGATGTCTCCATCCACAGGGTAGAGATTTTTCTTTCTACTCTAATCCACATAAATGTCACACAAGAATTGATATGTTTTTTGCCCCATCGATTTTTCTAAACTCTATAGCAACCTGTAAAATAGGTACTATAGTAATCTCTGACCATGCCGCTGTATACATGGAAACTAAGGTAAAGAACAATGGGACATCTGCTCGGCATTGGCGTATGGACCCCTTCCTGATAAAAGATAGCAAATTTTTAAAGTACTTCTCCCAAGAACTTAAAACTTTTTTAGAAATTAATACTGGTACGGCTAGCAATCC
Organism: Hemiscyllium ocellatum; assembly: GCF_020745735.1. Classification (NCBI taxonomy): domain Eukaryota; kingdom Metazoa; phylum Chordata; class Chondrichthyes; order Orectolobiformes; family Hemiscylliidae; genus Hemiscyllium; species Hemiscyllium ocellatum. The sequence continues at coordinate 7,451,573 of NC_083430.1, read as the reverse complement.
GTCAATGATGTGGGAGACCATCAAAGCTTGTGCACGAGGTTTGATCACCTCCTATTCAGCGACCCAGAGGAAAATGAAGGGAGAGCAACAGCGTCTGCTCGAAGCTCGCCTAAAAGCAGCCGAAACAGCATACGCTGATAGACCTTCTATCACAAAATTGCAGAGGATTACAGCTCTTAGGACAGCTTTAAACACCGCGCTTACTCAAACGGCTAAAAGGGAAATATTATTTGCGAAACAAAGATTATATGAATATGGCGACAAACCGGGTAGATACTTAGCATTTCTTGCAAAGAAAAAGAAAGCCCCTCAAACTATTCCGACCATCAAGGAAAGTACAGGTACCCTGACTCATGATCATAAAAAGATCAATGCGATCTTTAAAGAATTTTATTCTGAACTATATAGATCGCAGGATTGTGAAGATAGGATTAGGAGGATGCAGTCATTTTTTAAAAATTTGACCTTCCCGGGCCTGACTCCGGAACAGGTGTCGGCCCTAAATACCCCTTTAACAGTCCAAGAAATACTTGAGGCAATTAGGCAACTTCAGAGCGGAAAAGCACCGGGCCCGGATGGTTTTCAAGCTGAATTCTATAAAGAATTTACAGGAATATTGGTTGACCCACTTATGGATATGTATAATTTTGCGCATAGTCAGGTCTGTCTCCCGCCCACGCTGAAAGAAGCAAATATTTCTCTTATCCTCAAAAAAGGAAAAGACCCAGAAGATTGTGCATCTTACAGACCAATATCCTTACTAAATGTAGAGTTTAAAATTCTCTCAAAAATGTTAGCACTAAGACTAGAAAGGGTACTGCCATATATTATAAAGGAGGACCAGACAGGATTTATTAAGGGCCGCAGATCATCCAATAATATCAGAAGGGTCTTGAATATGATCCAAGCCTGTCATCAGGGAAAGATACCAGGAGTAGTAATTTCATTGGATGCGGAAAAGGCATTTGATAGGGTTGAATGGTCATATTTATTTTACACATTGGAAAGGTTTGGCGTTGGACAGGTGTTTACCAAATGGGTTTCAACATTGTATAATGACCCCAAAGCAGCTGTTATTACTAATGGGTTAAGATCGGATGGCTTCAGTGTGGGTAGGGGCTGCCGTCAAGGATGTCCTCTCTCACCATTGTTGTTTACACTGATAATCGAACCATTAGCAGAAGCCATCCGGACTGATCCTAATATAACGGCCCCGAGGATTGGTACAGGTAAACACAAAATTACCCTCTATGCAGATGACGTTCTCTTATTCCTCAGTAATCCTTTAATGTCAGTGCCTCGTCTAATTCAAGTTATTAATACATTTAGTGCATTCTCAGGCTATAAAATTAATTTTTCAAAATCGGAAGCCATGCCAATGGGTGGTCTGGCTATGATACCCCACTTAATGGATGGATCCCCTTTTCCCTTCCGTTGGTCCCTGGAGGGCTTCTTATATTTAGGTATTTTTATCACGCCAGTATTTGATCAGCTGTATAGGGCTAATTTTGTACAATTAATGGAAAGGATAAGGCAGGACCTCCAGCGATGGAGAGACCTTCCGATTTCCTGGCTAGGGAGAATAGCATTAATTAAAATGAATGTTCTGCCCCGTCTCTTATATCCTATGAGAATGCTCCCGCTGATGCTGCCAAGGCTAGCCCTTCGTAAATTATATGGCTGGTTGGGCTCCTTTATTTGGAACCATAGACGGCCCCTTATTAAGCTGAAGAAGCTACAGCTTCCACAGGCAAGGGGAGGACTGGACTTCCCAGACTTTAGGAAATATCAGTTAAGCTCCCTACTAAGTTACATAGCTGATTGGATTTCATCTGATCCACAGAAATTAGGGTGGACCCTGTATCTCTCCTTTTGGGCTTTTCGAACCTCTCATCTCTGGATATGCATGGGAAGAGACTATTTTCTATTCTCTCTTTCTGTGCAAGGAAAAATATTTTGGTGAACTGGGTGGCTGAGGGCCCCCCTGGACTTTCAAATTGGCACAGATTAATTATGGAATATATCCCCCTTGACTTCCTCACAAATATGGTGCACCGAAAGACTGAATTATTTTATAAAATATGGCAGCCCTTTTTGAATTATATAAATGCAGATATTTCGGCTATCCTAACAAGGGCTTTTATTTAGTGAAGATTTCAGACCGGGCTGCTCCGGGGCCCCTTGGGAGAGGAATCCTGCGCGAATACGGGTTTTATTATATTTGATGTTTATACATTCCGAGCATGTCAGAGACTTAGGTATACACTCTGGTTAGTTATAGGTTAGATTAGTAGAAAGTTGAGTTTTTTTTTCTTTCTTTTTTCGTTCTTTTTTTTGTTTTCTTTCTCTTTTCTTTGTTAAATTATGACTATTGTATATATGATTTAATTGTACATCAATGTTTGTATTTGAGAGTTTTGTTTATTTTTGTAAATTTGCAAAAATGTTAAATTTCAATAAAAATATCTACAAAAAAAATCTTCCCTCTGATTAAATATGATGAATGAACTTTGACAGTTTAAATGTCATGCTTGACAAGTATAGTCTTGCCATTATGACCTTTTTGCCTTGCTAGTGTGTCTCCATTTACAACAGCCCTATCACCAAATCTCCTGACTTAAACTATGTCTCAGATGGCAATCTCAAGGCTTGTTTTCACTGTCGCTGGGTAAAAATCCTGGGATTTCTTCCATAATCACTCTGAATGTTGCAGCACAATTTTGATTGTAGTGGTTCCAAAAAGCAGCGCACCCTCACCCACTTTGGACAAGTTGGTCATGCGTAATAAATGATACCTCGCCAACAATGTCCACAGCCCATAAATGAATTTTTTAAAAATAAAATGTTCTTACGCAAAGCCTCATTGACACCTTGCTGAATTTTATTCAAGGCCTCAATCTTGAAGAAACTTTATCTCCTTGCATTCAAATACACGAAAAAAGTGGAACATGTACTTTAATAACTGAAAAACTGTGAACAGAACATTTGCAACAATATCAGATTGGGTGCTTAACAATTTAGTCATAATTTTAAATCTAGTGACTTTCCTTTCTGTGGCCCAGTCGAAAGAAAGGTGTATTTTTAATGTAAATCTCTGTGGATTAAGCAACTTCCACTCCATCTAACTCTGCTCTTATAGGTGTCTCAACCCTTCTCCCACCCTCTTCCTGTTTTAGGCCTGTAGTCATGGCACCATACTGGGGTCACAATGGGAAAATGTTTTGTAAAAACACATATATATGAAAATGCATGGGAATCACTGTCATACATTAATACAGATTATATCTTCTAACCATGTGCAAGTCATTCTTTGCATTATCAACATGTCATGTTTAAAATTACATATCAGAAATATATAGTGGGGGGGGGGGAGGTGGAACGCTTAAGATATGGGGGAGTGTGTAGAACAGCATTGGAAGGCTTGGTGGATAATGGGAAGGAGTGTTCGTGGCAGTGACCAACACCAAGTCCTTGACAAGTGAGTGTAGCAAAGTTTGGAGGAACAGGATGGGCATCATTAAGCTATAATGCTGTTTCAGGGTTAGGCAGGCATGCCCTGACAGGCTTTAGGACGGAGATGTGCATATCGGTGTCAGTGGGCACCTCTATGGGCCGTAGAGCCTTCAGAATGGAACCCAAGCACACCCCACACCCTTCTTAATATGTTATCAGTATGTCAATTCATTGCTTTAATTGGCTGCCTGCTTCAACTTGGTAGATGGCCAAGTTGGTATTATTCCTGGTTTAGATACTATCCTATGGCAAGAACAAGTTGGGTTCCCCTCTTCATAGTTAAAAGAAATCACTCACTACCAGGTTATAGTCCAACAGGTTTATTTGGAAGCACTTCATGCCACTATTATACTACCTGTCTAGCCTCCAAGTATGTCTCTGGAGGGTTGGTTAAATTCAGGCCATAACTATTACACTGCCAAGCCTAAAATAATCTGCCAACCAAAAACAAAATAATTACTTACAAAAACCAGAAATTGCTGCAAAAGCTCATCACGTCTAGTAATATTTGTGGAGAAAATCTGAGGAAGAGTCACTCAACCTGAAAAGTTAACTATGATTTCTCTCCACAGATACTTTCAGACTTGCTGAGCATTTCAGCAATTTCTGTTTTTGTTTCTGATTTACAGTATCCACAATTCTTTTGGTTTTTATTCAAAATAATTGCTTGATGCCTTGACTCTTGTTGTGACATGCTTCCATTACTGTGCATGTATATATGGCCAATGTTGACTAGTATTTTAAATCTACCAATATTGTTTTTTTTTCAAGATGCCGCTTGACTGTGCATGTTTTGTGAAAGCATAAGAAATGCTTTGGTAACTGAAGGTAGCCTTAATATTTGCTACATTGTCAACCCTTTGACACCTGTGCTTGTATCAGATCCTTATTTATGCACCTTTAATGGCATTTTCAGCATTGTTAGTAGATTGGAATAAATTTGTAGAACAAAAATATGCATCAAATCATTTATCCTCATGACCATGCTATATTTAAGTAAAAATCAACATGATACAGTATTTGAATATTGGTACCGAAAATAATATACTAAAATATATTTCACGTTCAATTGATTTTTACATTAGAGTTATTATCCGTGTTGAAATAACTCTACAGAGGCTGGTAGCCTGTCACCAAGTCACCCTTTATTTACATGTGGTGAGTCCTTGACATGATCCAGCTCCCTCTGAGCCAGCCTCCGAGTGAACAGGATGTATGACACTCTGGTTTATATCTGTTAGTCAGGGCTCCCTGATTGGACCAGATTAACAGCCCCAGTCAGGGAACTCTTATTCAATGAGGTTACTTGGCTCACCTGGTTGCAACCACTACGGAGCTCTCCCTCATGACTCTGAAGACATAGGCCAGTCCTTTTTGTAGTTCATCTTGGATGTTTTAGCATCTGCCTCTGATAGGGGCAGTGTGTAACACACAGTAGCTCACCTCTTGTGCCTAGAATGTCTCAGAAGCAATTAGTTGTCTTCAAGTGGCTAAAGCATTGAAGTAGCGACATCTACCGTGTTAGTCTTAGATTCCAAGGTGTCTTCAATGCTTGATGGAGAGGGTTAACCACAGGTTCCAGAATAGTCAGAAAGACTGTCGATGAGCCAGACATGTTTTGCGTGTTTGCAGCTTACGTATCATCCCAGTGCTTGTTCAAGACTGTTGCACCTACATGAATTTTAAATGTCACTTGTGTCAATCTTGCCTGTTACCATGTAGGGCCAGTCCCGTGGCTTCTACACCAAACTTTGTTGTCTGGAGAACACTGTCTCTCTTGCTTAGTGGAGTCTTGGGCCCAGCAGTTGCATTCCTGATGTTGTTTTACCCTCCTCCTCCTTTCTCTTTTTAAGTTGAGAGGAGAAAGATTTAAAAAGGCATGAGAGCAAAAGTTTATACACAGGTGGTGGTTCATGTGTGAAATGAACTTCCTGAGGAAATGGTGGATGTGGGCGCAATTACAATGTTAAAAATCATTTGGATAAGTATATAAATAGGAAAGGTTTGGAGGGATATGGGCCAGGAGCAGCCAGGTGGGATTAGTTTAGTTTGAAATTATGTTTGGCGTGGCCTGATTGGACTGAAGGGTTTGTTTCCATGTTCTATGACTCTATGACAATAGCTGTTTCGTTACTTCTCTATGTCTTGGCTACGTGACCATTTCCAAGGCTGACACTTTTTTTAAGAGTTGATGCAAAGGTGCCTGGATGGAGGCCAGGTTACGTTATAATTCGCCAGGCCAAGGAAAGATCTAATGTCCAGTACAGACATAGGAGTCAGGGCACCTTTGATTGCCCTTACTTAATCTTCCAATGGGTGTAACCCAATCTTGTTGACTTTGTAGCACAAGTAGATCAATTGAGGTGACGAGAACCCACGTTTTTCCCTTCTAAGGTGAACGCCTATCTGAGAGAAACATCTAAGGAATATGTTCAAATTCTCTGAATGCTTCTATTGGTCTTCCCTATTATCAGCATGTCAACCTAACGTAGACCTTGTAAAATGTTCTCCATCATCTGCTGAAAATTGAATAGGCTCATATGTTGGTAAAACCCTTATGGGTATTAATTGCAGAACGCTTCTGGGAATCTTCATCTAATCACAATTGTAAGTATGCATAGCTCATTTCCAGCTGCATGAAGGCCACCCCCCCCCCCCCCACCTCCCCGCTTAGTGTGTACATACTCTGTGCAAGAGATTGGGGTAGTCTGCGAAAAGCGATTTACCAGTTGTTTAAGCTCTCCACAAAGATGAACTGACCATTCTAGTTTTGCAATCAGTACTACTGGTGTTGCCTTGTCTGCAAACTGTACTGGTTTGATGATTCCTTCACTTTCCACCCTTCTGATTTCAACCCTTAAGGCAAATGGTACTAGGTACACTTTGCAGAATTGTGGAATTGCTTCTTGGTCAACATACAAGGTGGCCTTGATTCCTTTGATAGTCTCTAGATCTTCCTAATAAAGCTCTGGGTATTTAATTAGGACTTCATTCAGGCAGCCACTTTTTAATCCAAAAATGTTGAGCCAGTCTAGGTGACAGTTTTTAAACCAATTTCACACCATCGAGCTTGAGTCTGAACCTTTAACTAAAAGAAGTGGTATCTCAACCAGCTGCTTCTTGTATGAGACTGGAACTGACTTTATACCCTTAATCTGTAAAATTTCCCGGCATAGGTTTTCAGTCTAGCCAAGTTCTTGTGCAAACTTAAGGGTTGGATTCCAGAGCGAATTTTGTTCAAGATTGGTTCTGCAATCAATGAAATGGCCTCACCAACATCGACCTCCATTAGAACCGGGTGATCATTTAACCAAATGTTTATTTTGATTGTTTCTGATTTGGATGATGCTGAGCAATTTAACTGTTCATGGTGTGGCTGCATCTCCTGGATACTGAACTATGTGTTCTCTTACTCAGTTTAGGTATAGGGAGGCTCTTGTGCTGTCTTGAGTCTGCATACCGGCCCAGATTCCATTCTCGTTGCCAGTGAAATAACTCCACAGAGGCCAGTTTGCCATCAAGTGATCTTTGATTTACTTGGGGAGAGTCCCTGACACTGATCCAGCTCCCTCAGAGCCAGCTCTCAGAGTGACTAGGATGTCTGGCACTCTAGTTGTTTTTTTCTTTTTTTGGAAATTCTGAATCCCAACTTATTTTTTTCTTTTTTCCACTTTCTACCTTAACCCTTACATTACCACTAAACAGCAGTAGTGCTCATTTTTCCCTCGTACCCATGTCGTGTCTGTGCAGGTGTAGAACACAGTGAAAAACGAGTGCAGAAACCTTTATTCATGTTCCACCACCAGGAAGAAAGGAAACACCCAAGTGGCCAGTGACAAGCAGTGGTCTTCTCGTTTAAGGGACAGTCCTGTCGTTATCAGTCAGCCAGTGTTCCCTGATGCACCAGATTAACAACCCCATTCAAGGAACTTATATTCTATGAGGTCCACCTGACTGACCTCATTACAATCAATACACATATCTACATCTGCCATGCTATAGGGGGCTGTTGTGTGTATGTTGAATCTCACATGCTCCAGAGAGGTGCCATAACAAACCTGAATAGATTGTTGTAAAAATCAATATAGAAGGCTTTTATGGTGCAGTGAAAGAGTCCCTTCCTTTGGGCCAGAACGTCCAGGTTCAAGTTCCACTTGCCCCAGACATGTGCCACAGTATGTCTGAACAGGTCATTGAAAAGAATCTGTGCTGCTTGCAAAATAGATGACCATGGAGAATTATGTCATCAGCAAGCAAAGGGAAAATGTGAAAATCACTGCAAGACTGATAACATATTTTCAGCTCTGTCAGTAAGTCATCTAGAAGATACAACAGACTCGTGTCCTGGTTTTGTCAAGGTGTTTTGCTAATGAATGTTTGAGGTGGGCAAGGTTAGTTTTTGAACTGCAACAACATTTTCAAAAAGGCCCATCTTGGTTATTTAAAAAAAAGGTTGAAGCTCTGCTTCAGAGCAACTCCTGGAGAATATTATGGGTCTGATTGACAATTAAGTTGCCTGTTAGCATTCAAGAGACTGCATTTCAAGTAATGACCTTTCCTCGTAGTGACCAGCTGTACAAGAGTAAGAAAGTCTTTTTTGAGGATTGAGTGCTCAATATGTCAGCTTGCACTTTTTACTTGCTGATATACATTTGTTGATGTTTGAGAAACTTTGGTAGACTCTCTCAGACAATTTGCCATGACTTCACCAATACTCTATTGCCATTTATTCTCAAAATTCTCTGACTTCATCGAAAACAAAGAGTAAATTGTCATGGATTTATTCTTGATGGGCAGATGACCTTTATCTATGCCACTCATTCTGCGTGTTGTTTATTGGAAATCTTATGGGAGACGCTGGAAGAAAGGAGTGATTGTTCATGGGCATCATTTTTGGAGTTCCCCTTAGGCTGGAGGAATATAATTGTCAAGCAGAGCAGCACTGTATTTTTCAGGAGATAAATAACTTCTTCCTCCACTGTGGATTCAGGACATCCAATGTTTTGTCCAAGATTATGCACCCTTTGAGTCCCTGAATTCTGGAACATTTTGGTGTGTGCCACCAACTGCATTCCTTACCTTAAGAGGAGGTAGGTGCTTGGAAACTACTTGTACTGCTCCACAAGAATTGCTCCTAATCAAAGCTTGAGTGCTAAACCTACTGGTGTCTGTTTTTGCACTTCCAGACAAGATTAGATTGTGTTAATGATCAAATATCCTCAAAACTGTGTTAAAAACAAAATCTCATGAGATATGGAAACAGAATTAGGCCATTCAGCCAATTGAATCTGCTCCGCAATGGGATCATGGCTGAAAAGTGTCTCAACTTTATTCTCCTGCCTTGTCCCTTTAACCCTTGATCTATTTCTGAATCAAGGGCATATTTCTGTCTTAAATACACTTAATGATTTTGCCTCCACAGCCCTGTGCTGCAACTAGTTCTACAGAGGCTGTGATCCCAGTTCTGGTCTCTCCTCCGAGAAGAAACATCTCCCTGTCCACTCTATCTAGGCATCTCAGTATCATGTAAGTTTTGATCAGATCTCTGCATCATTTTTTAAACTTCATCAAGTACAGACCCAGATCCTGAACTGCTCCTCATATGACAGGCCCTTAATCCACAAAATCTTTCTCTCTGAACCCCCTCCAACACTAGCACATCCTTCCAATGATATGGAACCCAGAACCACTCACAATATTCCAAAAGGAGTATGACCAGAGCCTTTTACAACTTCAGAAGTCCATCTCTGCTCTTGATTTTCTGCCCTGTTTAAATGAATGCCACCATTGCAATTGCCCCCCCCCCCCCCACTGCTAACTGAACCTACATATTAACCTTAAAAGAATCCTGAACTAGGACTTACTTCAGGTTTCTAAAGCTTTTCCTTGTTTAGAAAATAGTCTACAACTCTTACCTTACTCTATCCTTTGCACCAAAATGTATAACGTCACACTTTCCCACATTATATTCCATCTACCACTTTGCCAGTTGCCCAGCATGTCCGAGTCACTCTGCAGCCTCCCCGCTCCTCAAACATAGTGGCAATGCGCCTAGTTCCTTTATCCAGATTGTTGATGTGTAATGTAAATAGTTGTGGTCCCAACACTGACCTTTGCAAAACTCCACTAGTCACTGGCTGCTGTCCTGAAAAAGGCCCCTTTATCCCCACTCTCTGCCTTCTGCCAGTCAGCTAATCCTCTTTCCATGCCTCTACCTTGCCTTTAACACCATGGGCTGTCACTTTATTTGGCAATCTCCTGTGTGGCACCTTGTCAAGGCTTTCTGGAAATCCAACGATATCACTTCTATGTTTAACTTGTTTATTAATTTCCCAAATAATTTTAACAGATTTGTCAAGCATGACCTCCTCTTGACAAAACTTTGACTCTGCCCTATTTAACCATGCATTTCCAAGTACTCTACAATCTCATTCTTAATAGTGGACTTTAAATCTCACCAGTGACTAAGGTCAGGCTAACCACCCTATAAGTTTCATGTCTTCTGCCTCCCTGCCTTCTTAAATAGAGGTGTAGCATAAGCTATTTTCCAGGATCTTCCCTGACTCCTGTGATTCCTAAAATTTAAGCATCAGCACCTCTAAAGTCTCCTCAGCTGTCTCATTCAGAACTCTGGAGTGTAGTCCATCCAATCCTAGTGATTTATCCACCTTCCAAATTTTCAGCTTCCCCAGCACCTTCCCCTTAGTAATGGCTGCTAAACTCACCTCTGCCCCTGATTCTTTTGAAGTTCTGACATGTTGCTGGTATACTCTATCAAGAAAACTGTTAGCAAGTACCTATTTAGTCCCTCTGCTAGTTCTTTGTTCCCCATTGCTCCTTCTCCAGCCTCATTTTCCAGCAGTCCAACATCCATTCTTGCATCTCTCTTACATATATATATACATTTTTGCAATCTTCTTTTATTTTACTAGCCATCTTATTCTCATATTTAATCTTCCCACCCCTTTTCTCTTTTTTAGTTAGATTAAGCTGGTTTTTAAAGGTCTTCCAATACTCTAAGAGAGCCAGTTGTGTAGAAAGACAAACTTTGGAGAGAAATAAGCATTAAAGGATTTTAAACATTTTCGTAATGTTCACTTGAATGCATTTAAACTCAGTGGCATTACCAACTGAACTAATGTAAAACAAAAGTAAAATTAAGTTCCTTACATCCTGAACATTCACATTCCCTTAAAGATCAAAGAGATTGTCTTTCTGCTGAACCTTAGGAGTTGGGAGAGATATTACAATTTTTACAAATGGAGGCTAGAGAACTCAGAGAAATAATTGTTTTGAAACCAGTTCACATTATGGAAGAGGAAGTGCTGGAGGTTGAAAAAAAAAAGGTGGATAAATCTCTGGGATCTGATCTAGCGTATCCTAGGACGTTTTGGAAAGTTAGAGAGGAAATTCTAGAATCTGTGGCAAAAATATTTGTATCATCTATAAATACAGGCGAGGTGCCAAAATAGTGGAGCGTAGCTGATGATGTGCCTTTGTTTAGGAAGAGATGTCTGGGAACTATAGACTGACTTTGGTAGTGGTTAAGTTGTTGGAAGTGATTCTGAAAGATAAGATTTATGTGCATTTAGAAAGGCAAGGAATGAGTAGGAATAGTCAACATGGTTTTGTGTGAGAGAAATCATATCTCACAAACTTGATTGAATTTTCTGAGGTAATGAAGAAAATTGATGGAGGCAGAGCAGTAGATATTATTTACTTGGACTTTAGTAAATCCTTTGACAAGGTTCCACATAATAGATTAATTAGTAAAGTTAGATCACACGTGGTTCAGGGTGAGTTTGCTGGTTTGATACAAAATAAGCTTAATGGCAGGAGGCAGAGAATGATGGCGGAAGGTTTTTATTTGGGCTGGAGGCCTGTGACCAGCGGTGTTCCGCGGGGATCGGTGCTGGGTCCACTTTTGTTTGTCATTTATATAAGTGATTTAGATGAGAATATAAAGGCATAGTTAGTAAGTTTGTGGATGATGTCAAGATTAGTAATATAGTGGATAGTGAAGAAGGCTATCTAAGAATACAAAGAGATGGTGATTATTTAGGTCATTGGGCTGAAGTGTGGCAGATGGAGTTCCATTGGATAAATGTGAGTTATTGGTAAAACAAACAAACACAAGACTTAAACAATTAAAAGTAGGGCCTTGGGTAGTGTTGTAGAACAGAGAGACTTGGGGGTTCAGGTACGTAATTCTTGGAAGATTGCATTGCGTACAGGTAGGGTGGTTAAGAAGGTATTTATCATGCTTGTCTTTATAGTTCAGTTGAGTATAGGAGTTGGGACTTTATGTTGAAGGTGTACATGATGTTGGTGAGGCCTCCTGGATTACTGTGTCCAGTTCTGGTCTCCCTATTGTAGAAAGAATGTTATTATGCTTGAGAGAGTTGAGAAAAGATTTACTAGGATGTTGTGGGAATAGAAGTTGTATGGAAAGGCTGGGGCCTTTTTTCTTTGGAGTGTAAGAGGTTGAAAGGTGATCTTATAGAGGTTTATAAAATCGTGATAGGTATAGATAAGATGAGTGGCAAGTGTCTTTTTCCTCGGGTGGGAGGTTTCAAGATGAGAGCCCACATTTTTAAAGTCAAAGGAGAAAGATTTAAGAAAGACAATATGGGCAATTTGGACAATGGTTCGTGTGTGGAGTGAACTTCCAAGGAAATAATGAATGTGGATATATTTAAAAGACATTTAGATAAACACATGAATAAGAAATGTTTGGAGGGATATGTGCCAAGAAAAGGCAGGTAGAATTAGTTTAGTTGAGATTATGGTCGGAATGGACCGAAGATTCTGTTTTCGTGCACACCAACAGATTTAAGAACATATTCTTCCCGCTGTTAACTGACTTATGAACGGAGCCCTCATATTTAAGAGGTGATCTTTTTCTGCAACTTTTCTGTTACTGTAACACTACATAACACATTCTGTTCTATTACTCTGACATATTTCTGTAAGGTACGATTTGTTGGTTAGTGCACAAAACAATGCTTTTTCCTGTGTCTTGGTAAATGTGGCAATAATAAATCAAAGCAAATCAAAGTACTTTGTCTGACTGGCTGCCATTTAAGACAAAAACAATTCACATCAATTTACCTGATGCAAGAGGAAATAGCTATTCATTGTAACACACTCAGTTTAACAAATGGTTGAAAAAAAACCATAGGTAACTACATATATAGAACATAGAACAGTACAGGCCCTCTGGCTCATGATGTTGTATCGAGCATTTATCTCAATCTAGGATCATCCTAACCGACACACCCCTCAATTTACGGCTGTCCATATGCTTGTCCAGCAGTCATTTAAATGTCCCTAGTGTCTCTGACTCTACTACCACCACTGGCAGTACATTCCATGCACCCACCACTCTCTGTGGAAAGAACCTGCCTCCAACATCGCACCTGTACTTTCCTCCAATCACTTTAAAATTATGACCCCTTGTGACAGCCATTTCTGCCCTGGGGAAAAGTCTCTGACTATCTACTCTATCTATGCCTCTCATTACTTTGTACACCTCTATCAAGCCACCTTTCTTCCATCTTCTCTCCAGTGTGAAAAGCCCAAGCGCACTCAACCTCTCTTCATAAGACCAGCCCTCCAATCCAGCCAGCATCCTGCTAAATCTCTTCTGCACCCTCTCTAAAGCATCTACATCCTTTCTATGATGAGGCAACCAGGACTGGACACAATATTGCAAGTGTGGTCTAACCAGGGTTTTGAGAAGTGCAGCAAAACCTCACGGCTCTTAACTCAATTCCCCCGTTAATGAAAGCCAACACACCATGCATTTTAACAACACTCTCAGCTTGGGTGGCATGGGATTTTTGTACATGGACCCCAAAATCCCACTATTCCTCTACACTGTCAAGAATTGTGTCTTTAACCCTGCATTCAGCATTCAAACTCAACCTTCCAAAATGAATCTCTTCGCATTTATCGAAATTGAACTCCATCTGCCACTTCTCAGCTCAGCTCTGCGTCCTGTCAATGTCTTGCTATAGTCTGCAATAGCCCTTGAATTAATTCATAAGACAGACAAAAGACAGTTTGATGCAGATGTTTTGAGTGGAAAAAAATATAATTTTGAAGATCAACAGTTCAGATTTCAAGCCATGAGTAAATTGTCCCACATAGTTAAAACAATTTTTTTAAAGATGACCCTTATTCTGCCTGAAAAAGTTTTCTTCAATTTGACAATTGATCAGACAGACTTGAATTTTTTCTTGTTAAAATTCCTTCTTTTCAGATTTCTTGTTTTTTCTATAATTTATCCATACATAGAGAGCAAGGGAGAAGAAGAGATGGATGTTTTTAGCTTGTAGGTGACCTCTGATGCAATTGCATTTACAACTTTTTAATAGCTTTATAGCAATTTATAGCTGAACCAATCAGAAGGTTGTCATCAGATAGAATTTCCTTAACTCAAAGACTCTTAATGCCATCGGTCTCAATTTATCTCTGTATTGCTTCTCAAAGCAACATTGTCTTGCATAACTAAACATATGTAGTGCTTGACTTTTGCCAAGTTGCAAAGTTCTCCTGGAATTTCAGCTAGTTAGCAATCCTACTTCCATTTCAGCTTTTAGTCCCAAAAATGAAAATATGTGGTGTATTATAAAACAATATGTGATAAATCTTCATCACACTAAATGAACGCAATCTTATTCCCCTCATTTTCCAATTAACTTTAATGACATTGCAGCTTTCCATTTCCCTATGTCTTTGAATGTTGCAAATTTTCTTGAAAAAGACACAATAAAATGTGGGTATGTTTGTTTCAGCCAGCAACTGGGTAGGCACTTGCTTCAATTAGGGAGGATCATAATCAGCAGGATTGAACCAGCGCAAAGGCAATCCCAACTGATTTTTAATCCATCGCCTTGACCACTTGACCAAAAGCTGCATACTGTGATCCGTCCTGTCTCTTGCATTGGATTTCATAGATGAATATCCTTGTTGTGAGAACAGACAAAAACCCCAGCTATTCAGCTTAGAGAGTGGTGGGTGCAGGAGGAAGCCTCTGGCAGCAGCAATGCCAAGATAAGACGGACACAACTTCACTTCACCCTAGTTTGTCCCGGCGAGTGAGAGCAGGTCCCGGGCTGACTCGCCTGCCCCAGACTCGCAAGCTAAGCTGAGGCGCCACGTCCGCAGCTAAGTTCAGGCACCTGAAAGAGCGTTAGCATTGGTGAAAGATACGGTGGAGAACCCCAACAACTGATAACTGGTGGCAGCTTCTGAAGAAGCATTGGATGGGGAACAGGAAGGATTGAACCTGCACATCCCAAGGCCCATTGCTCCAGCTTGAATGTTTTACTTGCAATTGTGCAGTGGTGGTGCCCTGTTACTGAGACCCCAGAGCCAGTTTCAGAGACTCCGGACAATGTTAAGCAGTGACTGGAGGAGCAGTGGAAGAGGAACAAGAAGAAGAGAGAAAAACTAGCTCTATTGCAGTAATGTTTTGCTCTATATTTAGTGTTTCAAGATGGTGTCGGAGCAGGGCCACACTTTGCATATAACACGTGAAAAAACACTTTTCACTCTTCTGTATACATGTAACAATAAATCTAAAGTGTGTTTTTCTAAAACATATGTCCAAATGTTTATGTGCGTAAGGATGAGATGATTTAAATTGCAATTTAATCTTGCAGCCCTGATCCATGTTCTTTCAAAAATCTTAATTCAACCACCTATAATGAAACAACATTTTAAAAAGTATTCTAAGATCTAAATAAGGTCTTATATGAAGATAAAATTGTATGCTCAGTTTTAACATGAATTGTCCTGCACATACTCTGTATTTGACTAAAAATAGATTAAATCTCTTATTTTTGGACTTTAAGTCAGCATAGTTCACAGGGTTAAATGGGTTTATCTTCTTTTTTCAGGAAGTGAAATTAAGAAACAACGGAAAATTAGAAGGCAGCATCCAAGATCAGCTGATGACTCTGGAACATTTATGGCACAAATTGGTAATTTTACTGAGTTTACTGTATAAAGATGTTATAAGCTCCAAAATTGTAACTTGACCCTTATGCTTTATTCACAAAATTGTGTCTCTTAACTCTTTTGTCTATGTAGGTGCTATTTGAAATAAAATATTTTGAGATGAGTGGCTATGAATGACATCTGTTGATGGAGGCAAGGCAACAATATTTTGGTAATAAAACTGCAGATTTTCACATCTTAGTAATATTACTTTAATATAGAGCTCACAGGTTGTTGATTTCCTGCTAATAATTGAGGTTGAGGAAGTACTTTAAATGTTGGTGAATCCACTTTACCCTTCATGGATCAAACGCTCCTGCATTTGCAAGGATTCATCTTTTATTCAAGAAGGGAATTGGAGACAAGAAACAGATCCTCAAATTACTGAATCTTTAGGATATCAACGCTCCTTTCAGGTTCTTAAGTTACATCTTCTCAAACAAGGTTAAGTTTTTTTGGACATAAGTTTTTCTTTCTTTGATGGTTTTAATAAAACATAGTTGGCCTCGCAAAACCATGGGGCTCATTATCTTTGCATTATTTCGGGCACAGAACCCAATCATTATTTGGTGTTCACAATCCTCCCTGTGAAATGTCCTGGCTCAGAAGATGTTGTGTTGTGATTTTTGGAACAAAAATTCAAAATAACTGGTTTTTTCTGTCTAGGCCAGAATTTTTGTCCATCTCTAGGTGCCCTTGAGGAGGTAGGATGAGCTACCTTCTTGATCTACTGCAGTCCATTTAGTGTACATATTACCAATACTGCTCTGAAGGATAAAGTTACAAGATTTTGCCCTGATCACAGTGAAGGAATGATGATATATTTCCAAGTCAAGATGCTGAATGACTTGGAGGTGGACTTGCAGAAACAGCCGATAAATGAGATCTATTGAAAGGTAAAGCAGCATAATTTGTAGATTTTCACACTTGAGTAATATTACTTTAACCCACTGGTTAACCTGTACTTCTAGATGATATTGATCAAGGACTTGCAAGGTGATGTGGAAGGAGCCTTGGCGAATCTTTGCAACACAGTTTTTAGATGGTACAGACAGTGGTGGAGGAAATGAATGCTTGTGGGTGTGGTGCCAATCATGCAGGTTGCTTTGTCCTGGATGGTATCAAGCTGTAAAAACAAGCTATGGAACATATTGTGAGTTGTATATGCAATGCTGCCTTTGAGAGCAGTGAGAGAGAATTCCAGACAAATCTGCAATTATTGCTGTGGGATCAGGAGGGCAGAGTTACAATCTTGTGGTTGATTGCAGGGCTATTGGCTTTCTGTGTGGAAATGCCAGACAAATATCTAGCCTGCAAAAAAAGAAAACGTTCATTCTCTTTTTTTTTCCTCTCTCTTCTTTATCTGGAGAAATTGGAAGTCTCATGAAACTAGCTGTTCTCCATCATCTTTTGTCTGTGAGCTACTGTCTCACTTCTGTCAAACTTCTGTTGAAAGGGGGGAGAAAGCTGTCTTCATTGTTAATGAAAGGTCAAATCCTCAACCATTGAATTTTTAAAAATTCATTTCTGGGACTTGGGCGTCGCTAGCCAGCCAACGTTGATAGTCCATCCCTATTTGCCCTTGAGAATGTGGGGGTGAGCTGCCTTCTTGAATCTCTGCAGTCCACTTGCTGAGGGTTGACCCACAATGCTGGTAGGGAGGGAATTCCAGGATTTTGAACCAACGACTGTGAAGGCTGGTCCCAAGGTGCCATGTGGTCTGTCCGGTTTCAGTTCTTTATTGTGACTTTCTAGCGATTGATACAACTGAGTGGCTTGCTCGGCCATTTCAGAGGGCAGTTTAGAGTCAACCACATTGCTGTGGCACTGGAGTCACATGTAGGCCAGACCAGGTAAGGATGGCAAATTTCCTTCCCGAAAGGACATTAGTGAACCAGATGAATTTTTCCAACAATTGATAATGGTTTCATGGTTACCAGTCAACTCTTGATTCTAGATATCTTTATAAAATTTATTTTTATTGAACTCAAATTCCCCTGTGTGCCATGGCAGGATTCAAACTGAGGTCCCCAGAACATTATTCTGGGTTTCTGGATTAGTAGTTGAGCAACAATATCACTAGGCCACTGCATCCCCATTGAATGAAAGGCTGAGAATTGGTGTCCCCACAACCTTGTGTCATCAGCAAAGAGCTGAAAGGAATGAAAAGGCAAAAGGAACTAAAAAGAATTCATTGACTTCCATGATGAAGGCTGGTGCCAGAACTAAGCTTCTGACATTTATTTTCCAACTGTAACATTTAGCATAACAATTCCACACCAACTCTCTGAAAAGCATCCCAACCAGACTCACTCCCCTACCCCACCCTGTAACCCTGCATTTCCCATGGCTAATCCACCTAACCTACACATTCCTGAACACTGTGGGTGATCACCTAACTTGTACATCTTTGGATTGTGGGAAGACACTGGAGCACCCAGAGGAAACCCACGCAGACACAGGGAGAATGTGCAAGCTCTACACAGACAGTCTCCTGAAGCTGGATTTGAACCTTGGTTCCTGGTGCTGTGAGGCATTAATGCTAACCACTGAGCCACTGTGTCTTTCCCATCAATTCTAACCTCATCTTACCACGTCCACATAATCTTTAAAAGGCCACAAAGCAAGCATGGGCAATTTGGCATTGTCTATCAATGGCAACATAGTGATAAAGCAGCACAAAGCCATTCTGCATTCAGTACATAGCTGTAGTCTGTTTGTAATAAATAGATATTTACTTCTTAGTGGAACAATTCCGGTGTGCATATTCTTTTAACTCAAATTAGACAGTAAATAATAATTGTACAATGCAGTGGTTCAATCAAATTTTCATGTTGTAATGACTGCAAGAATAATGATGCTTGATTTCCAGGACATTATCCCAGTGAGTAGTGATAAGCATCTTGTCCAGGCAAGTGGGAAATATTCTACCTCAATCCTGACTTGTGCCTTATAGGTAGTGAACAGGATTTAGAGAATCAGGAGATGAGTTACTCACTTAAGGTTTCCTAGCCTCTGAACTACACTTGTACTATAGTATTTGTATTGCTAGTCCAATTCAGTTTCTGGTGAATGGTAACTCCAGGATGTTAATGGAGACAAATTCATTGATAGTAATATATTTGAATGTGAAAAAAACGATGGTTAGATTCTCTTCTATTGGTATTATTCATTGTCTGGTACCTGTGTGGTGCAAATGTGATGTGCTGTATACTAAAGATCCCAAAATACCAAGAGATAACTGGCTGACTTCTTTTAGTCCTGGAGAGCCAAATATCCTCCTAAAATATTTCTACCCTCTTTATCATGGTTTTGCAGGCACCAACCTTGTGCCAAAACTTCACTTGCCCTTAATTCTGCTGAGATTCTATTTGGTTGATTTAACAGAGAAAGAACCATTAATGAATTTTAAGGTAAAGAAAAGGCACTTATCTTAAAATTGTAGTTAAATATCACACAACCCCAGGATGTAGTCTAACAAGTTTATTTGGAAGTACTTGCTTTCATAACACTGCTCTAGGAGCAGCGCTCTGAAGGCTAGTACTTCCAAATAAACCTGTTGGACTATAGCCTGGTGTTGTGTGATTTTTGACTTTGTCCACCCCAGTCCAACACCGGTACCTCTACATCATGGCTACCTTAAAAATGTAGTTTACTGCACGATAGCAATAAGTATAATTTACATTGTCTTCGTTACTATATCTAACTAGTCAATCAGAAGACAATGATTGTGCATCTATTTATATCAGAATCTAGAGCTAGACCTTCTCCAGCTAAGTCTGTGTGCTATCATATTGGGTTGTGCTTAATACAGTATTCTACATGAATTGTTTTGCAACCATTATCTTGTACAATGCTGATAATTTTCCATGATCTTGGATTTCCATTACATAAGTAACCAGTTTAAATAATGCCTATTTTGGGCACTTGCTTACAACTCATTAAAATTCTGTCATCTGCCTTGAAGTGCTAACCCTTGTGTGAGTTCAAAAATATAATGTTTGTTTATTTTTTTTCTTTTAATCCAGAAGTGCACTTCACACTACTGAATTTTTTTCTTTCCTCCCATCACCAAATCAACTGTGCTTTTTTTTACTACCAATTATTAAAAGTGACATTTGTAATGATGTATAGTAATTGATCTGTATTTGAATAGGTTGGTCTGTTCTGGAAATTGTGCTCCATTTCCTAAGCCTATGTGTCAAAATCCACAGGATGTTCTGGACAACCGGAAAGTCTGCAAAGATGCACACGTTAACCAAATTTAAGTTATAAGATTGTTCGCGTTCTGTGAATAAACTGTTTGAGTTTAGAGAGAGAGTCTCTACTGCACTGAGATAAACAGATACATAATATATACAGCAACTCAATCCAGATATGACAATGTTAATTGTATAATGAGAAGCAGTTTTCCTATCTAATCGGGTTCATGTCCCACCAGCACCAGAACTGTATCATATTACCTATGAACAGGTTGATTAGAAAATATCTGCATAAATTCAAATTAACATAACATTATTCTGTTAGAATTTAGTGAGTTTAGTGATCTCAGTACTAGCATTAAAATAGGTATATATGTTATTTTAAAATTAATTACTTACTTAAAAGTAGCATGATTGAATGAGAGGATCATCTGGGAGATGGGAAAATCGTTCTGCAAGTCCCTATCTAGCCAATACGTTTAACAACTCACTCCTTCTGGGATAGTTCCTGTTGACTGAAAGTAGGCAAATATAGTCCCCATCTATTAAAACTTATTGAGATGATCTCAAATTATGATAGACCTGCTGGTTGATATCAGTCATGGGAAAGATGCTTGAGGGAATTATCAGGAGTGCACTATGTGATTAGTTTATTAACAAGGGGCACCTAACATAGTCAACAAAAAAACTAATTTATTACAAATCTAATTATAGTTTTTGAAAAGATGTTATGAAGTTGGTGTTGGAGGAAAGCTTGTAGACATTACCTGCTTGACATTAAAGCTTTGGTTTGGTGGTAATATGTCAATCTAGATTAAGAATAGTCTGACAGGGTTGAGAAAAAAAAATCATTAGAAATGGATTGAGCTCTGTTTTGGGGGATGATCACCAGTGAACATTAAAACTCTAGTTTTCTCCTGTTGATTTTCCAATGGCTGGATGGTCGTTATTGCAACATATTCTTTATGGGGACCTGATGAAATTGCTATTGCAGCAAACTTCAAAAGAATTGAAGATTTCACTAGCGTATTCCTCTACACATGAAACTCTCTGAAAGTCTCAATTTAAGTTGTAGAATTTGGAGGTTTTCAATTAAATAAAGTAAATAGATACACAGGAAAAATCTGATGATTAAATGTGTTGTTTAACTCCTAAGTAAGTACTCAATTAACTCCAGACTAAGCTCTCACAACCTCAACCACACCTCCCTGCAGACCACTTACATTCTGACCTGACATCCCAGGAACCTGACTTTTCTGGACCTGCTCCCGTTCAGGTATACGACATAAGAACATAAATAGGAGCAGGAATAGGAAACCTGGCCCCTCCAGCCTGCTCCACCATTAAATAAGATCATGGGTAATCTTTTTGTGGACTCAGCTCCACTGACCTGTCTGCTCACCATGACCCTTAATTCCTTTGCTGTTCAAAAATCTACTTGTCTTTGCCTTTAAAACAAATAACAGGTTAGCCTCAACTGCTTCAATAGGCAGGGAATTGCACAGACTCACAACCCTTTGGGAGAAGAAGCTCTTCCTCAAGTCAGTCCTGAATCTCTCCCTTATTTTGAGGGTAAGTCCCTAGTTCTAGTTCTATTTCTAATTTCACCCTTGTTCCAGACATTCTAGAATACCTTTTGTTTGTTCTGGACTTGATGCTGGTTTCCAGCATCTGCAGTCCTTGTTTTGACATTGTTTTGGACCTAGCCAGGCTTCATTCATTCTGGTCCCAAATCCCTTCCCCTGCTCTAGACGATCCTACCACTTCATCACCCAATATAGACACAACATCCTTCAATCTTGAGAGCTGATCACCATTTAATCCCTGATAGCTGATGCCACTTCACCCAGTCCACACCTGATTGCTCCTTACCCACTGAAAGCTGACCTTCTTCACCTCCAGGAATATAACCCCACGAGCTCCCCCCCACTCCCACTCCAAACCCAATCACACTTTTTCTGGCACTGGAGTTGACCAATCCTTCCCTGCTGCTAGATTCAGCCCTTGCTTCTCCGATGCAGACTCAGCCCCCATTTCACCCATTCTGGGCCTGACACCCCTGTCTCAACCTGACCCGGATACCCTGCCCACCAGACCTGAAACCCCATCCTTAGTTCTAGACCCAAATATCCTTCTCTGCCTCCAGACCAACCCCATTTACCCCACTCTGAAACCAAAGCACCCTTCAGTCTCTGGGAGCTGGTCCTTTTTCACTGACTCTAGAATCAACCCCCACATAACACCTCAAATTCCTATATCTGTTCTGAATCTGATCAGGCAGCCTCCAAGGAGAAGGAAAATCGATGTTTCGGGCATAAACCCTTCTTCAGGAATGAGGAGGGTGTGCCAAGCAGGCTATGATAAAAAGTAGGGAGGAGGGACTTGGGGGAGGGGCGTTGGGAATGCAATAGGTGGAAGGAGGTTAAGCTGAGGGTGATAAGCAGGAGAGGGAGTGGGGGCAGAGAGGTCGAGAGAGAGATTGCAGGTCAAGAAGGCGGTGCTGAGTCTGAGGGTTGGGACAGAGAAAAGGTGGGGGGAGGGGAAATGAGGAAGCTGGAGAAATCTGTATTCGTCCCTTGTGGTTGGAGGGTTCCTAGGCGGAAGATGAGTCGCTCTTCCTCCAGGCGTCATGTTGCCATGGTCTGGCGATGGAGGAGGCCAAGGATCTGCTTGTCCTTGGCGGAGTGGGAGGGAGAAATTAAAGTGTTCAGACACAGGGCAGTTGGGTTGGTTGGTGCGGGTGTCCCAGAGGTGTTCTTTGAAATGTTCCGCAAGTAGGCAACCTGTCTCCCCAATGTATAGGAGGCCACATCGGGTGCAGCGAATGCAGTAAATGATGTGTGTGGAGGTGCAGGTGAAATTCTGATGGATATGGAAGAATCCCTTGGGACCTTGGAGGGAAGTGAGGGGGGAGGTGTGGGTGCAAGTTTTGCATTTTTTGCGGTTGCAGGGGAAGGTGCCGGGAGTGGAGGTTAGGTTGATGGGGGGTGTGGATCTGACAAGGGAGTCACGGAGGGAGTGGTCTTTCTGGAGGTTGGTGGGGTGGTAGGTGAGGACTAGTGGGGTTCTGTCCTGGTGCGATTGGAGGACATCTGGGTTCTTCAAAGACCGCAATTTCCCCTCAGAAGTGGTTGACGATGCTCTCCACCGCATTTCCTCCACTTCCCGCTCCTCCGCCCTTGAGCCCTGCCCCTCCAATCATCACCAGGACAGAACCCCACTAGTCCTCACATACCACCCACCAACCTCCAGATACATCGGATCATCCTTCATTATTTCCGCCATCTCCAAACGGACCCCACCACCAAGGATATATTTCCCTCCCCACCCCTATCAGCATTCCGGAAAGACCACTCCCTCCGTCACTCCCTCGCCAGGTTCACATTCCCCCACCAACCCAACCTCCACTCCTGGCACCTTCCCCTGCAACCGCAAAAATGCAAAACTTGTATCCACACCTCCCCCCTCACTTCCCTCCAAGGCCCCAAGGGATCCTTCAATATCCATCAGAAATTCACCTGCACCTCCACACACATCATTTACTGCACCCGCTGCACCCGATGTGGCCTCTTATACATTGGGGAGACAGGCCGCCTACTTGCGGAACGTTTCAGAGAACACCTCTGAGACACCCGCACCAACCAACCCAACTGCCCTGTGTCTGAACACTTGAACTCCCCCTCCCACTCTGCCAAGGACATGCAGGTCCTTGGCCTCCTCCATCGCCAGACCATGGCAACACGACGCATGGAAGAAGAGTGACTCATCTTCTGCCTAGGAACCCTCCAACCACAAGAGATGAATGCAGGTTTCTCCAGCTTCCTCATTTCCCCTCCCCCCACCTTTTCTCTGTCCCAACCCTCGGACTCAGCACCGCCTTCTTGACCTGCAATCTTCTTCCCAATGTCTCTGCCCCCATCCCCTCTCCTGCCTATCACCCTCACCTTAACCTCCTTCCACCTATTGCATTCCCAACGCCCCTCCCCCAAGTCCCTCTTCCCTACCTTTTATCTTAGCCTGCTTGGCACACCTTCCTCATTCCTGAAGAAGTGCTTATGCCCGAAACGTCTATTCTCCTTCTCCTTTGATGCTGCCTGACCTGCTGCGCTTTTCCAGCAACATGTTTTTAAGCTCTGATCTCCAGCATCTGCAGTCCTCACTTTCTCCTGTTCTGAATCTGACCGACCTTCATCCCCTGAGGGGCATCTTCTTCAAACTTTCTAGTTCTGACCATTCTTTCTCTGCTTCGATCTCAACTCCCCTTCTCTTGCTCCAAATCCCACTACAAGAGAATCCTGAGGAGCCCTGAGTGTAATCTCTTCTCAAATGTGGAGCACACTCCTTTCATAAAATAAAAAGAAATGGAGTAGCAATTTGTGAAAATCCTCAGAAAATACAAGACTGCAGCTGATGAGATCTGCTTGAATGTTTGGACCATAACTGATGCATTGCTGTTTTAGGCAGATCTACATATGAAATCAGGTTCATGAGTGTCAAATTAATTTTAACATGGTAACATACCGTGTTAAGCTTATGGGCAAGGCCAATACTAAACCCAATCTCCCCATCAAAAAACAACTTTATGAAAAGTGATGAAAGAAAGGCCAAGACCTTAATTTTTATACTGAGGCAAGTGGAATGTGCCTTGTTTCAGGTATAATTAGATTGGTCACACTTTAAGCAAACGCACTTTGTTCTTGCCCATACAGTTAAAACGCAAGCAAAAGAAAGAAATGTTTGTATAATTTTAATCTAATTGGAAAATGGAGCGAGTAAAAGTTTATTTAACTACCAAAATATTGTAGTGACATCCCATAAACACAACCTTGCTAAAGACAAAGTCAGTAAAACAGATTGCCTCACGTGCAATTCTGACTGCAGAAATAGATCCAGGTTTTTAGCTGTAACAGAGAGAGAAAGAGACAGCTTCCCCATCCAACTTCAAAGCCCCAACAATCACTGAAAGCTAAATTAAAACCCTAGTTCTGTGGGAGTCTGACTCCATCCATTCATGCTGCTTCTATTGTTCCAACTTTTAACAAAAGACCAAGCCCTCACAAGCTATTTACTTTATTGTCCTTGAATAGGCAGTTTGGTACCTGAACTTAAAAATCCCACAACAAATCAAACCTTTGAAAGCCATAGCGTTATTGCAGTTCAGTCAATAACTAAATGTAAAATAAAGCATACAATTTTGTTCCTGCATGCACCTTCATTAAGTTTTACTTGGAGTGCCATACAGTCCTTTCCACTATAACACAATAGTTACATTTTTATGCAACCTCAAGTTATAGAAAATAGCACAATAAAAATAACAGGGCTTATGGAAAAAATACAGTTGGGACAGACCACCAAAAATATCACTTAAAAAAGAATCAAATATAGTGTGAGCCGAGCACAAATGATAGCACAGTTTAAATAAAAGCGTAACGGTCCTTAAAACCAGCAAACAGCCGCTAATAGCAGCAAAGGCAGGCACATCAGCAGAGTTTTCAGCTCTTTTCTGTAGGTCTTCATAAATTTCTCTCTTTTATGGTGAGAAAGTGGTCCCAGATCACTTTTACATTTGATCTTCTATCCACATACTTAGAAGCTGCTCCATCTCCTCAAGTTCCCTTGGCCATGATCTCTCAGATTTGCTATCACTCAGGCTTGTTCCAGCAATGCAGCTTGCTTTAATTTTTTCCTGCATTGTCTGTAATGGTGCATAACATAGACTCATTTATTTCTGTTGCATGAACAATATCACATGTTCTTTCGTTACTTACAAAGCCCTTTATAGCATCTCGCTTCTCTTCAAATGTTTTAGCCTTTCTTTTATGTTTACCACCTGCAATTTTATCACCAGAATGCCTCTTGTAAACATTCCTGTTACTTTGTCCTCCCATATTTATGGGTAACTCAGCAAAATTTGCAAAATAAAAAGAAAATTATCGGGTACTTCTCAAAATGCACTTCAGGACAAATCACGCGAGTCAACTGAACATGTGATGTTAATGCAGAGACCCTTGGTGTAAATATTGTATTCCTCCATACACCGTGACACTTGGGGATGGAATCGCGTAATAGCCAACAAATGTATGTGAAAGTTTGTGTTTTACAATTAGTATTCACCTATTCCTCAATTGCATTACAGCCAATTCGTGTTGACGAAACAGCAGAATGGACTGTATGCAGTTTTGGTCTCATGATGTAATGGAGAATACAGATTTAGCAGATGAAAGCAATATCTGTTGGTGTTTGTGGTTTGGTCAAATATAGTGGTTAAAATCACTAAGTATGGAAATCATTCAGTACAGAGGCTATTTAATAAATGATGATATGTGGGTGTTCAAATTTCCATCATAATTGGGATAGCAATAGAGACAAAATAATTTTAAAAGAGATAAGTAATAAGATGAGATGTTCTAAAAATGGAGAAAGTACAAGAAGAGTTCAGTCCAAGGTGTGATCTGATGATAAATTCCCTGCTGCCTCTGCAACGCTTTTGATGTGGCATTTGGTGGAAGATGTAGCCAGACATAGATATATTAGTGAACATGAAAGTGTCATTGGCTCTCAGCCAGTTTTCCTGTAAGGTCATGATAATGTAATCAATCACAAGAAGTTCATGGATAACTGGTTTTTGTCCACAATTGAACTAGAATGTTGGAGGGAGATGTGCAGAGTGATAGTTTGAGCTAATTTGCTGACAGAATCCATAATGTCAGCAGTGAGACGGGCAAGTTGGACAAGGATATTGAACTTATTGATTTTGTTGGCACAATGGGCAGGAAGCTTGCCAAAGAATTGAATAGAGCAATGTAGGCTGCTGCTCATAATAAACCAATATCAAATGCTTCACTTTTAAATAAAAGAAATATCATAGAGAAGTGGAAGGAGCGAATTCCGGAGTTTTCATTCTATGCAACAGAAGTTGTAACCTACAATGGTACGGCATTAAAATTGAGCATGAATAAAAGGCTAGACTCAGATGAGTGTAGTCTCTAAGAATGTGGGATTGGAGAGAAAAAGGAACAAGATCATGGAGGGATTTGAAAACAAGCGTGAGAATTTCAAGATCAGGTTGTTTCTTAAGCAGGCACTGTAGATCCTGAACATGAGAGTTGGTAGATCATTGAATTTTCAGAAGAATGAACATAAAAATTAAGAATGGAAATAGATTATTCTGCCTCTCAGTTCTGCTTTGCCATTCAACAAGGACAAGGATGATCTGTTTGTGTTTCAAATTCTGCACTTCCCAAGTAACCTTGATTCCTTCCCTATAAAGAATCTATGTACTCCTGCTTTAAACATACACAATAAGCCTACCTTCACCACCTTCTGAGGCAGAGGGTTCTAAAGTCACACAATCTTCTGAATGCAAAAAATTCATCTCCTTGTATCATCTTCACCTCTTGCCTTCCCACCTTTCTTGTGTTATCCGCAAACCTGGATTACACTCCCTTCCCTCATCCAGGTCCATAAACACATTGTGAATAGTTGTGCCATTAGTATCGACCCCTGTGTGATTCTATTAGTTACAGAATGCCAGATGCACCATTCTTTTCAACTCTCTGTTGTCAATTAGTTAACCAGTCCTCTATTCATGTTAATCTACTAACCCATCATCATGAGCCCTTATTAAGTAGCCTAATATATTATATTTTATCAAATATCTTTTGGAAATTAAAACATAATAGACCTACTGAATCCCCTTTATCCTCCCTATGACCTCCTCAAAGATTTCTAATAAATTTGTCAGGCGCGATTTCCACTTCATGAAACCCTGTTAACTCTGTGTGATTGTATGATGTATATCTAAATGCTGTGCTATTACATCCTTAAAGGTCAACTCTATATTCTTACTCATGACGGATGTTAAGCTTACCAGCCTATAGTTAGCTTTCTCTTTGCATCCTTTCACTTTTAAATAAGTTAGCAGTTTTATTGAACCTCTGGGTCTTTTCCAGCATCTCAGGATTCTTAAAACTTTATGATCAGTACAGTTGGTTCTAACATAACACAATAGTTCAGTTCTTGTGCAATCGTATGGTAACAAGAAAATCACACAATAGCTGCGCCATTTAAACTAATGAGACTGGAATCAGGTTATAGCCAAAACAGATAAAGAAAGTTCATGTTCTGCAAGTAACAGTCTAAATTCTTCAATGGTGTTAAAGCCAATTCACATTGATAAACACGCGTTATTGCAGAACCGACTGCATCTTGACTGTCTCCATAACTACTTCCTTTAACATCCCAGGACAAATCACATCGGATCCAGGGGAGTTATCACCCTTCACCTCCATTTATGTTCCTTGTACTTTTTCCATGCTAATAGTAAATGTGTTTATTTCACTCAAACTGAGTCCTAAATTCAACCATGTTATAGCCACTGTTCCCTCAGGGTTCTTTTACTCTGAGATCATTTATTTTATCTGTCACATTATACATTACCTGATATAGAATAGCCTGATGCCTGTTTTGATCCAGAAAACTATCTCAAATATGCTTTGACTTTTCTATTTTACATGAATATTAAAGTCACCTGTGATTAATGTACTGCCTTTTTTACATGCCCTCATTATCTCAAGGTCTATTTTCTGTCCTATGACTATTAGCTATTAGTAGGGGATCTATAGACTACATCACCAGTGTCATCTTTCCCTTGTTATTAAATAACTCCACCCAAATGAATTATGCATCATTTGAACCCAAATAATTTCTTCTTATTGTACTTATTCTACCTTATACTTTGTGACGATACTATGGGATGCATTTTGTTCTTTTAATAAAGAAAAGTTAAGACGGAGATGGTGAGCAGTCTCTTCTAAGTCAACAAAGTACACAGTTTTTGAGGTCTTGGTTTTTTTTTAAAGTTGGAACAATAGGAGCAGCATGAATGGGTGGAGCCAGACTCCCACAGAACCAGGGTCTTAGTTCAGCTTTCAGTACTTGAAGTTTTGAAGTAGCTGTACATTTCTCCCTTCTACAGCACAGTGCTTTAGTTGTCTCCCTCTACCAGAATTTTTCACCGATATTCTGTCATCCTGGATTGGAGAAACCTTGCCTGTGAGACAATCTATTTTACTGAATTTGCCTTGCCAAGGATTGTTATGCAATGTTTCTGGCGTTGAAACAGTTGCTTTTTATTAGTTAAGTAATCTAATATTCTATTAAGTCTTCCAATAGAGTTAAAATTGTATCTTTTTCATCTTTCTTTTGTTTGTATTTTAAGTATAAGGTAAGAACAAAGTGTGTTTTGCTTAAAGCCGAGTAGTGTAATGTGTTGAATTCCACCTGGAACACGATTTGGAGATGCCGGTGTTGGACTGGGGTGTACAAAGGTAAAAATCACACAACACCAGTTTATAGTCCAATAGGTTTAATTGGGAGCACACTAGCTTTCGGAGCATCGCTCCTTGCTCCAAAAGCTAGTGTGCTTCCAATTAAACCTGTTGGACTATAACCTGGTGTTGTGTGATTTTTAACCTGGAACACAGCATCTTGCAGTTGTGTTTAAATGAGAAAAGTTAGGGTCCAGGGCTATCTCCTTGATATATTCAAAGGGGGTTTGGTCTGGTCCACAACTTTGAAAGCTACCCCATCACACTTCTCCTCTTGCTTGCTCTTTCAAAAATACACATTCCTTGAATATCTAGTTCCCATTTTTGATCTCTTGTAACTTAATCTCTATAGTGGCTATGCGATCATACCAATTAACCAATATTTGTGCTGTTAGCTCATTTATTGTGTTCAGAACATTATGAGCATTTAAGTAAAAGACTTCTATTTTTAACTTTTTACTACTATTCCCCATTTGACCTTATTTGCTGCTGTTGTTTTGTGCTTTTACACTCTGTCCCTTCCTATTCTGCTCTGGTGGGTATCATTATCAAGTAGGTGCACTGCAATACCTCCATATCATCTTTCTTAGTAAAGCTATGTGTCCTCGCTCCTGAACTCTTCCCTACTGAAATTAGTGTAATGTCACCTCTACAGCCATAGTTTGTGTGGGCAATGGTTAAGTTTATGATATTCTGAAGAGTAGTCCTTCAGAACTATCATGTTGTCACATCTGATTGTGGTAGTTTTCCATAAGAAGATAATCAGCCTGATAAACCTAGTGACCATTTACTTCCATGTCATGAACCTCTCTGGATCCTTCCAGGGCTCCGACAGGCATATCCAGGATCTCCAAGTCAATAGTAAAATAAAAGTCAACGAGTGTCATACTGGTTTACTAGTCAGGCAGTAGAGTCAACATTTTTGGCATAAGCCCATCATGAGGATTGTGGAAGGGAAAGGGGTTGACAGATAAATAGGAGGAATGGGGGTGTGGGTGGGGCTGGGGCTGGGAGAGAAGGTAGCTGGGAAAGCAATAGGTGGGGGGTGATTGTGATGGCTCAGTGGGAAGGGTGGAGGAGATAGGTAGGAAGTAAGATGGACAGGTGTTTCAGATCAAGAAGGTGGTGCCGAGATGGAGGGTTGGATCTGGGATGAAGTGGGGCAGGGGAGATATGGAAACTAGTGAAGTCATCATTGATGCTATGTAGTTGAAGAGTCTCAAGGCAGAAGATGTGGTATTCTTAATCCAGATGTTGGATGGCTTGAATTTGGGGCAGAGGAGACCCAGGACTTGCATGTCCTTGGTGAAGTGGGAGGGGGTTTTGAAATGGCCAGCCACAGGGCAGTGAGGTTGTTGGGTGGATGTATGCCAGTGATGTTCCCTGAAATGTTCTGTGAGTTGGTGTTCTGTGTCCCCAATTTAGAGGAGACCATATCAAAAGCAAAGGATACAATAAATGAAATGGGTAGATGTGCAGAAACATTTCTATTGGATGTGAGAAGTTCCTTTGGGGCCTTGGAAGGAGGTGAGGAGGGAGGTGTGGGCACAGGTTTTATACATCTTGCGGGGGTATGAGAGGGTGCTGGATGTGGAGGATGGGTTGGTGTGGGCCTATCAAGGGAGTCACGGAGGGAATGGTCTCTGCGGAACGCAAATAGGGGTCGGGGAGGGAAATATGTGCCTGGTGGTGGAGTCTGATTGCAGGTGGCAGAAATGGTGGAGGATAATGCACTGTATCTGGATATTAATGGTGTGGAAGGTGAGGACCAGAGGAGCTTGGTGAGGATTGTGGGTTCTATCCTTGTTGTGATTGGAAGGATGGGGTTCAAGGGCGGAGGTGCGAGAAAAGCTAATTTCCCTTTCTTTCATTGAATATTGTTTTGTAACCAACAAAGCTAGTTGCTCATCCAAGCTAGTTGTCTTTAATCAGGGAAGTTTACCAGGCTATTTTGGAGTTTACTTTAAGAGACAACCATATACTGTAGATCTGGAGTCAGATGTATGTTAGATCAGGCCAAGAAGACAGATTTCTTTCCTTAAAAGGCATCAGTAGTTAATAGTTCATGAAAAAAAAGTGGAAAAATAAAGTTAATAGCTCTTTATCTAAATGGGATGGGTATCATAAAGAAATAGATGAATTAGTATCTCAAGAAGAGGTAAATTGTTTAGATCTAATCATTGTTACAGAGATATGGCTACAAAGTGACCAAAGATGGAAAATATAGATTCCAGGGTAGACAACACTTCAAAAAGACATGTAGAATGAAATATGAGATGGAATAGTCCAAATAGTAAACAGTGGAATAAGGATGTGTTATGGACCAGGCTAGACCCCCTCAAAATATTTCAAGTAGCCCAGACCCTAAGTAGTTGTTTCAATCAGGTGTACAGTGGATATTCCAGGAGAGATGCAGCTGGTCAAACCACTTAGTTTTAAACAAACTAGAATTTATCTATAAGAGTATGAGTAAAAAATGAGGTCTGCAGATGCTGGAGATCACAGCTGCAAATGTGTTGCTGGTCAAAGCACAGCAGGCCAGGCAGCATCTCAGGAATAGAGAATTCGACGTTTCGAGCATAAGCCCTTCATCAGGAATAAGAGAGAGAGAGCCAAGCAGGCTAAGATAAAAGGTAGGGAGGAGGGACTAGGGGGAGGGGCGATGGAGGTGGGATAGGTGGAAGGAGGTCACGGTGAGGGTGATAGGCCGGAGTGGGGTGGGGGTGGAGAGGTCAGGAAGAGGATTGCAGGTTAGGAGGGCGGTGCTGAGTTGAGGGAACCGACTGAGACAAGGTGGGGGGAGGGGAAATGAGGAAGCTGGAGAAATCTGAATTCATACCTTGTGGTTGGAGGGTTCCCAGGCGGAAGATGAGGCGCTCCTCCTCCAGCCGTCGTGTAGTTGTGTTCTGCTGGTGGAGGAGTCCAAGGACCTGCATGTCCTCGGTGGAGTGGGAGGGGGAGTTAAAGTGTTGAGCCACGGGGTGATTGGGTTGGTTGGTTCGGGCGGCCCGGAGGTGTTCTCTGAAGCGTTCCGCAAGTAAGCGGCCTGTCTCACCAATATAGAGGAGGCCACATCGGGTGCAGCGGATGCAATAGATGATGTGTGTGGAGGTACAGGTGAACTTGTGGCGGATATGGAAGGATCCCTTGGGGCCTTGGAGGGAAGTGAGTGTGGAGGTGTGGGCGCAAGTTTTACATTTCCTGCGGTTGCAGGGGAAGGTGCCGGGGGTGGAGGTTGGGTTGGTGGGGGGTGTGGATCTGACAAGGGAGTCACGAAGGGAGTGGTCCTTGCGGAACGCTGATAGGGGAGGGGAGGGAAATATATCCTTGGTGGTGGGGTCCGTTTGGAGGTGGCGGAAATGGCGGCGGATGATACGTTGTATGCACAGGTTGGTGGGGTGGTAGGTGAGAACCAGTGGGGTTCTGTCTTGGTGGCGGTTGGAGGAGCAGGGCTCAAGGGCGGAGGAGCGGGAAGTGGAGGAGATGCGGTGGAGGGCATCGTCGATCACGTCTGGGGGGAATCTGCGGTCCTTGAAGAAGGAGGCCATCTGGGCTGTGCGGTGTTGGAATTGGTCCTCCTGGGAGCAGATGCAGTGGAGACGAAGGAATTGGGAATATGGGATGGCGTTTTTACAGGGGGCAGGGTGGGAGGAGGTGTAGTCCAGGTAGCTGTGGGAGTCAGTCGGTTTATAATAGATGTCTGTGTTGAGTCGGTCGCCCGAGATAGAAATGGAAAGGTCTAGGAAGGGGAGGGAGGAGTCTGAGACAGTCCAGGTGAATTTCAGGTCGGGATGGAAGGTGTTAGTAAAGTTGATGAACTGTTCAACCTCCTCGTGGGAGCACGAGGCAGCGCCGATACAGTCATCGATGTAGCGGAGGAAAAGGTGGGGGGTGGTGCCAGTGTAGTTGCGGAGCGGAGGAAAAGGTGGGGGGTGGTGTGACTCTATTACCAAATAAAACACAAACAAAAGAGAACAAAATACCAAATAACAATCTATCGGAAAACCCAACAGATTATTCCAACTTAATGATGCTGTTCTCAATACTTGCAACAATTTCCATAAACACACTTTGGCTTAAAAGGTAAAATCAAACACGGGGTCTAACAGAGAAGAAGTCAAAGAGAGGATCAGCTGCTTCTTTGGTTCCAGCAGCTTTTACCAACACTATTGCTAAAAAACCAATCCAGAGAAGGGCTGAGTTAGGAGGACTGGCCACTTCTCTTTCATTGTATAGGTGTTTTTTTTCTTCAAGAACTAGAAAGTATGTTGCCTGAGGCAGTACCTGTAAGCTATAATCAAATTGGCCCTAAAACCTTTCAACTTAAACTTTTCGGAATCTGTGTCTTTTACACCCAGTCTAAAAAAGAAACCAAGACAGCCTAACCTCATTAAAGGAGCAGCTTCATTACACATAATATTAAGAAAGAACCTCATCAAGAAGGTCAGGAAGTAAAAAACAATATGAAGGAATATTAAAGGCCTTAAATGCTGGTGGAAGTAATTAATTTACCTCTAATCATAGCACTGAGCAATAAATAATTGATATCTGTAACAAAGGCAATAAAATTATGGTGGAAGATCTTAATTTACATCAAGATTAGATGAGTCAAATTGGCTACAGAAACCTGCAAGATTAACTTTTGAACACTTTTGTGATAGCTTCCTGGGACCATCTGGAGATGAAGCTGTTTTAGTTTTAGTATGGCTCAGTGAGGCAGGTTTAACTAGTTACATCATAGTAAGCGATCCTGTTGGAAAAAGTAATAATAACACAATTGAAATCAATATTAAGTTTGAGAGCAATTTGAACTTATATCCATGGCTTACAAGGGAAGTTTAGGATTGATAAAGATTAAAAGAAGTTTCTTGCTGAATATTGCCCAGAATAAAGGTAAAACATGAAGTTGACTTAGTCCTACTGGATCATAGGGCTGCTCTCTCATTAGAGAAAAGGCAACCTGAGGGTCACCATGCCTGAGGCAAGGGGAGAGATTGAGAAGGAGTATCCTTCATGATAACCTCAGCTGGTGCAGGAATTGAACCCATGCTGTTGGTGTTGCTGTGTATTGCAAACCAGCCATCCAGTGAACTGAGCTGATCAAATAGTAAGTCTTTACGATTGGCAGAACTTTGCATACCAGGAAAAGGGAATCAGTAAAAATGATATTTTAAAGAAAGGCAAGTTTACCAGGCTATTTTGGAGTTTATTTTACAAGTCAACCACAGTATAGATCTGGAGTCAGATGTATGTTAGATCAGGCCAAGTAGACAGATTTCTTTCCTTAAAAGGCATTAGTAGTTAATAGTCCATGAAATAAAAATGGAAAAAATAAAATTAATGGCTCTTTATCTAAATGGGGTGGGTATCATAAAGAAATAGATGAACTAGTATCTCAAGAAGAG
This sequence comes from Hemiscyllium ocellatum, assembly GCF_020745735.1. Taxonomy (NCBI): domain Eukaryota; kingdom Metazoa; phylum Chordata; class Chondrichthyes; order Orectolobiformes; family Hemiscylliidae; genus Hemiscyllium; species Hemiscyllium ocellatum. The sequence continues at coordinate 7,417,118 of NC_083430.1, read as the reverse complement.
GTAAATTGTTTAGATCTAATCATTATTACAGAGATGTGGCTACAAAGTGACCAAGGAAAAGAAACAGAATGAGAAATTAAAGTAGCCAGGAATGTAAAGACAGTCTTTAAGGCGATTTACATGTATATTAATAAAAGGAGGATATTAGCTAACTTAAAGGCTGGTCTCTTAAAGCAACATTTCTCAAATGTTTCAGAGCATGCACTATGTAAGTAGAGCAGATATCCCATGGACTACCTACTGGTCTCACCCCACCTATTTTCACTTGCCAACACAATAAATCTCATCAGCACACTTTAAGACTCAGTGCCTTAGAGACAGATACAGGAGAAATTATCATGGAGAATACGGAAATTGCAAAGATGCTGAACAAATATTTTCTTTGTCTTTATATGGAGGGGGAGAGAGAGAACAGGGAACCGTAAGCTAGATAACATGATATCAATCATTTGAAAAATGCTGGAATATATTAAGTAAATCTGAGAACAGTTTAAAAAAATGCAATAAAGTCATACAGTCAATGTGGGGTTTTACAAAAAGGAAATTGTGTTTGAGACATTGATGTAATTGATAGAATAGTAATTAAACAAAGTATTTTTGTCTTTCCAAAAGATTTTAAGTAGAGTACAATAAAAAGGTTAATGTGCTTAGAGATTGGAGATCATGGATCAGATTTTCTGAGTAGCAGCAATCTCATGGGGATTGTAATTCTAGCTTTCTGTTTTTTTTAACAAGTCTGTTGATTTCTTTTCAGAGCATGCAAGTATCATAGGAAGGCAAACAATACTCCTTTTTTCACAGGGTAGGGTGATGGGTGGGTGGGGGGATGTTTTTATTTTTATTCATTCATGGAACATATTTGTTGGTAGCTGGGCCATATTGTATTGCCCATTTCTAGTTGCACCCAAGGAGGAAATGGTGAGTTGTCACCTTGAACTATTGCAGTCCATATGATGTAGTTAGACCCATAATGCTGTTCGGGAGGAAATTCTGTCTCAGTGACATTGAACCAATGGTGATGTATTTTCTAGTCAGGATGGTGAGTGGCTTAGAGGGGCTTTGCAGGTAGTGGTGTTCCCATGTATCTACTGTCCTTATCATTCTAATGGGGAGTGATATCAAAGGGTGCTAGGCAAGTAGGGTACCAGTTAAATTTGATGCCAATTTTAAAGGGTCCTATTTGAGGAGAGGAAAAGGTGCCAAGGATTGGACACCTGATGGAAAGAAGGTAGAGTGCCAGCTGGGGAGGTAATAGGGTGCCACAGCTAAGATACAAGATGAGTAAGGGGCAGAGCACCAGATAGGTAGGGTGCCAGATGAGTATGGGGTACCCTCTGTACCTCTGAGCTTTTCATGTACTGCCATTCATTACGCATTCCCTTGTCTTGTTACTTCTTCCAAAGTGCATCACCTCACGCTTAGCAGGGTTCAATTCCATCTGCCACTGATCCACCCATCTGACCAAAACTTATTAGATCATCCATTAATTCTGTCGGCTATTCCCCCACCCCGCCTACATTCTCATATACATTGTTTATATCAACGACAATTAGGGACCCAGCATCCATCCTTGTGGCATGCCACTAGACACTAGCCTCCAATCTCACAAATGACCTTCTACCACTCCTCTCTGTCTAAGCTAATTTTGGATCCAACTTGCCAAGTTATCTGTTCCCTTATGTTCATTTATCAGGTTCCCACGTGGGACCCTGTCAAAGACTTTACAGAAATCCATATAGACTACATCAACCATATTACACTCATCTATACACTTGGTTATCTCCTCAAAAAGAATCCACATAACTCCCCCCTCACAAAGCCATGTTAACTATTCCTGATAAAACTCGAAACAAAAGCAGAACTTGCTGGAGAAACTTAGCAGGACTGGCAGCATCTATGAAGTGGAGCAGAAGTCCAGTGACCCTTCTTCAAAACTGACTCCAGTGTTCTATAGAGTTGAGAAAGCCAGTTGAATAGTGTGGTTGAGAACTGCAGTAATCGGTTCAACACCAGGAAAGAGTAAAAGATTGAAAATGTTAAACAACTACATTAAAAAGATATCACATGTTCCTGGCTTCAGCATAATTTCAAAGCCTTTATATATTAAATTTTGAGAATAATTATAAAAAATTCATATTTTTTTCTGTTTCCTGATTGGAACAGTAACCTTGTATTTCACTTTTTTTTAGTGGAAGTGAATTCACACAAAGAAAAATAATAAACATGGTGGAATGTTTTGTTGAGTGATGATCAACAATAATCTCTCTGAATTATTTTACTAGATTGGTACTGTTACTAGAATACTAACTTTGATTTCTTTTTCTTTTATCAGGAGATCCTGCTGCTGAAGAGTGGTCTCAATGGAGTGTGTGCTCACTCACATGTGGTATGGGTTCGCAGGTTCGAACAAGATCCTGTGTAGCATCCCCCTATGGAACTCTGTGCAGCGGTCCTCTAAGAGAAACACGAGTTTGTAATAATTCAGCTACATGTCCAGGTATCTTTAGTACATAACACAATTTTGATTCATAGCATTGTATGCAGTCTTTGAAGCTAATTTAACTGACCACCAAGATTAGATTTTGCTTGTAACTGCTGTTAGAAATAATAGCAAAGGAAAGCTTAATATGTTGAATTATCATTCCTCTGTTAATTTAGCACAGATGAATGGTAAAATTATTTCAAACTTACCTCACTTGAAGTAAATGTTTGTTACTATTGTAGATAAATTTGTGAACTGAGAATTGTCAAAAGTACAGAGGGCGAAGAAATCTGCACACAAATCACAATTCTTGCAGTGCTCATATTAACCCCTCCCAGGACAGTCAGCATCGATGGGTTTGCTGCCTGTGTCCTCAGGGTGTTTTTCAGTTTTATTACAGAAAATGCAGCATAGACAGTGCAGGCTGAGACCGATATACCTGTCTTTACCTGGGGAATCAAGGTATTTCCTGCCTAGCATTACCAGAAGTAGTGCAATGCAATGAGTGTCTCTTCATTAAATATTCTTTCTTGTCATTGCGAAGAGTTTTTTCGAATCTATAGTCACTAAAGGAGAGCTCTGTTAATGGATAAGCATGGTTAATTAAATTTAGTGTTCTGATTCTAGCTGATTGTACTACAGAACAAATACTAAAATGAATCCTGACTTGAAATATCAAATATTTAATATGCATATGGTTATTGTGGTAATTGATCACTGAAACTGCAGATGCTCTTTCAATAAACCTTTGGCCTGGATATTCTGATAGCCATGGAGTCATTTATCTTGAGTAGTGTGCTGGGACTCTGCTGAGTACCAGATGTAACAGACTATTGGAATTGCCCAGGCAATGAAAATGTTGATGGGTGATTTCCCTGCATCCGGAACCCTCTGATAAATACTCTTAATAAAGAATATTAATTCTATGGTAACTGTTAACAAAAGCGGAACCCTCTGATAAATATTCTTAATAACACATTCAGAGGATTTGGCTTTTGTTAACAGTTACCCTAGAATTTAGATAATTAAAAACTTAGACTAACTCTTAAATGACTATTAAGCTGGCACCCCCAACTTGCTAAACACATCTCAACTACACCTGCCATGCCTCCTTATATGGGTAGGACCCATGACTATGTCCCATGTCCCCCACCTCAACCTGACATGATTATCCTTTCCCTGGGATCCAAACTATCACTCCTCTGCCAGCCCGTGCCAGATTACTATCTATAATAGAAAGAAAAATTAGAAAGATTTTCACATAAAAATCAAAATAAAATTCCCATTTGTTGCCCAATACTATCTGTTGCAGACTCTCAAATCCAGAGAAGTTATCTCGCATCTCAACTCTTTAAGATTCTAATTAAGTGACTCCTTCGAACTTCTTTTCCATGGCATGGACTGTAGAGGCAATGTTATGATTTCTGTGGGCATGAACCTTTCACAGTTCTGAGACCTAACCTTTTTCCAGTTCTAATAACTTGAAGGCTTCTACACAAGCTCTCCTGACTTAGGAACTTCACAGATTAGAAAACATGTACTGAGGTGATTGGTTCCTTTGTACTGACCTATACTCTCATTCTTCTGAATTAAGTTTAAAAAAGGATATATATTATCCTGCTTTGAAGTCAAAACAAAATTACTAACTTTGTCTAATTACTTTGCCTATCATAAATTCACCACTATAAATATCTATTTTATTAACACAACAGGATTTCTCATGTACTTTCCTAACAATGAAGTATACTGGTCACTTTTCCAGACTGTCTTTCTGACTTCTTAGTATCAAACTTCACAGAAGTGATGAAAATCCTTCTACCTCTATTTCAAAGTCCAATTAAGAATATAGGTATATAATACTACTTTCATCACAGTAGTTGTTTGAAGAAACACGGATTTTCTAGGGGTACAGTTCTTCATCACCATTTACATGCGATTTTGTCTTATGTGTCATGCATTTTGATTAAATGTCGACAGCTTGTTGCATAAAATTACTTGCAGACATGATGCTGACATAAAAAAGTTGGCTTAAAAGCAATGCAACCAACTTACTTCATAAAACATAAAAAACATAAGAAATAGGAGTTGGAACAGGGCACTTGAATGCTTAAGCCATCTAACAATTCAAGGCTGACCTTATACTTTAGCAGTAAAAAGTGAGGTCTGCAGATGCTGGAGATCAGAGCTGAAAATGTGTTGCTGGTTAAAGCACAGCAGGTTAAGCAGCATCCAAGGAACAGGAAATTCGATGTTTCGGGCCAGAGCCCTTCTGTTGCTTTAACCAGCAACACATTTTCAGCTCTGATCTCCAGCATCTGCAGACCTCACTTTTTACTCGAAGATTTTAACCTACTGCGAATCCTCTTGCAAGGATGCCTTCCTTGAAGAAGCTCTCTTCCGAAGGGCTCTGGCCCAAAACGTCGAATTTCCTGTTCCTTGGATGCTGCCTAACCTGCTGTGCTTTAACCAGCAACACATTTTCAGCTTATACTTTAGCAAAATGCAACACTCAAATTATGATAGATAGTAAAGTACAATAGGTACAGAAAAAGAATATATTTTTATTAAAAAAAGAATTTTTTTCTTTTGAATATTACAACAAATATAAAACCAAATAATTCAAACCAATATTAAAAAACATACCCACTAATTACATAAATAAATAATAACTCATAACTAAACTAAATAAGAAAATCATAACAATAATAATAATGATAATACCCTTAACACAGCTCAGCAAAACAAAGCAATAGCGCTCAATCATCGAGCAGGTAAGTTTACACACATTCATATGTTCATAGTCCCTCCCCTCTGGATACTAAATCTATTACATAGAATTGCCATGGCTATATAAAGGCTTTATTAGTATGACAGACAAATCTGTACCCAGATAGTCAAAAAAGGGCCACCATGCCTTTTAGAAATTTTCAGTTTTATAGTGCACCATACTCGTAAGGAAGTCCAAGGGTGCAAGTCGTGATCCTGTTGCAAATCAAGATTCTTCTCGCAACCTCCCAGGTATCCTCCCATATTTCAGAAGTGATCTCAATGTCCACCTCCCTCTCCATATCTTAGAGAGCATTTGGTCTCATCTGAGGGACCCTCTCTCAATAGATGATAATCATTGCTAACTGATAATGTATCATTAGCACTCAACATCCTCTTCTCCTTGTCGGACCTATAAGGATCAGTTAAAAGTGCGGTCTCTTTTTGTATGAAATTTCTAATTTGTAAGAAATGAAAGAGGTCGCCAGTGGGCAATTTATATTTCCGAGCCAACTGGTCAAAAGGCATCAGTATGTCTCCTTTGAATAAGCACGATGTGTCCCCTGCTGCCCATAGTTTAAACCCAGACTCCATTATCCCTGGCTGAAAGCCTGGTATACCATTTATGGTTGTCAAAAATGATGCTTTAGCAATATTGCCCTCACCCTGATGAATTGTCCTCCATGCAGTATTGACAGTATTGATGGCTTGGGGCTGTGACCAAACTCCTTAATTGTCCTCTCTTTGTCTAAGAACAGAAGGCTACTAAGGGGGCATCTTGCCTGAGATGCTTCGATGTCCAACCAAAGTGAGTGAGGGATTCCCCCCCCCCCCCCCCCCCCCGCCCCAATCATTTACGTAAGATAACACTGAGCTTAACTGATAGTTTTTGATATCTTGGAGGCCCACTCCTCTCAGTCTGCAAGGCAATTTAGTCAATGTAATTAGGGGCCGTGTGTGATACCAGACAAAAGAACTAAACCAGCCGTTCAGTCTTCTGAATATTTGCTTAGTAAAAAGCAGAGGAAGCATTTGCACAGGATACAACAGGCGGGACAGAATGTTCATTTTAATGAGGGCTATCCAACCTAACCAAGAGATTGGAGGAAGCACCTCCCAACTATGAAGGTCCTACTTGATTCTGTCGAATAAATGGGCAAAGTTGGCTTTAAATAGCTGATCAAAAATGGGAGTAATAAATATATCTAAGTAGAGAAAGCCCTCCTGCAACCATCTAGAGGGGAACCAAGATCCTCCCTCAGGATCAGGCACTCTCGGGAGACCACCCATGTGCATGGCCTCTGACTTCGTAAAATTGATCCTGTAACCCAAGAAACCACCAAATAAATTGATGCATTGCATCTTGTGTGGCACTGAGACTGTTGGGTTTGATAAGAAGACAAGATTATCATCCGCATACAGTACGATATTATATGACTTCGTCCCCACTTGTGGAGCGGCTATATTGCGATCCCTGCGTATTGCTTCCACCAGTGGTTTGATCACTAATATAAAAAGCAATGGTGATAAGGGACAGCCCTGTCAACTGCCCCTACAAATATTAAAATTGCTTGACCGTCCACCATCGGTGAGGACCTCAGCAAGTGGATCAATATACAAAACCTCCACGCACCTGATAAAGGTCTGTCCCAGGCCAAACTGCTTCAAAGTATGAAAATGATATAGCCGCTTGACCCTGTTAAGTGCCTTTTCCACATCTAAGGAGATCACCAATCCCTGTACCAATCACTGTTAACATACCTGGATCATGTTAAGTAATCTCCTGACATTATCCATCGATCTGTGACCTTTTATGAACCCCGTCTTGTCCTCCTTAATGATGGAGGGCAGTATAGTTTCTAGCCTTAATGCCAGAGTCTTGGGCAGGAATTTGAAGTTGACATTCAGGAGCAAAGTGGGTCTATAGGATGCACAGTTCTCTGGGGCTTTCCTTTTTTTTTTAAGGATGAGACACATGTTCGCCTCTTTTAGAGATGGTGGGAGATGGTCTCAACTCTGTGAATCATTAAACATACTAAGCATCGGCTCTGACCATATACTTATAAATTCCTTAAAGAACTCACTGGGTAGCCCATCAGGACCTTGCGTCTTCCCATTATGGAGCTGCTTTACAGCCTCCTGCACCTCTTGCTCTGACAATGGGGCATTGAGGACAGACTCTTGTTAAGGGGTCACTACTGGAAAGTCCAAATTCTTAAAAAGGATTTTTAAGAATCCTAACTCCATCCTAACCCGTCACAGCTTTCAGATTGGTATAATTCAGAGTAAAATTTCTGGATGCTGCATTAATCCTTTTAGAATCGTAGGTCAAATTTCCAGTGTCCTCTCTGAGGTAATGGCCTGGGGGGGGCACTCCTTTTCCTAGCAAGGTACGCTAGGTACTTGTCCGGCTTAGCCCCATGCTCAAACTGCCTTTGACTTGCGAATGTATGCTCCCTCTTGGCTGTCTGTGTGAGCATGAAGTTCAGCGTAGACTGAAGCGCCGTGCTGCTGTGCAGTTTAACCAGCAAGGGCCTGTCAAAATATGCCTTTTCAGCTACTTTCAGAAGCGTCTTGAGTAAGTGTTGCTGCTCACCCATCTGTTGCTTCTTACTGGCTGAATAGGAAATAACCAACCCCTAGCATAGACTTTAGTTGTTTCCAAAAGAATGGATGGACTACTGGCCAAGCCTGAATTAATATCTAAAAAAAGCCCTGAACTCAATAGGAAAGAATTCAAGAAACCTGCTATTCTTGAGGTGCAGTCGCCCATGCCTTGAGCCTAGCACCGAATCCTTACTCTTAACCATTACATACACTGGAGTATGATTGGAAGTAATGATATTGACAGTTGTACATGATGCCACTGAGCCCAGATGTACTGCGTGGGTCACAAAAAGATAAATCCTGGTTTGGCATTTATGTGGATTTGAAAGGAATGTGAAGTCCCTGCCACTAGGGTGAAGGTGCCACCAAATATCTACCAATCCCAATTCAGCACAAAAATCCCTTAATTGTTTATATCACAAAGAAGATATCAGCTGGCCCTTGGGCAGTCTGTCTACTGCAGAGTCTACGAGACAATTGAAACCCCCTCCTACGATGATATGTTGAGATGTAAGGTGAACCAGTCTAGAAAGTGCGTTGAGACAGTAAACATTTAAGATCCCATATTCCTCCCCATGTATCAAAGCTTTTACGATTACCAATCTTCTGTGTGTCTTTAATGCACTCTAATAACTTAAATGGGAGATTCTTCCTCACTAAAATGGCCACCCATTTACTCCTCGAAATGAAAGATGAAAAATAAACCCGGTCATACCCATTCTGTTGCAGCTCCAAATGCTCTGCATCATCCAAGTGTGTTTCTTATAGTAACACAACATTTTCCCTTTCCCTTTTGAGGCCGGAAAGTACCTTCTTCCACTTGATAAGTGAATGACTCCCCTTAATATTCCAGGTACACCACTTAAACACATCCTTTGCCATAACCTTCTATAGCACCATCCAGCCTCCAAACAGGAAGAACCCAAACTACAGATCACTGCAAAAGGATCCACAAAACCCAAAAACTACTCAGACTAAAATAACTACAGTCAACAAATCTACAAAACTTACAAAAACTATGCACATCAAACAAAAAAATTGCCAAAGGCACTGATTGGAGGAATTTACCACCCCCATTCAAAGGGATACCTACACATCCTACAATCCTACTAACCGTCCCAATCACCTTCTGAACTCCTATCAGCTAGTGTCATGCCACATACACTGACCACCCGGTAGAGAAAAAAAAAACACCCAAGAGTAAGGTTAGTACTATAGACGAGTAAACTAAAAATAAATATGTCACCCATCCCTTAACACAACTTGGAAATTAAAGATAACTACTCTATCCATCCCAGACATCATTTCATGTAACTTATTACCAGAAAGGAAATTCCACCAAGCCCTTTTTAAAGAAAAGCAAACCAGAACAGCTCTGTCCTCTGCACTTATTCGGCCATTTGATGTAAGTCAACATGTCCATAAAGTTCTTCGCTTTCTCTGGCAAGTTGAACAAATGTATGGATCCATTATGATTGATCTGAAGCACCGCTGGATATCTTAAAGAATACTGCATCTCAAGCTCTCTCAATCTCCTCCTGACGCCACCATAGGATTTCCTTTTCCAGACCACTGCCGTCTAGAAGTCTTGAAAAAATATGACTCTGGAACTGCCACATACTAACACCCTCGGGTCCCTCCCCTGGACTTTAGTGGCTTCCATGACTTTCTGCTCGTCTTTATGATAATGGAACCTTACCAAGACAGGGCATGGGCGCTGATCTCCATCTGGCTTTCATGCCACAATCCGGTGGACTCTTTCAATTGTTATCTTTTCCTTCTTAACCTCTAAACCAAGGAACTCCAGGAATCACTTCTCGAAGAACTCTACCTTCCCTCCCCTCTAGTATGCCAGCAATGTGCAAGTTCTTTCTTCTGCCCCGTTTTCAAGATTGGCTACAGCTCCAACAGACGACGGACTTGTCTTTCCGGGGCTTCAGTCTGGTTCTTGGAGGACTCAGTCTCTGCCTCTACCCCTGCATCGCGGCGCTCAAGCTCATCGGTCCTTTTTCCCAACTCTTGCAGAAGCCAACTTCTCTTCAATTTTTCCCTGATCTGCTTCCCAAGACCTCACGAGATTTGACCGGTTCCTCAACCAGGGTCTGGTGAGTAAGCAAGCCAGCTGCTTCAGAGGGATGTACCGGCCCCGGCCCCAGGCGAGCATTCTCCTTTCTTTGGCACTTTCCAGCTGCAAGGACACAGGTAAATAAATTCTTTCAGGTTTCTATCTCCTTTTACTGTGTTTTTACTCTCAGCAAAGTGTTTGGGATGGGTTCTGACTCTGTCGGGTCGGTATTGCAGCACAGAGCCCAGCAAACGCGATCCTAACAAGACATCTCTATCTTGGATCCCAGCCAATTCCTCAGAAAAAGACTTTTTAAAAATTTGATGGTAACAATTTTTATATTTTCTTTTTATCAATTTGACATGTTGCACACAGTGATGGCCATCACCAGCATTGAATACGTTAGGATAGAAGAAAACGCAAGTTAGAATGTCATAACAAGAATTTTACTTGAACTATGATCACATTTAAACCTGTGTGCCTGAATACAATACAATATAAAAGTGAAATGCTGTGAATGATGAAAATCTGAATTAAAAACTGAAAATGCTGGAAATTTTCACCAGCGCAGGCAGCACCAATGGAGAGAGAGAAGCAGGGGCTGAATTTTCCAAAGTAGAATGTTTCTGGACATTGTGCCATGAAAACAGTGTATCTTTCAGGTCAATTTTCTAGGAGATGACTATTAGGATACTGCCTCCAGGACCACTGTCCAGTTGGGGATAGTGAATGAACTGGGGTGATGGGAAATGAATTGAGTGCACACTGTTGCAAGGTTAGCCAACAGGCATGACTTCATCTGAAGTGAAACTAAAAGGAATGCAAGTGAAGGAGAGCATAAGTGGAGATGTGATAATGCCAGTATGAGCAGCAGTCACGGTATTAGCTGTATGATTATCCAAAACAATTTTTGATCCTGCTATCAGAAGTCTCTAGTTGTCTCAAATTTCACTTACAAGTTCAGTATGCTGTCATCATCAATACTTGTACTTTGACCCTTGACTTCAATGAAATCATTAAGGAAAAGTTCAGTTCCAACATTGATTAAATTCTCACTGCCATTCCTAATTGAAAAGAAAACATTCTTCTGGGGAGCTTTTATGCCTGGGATGACTGTGATTCTCATAACTGGAGTGGAACTTTTATGAGAAAAGGGGTGGGGAAATCAATGCGATGATGTCCTCCAGCTGAAAATCTGTGTGTGATGTGTACTCATGAATAAAACATCTTCTGCTGGTAATTCAAATGGAAAGTTTGGAGGCATCCTAGATCAAGGCATTGCCATACCTAGATTATATAATTATGTAGTTTCTAATGCCATCAATGGATATGGGAATAGCACAGAAATATGGTGCTGAGGTAGATGATCATCCTTGATCTAGAATGGTAAGCAGGTTCGAGAGGCTGAATGCTGATTGAAATATGTACCAAAAAAGTGTAGCACTGTGGTTCACCAAGTTATCACTGCTGCCTCTCAGCACCAGGGACCCGGGTTCAGTTCCACTCTCAGGCAACTGTCTGTGTGGTTTGCACATTCTTCCCTGTGTGTGTATGTTTCCGCTGGGTGCTCTGATTTCCTCCCACAGTCCAAAGATGTGCAAATTAGGTAGATTGGCCATGCTACATTACCCATCGTGTTCAGGGATGTGTAGGTTAGGTGCAATAGATATGGGGAATGCAGGGTTACAGGGATAGGAAAGAAGAATGAGTCTGTGTGAGGTGCTTTTTGGAGGGTTGGTGTCCTTGTTAGGCAGAATGGCCTGTTTCCACACTTCAGGGATTCTATGGATAACATTTATGGAATAGCCTTCGCATCTTTCTATTTTTGAAATAAATGATTGGGAAGCCAATGTTTACTGTAATGGCAAATTCTACATAAAAGTACAAATTTTCAGGACACAGTTTTTCCCCAAAGCTTCTCCTTTTATTTAATTTCCTAATGGAACGTGGATGTGGCAGGCTAGCCAGCATTCATTTTCTATTCCTAGTTGCCCTTGAGAAAAAGCTGCGTGAACAGCTGCAATCCATGTACTCTAGATAGATCTACAATGATATTAAGGAGGATATTCTAGGATTTTGATCCAGGTACAGTGAAGGAATGGTGATATAATTCCAAGTCTGGTGAATGGCTTTGAGGGAACCTGCAGTGGTGATGTTCCCATGTATCTGCCACCATTGTCCTTCCAGATGGAAGTGGTCATGGGTTTGGAAGGTGCTGTATAAAGATGGTGAATTTCTGCTCTGCATCTTATAGATAGTATGCACTGTTGTTACTGTGCATCGATGGTGCAGGGTTTGAATGTTTGTGGATGTGGTGTCAATCAAGCAGGTTGCTTTGTCCTGGATGATGTCAAGCTTCTTGCATTTTGTTGGAGCTGCACTTATTCAGGCAAGTGGGGAGTATTCATCTTGTTCATCCTGTTACTTGCTGCATGAATGATTATTATTTGGAAAGTGGATCAAGATGGATTTTTTTCTACTTATTTCTCATTGCAGCAGGATACTTGATGGCGTATTAAACCTGGACCATAAGACTAGTAGACATTCTGATGTCTGCAACCTATTTAATTTAGCTCTCTATTTCTCTCTTCAGCACTATAACTCAATCTCTTTCAACAGTATCCTGGGCTGTAGATCTGTTTCATCCTTTGCATCATGCAGCAGTTTAACAAACTTTACTCTTCTTTTCCGGTTTTAAGGGACTCAAACTTCAAAGAGCTTCAACAACTCAGATACCAAGGCCTCTTTGGATTTCTCTTCCTGTTCACTTTCTTTTGACACAATCATTCCTTCTAATCTCACCCTAGCCATAATTCACTACTCCCTTTGATATTCCCCTCTCTGACCCTCATAGTCTTCAGCAAATGCCTGCACTTCAATCCCTTATGTCCTGGTTTATTAAATTTCAAGAATATTGCAATGCTGAATTCTTCTTTTGCAGCCTTTGCCTTCATATTCATTACTTTGACCAGATATTTTCCCCTTACACAGATCATATGGCAAATAGCTCCAGTTTTTCCAAACCTAATCTTATAGTCAGATTTCTTCATGGGAGCATAAGGAGTATGAGCATGGGTAGACCAGTTGGCCCCTTGATATTGATATCACACAACAGCATACACAACATTCCAATAACTGTGGTATCTTTTCAGTAAAGCACTTAGCAATAGTGCATACTCACACTTAGAGTCATAGAGTAATACAGCATGAAAACAAGTTCTTCAGCTCAAACTCTCCATGCTGATCAAGGTGCCCACTCGGCTAGTTTCACTTACCATATGCAAGGTTTGCGTAAAGATTTGTGTAGCTCAGGTGCCCGTTATAGTTGTGAGAATGTTCGCTGAGCTGGGAAGTTGCTTTGTGGATGTGATGTCAATCAAGCAGCCTGCCTCAACCACTTCCTCTGTCAGCCTATTCCATATATACACCACTCTCTGCATGAAGAAGTTGTCCCTCAGGCCCTTAAATCTTTCACCCTCACCTTAAACCTGTCCACTTTAGTTTTCAATTCCCCATCCCTGGGGAAAAAACTATATGCATTCATCCTGTCTATGCCCCTCATGATTTTATACACTTCAATGAGGACACCTCTGATTCTCCAACATTCCAAGGAATAAATTCCTGCCCTGGCCATTAAAAATCAGGCCTATTAGTCCGGGCAACATGCTCGTAAATCTTCTTTGCACTCTTTCCTGTTTAACGATATCTTCTCCATAACAGGGTGACCAGAACTGTACATAATACTCCCAAGTGCAGCCTCACCAATGACTTATACAACTGTAACATAACGTCCCAACCCCTATACTCAATTTAACTGGTTGCTTTGCAGCCCTGTGAGCTACTGTCAGTGTCAGGATTTGTCAAGTGGACAGACCTTTGGGTGCATCTTTACAGTGACTGACCATACAACCCTACCCTGTAGAGAGATAAACTCCTTTTCCAAATCCTTCTTTATATACTGTCTTACTATGGTTATGTGCTATATCAGGTTTTTTTTAATATTCATTCATGGATATGGGCATTGCTGGCTCAATCAGCATTTATTACACATCTGAAATGGTGGTGGTGAGCTTCCTCCTTGAGCCCAAGCAGGTCCTTTGTTTTAGGTAGATCTACATGTGGTTAAGAGTGTTTCAGAAGTTTGGCTTAACAATATTGTGGTAATGGTGATATATTTCCAAATCAGGGTAGTAAGTGGCTTGAAGGAGAATTTCCAGGTGATGATGTTTTTGTATACATGCTACATCGTCCTTCTAGAAGGTACTGTCTAAGGAATCGGTGAATTTCTGAAGTGCATTTTGTAGATGGTACACGCTTCTGCTACTGAGCATCAGTGATGGAGGATGTTTTTGCAGTTGTGGTGCCAATCAAGTGTGCTGTTTTGACCTGGCTGGTCTTGAGTTTCTTGAGTGTAGTTGGAGCTGTAATCATGCAGGTCAGTGGGTAATTGTACTCTTGTTCTCCACGTGCTGTGTATATTGTGGATGGGCTTTGAGAAGTCAGGAGGTGATTTAGGACCCTGCATAATTCCTAGCCTCTGACCTGGTCTTGTAGCCACAGTACTTATATGGCTGTTCTGGTTTAGTTTATGCTCAATGATAACCCCTAAGATGTTGATAGTGGGGGATTCAGTGATGGTAATGTCATTGAATGCCAAGGGAAATTGATTAGATCTTCTTCTCTAGGAGATGGTCATCGCCTGACACTTGTGTTACCTGTACTTGTCAGCTAAAACCTAGATATAATCCATTTTTAGCTGCATTGTGCATGGAGTGCTTGAGTATCTGAGGAATTGCAGATGCATTGTCCAATCATCAGTGAACATCGCCAATTTTTTCACTCAAAATGAACCTCTGAAATACTCCACGACAGCAGACTGTGGTCACTAAGTAACTGAATATATTGAAGAATAAGAGTTTTTTTTCAGATTTTAAAGGCGTCAAGGAGTGTGGGGATAAAGTGGAAATATGGCTCTGAAATAGATGATCAGCCTTAATCATATTGAATGGTAGAGCGGGCTTGAAGGGCTAAAAGACCTACTTGCTCCTACTTTCTAACTTTCTATATTCAGTGTGGTGGGCGTCCACATTGTGGTGATGAATGAAAACTGTAAGTTGTGGTTGTCGGATGTAAAGGGGTCATGGAGGTTCTAGGAGGACGTTTGGGGAAATCTGATGACCAGACAAAGCTCAATGCTGATGCTGTCCATACAAACTGTGATCCTTGTTATCCTTTTCCATTCTCTACTTGCGCAATGCAATTGGAAAGTGCCTTGAACAATGATTCTGTCCGCTCTCTGCACTGTCACTTTGATGATGAACGATGTTGGCACATTGAGGGGTAAATACATGAAGCATAGATTTTCAAACTCCAGGTAGCACAATAACTTCACAGTACTTTCACGAAGCTCTTCATGAGAAAATGAATGAGCTGACTGATCACCTGATGCCGACATGGAATGCAGTTCTCCGTGACATCTAGTGCCAGGGATGAGAATTCCGTAACAGCAAACAGGAGTTTGCTTTATTAAAAAAATGCTTGGCAATTCACAAATCACTTCCCAGACAAATTGAATTTAATAGACACAAGTTATTGGAGAACTATGTAGAGTTAGCAGCTTATGGGTCAAAGGTTGGTCAAAGGTGGATTTCACTGTGCTACTAATACCAGCCAAACTAATATTGTTATCTTGGAGACAATAATATAAAAGCAGGCAAATCATGACGAAAAGCACCCTGTCATTTGTGGGATTTCCAAGGGTGTGTACAACGTAGGGAACGTTGCTGCATCTTAAGTCATGCAAGTATAGTGATGAATTCTCATGAATTGCAATGGTAGACTCATAGTTGCTATTGTTCTTACTTGCATGAAACATATTTCTAACTGTTTTGATGATTTGTTTTTCCCTTTGTCTTGTCTCTTCTGATATATGCATACCAAGTCAGCTTCCTAGTTATAATTGGTTTCAAAAACTGGATGACTAATCCATCATAATCTCTATCAATTGCCAGGATCTTCTGCAGGTCCATAATTTTCTTTGCAAGGCCAGGTGGCTCCACCCCTCGTCTATTTCCTCTTCCTAGCTGAACTTGCTCTTGCATTATGCAATATCTTCTTTGATCCCTTTCACTTTTCTAACCATGTCTGACTTTCTTCTGGGATTCTTTCTCGGATAGAAGGGTTGTCCTTTGTCCAGTCCTCATCAGGTCCTCTCTCTCACCTCTTCTTTGCTGATACAGTTCTATCAGTCCCAGTTTCTGTTCTCAGCCCAAACTGTTAACACTATCAAATTTGCTTTAAATTTTCATCATAAACGATATATCCCCATCTCTTCCCTTACCTTTTCTTGCATTCTCTATCTGCATTTCATGGTATGAGCTGTTGTTCTGGGCCTCATTTTGTCAGGATTCCATTTCATTATTCCATTTTCGCGAGTTTTGAGATGATTACTAGCTCAGGTTGAGGTTCTGGATATCGATTTGCTCCATGAAACTTCATTCAGAGGATCACTGAAGATGTTACCTAGTATAGTGACAAAATACCTGAAAATGAACCTTCCAACTACATCCATCATTCCATTTCTCAGGTTCTGTGACATCAATACTGACAGTGTCACCTTTCACATGAGCAAATCCAGCATGTCTTCCTTTTTTCTCAATTGAAAGATTTCTCTTCATTTTGGCTGACAGTGTCCTTGAATGTATTAATCTTATGTCTCACAGCTCTGCTCAAGAAGATTGTGCTTCCTACCCGAGCCATTATATGTAGTTCTAAAATGTAGTCTGCTGTCCGCTGCAGAGAGCAAACGGTTTAGGTGATCGTCTCGTTGATCCCTAAGTTTAATTTTACATGTGACTCCAAGCTTCCAGTTTTATTTCTGTAATCCAATTTACTCTGGCTTCTCTATCCTTAGCCTCTGACACTATTCCAGTGAAGTTCAATGGAAGCACCTCATCTCAACTGACCATTTTATAGCTATTTGCACTCAACACTGAGTTCAACCTGTTGAGATTGTAATGATTGTTCCCAGTTGATTTTGAACACCATCTGTTGCTCCCTATTCTGCTGTTGCCATTTTTAACCTTGTTTCTTGACCATCTTTTGTTTCTGTATTTGATTTGTTATGGTACTCTTTAGGGGTCATTTAACTCACTTCCATTTTTGTGTTGACTTCCCAATCCTGCACCTTTTTTTTCCTGATCCTGTACTGGGTTGAAACCTGTTTGTGCTGTAATATTTTTCAATGTTGATGAAGGAGTTCTGACCTGAAACATGATACTTTTTTTCTTCTCCACCAATGCTCCAGGTTGACTTTTTTTTTTGTTTATCTTTTAGATTTATGTCTTTTAGCTACTGCAGTATTTTACTTTTTTCTGCTTAATTTTGCATTCAGTCATTTCTCAAAAAGAAATCTATCAGTGTAACATCTTTTTTGTATCACAAATTGTCTGATTAGCATAATTTTATAAAGAGCCATTCTAAAAATATAAATAGTACACAATGATTTTATTGATTTTTTTTAAATACACAGGTATTAACATTATACCTGTTATAATGGTTAACATTACTTTATGTCTCAGTGAAATTTGATAGTTAGGAATGTAAAATCTTGGATTACGTTTGTGAATGTTCAATGAAATTATAATCATTATGGACTGGTTCAATTCAAATGTTGTGTCGTTAGTTTATTTGCAATGGTAGAAACCATATCTGTGTGATTATATCAGTTACTTATGTAGTTTAAATGTATTTTTGATTGGTCTTTTTTATTTGTATGGTCTCTATATATTCTGTTTGTGGTTTCTACTTATTTTAAGTAATTAAAATGTGTATTATTAATATGAAAATTATTATAAAAATATCTAAATTATAAATAGACTACTCTCAAAAATTGAGGACTTATTTGATAGAGATGTTTTTGAAGTTTCAGTTACAGTTCTTCGGTTATATTTCTTAGGGTCCACAACTGTTATAGCTTCCACGATGATGCTCATTTGATTACTAAAGTTCAGTTCTGCCACTCTAACAATTTACCCTTATCCACATGGATTTCCAAGAGGCATTTAACAACATGCCACATCAAATGTTAGGATAATATTAATATGAATAGAAGATTAGCTGACTCACAGGAAGCAAAGAGTTTCTGTCTGGCAAGATGTCATAGATGGCTTGCTCAGCCGTTTGCAATTTATTTAAATAATTTTGATGAAGTGATCAAAGGTATTGTAACACAATTTGCTCATGGCAAGAAGTGGACATAAAGAGCACTATTTAAAGAGATGTAAAAAGGATATAGATAGATTAAGTGAGTGTGCAAAGATCAGACAAAAGGTGTACAATGTGGCAAAGTGTGAAGTTGTACATCTTGGCAAAAAGAATAAAATAAAGCATATTGTCTAAATGGTGAGAGGTTGTGAAGCTCTGATATGCAAATTGGATTGGGTGTCCTAGTGCATGATTTGCACAAGGTTAGTATGTAGGAACAGCAAGGAATCAGGAAGGCTAATGAAATGTTATGTGCTATTGCATGCGTAGGCTTCAGTTATACAGGGCATTGGTGAGATTACGTCTGGAGTACTGTATCCAATAATGGTCACCATACTTACGGAAGGATATTAATATGTGGAAGCAATTCAAAGAAAACTTACTAGCCTAATACCTGGCATAAGGAGATTGAGGAATGATTAAATAGGCTAGGCCTGTATCCTTTGGATTTTAGAATAGTGAGTAGTAACTTAATTAAAATATGCAAAGTGGCAATTAACATTCACACCACACAAATGCCAGGCAATGAGAAAATATAACTACCACTCTTTAACATTCAGTGGGGTTACCATCACTGACTTTTCCACTATCAGAGGAAGTTTACTCGTACCACTCAGGAAGGTTTAAACTAATAGGTTGGCTTGTGGAGTGATTGAGGAAAAGGTAGAGGTTAAGTCAAGTAAGCCTCCTAGGAAGAACAGCAAGGGCAGGTTAATGAACAGGTCTTAAGTATATTTATTTTAATGAATTTAACAGGTGAGGCAGGTAAGCTTAGAACATGGATTAGTACATGGAACTATAATGTTGAAGCCATTACAGAAATTGAGAGAAGAGCAGGTCTGACAACTCAGCATTCCAGGGTTTTGATGTTTCAGGGGTGGTACAGAGGGATGTAAAAGGGTGGGTTGGCTGTTGCATTAATGATTAAGGAGATGCCACAGCTGCATTAACATATCCACAACTCCTCCAATTTTCATGTCGTCTGGAAACTTACTAATTAGACCACCTACATTTCCATCCAAACTTAGAGGACTCATTCAGCAATGCTACTTTGGCTGTAACACAGGAATAAAGAAGTTGCATGCACTGTGATGGGGTTTTACTATAGGCCTTCCTATAGCCAGCAGGAGTTAGAGAAACAGATATGTCTACACATATCTACACAGATCATGGAAAGATGTAAAAGCAACAGCATTGTTGCAGTGAGTGATTTTAACTTCCCAATATTGACTGGGACTCCCTTACTGCCAGGGGCTTATGGGCACATTTTGTTGGTGCATCCTGAAGGATTCTTGATACAAAATGTAAATAGTCCAGCTAGGGTAAGGGCCATAGTAGACCTAGTATTGGGGAATGAGCTTGGGCAGGTGATCAAAGTTTCAGTGGGGGAGCATTTTGGGAACAGCTATCATGCTTTAAAGTTGTTTTTGATAATCATAAAGCTGATCCTTGAGTGAAAGTGCTAAGTTGGGGGATGAATAATTACAATCCTATTAGGCAAGAATAAGAGAAATTAGATAGAGTGTGGCTATTTCCGGATAAATCCAATTTTGGCATGTCGGAGTCTTTAAAGACCAGTTGATCAGAGTTCATGACTAGCATGTTCTGTGAGGATGAAAGGTAAGAATAGAAAGATTCAGGAATTCTGAATGATAAGAGGGATTGAAAATTTAGTCAAAAAGATAAATAAAACATATGTAAGGTTTAGGAAAATGAAATCAGACAAGGCACATGTAGGTTAGATGAGCTTCAGATTGGTATGACAGGTCGGCGCAACATCGAGGGCTGAAGGGCCTGTACTGCGCTGTAATGTTCTATGTAACTCTATAATATAAAGGAAGCAGGACCAATATTAACAAGGAATTAGGAGGAATGAAAGGACCATTTAAATAATTTCAATGAAGAGGTCAAAGGTATTGGAACAAAATTTGCTCATGACAGGAAGTTAGTTAGGGAAGTGGAGCCATATATAAAGAGAAAAACAAAGGATATAGAGAGATAAAGTGAATCCACAAAGATCTACAATTTGGGAAAGCGTGAATTTGTCCATTTTGGCAAAAAATGTTGTTTCTGACTATAGGTCTGTGACCAGTGGTGTTCTCCAAGGGTCAGTGCAGTGACCTCTGTTGTTTCTAATACATATGAATGGTTTGGATGGAAATGTAGGTGGTCTGATTAGTAAGTTTGCAGACTGCATGAAATTTGGAGGAGTTGTGGATAGAGACGAAGGTTGTAGAGCAGGAAAGGTTGCAGGATATAGCTCAGTGTACAGGTTGGATAAAGAAATGGCAGATAGAGTGAAATCTGGGTAATGTTATGTAATGCATTTTGGGAGGTCAAATGTAAGAAGGAAGTATATAGTAAATAACAGGACCCTTAGGAACACTGATATTCATAAGGACCTTCGAGTGTAAGTCTATACCTCCATGAAATTGAAAACACAAGTGGATAAGGTGGTGAAGAAGGCATACAGCAAGCTTGGCTTTATTGGTTGGGCCATTGAGTTACATTGCATCTGCACAAATCTTTAATTCAGACCACATTTGAAATATTGCGTCACTTCTGGTCACCACACAACAGGAAGAAAGCGGAGACTTTGGATATGTTGCAAAAGACGTTTACCAGGATGTTGCCTGATTGTAATGTCTTTCAAGGTTTGTGCGAAGATTTGTAGCTCGGGTGCTCGTTGTTGTGGTTCTGTTCGCCGAGCTGGAAGTTTTTGCTGCAAATGTTTCGTCCCCTGGCTAGGCGACATCATCAGTGCTTTGGAGCCTCTTGCGAAGCGCTTCTTTGATGTTTCTTCCGGTATTTATAGTGGTCTGTCCTTGCCGCTTCAGCTGTCCACTGTAGTGGTTGGTATATTGGGTCCAGGTCGATGTGTTTGTTGATGGAGTTTGTGGATGAATGCCATGCCTCTAGGAATTCCCTGGCTGTCCTCTGTCTGGCTTGCCCTATGTAAGGTCTTTGCTATAAGGAGAGGTTGGACATACCTGAATTGTTTATGCCGTAGCATCAGAAACTGAGGTGCAACCTAATCGAAGGAGGTAAAATTATGAGAGGCATAGACAGAGTGGAAAGTCGGAATCTTCTTCTCAGGGTGGACATGTCAAATGTTAGGAGGCATTGGTTTAAGGTGAGAGAGGAAGTGTGTAAAGGAGCTGTGCAAGGCAAAGTTTGTTACACAGAGGCAGTGGTACCTGGAAGCAGAAATGATAGCAGCAATTAAAATGCATTTCTGTTCTGGGACCTTTGCCCTTTATGATTTTTACAAATGATTTGGATGAGAAAGTGGAAGGGCAGGTTAGTAAGTTTGCTGATGACATGAAGTTTGGGAGTGGTGGATAGTGTGGAGAGCAGGTTGCAGCAGGACATTAACAGGATGCAGAACTCGGCTGATAAGTGGCAGATGGAGTTCAACCTGGAAAAATATGAAGTGATTCAGTTTGGAAGGTCAGACTTGAATACAGAATACAGGATTAAAGGCAGGATTCTTGGCAGTGTGGAGAAACAGAGGGATCTTGGGGTCCTCGTCCATAGATTCCTCAAAGTTGCCACCCAAGTTGATAGGGTTTTTTAATAAGGCGAATGTGTGATGGCTTTCATTAGCAGGGGGAATTGAATTTAAGAGGTTATGCTGCAGCTGTATAAAGCCCTGGTTAGACCAAACTTGGAATAGTGTATGCAGTTCTGGTTGCCTCATTATTGGAAGGGCGTGGAAGCTTGAAAGAGGGTGCAGTGGAGGTTTACTAGAATGCTGCCTGGACTGAACAGCATGCCTTATGAAGAAAGGTTAAGGTAGGTAGAGCTTTTCTCATTGGAGTGAAGAAGGATGAGAGGTGACTTGATGAAGGTATACAGGATGATGAGAGGCATAGGTAGAGGGAATAGTCAGACTTTTTCCCAGGGTAGAAATGGCTAACACAAGGGGCATTATTTAAGGTGATTGGAGGAAGGAATAGGGGAGATGTCAGAGGTAGGTTCTTTACACAGAGAGTGGTCAGTGTGTGGAATACACTACTGGGAGTGGTAGTGGTGTCAGATACATTAGTGCCATTTAAGCAATTCTTGGTTAGGGACTTGGATGATAGTAAAATAAAGGGTGCATAGGTTAATTTGATCTTAGAGTAGGATAAAAGGTCGGCACAACAGTGAGGGTCAAAAGGCCTGTACTTTGCTAGACTGTTTTATGTTCTGTGTTCTATGTAGACAAACACATGAACAGGCAAGGAATAGAGGGATACAGGCCATTTGCAGGTGGATGAGATTTGCTTAGAATAGCATCATGGTTGGTGCAGATGTAGTGGGCCAAAGCACCTGTTCCTGTGCTGAACTGTTCTAAGTTCGGTTAACATCCTAATGGTTATCATTGACCAGAAATTGAACTGGACATACCAAATAAATACAGGGAACAGGTACAAGAACAGGTCAGAAATTAGGAATACTGCAGCAAAATAACTCACCTCCTGTCTCTCCAAAGCCTGTGCACAATTTACAAGGCTCAAGTCAGAAGTGTGGTGAAACACTCCCCACTTGTCTAGATGAGTGCAGCTTCAACAACACTCAAGAAGCTTGACACCATCCAGGACAAAGCAGTCTGTTTGATCAGCACCACATCCATAAATATTCAGTCACTCCATCTTCAATGATCATGAGCAGCTGTATGCAGTATTTACAAGATGCACTACAGAACTTCACCAAAGATCCTTAGATAACATTTTTCAAACCCATGACCACTTCCATCGAGAAGGAGAGGGGTAGCAGAAACATGGAATGCCATCATATGCAAGTTCCCCTCCCCACCATCTGACTTGGAAATATTTCATCCTTCTGTAATAATTGTAACGAGGTCAGCCAGGTGGACTTCATAGAATATGAGTTCCCTGATTGGAGCTGTTAGTTTGGACCAAATGATTTAAAACAGGAGTGACATCTAGTTCTCTCTGAGAAACAGGTTTGAGGGAGCTGGATCAGTGTCAAGGACTTTCCTCATGTAAATAAAAGCTGACTTGGTAATGGGATCTCTGGTGTAATTTCATTATTGCCAACTGAAAATCTTGGAATTCCCTCCCTGAGAACATTGTGATCTTCCTGCAGCACGTGGACTGCAATGATTCAAGAAGGCAGCTCACTTCCACTTTTTTAAGGACAACAGGGAACGTAATTTAAAAATAACGAGTTACCCATTTAAAAAGCATTGAGGTTAAAATCAGATCAGCCATGATTTTATTGAATGGCAGGGAAGACTCAAAGAGCCACATGACCTACTTCTGTTCTTTGTTTGTTGATTCCATAATTAGTTTTCTGCTCTGGATCATTTTGTCTCAGTAAGTTGAGCAAAAGCAAATGTGCAGTTTCACTTGATTGACTGGAGAGTTTCATTGACTGGACAGCACATCATAAATTTAAGCAGATAGTTTTAAACTGACCAAAGTTGTGCCAAAACGCCAACTAATTTTACATAATGCCTCATTTTTTCCCCATCGCCGTATCAATGAGTAGCAAAAAAGATGTAAAATTACAGCAAGAAATATCATTGAGACAACATAGGGTGAAAATTCGATCTAAAAATAAAGTGACAAATAAGAAGATCTAATAGTTTGTATGTTCATACGTAGACCATGAGCAGAAATAGGCCATAAGGCCCCTATAAGCTGCCATTTGATAAGGTCATGGCTGATTTAATTGTTCCTTCAACTTCAAAATCACGTTGATTCCCAGTCAATCAATAATCTTTTTTCAACCTTAAATAAATCAATGAATTTGCTTCTATTTCTTTGCACTCATGATTATCAGAGAAAAAACAAACAACCTCGTCTCTGTTTTAAATGGGATGTCCTTTTTTTTTAAACAGCATCTCTCCTCTCTACTGCCTCCCACAAAGGGAGACATCCTTTCAGCATCCACCCCATTAAGTCCACTAAAAATCTTATGTTTCGTAAGTTTACCTTTCATTCTCTAAACTACAGTGTCCCACCTTTCCTTATAGGTAGCCCTCTCATTTTAGGGATAGGCCAAGTGAACCTTCTATTAACTGCTTTTATTGCGGTGATATCATTTTCTCAAAAGGAAACAAAGACTCTGTCCAGTACTTTATACATGTGTCTCAACAATACCCTGTACAATTAATGCCATTCCTCTTGTAATACAGAACACTTTTCCATTTGAATTCCTCATCACTCATAGCTGTGTAATAGAATTTGTGATTCATGCACCAGGACACCCAGATCTGTCTCTACCTCAGAGTTCTGCAATACCCTCTCATTAGAATAACATACTGCTTTTCGATGCTTCCTGCTGAAGTTAGAAAGTTCACAATACCACCACCCCCCCCCCCCCCCCACCACCACTCATTTTACTCTATCTGCCACTAACCTAACCTATCTGTAACTCTGGGTAGATTATGTTGTCATCCCAACGTACTTTCCTACTTAGCTTTGTCATCAGTAAATTTTACAACCATACATTTGGTTCTTCCATCACTAGAAAACAAGGGCAGCAGATATGTGGAAGTAACACCAGCTTAAAGTTCACCTCCAAGTCACACACCTCCTTACAATTGCCTTCATTCATCAATGGATCATGTTCTTGAAATTCTCCTTCTGACAGCAGTTTTGGTGTATTGCACTTCACAAACTAAAGTCATTCACAAAGGCTGCACCCCACCACATTTTCAAGGATGACTAACAGTTAAACGCTAGCCACATGCTAACTTCACTGAGTAGCTTTTTGTCATTCAACATTTGGCAGTCTTGTATCTGACTCCTCACAGAACAGATAGTCCTAATCCGTTGCCCTATTCCCAAAGCCATTTTTTCCATATTCATAGAATCTCCATTACTCTGTCAAATCAAACATTCCAGGTCATAACTCCAGTGATTATAATGAGGTCAGCCAGATAGTCCTCATAGACTATGAGTTCCCTGATAGGGGCTGTTAATCTGTTGCAATCAGGGAGTCCTGGCTGACAGATAAGAACAGGCATGTCAGCCTCCTGGTCACTCTGACATTTGTCTCTGAGAGAGTTGGTTCAGTGTCATGGACTTTCCACATGAAAATAAAGAGTAACTTGGTGACGGGGTACCAGTCACCATGGAGGTATCTCCATGGCAACACAAGAAAAGCACAGATATTTGCTCACAATAGTCGTCTTTGAATTCTTAGAGTTCAACAGCATGTTGTCAGGGCCTTTGGCCCAAACTGGTCTATGCCAACCAAAATGTCCATCCACGCTAACCCCATTTCCCTGCATTAGGCCCATATCCTTCTAAACTTTTCATATCCATGTATCTGTCCAAATACCTTTCAAACATTGATAATATACCACCTCAATCACTTTCACTGGCAGCTGATTTCATATGCGTACCACCCTCTGTGTAAAAATGTTTCCCCTCAGGTTCCTTTTTATTCTTTCCTCTCTAATCTTAAACCATTATTTGAGAAAGATGGTAAGGACAAGCCAGGGAGCTATAGATCGGTGGGCCTGACCTCAGTGGTGGGCAAGTTGTTGGAGGGAATCCTGAGGGATAGAATTTACATGTATTTGGAAAGGAAAGGACTGATTAGGGATAGTTAACATGGCTTTGTGCGTGGGAAATCATGTCTCACTAACTTGATTGAATTTTTTTGAAAAGGTAACAAAGAGGATTGATGAGGGCAGAGTGGTGGTGGTGATCCATGTGGACTTCACTAAGGTGTACAACAAGGTTCCCCATGGCAGACTGGTTAGCAAGGTTAGATTTCATGGAATACAGGGAGAACTAGCCATTTGAACTGGCTCAAAGATGGAAGACAGAGGGTTATTTTTCAGACTGGAGGCCTGTGACCAGTGGAGTGCCACCAAGATCTGTGCTGGATCCACTAATTTTCTTCATTTATATAAATGATTTTGTGGATGTGAGCATAAGAGATATAGTTAGTAAGTTTGCTGATGACACCAAAATTGGAGGTGTAGTGGACAGTGAAGAATGATATTTCAGATTACCTTGACCAGATGGGACAATGTGCTGAGAAGTGGCAATTGGAGTTGAATTCAGATAATGTGAGATGCTGCATTTTGGGAAAGCAAATCTTAGCAGGACTTATACATTTAATGGTAAGGTCCTAGGGAGTGGTGCTGAACAAAGAGATCTTGGAGTGCAGGTTCATAGCTCCTTGAAAGTAGAATCACAGGTAGAGAGGATATTGAAGAAGGTATTTGGTATGCTTTCCTTTATTGGTCATAGTATTGAGTACAAGAGTTGGAGGTCATGTTGCGGCTGTACAGGACAATGGTTAGGCCACCTTTGGAATATTTCATGCAATTCTGGTCTCCTTCCTATTGGAAAGATGTTGTGAAATCTGAAAGGGTTCAGCAAAGATTTACAAGGATATTGCCAGCGTTGGAGGACAGGCTGAATAAGCTGGGGCTGTTTTCCCTGGAGCGTCGAAAGCTGAGGGGTGATCTCATCAAGGTTTATAAAATCAGGAGGGGCATGGACAGGATAAATAGACAAAGTCTTTTCCCTGGGTGGGGGAGTCCAGATCGAGAGGGCATAGTTTTAGGTCAGAGAAAGTGGTGGCGGGTGGTACAATTGCATTATTTAAAAGGCATCTGGATGGATATATGAACAGGAAGGGATATGGTCAAGTGCTGGCAAATGGAACTATATTAGATTAGAATATCTGGTCGGCATGGATGTGTTGGACCGACGGGCCTGCTTACGTGCTAAACATCTCAATGACTCTATGATGCCCTCTGATCCTTGATTCCCAACTCTGGGAAAAAGATTGAGTGCATTCACCCCTATCCATGCCTCTCATGATCTTATACACTTCTTTAAGATACCCCCCTCAGACTGCTCTAAAGAAAAATCCTAGCTTGTCCAACCTCGTCCCCCTATCTCAGAAGGTTGAGTGCTGGCAAAATCCTTGTAAATTTCTTCTACATTCTTTGTAGTTTAATAACATTCTTTCTATAGCAAAGTGACCAAAACTAAACATAATACTCCAAGTGTGGCATCACCAACACTCTATACAACTGCAACATAACTTCCCAATCCTTATACTCTGTGTCCTGACTGATGAAGGCCAGTGTGCTAAAAACCTTCTTCACTGCCCTGTCTACCTGGGACTCAGCTTTCAGAGAACTGTGCATCTGAACTTCGAGGTCCCTGCGTTTCCCTACACTCGTTAAGGCCTTACCATTCACCATGAAACTCCTACCTTGATTTGACTTTCCAAAATTCAAGACTTCACACTTATCTGTATTAAACTCCATTTGCCATTTCTTAACTCACTTCTCCAGCTCCAACAAAGATCAAAGAAAATTGCAGCACAGGAACGGTCCCTCTGGCCCTCCAAGCCTGCACCGATCCAGATCCTCAATCTAAACCTGTTGCCTATTTTCTAAGGATTGGTATCCCTCTGCTCCCTGCCCATTCATTTATCTGTCTAGATATATCTTAAATGACACTATTGTGTGCACCTCTACCACCTCCGCTGGCAACGCATTTCAGGCACACACCACCCTCTGCGTAACTCCACGCATATATCCCTTAAACTTTTCCCCCCTCACCTTGAACTCATGACCCCTAGTAATTGAGACCCCCACTGTAGGAAGACACTTCTTGCTATCCACCCTGTCTTTACCTCTCATGATTTTATAGACCTCAGTCAGGTTCCCCCTTAACCTCCCTCTTTCTGATCAAGTTCCTGCAGCAATTTCTGATAACCTTCCTTACCGTTTACAATCCCTCCTATTTTATTCTTACTTGAAAGCTTACTTAACATGCCTTGGACATTCTCATCCAAAGCATTGATATAGATAACAAACAGGAATGGGCCCAGCACTGACTTCTGAGGCACTCTACTAGTCACAGGCCTCCAGTCCAACAAAAATGCTTTCATTATTTCCCTCTGCTTCCTACCATCAAGCCAATTATGTATCTAATTTGCCAGTTCCCCCGGTTTCCATGTGATCTAACCTTCCAGAGCAGCCTAGCATGTGGAATCGTATCAAAGGCCTTACTGAAATCCATCTACCACTGTGCCCTCGTCAACCTTCCTGGTCACTTCATCAAAGAACTCTAATAAATTTGTGAAGCATGATCTCCTATTCCTAATCAAACCTTGTCTTTGCAAATGCATGTATACGTAATCTCTCAGAATCTTCTCAGGTAACCTCCGTACCAAAAATGTTAGACTTACTTATCTATCGTTCCTAGGTTTTTCTTTGCAGCCTGTCTTGAATAAGGGCATAACATTCGCAATCCTCCAGTCTTCTGGGACCTCACCCGTGGCTAATGATGATGCAAAAATATCAGCCAGGGCCCCTGCAATTTCTTCTTTCGCCTATTGCAGTGTTCTTTGATATATCTGGTCAGGAGCAGGAGATTTATCCACCTTCATACATTCTATACTTCAAATACCTGCTCTACTGTGATATGGCCCTCAATGATGTTGCACTGACCTGAGTTGGGTAAGCATTTCTGGCATCCTGTTGTTATTTAAGGAACTTGACTCATTCATTCCTGCTGTCAAACACTGGATCCAGTATTTGGAAAGAATGCATTATTTTTTCCAGGAAGTGACATTGAGGTAGTTGAAAAACAATGAGCAAATCTTCTCCCAGCTTGTGTGGACCCTTAGCTTTTTCGGTTATTAGGAGCCTAACTTTCCCTGAGGCACCAGGTACTAAACCCTTTCAACAGTTGACAGATTTAGTTAAGGAATATTGCAAACCCAAACCTCCTCTAATTCTGAGGTGCTATTGATTTTACTTGACAATTTGTGAATCGGGGAATCCATGTTGGGATGTTTGACTAGGTTAAGATGATTGGCAGATACATGTGACATGGTTTAATCCTTAATGAGATGCTGAGAACCATTTGGTATGTGGGATTAATTATGTAACCATGCCAAAGTGTTTACTAGCTGAAACTTAACTAGACTTCAAACAGTTATGACAACTGACTTTATCACTTGAAAATGTGACAAGTGGAGCATATGAGTTTCCAGAATTAGATGCCCTCATCAGTCCGACTGAGATTGGGGAACACCACTTGATTGATGGCAATTGCATAGCCCCACCCAGGACATAACCCTGATCAGAGGGATTTTGGGTTGGCCAACAGCAAAATCCCAAAAGAAAGCCAAGCTTTGGTCAAACAGTTAACTTTTTTTCAAGGATCTGGGCTGGCAAGTTGCTGCCGGTATACGGACTCGAGACAGCACCAACTACTAAGTTTGCACAAGACCTTGGCTAGACTGAGAACCTATGTCCAGGATCTTTATAGATTAAGGGTGCAACTTCTGTTCCAATCTCTTAGGAGAAGCAGCTGGTTCAGTTATCACTGTTTGCAGTAAAAGGCTCAGGCCCAAGTTTGTTACCGTGAAATTGGTTGAGAAAGATCTATCTAGATTGGCTCAACATTTTGCTAGGAAAATGGCTGCCTGAGTGAAGGTTTAATTAAAACCCAGAAAGTTTTCTGGAAAGTCTTAGGACTATCAAAAGAACCAAAGCCACCTTGCATGTTAATCCAGAAGCAATTCCATGATTCTGCCCTGTGCGATTTGTGACATGGGCAAACGTAGAGACAAAATTAGAAGGCTTAAAAACAAAGATATCATCAAACCGGTCCAGTTTGCAGAATGAACAATACTAGACTTACCGATTGTGAAGTTTAATGGATCAGTTAACATTTGTGGAGATTTTAAGCAAAGGGTAAATCATTTTTGCAGCTGGATAAATAGCCGCTAAATCCCTCAATAGCAGATTTTTATGTCAAGCTAGTAAGATGGCTATCCCTCACAAAGATGGACATGAGAAATGTAACTTGCAATTGCAGTTAGATGAGGATATCCTGAAATATCTTACAATTAATACCCATAAGGATTTGTACCAATATACAAGACCACCATTTGAGGCATCAACAGCCTGTGCAATTTTTCAGCAGTCAATGGAGAACATTTTTGAAGGCCTACCCCACTTGCCTTTATCCAGATGACATACTAATGACAGGGAAAACCAAGAAGGAGCACTTACAGAACTTGGACATAGTCCTTAGATGTTTCTGCCAGGAAAAAATGTGTGTCCAAGCAACCCCAGTGACTGACTTGGGCTACAGAGTCAACAAGACCATGTTACACCCATTGGACAATAAAATGAGGGCCATCAAAGTTGCACTGGCTCCCACATCTATAGCTTAATGTCTTTTCTTGGGCTGGTACATTATTACGGAAAGGTCATATATAGCCTGTCATCCATCTGTCACCTTTGCATCAACTCTTTAAAAAAAGATACAGCTTTGGAAATGGTTACATAGCCAAGCCATAACTTTCAGAGAAGTGAAGAAACAGCTATCATCCTCTAAGGTGTTAGCACACCATGATCCCAAGTGAGATCTGGCATTGAAATGTGACCCCCCCGACAATGTCAGGGTTGTATTAGCTTATGGGTGGCCCAATAGAGTATGTATTCTGGACTTTGGCTAATGTGGAGTGTAAATGTACCCAGATAGAGAAGCAAGCTTTTGTGGTCATATTTGAAGTTCCACCAATACATTTACGGATGTAAATTTGTAATAGTAACGGAACACAAATCCCTGTTAGGTCAATTTAAGGAGGACAACGCAGTACTGCCCAGGGCTTCAGGCCGAACTCAGTGATAGTCTCTAATATTAAGTGCATATAGTTACAAGTTGGAACACTATACGGGAGGCAAAGTAGTGAATGTAGATGCATTGAGCCACCTCCTGCTGGTGGATATACCACTGGTGGTACCCTCACTGAGTCCATATGGTTTTACATTTTCTGGACACACATCCAGTCATAGCTGACAATATCACACATTGGACACAGAAAGATCTGATCTTGGCAAAAGTGAAACAGCTGGTGGTGATGAGAGAAATGAAGAGGCATTGACACATTGGTTGGGCCAACAAGGACAAAATTTACTGGCAGCAACTCACCTACATTCATACAAATAACTAGTTAAACCATAGGCTCAGTTACAAGTCAACAATGCAGGTCCTTTCATGGTTCTTAGTCATTGTGGACACCCAATCAAGGTGTCTGGATGTGCATAGACTCCATTTGACAAACATGGGGATGATGATACAAAACCATGCACCTCTTTTGCAACACATGTCTCCCAGAAGTGTTGTTCACAGATGACGTGCGTTGTTCAACAAATTAGGACAGTTCTATGCTATCCACCATCCAATGGTCTGGCAGAAAGAGCAGTCCAAAGTTTGAAGACAATCACGAAGAAACAACCTCAGCGCTTCCGTAGATACCAAACTCTTCCCATTCCTGTTTGTTTATAGGACCACCCATCGTACAGGTATAGCTGAATTGCTAATGGGGACTCTGCACTAGGTTAAATCTGATTTTCCCGGACTGGGGACAGGGTGGGGTGAAATGGCATCAGGAATGCCAATGCTGGACACAACACTATGCTCAGCGAGAAAGGCAGTTTACTTCAGGGGCCAAAATTTGGTGTAGAAACCACAGGAATAGTCCTGCATGGATAAGAGGCACGATCGATTCAAGGTCAAGTCCGATGAGGTATAAAATTTGAATAGAAATTACAGTTCTAAACAAGCACTGAAAGCTGCAAACTAGCAAACAGTGTGGGAGCTCCTTGATAGCATTTCTGACATCTGGTGTCTGACATCTGGTTCTCCATCTCTGTCGAGCGTTGAAGATACCTCGGTACCTGAGGTGGACACAGTGGATGTGATGCCATTGCAGTCTGAAGAAGAAAATGAATTTCTTCTAAGGTGCTTCAGACACAAGAGGTGAGTTAATGTGCATTACACACTGCCCATATCAGAGACAGAGTTGGAGGAGCCTGACCTGGTGTTACAAAAAAAATGAACTGGCCTATGTCCTCAGACTCGGAGGGGGAGGGATTTAGTGACTGTACTGAAGTCTGCTAGGTGGACCTCAGAGAATATGAGTTCTCTGATTGGAGCTATTATTCTGTTCCAGTCTGAGAGCCCTGGTGGATACATAAGAACAGGAGTGCCAGACATCCTGTTCACTTTGAGAGCTGAGTCTGAGGGAGCTAGATCAGTGTGAAGGACCCTTCATGCGTAAGTAAAGGATGACCTGGGAAACCAGTATCTGTGGAGTTATTTCATTAGTCACGCTTTGTATTTAAAAGATGCTTCCTGTTACTTTTGCTGTGTTGCCAATCACAGTAAATTGTGTCCCCTGATTCCCAATCCTTCCATAATTTCTGCCTGGTCTTGGATCATAGAACATACTACATTACAGTGCAGTACAGGCCCTTTGACTCTCAATGGTGCGCCGACCTGTGAAACCAATCTGAAGCCCATCTAATCTACACTCTTCCATTTATTTATCCAATGACCATTTAAATGCCCTTAAAGTTGGCGAGTCTACTTCTGTTGCTGTTGCAACAAGTAATATTATTAGTTTTTCCATCATATTTATGGTGGAGTTCCTCATCACTGTATAGACACAATTTATTTTGCATCTCTAATCCCAATGACTAATCTAGTGAAACTTTATGAACTGTTTTCAATGCAAGTATATATCCTGTTAAAAATGGAGACAAAACTGTGACAGTAGTTCAGATGTAGTCTCACCAAAGCCCTGTATAACCCTATATAAGACTCCATAATTCTTGTAATTCAATTACCTTGCAAGAAATGTCAGTATGCCATTTAGTTTCCTATTTCTTTGCTGTATTTGCATGCTCTTTATCTACAATCCTTTTTTGGATATACGTTCTGAATGTCAACATTTTCAAGTTTAACTCCTTCAAAAACATACTGTTTTTCTATTCTTTTCATCAATGTCATGAACTGTACACTTCTCCATATTATTTTCGTTGAGGAATGATGGTCTTGCTATGGAGGGAGTGCAGTGAAGGTTTACTAAATTGATTCCTGAGATTTCAGGACTTACTTATGAGGAGAGGTTGATTTGGTGAGGATTGTATTAATTAGAGTTTAGACAAGCGAGAGGGATCTCACAGGGCTAGACAGGTTAGATGTAGGAAAGATATACCTGATGGTGAGAACTCCAGAACTGGGGGTTATAGTCTATGGATAAGGGGTAAATCTGGTGGCATAGTGGTTAGCACTGCTGTCTCACAGCGCCTGAGACCCGGGTTCTCCACATGTCTGCGTGGGTTTCCTCCGGGTGCTCCGGTTTCCTCCCACAGTCCAAAGATGTGCGGGTCAGGTGAATTGGCCATGCTAAATTGCCCGTAGTGTTAGGTAATGGCTAAATGTAGGGGTATGGGTGGGTTGTGCTTCGGCGGGTCGGTGTGGACTTGTTGGGCCGATGGGCCTGTTTCTACACTGTAAGTAATATAATGAGATGAGGAGAAATTTATTAACCCAGAAAGTGGTAAGCTTGTAGAATTCAAAAGACAGAAAATGATTCAAGTTGAACGTATGTTTTCAAGACGGCATTAGACATAGCTGTTGTGGCTAAATGGATCAATGGATATGGGGGAGGATGGAGTTAGGCATTGAGCTTGATGATCAGTCATGATCATATTGAATAGCAAAGCAGCCTGTTGGTGTCAAATGGCCCAATCCTGTTCCTATCTTCTGTGTTTCTCTGTGAAAATCCATATGCCACCTTCTTACCCAGTCACTTAACCTGTTAGTCTCATTGCAACCTTTTCCTATTATGCTCATTGCTTGCATTTCCACCTAGCTTAGTACTGTCAGCAAACGTGGATACATCAATCTCAGTCCTTTAGTATATATCATTTATATAGATCGAAAATTGCTGAAGCCTTGATCCAAGCAGCACTCCATTCATTACAGCTTACAAATTTGAAAATGCCCAATTTGTGTCCTGTTTGGTTCTTGTCCAATAGTCACTTTTCTAGTATGCTAATATTTATTCCCAATTCCATGGGCCTTTACTTTATATATTAACCTTTCGTGAGGAAATTTATTGAATGTCCTTTGGATTTCCAAGTACATTACATTATCGGGTTGCAGTTTATATGTCCCACACCCCAAAAAAACCCTCTAATTTGTAAACCCAGTTTCCATTTTGTAGAAACCATAGTGACTTTGTCCAATCATGCGATGATTTTCTATGCACATGTTAAAAACTTCCTTCATAATAGATTCCACCATTATTCTGATAACTGACATATTAAATTTATTGGCATATAAATTCTCCATTTCCCTCTCCTTCCTATTTTGAATAGATCTTCTGGAATCATTGTAGAAATTAAGTCAGCTTAGAAAATAATAATCACACAACCATGATCACCACAACTATATCTTTTACAACTATAGTATGTAGATCATCAATCTGCGAATTTGTTGAATTTTAGTCCCTTGAGCTCCTCCAGCACTTTTTTTCTATGACAAGACTAAGTACTAAATTACCTTGGTCT
Source organism: Hemiscyllium ocellatum (assembly GCF_020745735.1). Taxonomy (NCBI): domain Eukaryota; kingdom Metazoa; phylum Chordata; class Chondrichthyes; order Orectolobiformes; family Hemiscylliidae; genus Hemiscyllium; species Hemiscyllium ocellatum. The sequence goes on along the minus strand of NC_083430.1, from coordinate 7,382,555 downwards.
TTTGAGCCCTTATGTTTCTGTTCATTTCTTGTGTGTAATTCCTGTTTTCAGTGATAAAGTTAGACTCAACAACACCATCTTTGTTATTTTCATAATTCCATGATAATTTCTCTGGCCTATGCCTGTATGGGACCAACATTTACTTAAGTTATTGTCCTCTTTTTCATGGATTTACAAATGCTCTGGTTTTATATTTCTGGCCAGTTTACTCCTGTATTTTAGTTATTCACTATTTGCCAACTATTGCAGACCCTTTGCTGATTTATGAAATAGCTTTAATCCACAGACTTTCAAATATTCTTTGCAATAAAAAAAGACCCTCACATTTAATATAACACTACCCTTAACATTCTTACTATTAAATCCTTAGGATTTTTCTTGTTGAGTTTTAGTTTAATTAATAAAATATATTTTTGATGCTTTCTTTTAATTCTTTACCACTGTTACCAGACCAAACCACACCCCCCCCTTCAGATATGTCAAGAAGATAGCCTAGGACTTAGCTTTTATCTTATTTAAAGGTAAGTGTAAGGTACTGTGTTCCACATGTAATTTGATTGGTAATGTTACCCAGTTTTATACAAAACACACTGTATTCTTACACCCAGTAAGAAAATGCAAACAAAAGAAAGAAGAATTGGTATAACTTTAACTCTATTGGAAAAAATAACAGGGTAATAGATTCCTTAACTATTAAACAGCAACTGTTCCAATATAGTGACATCCCATAAATATAACCCTGGTAAGGATAAGTTCAGTAAAATAGATTGTCTCACATGCAGTGTTTCTCCAATCCAGGAGAAATGAACACCAAGAGAAAATTGTGGCAGAGAGAGAGAGAGATCCACATTTTTGTCGTGGCTGAGATAGATGTTTAACGGCTTCCACAGCCAACTTCAAAACTCCAACAACTACTGAAAGCCTAACTAAAACTCTGTTTCTCTGGGAGCCTGACTCCATCCATTCACGCTGCTTCTATTGTTCTCACTTAAAGCCTCACAAGATGTTTACTTTATTGGCGTGGAAGGGATAATTTGGCACCTCTGTCTCAAAGCCTTCCTTCAAAAAAGACTAAAACAAAATACACCTCTCAAAGCCATAGTATCGTCACATCATTTATCCCATCAATCTTCGCCAGCTCTCCCTTCCTACCAAAGTAATAGGCTTTGCTAAACTTAAGATCCTTGCTTGAAATTACATTCTTTGCTGCTAACAACCAGCTGGAAATAGAACCAGAGACATTCATTTAATTCATCAACTAATTCTTTGAGCATCTCTTAAATCCTAGTTATCAATATTTGCAAAGCTACAGGAAATACTAATCTTACAGCTGAATTTGGCAGTTGCAGTTTCAATGAAATTAATGTATAGTCAGGAACTTCCCAGGACCTTTGTCCTCTTGGATTATAGCTCCGATTATGTTGGATTTTGTTTTAATCCTGTTGGATTTATTTTTGGTTTGCATAGGGATTTATTTTGTTTTTGTTTATGTCAGCTTCAAGTCAAAATTAATTGATAATATTTTTATTGGTTCAGTTTTTAATAAGGAGAACCTCATCTCTCATGAGACCTCAATCTAAATTATATAGCATGCATAGTACTTGATTTCAGAGAACAAATAAGGTTTGGCTAAATTCTAATAATGTATGGAAGTTTCCTGTCATGTAAGCGTAAAAACATCTACAAGACAATGTATATTTTTACCATACCGTACAATGTGTATGCCACAACTTTCAGTGTGTATCATCAATTTATTAAATAAAAATTGCCTTCAAATACTTTGTGGCTGCAAGTTAAATAAGGTAAATAATTGCTGAAACCAAAAGGAAAATGCAAGTCCAAAATAACCAGAATGTAAATAATGATGTACCAAAAGGTACTTTCCAGATAACAACAAAAATGTGAAGATCGGTAGGTTTTAGATATAATGTTTGTGTGTAGTGCACAGTCATCTTTGTGCATAGCTTTAGGGCAGGCTGAATGATGCATCCTTTCTTACTCAGATGTTACTTGTATTATATTTCCCTTAGCTAAGATGGACACTTTGCATCACACACATTCAAGATTGTATGAAGTTCGAATTAGCATAAAAGTTGAGTCTCATGCAAAACATTTGCAAAACTTTTCACTGTTTTATTTTATTCATGTGTCTCCACAACTTGTTTCGCTTTTCAACTGTTCTAATCTGTTAACTGTTCACAGTTTGAGTGATCTAACTTGTTTAGTTTTCTGATATCTTCATCTCACACTTGTGAATCTGCAACCAGTAACCAACATGTTAGGATCTTACCACCCTACCAGCTTATTTTGCTGAAGCTCCATAATGCAGTATAACCACTTCAAATGTCTAAAGCAGTACAGATACCAATTCCTAAACTTGGGTTTGTGCACATATATTCTTTGTTTTTCTTTGAAACTTGCTTTTGCTCTGAGGTTTTTCTAAGATTTCCCATTGGTTGTTCCTGGCCCTTTATCACTGAAGAAATTAACACTTTTTGTAATATACAGAACAGTCTCCTCCATATGTTACACTGAGCACAAATCTGTTCATCAGGAATTCCGATAAAGAGTATGATAATATTGTTTATGCACCAGAATTTAAAATCTATTTGCAATCCATTGTACATCAGAAATATGGGTAAATATAATAAAAAGAGCAAATAAGGCATAAGTTCCCAGTGATACATTGTCCCAAAAGAACCTTGCTGGTTATTTTTGGGGAAGGAGTTACTCATTCTGATTTTGACAAAAAGCTGCTTTATCTCAGCAGCTCACAAACATGACGAAAGCATACTCAGCACACCCCTGGAGCCTACGTTTTCAAATCTTGTCCTCATTTTCTTTCTTTCCCTTTCTTCAGGTTTTCCCAGCTTATTGTCTGTGTTGAATCAGGGATAGAGAAAATACTAGTTGAAGCTCATTTTTGCCTCTGTAACTTAATCAGGAAGTGCGCCATGATAATCCCTTGAGAAAGAAAATGGTTTATATTCTATTATATGTTTTATCGCTCCCTGTGGACACACATGGCTTTGTTGTCTGCAGTTAATGGCATGATTTAAATGTTGGTCATAGATTATTGGAATCCTGTGCTAACATTGTATGGTGTAGGAATGACAACAATGTCTATTTCACTCTAATTTTTTAAGATTGATCATTAAAGATGTATTAAAGTTGTCACTGAGATTTTAAAACTTTGTCATCTTTTTAGATTTGTCTCAGAGTTATTGTATTGCATTAAGAACTTAGTTTGGTAATTATAGTTTCAAAGATAATGGATTTGTTCTGATAGTCTTGAAAAATGAATTTAGTCAATTAAATTTAGTATTCCTGCACTTCCATTCGATGACTGTGGTATGCTTGAAAGGAATGCAGGATGGAGAATTAGTATTCTGATGGAGCATGACTTCCCTCTGTGGGAATTGAAATTGCATAAAAAATGAAATTTTAGTTGAGAAAGTTCCAGGCAAGTTATCAGTAAGGAATATTGAATTTTAATTTTGTATTATTAAACTAACAAGAATGTCCAAAAACATTTTGCTCAGTTGAGACAATAATGATCTATTTTGTAAAACATCACCAAAGAGGCATGTTTATACTATATTGGGTTTGTCAACAAGATGAAAGAGTTATACTTGTTATTTTAGCATTCTGCAGTGTCAGATCCCTCATGTAATTTACACTGTGTTGTAGTACATGGTCTTTGGGAGGAATGGTCGCCTTGGAGTTTGTGCTCAGTTACCTGTGGGAGAGGATCGAGAACCAGATCTCGGATGTGCGTTGCTCCACAACATGGAGGGAAAGCGTGTCAGGGTCCAGAGCTCCAAACCAAGCTCTGCAACATTGCACTCTGCCCTGGTTGGTATAAATATTTACTTCAATTGTGTGTCTCGTCAGAATGTTTTTTTTGAGGGTAGGACCATTTCTTGCATTTTTAGGGACAGGGTTGACAGCACAAAGAAATTAAAGTCAGTCTTCATGCAGGTTGAATTATTACAACAAGCTATTTCATTGAAGAAGCCTGAAAGAATTTTGATTTATTATGTATTTCGAAAAAAAATGTAGAGTCATAGAGTTACACAGCACAAAGAGACTCAGCCACTCTGACTAGACATCCCAATCTGACCTAGTTCCATTTGCCAGATTTGGCCCATATCCTTCTAAACCTTTCCTATTTGTTAAAAAATCACATAACACCAAGCTACGGTCCAACAGGTTTATTTTTAATCACTAGCTTTTGAGAAGCAGCACCTCAAAAGCTAGTGATGCCAATAAACCTGTTCGACTACAACCTGGTGTCATGTGATTTTTAGCTTTGTCCACCCAGACCAACACCGGCACCTCCAAATCATTTCCTATTCATGTACCTATCAAATGTCTTTTAAATGTTATGATTGTACTCACCTCCACCACTTTCTCTGGCAGTTCATTCTCTACATGCCCTACCCTCTAATGAAAAAATTACTTCTCAAGTCCTTTTAAAAACTTTCCCCTCTCACCTTAAACCTATGTCCTCTAGTTTAGGACACCCCTACCTGGGAAAAAAAAACAATCCATGCCCCTCATGACTTTATAAACCTCTATAAGGTCACCCCTTAGTCTCCGATGCTCCAGGGAAAAAAAAACCCAGCCTATTCAGCCTCTCTCTATAGCTCAAACCTCTAGTCCCAGCAACATCCTTGTAAATCTTTATTGCACCCTCTTAAGTTTAACTACATACTTCCTATAGAAGGGTGACCAGAATTGTACAGTATTCTGAAAGTGGCCTCACCAATGTCCAGTATAGCCACAACATGGCATCCTAGCTCCTATAACTTGGTGTTCTAACCAATGAGGAAGTGTGCCAAATCTCTTCTTCACTACCCTGTCTACCTGCGACTCCACTTTCAAGAAACTATGCACCTGCACCCCTAAGTCTCTTTGTTCAGCAACACTCGCCAGAGCCGTAACATTAACTGTGTAAGTCCTACTGTGATTTACTGTACCAAAATGCAACACATCACATTTATCTAATATAAACTCAATCTTGGCTCCTTGGCTCTTTGACCCATATGATCAAGTTTCCATTGGACCCAGAGATAAACTTCTTCACTGTCCTCTACATCTACTTTGGTCATCTGCAAATGTGCTAAGCATATGTCCTGTATTCAAATCCAAATAATTCATATAAATGACAAAAAGCAGTCCCAGCACTGATCCTTGTGGCACACCATTGGTCATGGGCCTCCAGTCTGAAAAGCAACTCTCCAACACTATCCTTTATCTCCTCTTTTCAAGCCAATTTTGTACCCAACTGGCTATCTCACCATGGATCTCATGTGATCTCACCTTATGACCCTGCTATTCAGAACCTTGTTGATTTCCTGAAGTCCGTATATACAAAGTCAGCTGGTTTGCCTTCATTAATCTTCTTTGTCACCTCTTCAAAAAAACTCAATCAAGTTAGTGAGACATGAATTCCCATGCACAAAACATGCTAAGTATCTCTCATCAGTCCTTGTCTTTCCAAGTGCATGTAAATCCTGTCCCTCAGAATCCCCTCCAACAATGTACGCACCACTGACATAAGGCTCACCAGTCTATAGCTCCCTCACTTTTCCTTATCACCTTTCTTAAATAATGGCATCACATTAGCTAACCTCCAGTCTTCTGGCACCTCACCTGTAGCTGTCGATAATACTAATATCTCAGCAAGGGTCCCAGCAATCTCTTCCTTAACTTCCCCCAGAGTTCTACTGCACACCTGATCAGGTCCCGGTGATTTATCCATGTTTTAAGACCTCCATCACATTCCTCCTCAGTAATATGAACTCTTTTCAAGACATCACTATTTACTTCCCGAAATTCCCTAGCTTCCATGGCATTCTCCACAGTATTTACTGATGTGAAATATTTGTTCAGAATCTCACTCATCTCCTGTGTTTCCACACATAGTCAGCCACATTGAACTTTAAGGGCCCTATTCTCTCCCTAATTACTGTTTGCCCTTACTGTATTTATAGAATCTCTTTGGATTATCCTTAAAATGATTTGCCAAAGCTATCTTATGTCCCCTTTTTGCCCCACAAATTTCCCTCTTGAGTGTACTTCTACTGCCCTTATACTTGTCTCGGTATTCACTCGATTCCAGCTGTCTATCTACCTCCTTTTTTCTTGATCAGTGCCCCAATTTCTCTAATTATCCAGCATTCTACACCTTCCAGCCTTGCCCTTCACACTAACAGGAATATTCTGTCTCTGAACTCTCATGATCTCATCCTTAAAGGCTTTCCATTTCCCAACTATCCATTTACCTGCCAATGACCTTCCCAACCAACTTTTGAAAGTTCTTGTCAAAATTGGCCTTACTCCAACTTAGAACTTTAACTTTTTGATCAATTCTACCCTTTTCCATAACTATTTTAAAAGTAATAGAATTATGATTACTTGACCCAAAGTGCTTCCCATTATCACTTGTCCTGTTTTATTTCCTAAAAGATCAAGTATTAATTCTTCTATATTAGGTATATCCACATATTGAATTAAAAAATGTGTTCTTGTACACACTTTAACAAAGCCCTTAACATATGACAGTCCCAGTCTATGTTTGGAAAGTTTAAATCCCCTACCTTATTCAGATGTGATTTGGAGAAGCTGGTGTTGGACTGGGGTGTACAAAGTTAAAAATCTCATAACACCAGGTTATAGTCCAACAGGTTTAATTGGAAGCGCTAGCTTTCGGAGCGACGCTCCTTCATCACGTGGTTGTCCTGATGAAGGACCAGCGTTTCGAAAGCTAGTCCTTCCAATTAGATCTGATGGACTATAACCTGGTGTTGTGAGATTTTTAACTTTATTCAGATGTGTTTCATTAACCTTAATTTATGCTAATAGCGAGTTGAACTGCAAAAACACTTTCTGTTATCTGAACAAAGTTGACACTATTGAATGCATTTGACATCCCTTAGACAGTGGTTTCCTTTATAATCTCTTTTGAAAAGAGACTTGAACTCTGAACTGCAAATTGTTTGTCAATTTTATTAACGTGTCTGATGTAATATTTTTTCAATACATTTTTAGGGGCAAATTTGCCTAACCATTTAAAATATTTTAAAATTGTTATTCATTCTTAATTCTGATCTTGAATGGGCGAGATAATTTTGAGCTCTTCCACTTAGTATATTGGATCTCCTTAATATATTAGATGGGTAAAGAACTGGCTGGACAACAGGAGACAAAAAGTAGCAGTGGAAGGGAATTTCTCAAAATGGAGAACTATGAATAGTGGTGTTTCACAGGGATTATGCTGGGACCACTGTCCCTTGTGATATACATAAATGATCTGGAAGAAGGTATAGGTGGTCTGATTAGCAAGTTTGCGGATGACACTAAGGTTGGTGGAGTAGTGAAAGGGGACTGTCATAGAATACAGCAGAATTTAGATAGTTTGAGGAGTTGGGCAGAGAATTGGCAGATGGAGTTCAAACTGGGCAAATACGAGTGATGCATTTTGTAAGATCCAATTCAAGAGTGAACTATACAGTAAATGGAGAAGTCCTGGGAAAATTGATATACAGAGAGATCTGGGTGTTCAGGTCCATTGTACCAGGAAGGTGTCAAGGCATTTCGATAGAATGGTCAAGAAGGCATAAGGCATGCTTTCTTTCATTGGATGGGCTATTGCATACAAGAGTTGGCAGGTTATGTTACAGTTGTATAAGACTTTGGTTCAGCCACATTTGGAATACTGCATACAGTTCTGGCCACCGCATTACCAATAGATTGTGGATGCTTTGGGGAGGGTGCAGAGGAGGTTCACCAGGATGTTGCCTGGTATGGAGGGCGCTAGCTATGAAGAGAGGTTGAGTAGATTAGGATTATTTTCATTAGAAAGACAGAGGTTTTCGAGGAACCTGATTGAGGTCTACAAAATCATGAGAGGTATAGATGGGATAGATAGCACAAAGCCTTTTCCATGAGTGGGAGACTCAATTACTAGGGGGTCAGAAGTTCAAAATGAGGGGAAAAGTTTAGGGGAGATATACATGGAAAGTTCTTTACTCAAGGTGGTGGGTGCCTGGCGCGCATTGCCAGTAGAGGTGGTAGAGGCGGGCACGATAGCATCATTGGACAGATACGTTAATGGGAAGGAGCAAGGAGATACAGACCCTTAGAAAATAGGCGGCAGGTTTAGATAAAGGATCTGGATCAGCGCAAGCTTGAAGGGCTGGAGAGCCTTTTCCTGTGCTGTAATTTTCTTTGTTCTTTGTATTAAAGGGAAGCAAAATACAGAGACTGTTAGAAATAGCATACAGACTGTGCAGCATTCCTGGAAAGATAAAAAATGCTAACATTTCACGTTGAGACATTTCATCAGAAATGAAATTAGCAAGGATGCATCAGGCCTTAAAACAAGTGCAGAGCTAGTGATCAAAGGTGGGGAGAATGAGGATGCTGATAATCTTCTGCTAGTAGGGCTTACTGCTTCTCCAGATCCATTTTTTGCTTCTATGCTTGTTTCATTATCATCCCCTTTCAATTGCACAATTATCCCTCTTGTTATTAAATAATTCCTCTTTTCACTTTATCACAATGCTTCCCTTTTGTTCTTTCCTTCATTCTCCTCATTCCTTTCCTTGCCTCTATAGCTGCTTAAAAACGGTTACATCTCTAAATTCTTCCAGTTCTGATGTCAACATCTCTTCCTCTGACCTCAGTTCTGCCTGGTCAGTTGTGCATTTTCAGTATTCACTGTTCTAATTTCTGATCACCAATATTTGAAAGGTTTCACTTTTGATTTATTTGAACAATGTTTTACCTGAGAGCTGGTTTCAATCCATTCTACCACTCATTAACAGCAACTTCTATTGTATTTATTCTGTTTGTAATTGAAGTGATGCTATGTGTCTGTTTAGAAGTGTAGTGTATTTCAGTGCTTTTTGACTTCGTGATTTCTTTCTTTGTAAATTATTGTTACTTAAAGCTGAGCAATTCATTTTTATTTATGCCACAAACATACTTGAATAGAAAAGTTTCATTGATTGTGACCTCAGAAAATGTCTATAATTTGTAAAATAAAAAAATGATAATTTTATATATGAATAAGATGATAAATGAAGTATGAATTCAGTATTTGGTATCTAATTATACACTATACATCAGGGCAACAGGGCTATAAATTTTCTTGTTGCCTTATTGCTTTTTAAACTGGTTTTATCAAAGGTAAACAGAATATTTGTGACCTTTTCTGCATGTTTGGTTTATAGCAAACATCAATAATTTCTGCTCCATTTTACCTTCTCTTAGTTAAAAATGAGATTATTTGTGAATAACAGGACATTACCATTACTTTTTCCTTCATTCATGTCCATTGTTCTATTACTGTACAAGTTGGCTTTGCCAGGAAAACAACAGGGGAATCTTACTGGAGACAGCTGAATTGAGTGAATCCAAGAGAAGCATACATTTTGATATTAGTAATTTAACATTGGTGGGGTGGGGCTTGAACAATCTGGCGTTTTCCTCTACTCACAGGCACTCCTCTCAATTACACTGGACAATCAAGGTTCAACCTTATTGCTTTTTTTTTGTGAGTGTTTATTTCATATATATAACAGTAGCAATGCTACATTAATTACCTTATTGTTAGGTCTGAAGAACGTGGTGGTGGGTGTCTTTTTGACCCACTGCAGCCTAGTTGTGCATTCATGATGGTGTTAAGTGAATTCAACATTTTTTTTGCCAGTGATGATGAACGGGCATCAATATAATTCCAAGGAAAGAAATGTGATCCTGTTATGCTCCTGTTTCTGAGTTTCTGAGGTTGAGTTTGGTGAGTTGATACTTTAATCCTGTTATATGGTACACAGACAGTGCTGGAGGGAATAAATGAATGTTAAGGTCATTGACAGGGTGCCAATGAAGAAGACAGTTCTAACCTGAATAAGTATTGATCTTCTTGAGTCTTGTGTCTGCCTGTGTCCAGGTGAGTAGTGAGTATTGCAATCCTGAATTGAACCTTGTAGATTACGAAACTTTAGAGGATCAGCACATGAGTCATTCATGTAGAGTATTAAGTCTCTTTGCTGGTCTTGTCACACAGTGTTGATGTGATTCATTCGGATTCCAGTCAATGGTGACCTAAGCTCCACTGTTGGATAATTGTACTGTCTGTTGCACTGTTGAATGAAACATATCAGACAAAAATTGTTTCAGCCCATGGTCAATGCTAGTTATCAGTCTTAGATAAAGTAATAAATATTGCTTTAATCCCTGCCAGACATGCTAGTCAAAAAATGTTTAAATTATGTGTCTAGTAACTTGTAATTCCAATGTCAAAAATCACCCCAGTCCAACACTAGCACCTCCACATCTAATTACAACAGCACTTACGTGAATGCCGTCAAAGGATAGGATCAAAGTAATCTGCAGTTCCTGGTGAATGGTCTGATATAATAGTGGTCTATGTAATAGTATAAAACAGCACATCATTGTCATAGCTTCTTGGACAATAGGAATCTAAATGGGGCAAAGCAGAAAAGGGATCCAGGGTACATTGGTGGATCTCCCATGAGTTGACAACGATGCCTACTCAGGGTCATTTTTGAATTGGAGAATATCAATGAGTCAAGGACAAAAAAGATCTAAATTACCGAGATAATTTCTATCACAAGAGAATTAAAAAGACAAGAAGTTATATTGATGCCATGTAGAGTCTTTGTCTAGCCACACCAAAATTATTGTATACCGTTCTGCTCTCCATAATACAAAAAGCATATGGAGCTGAAAAATGCCAGAACTGAGAGACTGAACAGGCTGGGTCATTTTCAGTGGAATAATGACACTGAGGGTGACCTATTAGAGCTATTTACAATAATGAAGCAGTTTATAGGGCATATATAAAGAAGGTGTTTTCATAGTTGAAAAATGTGTTGCTGGAAAAGCGCAGCAGGTCAGGCAGCATCCAAGGAACAGGAGAATCGACATTTCGGGCATGAGCCCTTCTTCAGGGTTTTCACATTTGGACAAGACAAAACTAATGATTATTAAATGCAGTACAGGCGCTCATTAAAGCAGTGAGAAATTCAGGAGAAACATTTTAATCCAGAAAGTGGTTAGAAAGTGGTACTTGCTGACACAAGGAATACTTTAGATGAATAGCGTACATGAGATAGAAAAGAATGTCCTGATGGGTTTGGATGAGAGGAGACTCATTGAACACTAACAATGGCATAGACCAGTTGGGTCTGATGGCTATTTCTATGCTGTCAATTCCAAGTAATTTGTCTGATCTTTGATCGCTCAATTCAATAGTAAAAGCGATAGTTAGACTTTCTGCTAGCCGGATAATTGGTTCTGGAACAAAGTTGGGAGTTATGCACGGGGCTCCTGTGAAATCCTGAGAGGATTGCCCAGGAAATAGGGTGGCATGGTGGCACAGTAGTTAGCATCGCTGCATCATAGTGCTAGGGACCTGGGTTCAATGTGTGGAGTTTGCACATAGTTCCCATGTCTGTGTGGGTTTCTGCCGGATGCTCTAGCTTCCTCTTACATTCCAAAAAGGTGCAGATTAGGTGGATTGACCATGTTAAATTGTCCATAGTGTCCAGGGATCTGCAAGCTAGGTGGATTAGCCATGATAAATATAGGGTTGACGGGAATGGGTAGGAGTCTGGATTTAGATGGGACATTATCCCAGATTTGATGAGCCAAACTGTTTCTTTCTGCACTGTAAAGGTTCTACAGTTATATGAAATTGAATATTCAACTTGGCAATTCCCTGTGCCCGAAACCTTCTGTAAGTATTGGAGAATTAAGAGAGCTTTGATGGAGTTGATTAGACATTACTGAGGAAAGGTTAGACTGTTAGATACAGAGCGTAATTCTGGAGCAACTATTCAATCGATCCTGCTCCCCTCCCACCCCCAAAACACCTTCATTTACACTACCCTCACACCTCTTACATTTACCAGATGCTGAGCAGACATCAAATCTTCTCTGACACACTTTCCTGGCTACCGGACAAGATATGCTCCTCTGCCCCTGGATCATTACTTACTTTTATTCAACTTGAACCTTCCCCAAACTCCTCTTCTGCCCCCACATATTTTCACCCCCCACCCCCACCCAGCCCAACACACACATCCCTTGCCACTGGTCCCGACCCACACTTCTTCTCTGCCCCACCCAACCTCACAGAACATCCCCTGGCCTGGTGTCAAATCCAACCAGACCTCTCCATTGCTGGACTTAATCTCCCTCCCTCATTTCAGATCCAAACCCTGCTCTCAGCATCTGGAACTGATTTTATATCACCCACCTTTCCCCTGCACTGAACCAGTACAATTCCACCGTGCAGCTCCACCCCACTCCCCATCTTGCATACTGGGAACTTACTTACTTGACACCCTACTCCCTACTCATTTGGCACACTAGCCAGTTGGTATTCTACTAATTTTTCTCTATAACCCACTGCTGATTTGGTACCCAATCCCACCTCCCCCAGCATTCTAACCTCATACATATTTCTTGTACTTAACTTTTCACAGCTGATGTCAAACTGGCTGTCTGTAATGCTGGACATTTCAGAAATTTTGGAATAAGGCAACTTACTACTGTAAGAAAGAGGATGTGCATTGCCTTCCCTAAAAGGTCTTCACTCCAGTGACTGTCAGAAGGGAATTACAGCTCTATGTTTCTGAAGGAGATCTGATCAGAATCTTCTGTCAGAAATGTGGAGCTCCTTTTTTTTTGTTAAAAGTTGAAGTAGCAGGGTGGCAATCTTTGGATTTCCAAAAGGCATTGACGAAGGTACCATGTGTTAAAGCTATTTAATAAGTTAAGATTCCATGTGTTGAGGGCAGTACCTGGATAGAGGATTGTGTAATTAATTGAGCGCTGAGATAATGGGGCATTTCCTGTAACTGCTGGAGTGACACAGGTGCTGTAGCCACAATTGGTTACAACAGATGAAGGAAGTTAATCTACTTTTGCCAAGCATGTGGCTGACACAAAAATAGATTGGGTGGGTGGGGGGGAGCGGGGGGAAGGTGGGAAAGTCTACAAAGGGATGTAGAAAGGCTGAGTGAGTGGGCAAAAGTTTGGCAGATGGAATCAATGTGGGAAAATGCAAGGTTATGCATTTTGGCAGGAAGTATGGAAGAGCTGAATTTTTTTTTAATACGCCAAGACTAGAGAAAGCTGTAGCAGAGGAGGATTTGAGAATTCTCATGCAAGAATCACAAACAGCCAGCATCAAGATTTGATGGGCAATAAGGAAGGCAAATGGACTATTTGCCTTTGTTTCAAAGGGAATAGGGTATAAAAATAGGGAGAACTTTATAAAACTGTACAAGGTACTCATCACAACACACGAAAATACTGTGAACAGTTTTGAATCCCTTATCTAAGGAAAGATAGACAGCCACTGAAGGTGGTCGAGCAAGGACTCACTAGGTTGATCCAAGGTATGAAGGGATTTTCTTATAAAGAGAGGTTTAGTAGATTTAGTCGGGCGGCACGGTGGCACAGTGGTTAGCACTGCTGCCTCGTAGTGCCTGTAGACCCGGGTTCAATTCCCAACTCAGGCGACTGACTGTGTGGAGTTTGCACGTTCTCCCCATGTCTGCGTGGGTTTCCTCCGGGTGCTCCGGTTTCCTCCCACAGTCACAAAGATGTGTGGGTCAGGTGAATTGGTCAAGCTAAATTGCCCGTAGTGTTAGATAAGGGGTAAATGTAGGGGTATGGGTGGGTTGCGCTTCGGCGGGTCGGTGTGGGCTTGTTGGGCCGAAGGGCCTGTTTCCACACTGTAAGTCTAATCTAAAGATTGAGCTTGTACTCATTTCAATTTAGAAGAATAAGAGGAAATCATATTGAAATATATAAAAATTTTAGGAGACTTAAAGAGTAGATGCTGTGAGAATGTTTTCCCTTGTGAGAGTGTATAGGTCCAGAGGGCGTAATCTCAAAGTTAGGGTTCATTTTTATTCATTCATGGGATGTGAGCATTGCTGGTTAGGCCAGTATTTATTACCCATTCCTAATTACGAGTCAACCACATTGCAGGACTGGAGTTTCATGTAGGCCCGACCAGGTAAGGATGGTCAATTTCTTCCCGAAAGGACATTCTTGAACCTAATTTTTTTTTACTGACTATCAACAACTTTTACATTGGCCCTCTTGGGGTAGCTTTTTTCTTAATTACAGATTTGTTTTTATTAAGTTCAAATTTCGTCAAAAGTGTTCCTTTTGTTACCAAGACAGAGATGAGATTTTCTTCTCTCAGAGGGTAGTGATTTTGTGAAATTTGTTACCACAGAAGCTTTGAGGCTGTGACAATTGTATATTTATGGACGTGATGAACAGGTTTCTAATCAGTAACGAAATCAAGCATTATGGGGATAAGGCAGAGAAGTGGGATTGAATCATTCATGATGTAATTGAATGGTGATGCAAAGTCGATGAGCTGAATGGCCTTCTACGCCTATGTTTTATCATCTATTTTAAGGTGTCAGTTTAGTCCAGACAGTTTTGGCCAGTTGTCTGTTTATTTTTGTATGACTTCATTACATGAAATAGCCTGCTGTAGAACTGAAACTTGATGTCTACCATTATCCAAGTAATTTGCATGACTTTTTCATTGATGTATTGAGGATTTCAAGGGAACATTACTACTGAAATCTCAATAATCTCTACAAATACAATTTATTGGACGATCTGAATGCTTTACTAATAACATTGTTTCACAGTTCTTTACAAATTTGCTGAAGAGCCTTCCAAGTTGCTTAACGATAGAAATTTGAGCTGAAAATGTGTTGCTGGCAAAGCGCAGCAGGTCAAGCAGCAACCAAAGAGCAGGAGAATCGACGTTTCGGGCATGAGCCCTTCTTCAGGAATTCCTGAAGAAGGGCTCATGCCCGAAACGTCGATTCTCCTGCTCCTTGGATGCTGCCTGACCTGCTGCGCTTTGCCAGCAACACATTTTCAGCTCTGATCTCCAGCATTTGCAGTCCTCACTTTCTCCTTAACGATAGAAATTTACCAGGTATAAAAAGTGCAGATACTATGAAACATGAATGAAACTTTTTCTTTTTCACTTCTGGAATGTAAGCGTAGTGAGTGATAAATCCACTTTGGGAATGTGGAATTCAGTCAATATGGTTCACCTCCCATGCTTTTAAGTAGATAGTTCTAGTTGTTTAAACCCATGATGATGAAGGAATGGCACTGTATTTGCAAATATGATTTGTGGGTCTTTTTATTAGGGATTCATCTTTTTTAAAATTGTGTTTCGAAGAATTGTGATAGCATTTTGACCAAGATCAGGGCTAGTATTGTGAAATAATCATAAAACTCAGAACACTCTTTTATATTGATATTATGAAAGGAATGAAGTTTTAAAACTTATTATAAATCCTTGGATATATTTTCTATAAATGGCCCACATGGAAGTAGTTAACATGAGGTTTTGATCCTTATTTTTAAAAATAGTATTCACCATCTGTTATTTTTACACACAAATACAGTGGCCTTCTTTTGAATTCTGATTTTGAGTCAAGTGCCTATGTTTACGGAAAGCTGTAGGCTATTCGTTTTTCTTTCTAAATGTTGGCTGCAGTGGTGTCATCACCTCTGGCTGTTCAGGCTTGATGGAACTCCCACACACACTATTGTTTCTTCAAGCTTGAAGTGGCATAGCATGTGTGAAGATAGCCACGTTTCTGGTGCAACTGGAAAGGTTGTGTTTGAGAACAAGCTGAAGTTGATTCCATTATTGCAACTGTTTTTAGATTGCACAAATGAAGTCTAAGTTTCCTCAAATCAATTCCCCCCCCCTAATTTTATAGTAGAACCATAAGATAGGATTCTAGGTCATCCAAGATGGAGGACAGAAAATAATTGTGGCTGTAAGAGCTGCTCCCTTTTTGTGGTATTTTCAGTGTTGGAGCTGATTTCCTTGAATTCCAGGTGGAGTAATTACTGTATTATAAGCTGGTGCTTTGTTTTGGAACTTCAGAGAGGAAAAAAAAAATGATCAAAAGCAACAACACTTTAAAAAGAGAGACAAAGGCAGTGACCACATGGGAAGTGATTCAAATGGAGCAATAAACCTGCACAGCTGTCTGACCCAGTTACCTGCATAGCTAACTGCCTTTGCTATTTGGTTTCAAGTTTGTTCTAAAATAAGCAAACAGTCAAATTCATAGGCCACCTTGGAGAAGCTCAAAACAGGAGAACAGTTAAGTGGTTAGTTTTAAAGTATAACCTTCTGTGTTTTTTAAATCTACAGTTGTGAGTAGAGTGGGTTCTCTTTTGATTATATGTTTTTTATTGAGATCTGTCTCTTGATTAAACTTTAAAAATATAAAAGGCATAAGTACTAAACTAGCCTGGAGCAGTAAGACTGTGCTGTTTTCAGGGTTTGTCTATTGTTAAGGTACAAAGATAGTCTTTAGTGGAATAATGTGTTTTTCCTCTTGAATTTGGGAGATTAAGGAGAGTTTCTATATTCCTGACGATTATGTCTGCAGCAAGTGTGATTGTTTGTGAATCCTATCGGTTTATATGGATTGATCGGTGCGACAATGAGGAATTTACAGGAGCTAGGGGATGTGATTGGTGGCATTTGCAGAGAGTGAGATAAACTGAAGGTACGGTCAGGTGGATAGGTGACCTCTAGGAAAGGTAGGAGAGGGAGGCAGATAGTCTTCTGTGGCTATCCCCGTCTCAAACAAGTATGCTGTTTTGGAAAATGTAGGATGTGATGCACTCGGTGCAGTGTCCATAGCCTGTGTAGCACAAACAGCCAGGTTTCTGGTACCAAGACAGCTATAATGAGGAGTATTCCAAGGTAATTGATTAAGATAGGGGATTCTCTAGTCAGATGGACAGCCAGACATTTCTGCAGCTGACAGCCAGATCTCAGAATGGTGTGTTGCCTCCCTGGAGCCAGGATCAAGGATATCTTGGAAAGGGTGCAGAATATTCTCAAAAAGGAGAAGGACCAACAGGAGGGTCATTGTACACATTGGAACTAATGACATAGAAAGAGAAAAGGACGAAGTTGTGAACAGAGAACATACGAAGTTAGGCAGAAATTTACAAAGGAGATCCTCGAGTGTAACAAGATTACTCACCGTGCCATGAACTGGTGAGTGTAGGAATAAGAGGATAAAGCAGATGAATGTGTGGATGACAAGCAGGTGCAGGGAAAGAAGGGTTCTCATTTTTGGATTATTAGAATGTCTTCTGGGGTAGAAGTGACCTGTATAATAAGGACAGAATGCACCTGAATTAGAAGGGGACTACGCTGCTTGGGAGGATTTAAGCCATTAAGGGGGGCTGGAGGAAGGAATTCAGAAAGACAGTGAGGAAAGAGATCAATCTGAGATTGGCACAGTTGGGAAAAGGACTAAGTCATCAGTCAGGGTGGGCAGGAATAAAACAGAGAATGAAATAGAATTGATAAACTGAACATGCAAGAGACCCAGCAGGTAAGGCAGATGAACTCAGGACATGGTTAGAATTGGGATATCATAGCAATTACAGAGACATGGCTCAGGGATGCACATGACTGGCTGCTTAATGTTCCAGCATATAGCTGCTATAAGAAGGATAGACGGGGAACCAGTAAGAGGGGGAGTGGCATTGTTGAATAGAGATAACATTACAGCTCTACTTAGGGAGGATATTCCTCGGAAGTTATTTGGGTCGAACTGAAAAGAAAAGGGATGATCACCTTATTGGGATTGTACTATAGACCCCTCCACAAAGCCAATGGGAAATTGAGAAACAGATTTGTGAAGAGATCTCTGTTATCTTTGAGAATAATAGAGCACTTACGGTAGGGGATTTTAACTTTCCAAACATAGACTGAGATTTGCCATAGCGTTAAGGGCTTGGATGGAGAGGAATTTGTTAAGTGTGCACAAGAAACATTTCTGATTCAGTATATGGATATACCTACTAGAGAAGGTGGAAAATTTCCCAGTCTTGGGAAATAAGGCAAGGCAGGTGACTGAAGTGTCAGTGGGAGAGCACTTTGGAGCCAGTGACCATAATTCTATTAGTTTTAAAATACTGATGGAAGAGGATAGACCAGATCTAAAAGTTAAAGTTGTAAATTTGGGGTAAGGACATTTTTGACTGTTTTAAGCACAAACAATCAAAAGTTGATTGGGGGTGGATGCTCAAGTTAAAGGGATGATTGGAAAACGGGAAGCCTGCAAAAATGAGATAACGAGAACCCAGAGACAGTATGTTCCTGTTAGTGTGAAGGGCAAGGCTGGGGTGTAGGGAATGCTGGATGACTAGAGAAATTGAGATTTTGGTTCAGATTAAGAGGGAAGCATCTGTCAAGTATAGGTAGCAGAGATTGAATAAATCCCAAGAAGGGTATAAAGGCAGTTGGAGTATACTTAAGAGGGAAATCAGGAGGGCCAAAGGGACATGAGATAGCTTTGGCAAATCGTTAAGGATCATCCAAAGGGATTCTACAAATACGTTAAGGACAAAAGGGTAACTAGGGAGAGTATAGGGCCCCTAAAGGGTCAGCAAGGCTGCCTGTGTGTCGTACAGCAGGAGGTGGGGGAGATACTAATAAAAAATTTAGCATTAATGTTTACTGTGGATAAAGGTATGAAAGATAGTGTGTGTGGGGAAATAAATAGCGGCATCTTGAAAAATATCCGTATTACAGAGGAGGACGGCTTAAAATGCAAAAAGTTAGATAAATCCCCAAGACATGATCACAAGTGCCCTAGAACTCTGCGGGAAGCTGGGGAAGTAATTGCTGAGCCCTTGCTGAGATATTTGTTTCATTGATAGCCACAGGTAAGGTGCCAGGAGATTGGAGATTGCCTAATGTGATGCCACTATTAAAGAAAGGTGGTAACAAAAAGCCAGGCAACTAAAGACCGATGAGTCTGACATTGGTGTTGGTCAAGTTTTTGGAATGAATCCTCAGGTTAGGATTTACATATACTTGGAAAGGCAAGTACTGATTAGGGATAGTCAGCATACCTTTCTGCATGGGAAAGTGTGTCTTACTGACTAGATTTAGTATTTTGAAGAAGTAATGAAGAGGATTGATGAGGGCAGAGTGGTGGACGTGATCTATATAGACTTCTGTAAGGCATTCAACAAAGTTCCTCATGGTTAGCAAGGTTGGATCACCCATAATAGAGGGAGCGTTAGCTATTTGGATATAGAACTGGCTCAAAGGTAGAAGACAGAGGGTGCTGGTGGAGGGTTGCCTTTCAGACTGGAGACCTGTGACCAGCTGTGTGCCACAGGACCAGTGCTGGGCCCACTGCTTTTTGTCATTTATATAAATCATTTGGATGTGAACGTAGAAGATATGATTAGTAAGTTTGCAGATGACACCAAAATTGATGGTGTAGTGGATAGTGAAGAAGGTTATCTCAGAGTACAATGGGATCTTAATTAGGTGGGCTAATGGGTCAAGGAGTGGCACATGGAGGTTAATTTAGATAAATGTGAGGTCTGCATTTTGGAAAGGCAAATCAGGGCAGGACTTAGACACACAATGGTCAGGTCCTGATGAATGCAAGTTCCTAGTTCCTTGAAAATGGAGTCACTGGTAGATAACATAGTGAAGAAGGTGTTTGGTATGCATTCCTTTATTGGTCACTGCATTGAGTATAGGCGTTGAGAGGTCATACTGCTGCTGTACAGGACATTGGTTAGGCCACTTCTGCAATACTGCATTTAGTTCTGATCTCCCTGCAATAGGAACAATGTTATGAAACTTGAAAGGGTTCAGAAAGGATTTACAAAGATGTTGCCAGGATTGGAGGGTTTGAGCTATAGGGAGAGTGTGAACATACTCAGGCTATTTTCCCTGGAGCATTGGAGGCTGAGGAGTGACCTTATAAGGTTTATAAAATCATGAGGGAGATAAATAGCCAAAATCTTTTCTCCAGGGTGAGAGAGTCCAAAACTAGAGGATATAGGTTTAAGGTGAAAAGGGAAAGATTTAAAAGGCACTTAACGGGCTACGTTTTCATGCAGAGGGTGGTGTGTGTGGAATGAGCTGCCAGAAGAAGTGGTGAAGGCTGGTACAATTCCACCATTCAGAAGGCATCTGGATGGGTATATGAATAGGAAAGGCTTACAAAAATATGGTCTAAATGCTGACAAATGGGGCTCGATTTAATTAGTGTGTCTGGTTGGCAAGGATGATTTAGATTGAAGGGTCTGTGTCTGTGCTGTATATCTCTATGACTTGATATTGGAGCAAAATTAGGCTGCTGCACCATTCGATCATACTGATATGTTTCTCAACCCCATTCTTCTACCTTCTCCTGTTACGACATGGCAGTGAACCACTCTGTTGATTAAATCAAACATCTAGTCTCATATGTATTAATATATATATAGTGTGACAGAGAACTCCCAAATTCTATTACTTAAAGAAAATAATATCAATTTATTCTTTAACTCTGAAAATGAACATTAAACAACAACTATTCACAACTCTTAGCTCCCCTTTCTCTTAATGCCTTATTATTTTCTTCCAAGTTCATAACAATATACTGTTCCAATATTCCTGGTGAAGGGCTTATGCCCGAAACATCAATTCTTCTGCTCTTCGGATGCTGTCTGGCCTGCTGTACATTTCCAGCACCACACTCTCGATTCTGATCTCCAGCATCTGCAATCCTCACTTTTTCCCTGTTCCAATAAATTTCAAAATCACACAGCAGCTTATCTTCCATATCTGTCTTCTTCCGGCTGAAGATTTCCCTGGATCATCTTCTTTCTTTTCACTGCGATTATGTTTCATATGAAAAGGTATCTTTGATTGAGATTGTTTCTTAATTTCTTGGATCTGTGTTGATAGCAGTTGCTGTGTCTCCAATTTTCAAATTATCTGCTTTTTTTATATCCCCAACATCAGATCGTCTCGTTGGTTCGATGTTGGCAAAACAATAATTTCAAATTTGATTGAGTTTTAGTATCCTGGGGCATGATTTAAACTGATCAGTTAAATTCAACTTGTTGTCAAAATGGTATCCAATACAGGTATCCAATTCACAGCCTTCAACTTCATAACACTCCCAACAGCCCTTCATTCTCTTACTAATCAAGAATCTATCTCTGTGACTTGGCTTCTATAGCCTTCAACAGCAATGAGTTCCACAGATTCACTATCCTGGCTAAAGAGAATCCCCCTTATCTCAGTTCCAAAGGATCAACCCTTTATTCTGAGTCTGTGCCCTCAGGTCCTAGTCTCTCCTCGTGGAAACATCTTCTCTACTTCCACTCTATCCAGGCCTTGTGATATTTTGTAAGCTTTGACGAGATCCTCTCTCATCCTTGTAAACTCCATTTAGTGTTGCCGCAGAGTCCTCAGTTCACATAACAAACCCTTCAACCCTAGTATCATTTTTGTACACCTCCTCCAATGCCAGTGCATCTTTCCTTAAACATGGGGCCAAAGGTGCTCACAATGTTCCAAATGTGGTCTGACCAGATTCTTGTACAGCCTCAGCAGTGCACCTCTGCTCTTGTATTCTAGCTCTCTTGAAATAAATGCTGACACTGCATTTGCCTTTCTAACTGCCAACTGAATCTGCATATTAACCTTAAGAGAATCCTGAATTTGGACTCTCAAGTCTCCTTGTGCTTCAGATTTTCAAAGTCTTTCCCCATTTAGAAATAGTCTATATCTCTTCTTCCAACTGAAGTGCATAAACTCAAACTTACCAGGTGTAAGTTACCAGGAGTGGAGTCCTACTCACTAAATGGTATTACATTTTAGAAGCTGGTAAGGATAATATGACCTCAGAGGAGTACAATCAGAGCCAAGCTTCGGGCACTACAAGTGACTTGACTACAGGCGGGTGGGGATCAGAGGAAGGGAAGAGCAACAGTGATAGGGATTCCTTAGTCAGGGGAGCAGCCAGGCATTTCTGAAGCTTAAAATGTGACTTCAGGGTAGTGTGTTCCCTTCCTGGTGCTGAGGTCAGGGATGCAACTCAAAGGATGATGCGTTAGAGGTTACAGGTTCGAACCAATGATATCGACAAAGTGAGGAATGAGATCTTGCATCAGGAATTTAAGGAACCTGAGCAGTAGGTTAAAGAGCAAGAGCTTAAAGATTGTAAATATCTGAATTACTCCAGGTGCCATGTGTAGCGAGTGTAGAAATGGAAGATAGGACAGATGTCTGCTTGGTTCAGGAGCAGGTGCAGGTAGCTGGATTTAAGGTTCTTGGATTATTGTGACCTCTTCTGGGGCAGGGATGACTTGTACAGGAGGGACAGGCTCCACCTAAACAGGAGGAGAACCAATATCTTTTCAGGGAAGTTCGTTAGTACTACTTGGGAGAGTTTATACTAGGGTGGCAGGGGGCTGAAATCCTGAGCAGCATATCAGAAAGTGGATGGATTGAGGGGAAAGTAGATGTTATGACCAGTACATCTGAAACGAAGTGACAGGTTACTGAACACGATGGGGCTGTTGGGCTGAATTGTGTTTATTTCAATGCAAGGAGAATTATGGGTAAGGCACATGAGCGTAGAACCTGGATCAGTACATAAACTATGATGTGGTCGCCATTGCAGAGACGTGGTTGAGGGAGAGACAGGATTGGTTGCTCAATACTCCAGAGTTTTAATGTTTTAGGTGAAATAGAGAGGAAGGTAAAAGAGGTGGAGGATTTGCATTACTAAACAGGGAGAATGTTACAGCTGCGTTCAGAGAAGGCATACTCAAGGGTGCATCTGCTGAGACAATATGTAGAGTTCAAAATAAGAAAGGTGCAATCACTCTGATGGGACTATACTGTAGCCCCGCCCACCCTCACCAACCACTACGGAGACATTGAGGAACAGAAATTAGATTAGATTAGATTAGAATACTTACAATATAGAAACAGGTCCTTTGGCCCAACAAGTCCACACCGACTCATCGAAGCGCAACCCACCCAGAACCATTTCCCTACATTTACCCCTTCACCTAACCCTATGGACAATTTAGCATAGCCAATTCACCTAACCTGCACGTTTTTGGACTGTGGGAGGAAACCGGAGCACCTGGAGGAAACCCCCACAGACACAGGGAGAATGTGCAAACTCCACACAGTCAGTCTGCCTGAGGTGGGAATTGAACCTGGGTCTCCAACACTGTGAGGCAGCAGTGCTAACCACTGTGCCACCTATAATGCAAGCAGATTATTGAAAGATGCAAAAAAAACATAGTGGGTGATTTTAACTTCCCCAGTGTTGACTGGGACTTCCTTAGAACAAGAAGCTTAGATGGGGCAAAATTTGTGAGGTGTAACCAAGAAGGTTTCTTGAAAAAGTATGCAGATAGTCCAAAGAGAGAAGGGGCTACACTGGACCTTGTACTGGTTGATGAGCCTGGCCAGATGACTGAACTTACAGGAAAGCATTTTGGAAACGGTGATCACAGTTCCTAAACTTTTAAGGTAGCTATGAATAAAGATAATTCAGGACTTTGCAGGAAGGTACTAAACTGGGGGAAGGCAAATTATGTCAGTATTAGGCAGGAGCTAAGGAAAGTTAAGTGGAAGCAGCTGTTATTGGTCAAGTCCGCATTTGGGAGTTGTTTAAAGGCCTGCTGATCAGAGTTTGTAACCGGCATGTTAGTAGGTCAAGTTTTGCATCTTCTCTAGTAGGTACATACACATACTGAATCAGAAAATTGTCTTGTACACACTTAACAAATTCCTCTCCATCTACACCTTTAGCACTATGGCAGTTCCAGTCTATGTTTGGAAAGTTAAAATCCCCTACCATAACCACCCTATTATTCTTACAGATAGCTGAGATCTCCTTACAAGTTTGTTTCTCAATTTCCCTCTGATGATTAGGGGTTCTATAGTACAATCTCAATAAGGTGATCATCCCTTTCTTATTTCTCAGTTCCACCCAAATAACTTCCCTGGATGTTATTTCCAGGAATATCCTCCCTCAGCACAGCTGTAATGCTATCCCTTATCAAAAATGCCACTTCCCCTCCTCTCTTGCCTCCCTCTCTACCCTTCCTATCGCATTTGTATCCTGGAACATTAAGCTACCAGTCCTGCCCATCCCTGAGCCATGTTTCTGTAATTGCTATGATATCCCAGTCCCATGTTCCTAACCATGCTCTGAGTTCATCTGCCTTTCCTGTTAGGCCCCTTGCATTGAAATAAAAACAGTTTAATTTATTAGTCCTACCTTGTCCCTGCCTGCCCTGACTGTTTGACTCACTTCTGTTCTCAACCATACCAGTCTCAGATTGATCTCTTTCCTCATCATCTCCCTTGGTCCCACGCTCTCCCCTCCCCCACCACACACACACACACACACACACACACACACACACCTCCTGCGCAGCACTATCAAATTTCCCTGCCAGGATATTAGTCTCTGTCCTTCTTGCACAAGGGCAAGCAGGGACAGGGTAGGACTAATAAATTAAACTGTTTTTATTTCAATGCAAGGGGCCTAACAGGAAAGGCAGATGAACTCAGGGCATAGTTAGGAACATGGGACTGAGATATCATAGCAATTACAGAAACATGGCTCAGGGATGGGCAGGACTGCCAGCTTAATGTTCCAGGATATAAATGCTACAGGAAGGATAGAAAGGGAGGCAAGACAGGAGGGGGAGCAGCATTTTTGATAAGGGATAGCATTACAGCTGTGCTGAGGGAGGATATTCCCGGAAATACATCCAGGGAAGTTATTTGGGTGGAACTGAGAAATAAGAAAGGGATGATCACCTTATTTGGATTGTACTATAAACCCCCTAATCATCAGAGGGAAATTGAGAAACAAACTTGTAAGGAGATCTCAGCTATCTGTAAGAATAATAGGGGTGGTTATGGTAGGGGATTTTAACTTTCCAAACATCGACTGAGACTGCCATAGTTTTAAGGATTTAGATGGAGAGGAATTTGTTAAGTGTCTACCAGACAATTTTAGTATGTTGAGGTACCTACTAGAGAAGGTGCAAAACTTGACCTACTCTTGGGAAATAAGGCAGGGCAGGTGACTGAGATGTCAGTGGGGGAGCACTTTGGGGCCAGCGACCATAATTCCATTAGATTTAAAATAGTGATGGAAAAGGATAGACCAGATCTAAAAGTTGAAGTTCTAAATTGGAGAAAGGCCAATTTTGACAGTATTAGGCAAGAACTTTTGAAAGCTGATTTGGGGGCAGATGTTGATAGGTAAATGGACGGCTGGAAAGTGCGAAGCCTTCAGAAATGAGATACGAGAATCCAGAGAAAGTATATTCCTGGCAGGATGAATGGAAAGGCTGGTAGGTATAGCGAATGTTGGATGACGAAAGAAATTGAGGGTTTGGTTAAGAAAAAGAAGGAAGCGTATGTAAGGTATAGACAGGATAGATCGAGTGAATCCTTAGAAGAGTATAAAGGAATTAGGAGTATACTTAAGAGGGAAATCAGGAGGGCAAAACGTGGACATGAGATGGCTTTGGCAAATACAATTAAGGAGAATCCAAAGGGTTTTTACAAATACATTAAGGACAAAAGGGTAACTGGTGCCACTGTTTAAGAAGGGTGGTAAAGACAAGCCAGGGAATTATAGACAAGTGAGCCTGACGTCGGTGGTGGGCAAGTTGTTGGAGGGAATCCTGAGGGACAGGATGTACATGTATTTGGAAAGGCAAGGACTGATTAGGGATAGTCAACATGGCTTTGTGCCTGGGAAATCATGTCTCACAAACTTGATTGAGTTTTTTGAAGAAGTAACAAAGTGGGTTGATGAGGGCAGAGTGGTAGATGTGATTTATATGGACTTCAGTAAGGCATTCAATAAGGTTCTCCATGGGAGACTGATTAGCAAGGTTAGAGCTCATGGAATACAGGGAGAACTAGCCATTTGGATACAGAACTGGCTCAAAGGTAGAAGACCGAGGGTGGTGGTGGAGGGTTGTTTTTCAGACTGGAGGCCTGTGACCAGTGGAGTGCCACAAGGATCAGTGCTGGGTCCTCTACTTTTTGTTATTTATATAAATGATTTGGATGTGAGCATATGAGGTACAGTTAGTAAGTTTGCAGATGACACCAAAATTGGAGGTGTAGTGGACAGCGAAGAGGGTTACCTCAGATTACAACAGGATCTGGACCAGATGGGCCAATGGGCTGAGAAGTGGCAGATGGAGTTTAATTCAGATAAATGCGAGGTGCTGCATTTTGCAAAAGCAAATCTTAGCAGGACTTTTACACTTAATGGTAAGTTCCTCGGGAGTGTTGCTGAACAAAGAGACCTTGGAGTGCAGGTTCATAGCTCCTTGAAAGTGGAGTCGCAGGTAGATAGGATAGTGAAAAAAACATTGGTATACTTTCTTTTATTGGTCAGATATTGAGTACAGTTGTTGGGAGGTAATGTTGCAGCTGTACAGGACATTGGTTCGGCCACTGTTGGAATATTGCATGCAATTCTGGTCTCCTTTCTATCGGAAAGATGCTGTGAAACTTGAAAGGGTTCAGAAACGATTTACAAGGATTTTGCCAGGGTTGGAGTATTTGAGCTATGGGAGAGGTTGAATGGGCTAGGGCTGTTTTTCCTGGAGAATCGGAGGCTGAGGGTTAACCTTATAGAGGTTTATAAAATCATGAGCGGCATGGATAGGATAAATAGACAAGGTCTTCTCCCTAGAATGGGGAGTCCAGAACTGGAAGGCATAGGTTTAGGGTGAGAAGGGAAAGATGTAAAAGAGACCTATGGGGCGTCTTTTTCACAAAGAGGGTGGTACGTGAATGGAATGAGCTGCCCGAGGAAGTGGTAGAGACTGGTAGAATTGCAACATTTAAAAGGCATCTGGATAAGTATATGAATAGGAAGGGTTTGGAAGGATATGGGCTGAGTGCTGGCAGGTGGGATTAGATTGGGTTGGGATATCTGATTGGCACGGACAGGTTGGACCGAAGGGTCTGTTTCCAAGCTGTACATCTCTATGACTCTATGTTCCAGTACGGAGGAAGGATATGGATGGCAAGGTGTGGGACCGTTGGATAACGAGGCAGGTTGTGAATTTAATCAAAGAAAAAGGAAGAAATGTGAAGTAAAGAAAGCTAAAATCAGACGGGGTTCTTGAAGAATATAAAAATAGTAGGAAATTAGGAGAGCAAGGAAGGACCATGAAATGTCTCTGGCAAGTTGGGTTAAAGAGAATCCCAAGGCATTTTTTTATTTAAAAGCAAAGGAATAACTAGGGCGAGGATAGGATCACCCAAGGATGGAGGAGGAAATTAGTGCTTGGATGCACAGGATATGGGTGAGATCATAATTGAGTACTTTGGATTGGTATTCAGCAAGGAGAAGGACATGGAGGATAGTGAGATTAGTGTTGGAAATACTTATGTGCTGGGGCAATTTGAAGTCAAGAAAGAAATGGTGTTGGGTCTCTTGAAGAGCATTAAGGTGGAATATCGGATGGGATCTGCCCAGGTTGATGAGAGAAATGAAAGAGAAGAATGCTGAGGCCCTGACCAAGATTTTTGTGTTCTCTGTAGCCACTGGAGAGGTCCCTGAGAGCTGGTGAATAGTTAATGTTGTTGATCTGATCAAGAAGGGAAATTATAAACCAGTGTGTCTCACATCGGTGGTTGGGAAGCATTTGTAGACTATTCTTAGGTTTTACGATTTATGCACTTTTGGAAAAACATGACCTCATTACAGACAGTCACATCGCTTTGTGCAGGGCAGGTCATGTCTTACTAACTTGATAGTTTTTTTTGTAGAGATGATGAGGGTGATCAATGAAATTAGAGAAGAGGATGTTGCTTACATGGATTTTAGTCAGGCTTTCGATGAGTTCCGTCATTGTAGGCTCATTGAGAAGATTAAGGTGTAATGGGTCCTTGGTGACTTGACCTTTTGAATTCAAAATTGGCTTGCCCACAGAGGGCAATGGTGGAAAGGTGATTTTTTTTTGGCTGCAAGTGCATAATTAGTGGTGTTTCGCAGGGATCTATACTGGGCTCATTGTTGTTTGTGACTGACTTATAAATGACTTGGATGTAAATGTAAATGGGTGAGTTAGTAAGTTTGTGGACAACACAAAGATCGGGGAACTTGTGGATAGTGTAGAGGGTTGTTAAAGGATAGAACAGGATGTAGATCTGTTGCAGATATGGGTGGAGAAATGGCAGATGGAATTTAATTAGGGCAAATGTGTAGCGTTGCACTTTGAGAGATAATGTGTTAAGGGAAAGTATATGGACATCTACAAACATGGTGGTCTACACCTGAACCAGTAGGGTACCAATCTCCTGTGGGGGGCATGGGGAGGACTTTGCTAATGCTCTTTGGGCAGACTTAAACTAATTCATCAGGGGGATGGGAACCTAAATTGCAGTTCCAGTGTACAGGAGGTCGAGAGTAGTGAGGACATAAATAAAGATTAAAGGACTCAAGAGTGTACCAGCAGGCAGCAAAATGGTTTGAAAGTGTGTCTATTTGAAAGGCCAGGAGCATCCGGAATAAGGTGAGTGAACTTGCAGCATGATTCGTACCTGGGACTTCGATTTTTAGCCATTTCGGAGACATTGACAAACCAGGGACAGGAATGGTTATTACAGGTACTGGAGTTTAGATGTTTCAGTAAGAACAGGGTAGATGGTAAAAGAAGGAGAGGCGTAGCAAAGTTAGTTAAGGACAGTATTATGGTGGCAGAGAGGACATTTGATGACGACACGTCTACTGAAGTAGTGTGGGTTGAGGTTAGAAATAGGAAAGGAGAGATCACCCTGTTGGGGATTTGCTACAGGCCTCTGAATAGTTACAGTGATGTAGAGGAAAAGGTTGCAAAGGTGATTTTGGATAGGAGCGAAAGCAACAGGGTAGTTGTTTTGAGTGACTTTAACTTTCCAAATATTGGCTGGAAATGCTGTAGTTCGAGTATTTTAGATGGGTCAGTTTTTGTCCAATGTGTGCAGAAGCACACAGTATTTAGATAGGCCAACAAGAGGTGAGGCCACATTGGATTTGGTAACTAGGTAATGAACCAGGCCAGGTGTTAGATTTGGAGGTAGGTGAGCACTTTGGTGATAGTGATCACAATTCGGTTCCGTTTACTTTAGCAATGGAAAGAGATAGGTATGTACTACAAGGCAAGTGTTATAGCTGGGGAAAAAGCAATTATGATGTGATTAGACAAGATTTAGGATGCATAGGGTGGGGAGGAAAGCTGCAGAGTTTGGGCACAGCTGAAATGTGGAGCTTGTTCAAGGAACAGCTACTACGTGTCCTTGATAGGTACACACCTGTCAGGCAAGGAGGCAGTGGTCGAGTGATGGAGCCGTGGCATGCTTGCCTTTATTGATCAGAGCATTGAGTACAAGAGTCAGGAAGTGATGTTGCAGCTTTAAAATCTTTGGTTAAAGAACATAGAACATTACAGCACTTTGGCTCTTGATGTTGCGCCGACCGGTGTTACTAATCTGAAGCCCATCTAACTTACACTATTCCGTTATTATCTATATGTTTATCCAGTGACCATTTAAATGCTCTAAACGTTGCCAGGTCTACTGCTGTTGCATGCAGTGTATCTCCACCCTTACTACTCTCTGAGTAATGACCAACCACTAACGTCTGTCTTATATCTATCGCCTATGTGGATCACGATTTGGGTCTGCTCCCCTCCCACTTTAGGATCCTGAAAACATGATGTGAGACCTCATGGACCCTCGCACCTGGGAGTAAACACATCAACACCAACTCTCTTGTTCCCACAGAATCTCCTGTCTGTCCCTCTCACTATGGACACCCCAATGACAATTGGTCTACTCCTCTTCCCCCTTCCCTTCTGAGCAACAATGACAAACTCTGTGCCAGAGATCTGTATCCCATAGCGTACCCCGGTAAGTGACCCCCAACAGTATCCAAAACAGCATACTTGTTATTGAAGGGAACGGCCACAGGGGATCCCTGCACTGTCTGTTTGTTCCCTTTCCATCTGCCTTTTTCCTGTACCTGAGGTGTGACTACTTCCCTGTAACTCCTTTTAATTATCCCCTCAGCCTTCAACGCAATCCAAAGTTCATCCTGCTCCAGCTCCAGTTCCCTAACGCAGTTTTGGAGGAGCTGAGTTGGGTGCACTTCCCGCAGATGAAGTCAGTGGGGACACTAGTGGTGACCCTTACCTCCCACATTCTACAGGAGTAGTATTCAGCTGCCCTTCCATCCATTCTCACTGTTCTGAATTCCCAAAGAGACTATTGAAAAAAAACTAGTAACCTTACCAATCCTGCTCACAGAACCTTTTGGTTAGACGAGGAGGATGGGTGGGACACGCTGACTAAGTAGTGGCTCGGATGAAGCAACCGCCCAGACATATTACCTCACTTACTCAGCCGTCCCATGTCTCATGCTGCTCAGCGAACGCTCCACTTATACACAAGTTAAGTTTTTAAAAGGATTGACGTACCTTCCAGATGCAGCTTCCAGGTCTTTGCTCTCGTACTTCCACTGCTGCTAAAAATGGAGGCAGCTGGCTCTCAAGGTAAGTCTTTTTAGAGGGAAGTTTGCCTTCCTGGCAATCCCCTGACCCTTGATCTCACTGCTGCTGCTGCAAAATGGTTATGCTACACTTAGACTAGTATGTTCAATTCTGGTTGCCACATGATAGGAAGGATGTGGAGGCTTTGGAGATGGTACAGAGGAAGTATACCAGTTTGATGCCTGGAATAGAGGGTATGAGGTATAAGGAGAGGCTGAACAAATTAGAGTTGTTTTCTCTGGAGTGATGGACGCTGAGTTTATAAAATTATGAAATGCATGGGTAGGATTGACAATCAGAATCTTTTTCCCAGATTTGAAATGTCTAATTGCTAGAGGGCATGCATGTAAGGTCAGAGGGGGAAAGTTCAAAGGAGATGTGCAGGACATGTTTTTTACAGAGAATGGTAGGTGCATAGAACTTGCTGCCAGTGGTAGTAGTGTAGACAGATACAATAGGTGCATTTACGGGGCATTTAGATAGGCACATGAATAAGCGAGAAATGGAGGGATATGGACAATGAGTAGGCAGAAAGAAGACCTTAATCTGGCATCATGTTTGGCACAACATTGTGGGCCAAAGTGTCTGTTCCTGTGCTGTACTGTTCTATGTTTCCCATGTTTCTATGTTGATCATGAAGTGCGGAAATAACATCTTCACCAGGATATGGAACTGAGAGGGTATAAGCTATTATCACATATACCTAGGAAGATACAGTGACACATGTTCTATTACCACAATCCAGTACCATTTTGAGGACCAAATTAATAAAAAGTACTTAAATAGAGTTCATCTTCATCAGCTAGGGTCCAAAACACAACTCTAGCGTTAAATGCAAGGTCTCTGCAAGATTCCTGCTCCCGGCTTAGTGCAGCCAGGAATTCCTGATCCGTTGAAGCTGACTTCTCATCACCAACTCCAGGAGTTCACGTATCAGGCCTACGATTCCAGGAGTCCCCGTTCTGGTCACTCTCACACTGCTTCAACCTCCCCACGATGTCAGGAAGATTAAGAAAAGAAGGAGACAAAAAAAGATGAAATGGAGAGAGTAAACAAAGAAAGTGACCAGCCTAGAGCAGATGGGCCTCCTGTGCCAGTGCCATCATCTTTAATAGTTGGGCTCACTCTGACACCTCAGCTTCCTGCCTATCAGTAGATCTGATGATATTAGACCAAATTTAAAGTGGTCCAGTGTAAATTTAAATATAAAATATATAATTTAAATTTTATAATTATTCTGTGTGTGATTTAACTGTTCTGATACCACATTTGACCTTTCCACTAACTTGTGGGTATTACAGTGAGCTTGTGGCATTCTTCAGTCTAGAACTTGATTTGAGTGACAAATTGTGGCATGTTCGAAATGACCAGAGCAGAATGTCCTGAATTGTGAAAATCCTATTGTGAAAGACTCAAATAACTGATCATTAATTATCAAGTGCTACTTCATAACCTTAGTCCATTAAGAAACTTAATTGATGATGGTGATGTCAGCCTTCCATCAAGAGCAAACAAACAAAGAGCAAACGGTGGCTCAATGGTTAGCACTGCTGCCTCACAGCACCAGGGTCCCAGGTTCGATTCCAGCTTTGGGTGACTGTCTGTGTGGAGTTTGCACATTCTCCCTGTGTCTGCATGGGTTTCCTCCGGGCGCTCCGGTTTCCTCCCACTGTCCAAGATGTGCAGGTCAGGTGAATTGGCCATGCTAAATTGCCTGTAGTCAGAGAGAAATGGGTCTGGGTGGGTTACTCTCCGGAGGGTCGGTGAGGACTGATTGGGCCGAAGGGCCTGTTTCCACACTGTAGGGAATCTAATCTATAAAAATCTATATCCATGTTCTGGGATAGAATTTGATGGAGTTCGAGATTCTCTTTGTTCTGGATTTTGGATGGCACATTTCTGACAGTGTCCTTAGAGACCCCAGGCCATCATTGATGATTGATCGCCGGTCCTGCACTTGGTAATTCCCAAGTATCTTTAGTGCAGCTTCCCATAATGTCTGCTGAAAATCCTGATGATTCATCATTCATCATATCAACAATGGTTACATGATTCTTGTGTTTGAAAATGTTTCATAGCCATACCTACTGGACTTTTGATGTGGCATACTCTTGGTACATTATTGGCAGATTGCAAAACATACATATTGAATGTGACTAAGCCTATTTTTCTGGCCAGTGTGCACAGTGGACTGGGGTATGACTTTATGTCTTCAATGAAGTCTACACTGCAACTGTTCAGGCTATCAGCCATCACTCTGGAGAATATATCTATGGTTTCTTCTGCATAGAGACTCATTTGCATGTGAATGATGAAGTGAAGTTGAAATCTTAGTACTCTTCGAAGCATTCTTGCAATTTACTTCTCATGCAGTAGAGAAATTAAAAGTCTGTGATAACTACCAGTTTCAGACCAAAGACATGAAAATCTCTCATTAGGCCTTGTGTGAGAGAGAGAGCAAAGAGAGGTCTCTTCTCAATCTCAACAAAAGGTGTTTCTGCATCAAGTAATGCTCATGATACATAATAGACTGGTTTGCAACACTCACCTGACTACTCCTGGAAACATATTGCTTAAAAGAATCTCAAGTTTGCTGGCACTCTCACAGATTCCTCTTACCCAGTTTGGGAATTCTTTTGCCATATATTCCTGTAAATAGGTGGGATATTGCATTTTTCTCAGAAAGGCTTTGGGAATGTCTTTGAAGTGTATTCTGATCATGATGAATTTTGAAATTGAGAACTTGATTTGAAAGTCTTGTGTCAACCTTATTGATAATGTGATGCACTCAGTGAAATTAATTGACAGTAACCAGTGTCTCAATGCTGCAGATGTTGAACTGTTGGAGGACACTGATATTGGAATTTTACCTTGCCCTTGAAATCAAAAGATTTTGCTGAGGCATCCCTGATTAAGTTTCTCTGAAGCTGACATGCATGGGTGGAGGTCCGAGGGGGATATCATGGAGGGTGTGCGTGGAAGTCCAAGCAATCTACCCATCTACCTGTTCAGAGTATTACTTAAATGGAGAATGATGGCAAAGACTAATCTGCAGAAGTATCGAGATGTTCCAGTCCCTGAATAAAAAAAAAAGTTACTATGCAGGTACAGCTCATAATTAGGAAAGCTCATGGAACACTGTAGATCTCATATTTTCAGTGAGAGTCGGGTGAGGACTCAGTCGTCAGGTGACCTTCATTGCAATTTACACATCAGTTACAGCATAGCAAAAGACATACATAAAGCTTCAAGATGTCTTAACTTATGCAGTTTAAACTTAGAGCGCATCCTTTAAGTTCTTAGGCTCGGCAAAAAAAACTGCCAGCCAATTCATCATGTGCAATAATCTTTGAAGAACCTAGATTAACTTTGGAGTTTGGGAATTTAGTGATGGTTCCGCCATGATGCAATTAGGTTGGGTAACTTTCTCTGAAACATTTCTGAGGCAGATGCAATTTCAAATAGTAATTTACTAAAACAGTTGGGGAAGAACAGGGAAACGATGGCCTAGATAATATTCTGGGCACAGCAAGTCAGGCAGCATCCGAGGAGCAGGAGAATTGACATTTCAGGCGTAAGACTTTCTTCAGGAATGTTGATTCTCCTGTTCCTCAGATGTTGCCTGACCTGCTGTGCTTTTCCAGCATTGCACTCTCGACTCTGATCTCCAGCATCTGAAGTCCTCACTTCCTCCTGATATTTTGGGCACCCAAGTTCAAATCACATCAGGCAGATGATGGAATTTGGAACCAACAAAAAAAGTCTGGAATTAAGGGTCTACTGATGACCACAAAATTATTGCCAATTATTGGAGAAAAGACTTTCTTGTTCACTAATGTCCTGTAGGAAAGGAAATTGCTGTTCTTACTGGGTCTGGTCTACATGCGACTCCAGACCTACAGTGATGTGGTTGACTCTCAACTGCTCTCTGGGCAATTAGGGACAGCCATTGAATGCTGGCCCAGTCAGTGATGCCCATAATCCTATAAATGAATAAAAAAGAAACAAAATTAAGTAGTAAATGTTCATCAATCACCAATTGCACTAATTGTGAAACCAGTTAGTTTAAGGAAAACTATTCTTGAGCAGTATAATGAGACATTGGATACATTTCCGTCACGACCGCATTCGAGACATGTGCAAGGTCAATGCAAATTGGAATAATATTGTTCGTCTTTGGTATGTAGACCATGGCTGAAAATTACACTGTTGGTTTCGTGACCTGAACTGGACTCCATTCATGTTCCCTGTATAAGTTGGTTTACAACATGTTTCATTAAGGGATGCAATAGCTTCCTATGTGCACAAAAGGGTGAACATTTTTTCCTCAGGTAATATTCTCTTTGCTTTTTAACTTTTCTAACCTTTTGAACAAATTGGGATAAAGATTGAAGTCAACACCCACCCTTCTATTCAGGAAAGAAATTTCTTGTCTGTAAAGTTTTTTTAATGTATTTCAATATTTCCTGTCCCTATGTTGGAGAGTGACTTAACATTGTGTAATTACCTCAGATCCTGTCGTTTAACGTCTGCTGGCTGCAGCAGTACTTTGTCAACTAAAGCTCAGTATCTGATAATACTATGAAATTTGATCCCTTGTCTAACGTGATGTTTGTAATATTCCCAGTGACATAAATGTCTGCATGCCTTTAAGTTCATCTTCTGTTGGAGACTATTCAATTTCATTTATTTCATTGTGTGTAGTTCTTTGGAACTTTGCTTTGGCTGTCTCCTGCTTTGGCATTTTTCTAAAAGTGTCCTTCAGTAAAAGCATTTAGTTTTTAAACCTGGACATTGTTCGCATCTGTGAGGGGTCTTTGTTCCACAGAGTTAGCAAGAATTATAGTTTCCAATGTCTGCCAATCCACTGCATTGCCTTTGTGATTTTATTCATTGCCTGTGCCAAATTTTATCTTTTCCTCTTAGAATTGCTTCTTAGGATTTGCTTCTGAAACTCTGCTTCACTCACCATCTGAATAGTTTTGTTTAGAGTAAGGTCTTCTGTAACAAATCTAACACAATCATCATGGGGTGACCCAGTGGCTCAATGGTTACTACTACTGCCTCACAGCGCCAGTGATACGAGCATAATTCCATCCTTGGGCGACTGTCTGTGTGGAGTTTGCACATTTGCCCTATGTCCATGCGAGTTTTCTCTGGGTGCTCCGGTTTCCTCCCACGACCTAAAGATGTGCATGTTAGGTGAATTGGCCATGCTAAATTGCCCATAGCATCCAGGGTTATGTAGGTTAGGTGCTTGGGTAGGTGACTCTTCGGAGGGTCGGTGTGGACCCTGTTGGGCTGAATGGCCTGTTTCCACACTGTAGGGATTCTATGATTCTATCAGGTAAACAATAACAGTCCAATCTTTTATGGACTCTGATTTTAAGTCACTGTAATCATAACTCTTCACAATCCTGTAGAGATTATGAATGAAATATCTATAAATTCATATTGCACTCTTGTTTTGAATCTTGCCCTTCAAAGAATTTTTATTGTTCTGAGCTTGAAATTATTGTCACAAGCTTGCAGCATCTCATTGAACTTTCCTAATGTTTTATTTATCCGCTGATAAGCAATATCATCAGCTCCTCTACTTCCAATTTGGTACAGAAAGGTTCAGCTTCTGCCTTACTGTCCAGGTATATGATATGCCTCAAGATTTGTTTCTAATATTAAGACTTCTGCCAATACTATTCCTAATGTCATAGGTTCCAAATGTGATCAGTTATTTTATCGTCTTTGAAGGTTTTTATGCTGCAGTAATCAAGGTTTTAGTATGTTTAACTGCTGCATTAGAGAATCTTTTTTTGCATTATGGCTATAATGTTTTCTCCAATGGACCCAGCCAAAATGAAGATTTTTCTGTGCTTTGGAGATTCACTAAGACTCCTGCTGCATTCTCCTTGCCTCCCAAATATATCCGTGTTAGACCAAAATCAAGTATTACCTTAAATTGCCAATGCTTATTTGCTTTAAATGGCTCTGAGAGTGATTTTCTTGTCTCTCTGTTTCTGGAATATTAGGTTGCCTCTTGTAACTCTGAGTTTAATTTTCTCAGCCTTGCTTCATTGTATTTGCAATTGGAGGTGTAATGTGTTCATTTTCAATCTGAATTACTGTGCCATTCAAGATTTTACCCTTTTGTACAAGGGTTGATTTTATTGATTTTGACTTGTGCAATCCTCAATGCTTTATCAGCATGCTGGCTGAACACAGACTGCTCCCACAGACCATTGACTATTTTGTAATACACTTTTTTTTCTCTCACTTGGAGTTTACACAATTCTTTTGTCCCTATACGGCTTTTATCAGGTCTAAACTCCTTTCTGTGACGTTATCTGAAGTGCTCTTTTGTATTCAGTGTTGCTACATTGTCTGTGGAATTTGCTGTAATCAGCAATCAACAGTAACTGTTTATCTTGAATAACAGCAGAAAGTGATGAAGAAACTCAGCAGTTCTGGCTGATCTGTAGGGAGAGAAACAGAGTTAACTTTTATGTCTGATCAAACCCAAAATGGATGAGGATAGCAACCTTTCTGGTGTAACGAAAGTGTCTTGTTCACTGATAAGGTGGAAGTTATTGCATTACTGAAACTATTTACAGGTTACATGAATATGGCCTAATTACCACAGAAACTGCTATAGAGTCATAGAGATATACAGCACGGAAACAGATCCTTCAGTCCAACTTGTCCATGCTGACCAAATATTCCAATCCAAGCTAGTCCCATTGCCAACACCTGTCCCATATCCCTCCAAACCCTTCCTATTCATATACCCACCCAGATGCCTTTTAAATGTACTAGTCTCCACCGCTATCGCAGCTCATTCCATACATGTACCACCATCTGCATGAAAAAGCTGTCCCTTAGGTCTCTTTTATATCTTTCCCCTCTCACCCTAAACCTATGCCCTCTAGTTCTGGACGCCCCCACCCCAGCCAAAAGACATTGTCTATTTATCCTATCCATGCCCCTCATGATTTTATAAACCTCAGCCTCCAACACTCCAGGGAAAACAACCCTAGCCTAGTCAGCCTCTCTCTATAGCTCAAATCCTCCAACCCTGGTAACATTCTTGTAAATCTTTTCTGAACACTTTCAAGTTTCACAACATCTTTCCGATAGGAAGGAGACCAGACTTGCATGCAATATTCCAACAGTGGCCTAACCAATGTTACAGCCGCAACATGACCTCCCAACTCCTACGCTCCATACTCTGACCAATAAAGGAAAGCATACCAAATATCTTCTTCTCTATCCTATCTTCCTGCAGTTCCATTTTCAATGAGCTATGAATCTGCACTCCAAGGTCTCTTTGTTCAGCAATGCTCCCTCAGCCCTTACCATTAAGTGTACAGGTCCTGCTAAAATTTGTTTCCCAAAATGCAGCACCTCTCATTTATTTAAATTAAACTCCATCTGCCACTTCTCACCCCATTGGCTCATCTGATCAAGATCTTGTAATTTGAGGTAACCTTCTTTGCTGGTACTACACCTCCAATTTTGGTGTCATTAACAAAACTTACTAACTGTATCTCTTATGCTCACATCCAAATCATTTGTATAAATGACGAAATGCAGTGGACCCAGCACAGATCCTTGTGGCACTCCACTGGTCACAGGCCTCCAGTCTGAAAAAAAACCCTCCACCACCAAAGATCTTCTACCTTTTGAGCCTGTTCTGTATCCAAATGGCTAGTTCTCACTATTCCATGAGATCTAACCTTGCAAAGCAGTCTCCCATGGGGAACCTTGTTGAACACCTGACTGAAGTCCATATAGATCACATCTACTGCTCTGCCTTCATCAATCTTCTTTGTTACGTCTTCGAACAACTCATCAAGTTTGTGAGACATGACTTCCCACGCACAAAGCCATGTTGACTATCCCTAATTAATCCTTGCCTTTCCAAATAAATGTACATTCTGTCCGTCAGGATTCCCTCCAACAACTTGCCCACCACTGATGTCAGGCTTACTGATCTATAGTACTCTGGCTTGTCCTTACCACCTTTTTTAAACAATGGCACCACGTTAGCCAATCTCCAGTCTTCCAGCACCTCACCTGTGACTATCGATGATCCAAATATCTTAGCAAGAGGCCCAGTAATCACTTCTCTAGCTTCCCAAAGAGTTCTTGGGTACACCTGATTAGGTCCTGAGGATTTGTCCACTTTTATGCGTTTCAAGACATCCAGCACTTTCTCCTCATTAATATGAATATTTTTCAAGATGTCATCATCTATTTCCCTACTTCCGATATCTTCCGTGTCCTTTTCCACAGTAAATACTAATGCAAAATACCTGTTTAGTATCTCCCCAGTCTCTAGCTTCAGATCCCTCTTATTCCAGTTTTGGCTTGGTTAGACTCTGAGCAAGTCCCCATGACATAATCGCGGCTCTCAGAAAAGTATTAATCCTCCCAAATCCTTTCAAACAACATACGACACTGACTTCATCTGCAGCAAAAAATATCATTATGTGAGAAAATCTACCCTGAAAAGAATAAAAAAGACATGGATATTACAAATCAGAAATGAAGGGAAGAAAATGATCAATGGTGTTTGTATCCCTGAGATCTAGTATTTTTTTTAACCTCTGTATCTTTCGTAAGCAATGAAAAGATGAGCCAGGAATAGGTTATCTATGGAGCTCATTTACCCAACCACTCAAATTAAGTTGTCCAGTAGTTTAGCTACGAGTTACATGTAACAAATTGGAAAATTCTGGCATACAGGTTGTATTACTGATTGCTGTATAAAAATTGAATAATATACAGTGCACAGTTTACATATGGTTTCGCTACTTTATTAGTGACAATGCACACTTACTTAAATGTTTATGGGTAAAACTACAAGATGAGAATTGTGTTTTGATTGTGACCAGTACTTTATTTCCTTTTTTTGGTGGTAGGTATTTATTATGATATACACATATAATTTATCTTTATCTGTATCGCAAAGCATTTTCTAACAGGATCCATATAAAAGGCTCAAGCCCAGCATTTTAGCCAGATGTGTGATGAATCAGTGATTTCTGCTGGACAAGATCATTATTTTATGTCCATGACTAGTTTCAATCTACAATGGTCTCTGCCTCTACTGCCCTAAGTACTGTTTTTCATTTTTAGCTTATAATAAACAACTCCGATCAATTTTAATCTGGTGAATGTTATCTCAAAACCCTGATAGTCATTCACAGTCAACTTACCACATATAAAGAAAAATAAGTTCTCTTTTCTAATGAGCATTTACAGGAATAATTTACAGGAAGCATTTTTTAATTTGATTTCCAGCATAGCTTACCATAAACAAGCATGAATCTGCTTCAGTATATCATCTGTTCTGTTTATTCATTTTGTCTCCGACTCTGTGGTCAAATATATTTATCCATACTCAGTCATTTTCTCACAAACAACATAAGAAATGTTAATGATTATTCAGGCCTATGTTCATGGGTTTAAATTAACTGTCAATATTTTTCAAGAGCAAAACGCCTTGCAGAACCTGTCTCTCCAGAGTCCATTTGCTGTATTTCATAACCTCGTGGATTAGTAGGTCAATTGTGAGATTGTCATGGGTCCCATGCACACTCTGTGAGAATGTTGGGTTTTCACCAGTCTACAGTGACAATATATGGACCCTGAATATATGAGTTCATGTGCTGTTGTGTGCAGAATTATACTTTTAATTTCCCTTTAAGTTTTTAAAAATATGATTTTGTTTGTTAGAGAACACTCCAGTGAGCACCATTAGTTGAATTTGGTACCTGAATAATACTGAATAAAAGTCATTAAACGCAATACATTTCCCGGCTGAGATTCCAGGAACTGATTTTGTATTTTTTTTTACAAAAGTAATAAATATTGCTGTATTACACCTGCTGCATGATCTAATGATTTTGCTGCATTCACTAAATAAACAATCATAATTTGCCTGCCACGAAATAAAAGCAAACCTTGGTGTAAAAAATTCACCTCTGGTACAACACAGATGATAGCTGATCACGTACAGCACTTGATATTTGATTCCATGGCCACAAGCCAACTTTATGTCAAATATGAAACTGGCAGCTGTAAGTGATGCAACCCATTTTGCACAACTGACCAAGGCAACTGTCTACCCACTTCTCTTTCTTTCCTTTTATGTCAAATGTTCCACAGCTATCAAATATTTAGTTTATTTCTTTAT
This sequence comes from Hemiscyllium ocellatum, assembly GCF_020745735.1. Taxonomy (NCBI): domain Eukaryota; kingdom Metazoa; phylum Chordata; class Chondrichthyes; order Orectolobiformes; family Hemiscylliidae; genus Hemiscyllium; species Hemiscyllium ocellatum. The sequence continues at coordinate 7,341,877 of NC_083430.1, read as the reverse complement.
TTGTTTTAACTGGTCAAATTTTGGGGTTATTAAATTGAACAGTTATAACTATATAACTGGCATCAGTTGAATTTCTATTTTTTTAAAAATATGGTTGGATTTATCCAAAGAGTACCCTGCTGAATAGTGAATTAGTCCAGACTATTCCATATTTAAATGAAGTACTTTAAAACTGACAATGAAATCAAGTACCCTGAAAACAAATCTGCTTCATATTCTGCCGATCATATCATGGAGGTTCCTGACTGTACAATCACGGAGTAAAAAATGAGATCTGCAGATGCTGGAGATCACAGCTGAAAATGTGTTGCTGGTTAAAGCACAGCAGGTTAGGCAGCATCTCAGGAATAGGGAATTCGACGTTTCGAGCATAAGCTGATGAAGGGCTTATGCTCGAAACGTCGAATTCCCTATTCCTGAGATGCTGCCTAACCTGCTGTGCTTTAACCAGCAACACATTTTCAGCTGTACAATCACGGAAGCAAAGGAGAAAGTGAGGACTGCAGATGCTGGAAATCAGGGTCGAGAATGTGGTGCTGGAAAAGCACAGCAGGTTAGGCAGCATCCGAGAAACAGGAGAACTGATGTTTCGGGCATAAGCCCTTCATCAATAATGGCTTCATCAGAAATCGTAATGTCAATTCTCCTGCTCCATCATAGAAGCATGTCCGACATAAAATTTCTCAAACATTTTGTATAGCATGGCCTTTTGTGTAGTTGCATTGTTAGGTTATTCTGTTATTTTGCTTCAAAAGCATGCAGGACTGATTAGCTGTTTTAGAATATAGAGTAAAATGTGAGGTCTGCAGATGCTGGAGATCAGAGCTGAAAATGTGCTGCTGGTTAAAGCACAGCAGGTCAGGCAGCATCCAAGGAACAGGAAATTCGACGTTTCGGGCATAAGCCCTTCATCAGGAGCAAACTTTGATCAAATGAGAGATCCAATATATGGAAGATCTGGTAAATGTACCTGTAATTCCCTGTCTAGCACTTTGGATTTTATGTGAGAACTCAATATGCGTGCACATTAGTTTTTTGTATTGAATGGAAATTAAAAGAGAGTTTATAAGTAAAGGATGTTTGCTTTGTTGTTCTTGAATTGATACTCATATTGTCAGTGTCCCGAGTGTGGTGCTGAAAAAGCACAACAGGTCAGGTAGCATCCAAGGAGCAGTAGAATCAACGTTTTAGGCAAAAGTCCTTCATCAGGAAGCTCATATCATCAGGTCTGGGAATCAACCGGTCTTCTGTCCAGTTTTCACTTTTCAAGCAGGATGGACTTTGTATTTTTTAGGTTAAGACACAACTTCCAAATAGCAGCAGAACTGCTGAAACAGGTTGGCTTGGTTTAACAAAACAGAAGAGTGATTGCAAACTCATTCACACTTATAACTATGTCCAAGACATGATCTCTTGGCCTTAGCAAAGTGTCCCAGGCAGTGCTACCAAGGAAAGTTAAAATCGAACTGAGAGGACAAGTTATTGCAGACGATCTTCACTCATCTTAGTCCTTGAATCCTGTTTTATTTGGAGATGAGGGAATTTGAAAATGGAGAAGTGGGGGGTGGGGGCGGGGGTAGTGGAGAAAGGACAGTTTATTTATTGTTTTATACATGTGAAAACTTTACAGTATTAGTCATTTCATAAGATCCACTCTCTTCCATGAAAGGATACAGTGGTAAGATTGGACACCAGGCCTGCTGATAGTGACGAGAAAAGCAATAACATGGAATTTATCTTCCTCTTATCTGTTGACAGTTGAAGGACAGTGGCTGCACTGGGGTCCATGGAACAGATGTTCAGTAACATGTTCAAATGGAACACAGCAGAGAACTCGCAAGTGCATCTCGACCCATGGTTGGACAGAGTGTAAAGGTCACCAGGCTGAGGCCCGGGATTGCTTCAACCAAGAATGCTCAAGTAATTTCCTTCATTCTTAAGTCAATTAAATTATCACACTAAATTTGATACTTGATAGCAGTCACTGACTATAATACAACTACTTAAACTGTATAAAATAGTCTCTCCAATTCTTAGTGATTAACAACAACTTATATACTGTGAGGGTCTCTGCATGTGTACACTATAGTGCTGTCTTTTACTGTAAGGTTCTATGACTTGGACAATTTTTGTTTTACAGTACAGTTGCTTATGGGTCCCGTCCAAGTGAGAAATGTCTTGCTCTGAAGCTGCGTGATTCACAATGGGCTCTGATTTTAATAACATATGTCTCAGATATTTCATTTAATTAAGCAATAATACAATTTATGAATAATATTGTTGGATGTAGCATTCATCACATTAGAACTGTACAAAGTTAAAAATCACACAACAGGTTATAGTCCAACAGGTTTATTTGGAACCACTAGCTTTCGGAGCACTGCTCCTTCCTCAGGTGGTTTGGAGTAGAAGATCATAAGACGCAAAGTTTATAGTAAAAGTTTCGTGTGATATAACTGAAATTATATATTAAAAATTACCTGGATTGTTTGTAAGTCTTGCATCTTTTAGAATTAACATGTTGGTTTCAGTTCTTTCATATTTAAATCGCAGAACATCTTTAAAAGTTACGTTCTTAAGTGAATTTTAACAATTGGTGTCATGCTGGCCCAGATAATACACTTAAGATATGAGCTGTCCTGTATGAGACTGTCTGTGCCATGATGGTCAGACTGATTCTAATCTAAAAACCAAATGTATTGAATTCCCCAGATAATGCATTTAAGGTGTGAGCCAGCTGTGTGAGTCTATCTGTGCCACAATGATCAGACTGATTCTAATCTAAAAAACAGATTCACACAGGGCAGCTCGCACCCTAAATGCAAAAAAACAAATTTACAGAATCTCCCAGATAATGCATTTAAGGTGCGAGCTGCCCTGTGTGAATCTGTTTTTTAGATTAGAATCAGTCTGATCATCGTGGCACAGATAGACTCACACAGCTGGCTCGCACCTTAAATGCATTATCTGGGAGATTCTGTAAATTTGTTTTTTTAGATTAGGATTAGTCTGACCATTGTGGCACAGACAGACAGTCTCACACAGGACAGCTCACACCTTAAATGCATTATCTGAGCCGACATGACACCAATTATTAAAGTTCACTTGAGAATGTAACTTTTAAAAATGCTCTGCGATTTACACATGAAAGAACTGAAACCAACATGTTATTCTAAAACATGAGAGACTTAACAAACAATCCAGATCTTTTTCAATATAGAATTTCAGTTATATCACACTATAAAATTTTGCTCGAAATTTTGTGTCTTACGATCTAATACTCCAAACCACCTAATGAAGGAGCAACGCTCCAAAAGCTAGCGCTTACAAATAAATCTGTTGGACAATAATCTGGTGTTGTGTGATTTTTAACTTTGTACACTCCAGTCCAACACCGGCATCTCCAAATCATTAGAACTGTAAGCAGCAAAATGAATTAGAACCATGAATAAAACAACAATATAACCAAAAATATCATTACAATAGGAGAACACTAAGACCAAGCAACATTCGGCAACCAATCCAATTTTGTTCTGACAATTTATGGCAATCTATGTGTAATGAAGGCATATGACACGTTTGCCTTTATTGGTTGAGATATTGAGTAAAAGAGGGAAAAAGTGAGGACTGCAGATGCTGGAGATCAGAGTCGAGAGTATGTTGCTGAAAAAGCACAGAATGTCAGGCAGCATCCGAGATAAGCCCTTCATCACAAAGTGCAACAGTCAAGATGTCATGTTGCAGTTTTTATAAGACTTTGGTTATCCCACACTTAGTGTTCAATTCTGGTTGCCACATATTAGGAAGGATGTGGAGGCCTTGGAGAGAGTACAAAAGAGGTTTACCAGTATGCTGCCTGGAATAGAGAGTAAGAGCTATAAGAAGAGATTAGAAAAACTCGGGTTGTTTTCTCTAGAGCAGTGGAGATGGAGGGAAGACTTGATATAAATCAATAAAATTATGAGATGCGTGTATAGGGTTGACAGTCAGAAACTTTTTCAAGAGTTAAAATACTAGAGGGCATGCATTTAAGGTGAGAGGAAGGTTCAAAGGAGATGTTGCAGCAAGTTGTTTTTACAATGAGAGTGGCAGGTGTCTCGAGTGGTGGTGGATGCAGATGCAATAGAGGTATTTAAGGGGCTTTTAGATAAGCACTTGAATAAGCAAGGAATGGGGCGTTATGGATAAAGGGCAGGCAGAAAGGATTAGTTTAATTTGGTGTCATGTTTGGTACAACATCATGGGCTGTACTGTTCTATTTTTAAGTGTCATAAAACCCCATAACTCACTTCTATTAGTTACTATAGCGTGACACTTAAAGCCTGAAAATGCTTTCATTTTGAGCTGCTCTCATCGTAGTTGATGGAACCAGCTGAAGTTATCCTAGAACCATAGTGATTTCTTAATGTGGGTTTTATGGTTTGTAAAAACCTGCATTGGTTACATTGAGCCAAAGAATGAAATATGAAGTAGACTTTTCAACTAAACTGGTATTAATCAAAGTATAATGTCAAATATCTGAATAACGTACAATGTTAATATTATCAACAGAGAAGGTGTTCTCTATGCACAATTTAAAGATTGTATAACAAATAGAGGGAATGCTTTCCAGTCTTGCATGCTTTTAACATCTTAAATGTGGCTCAATATATTAATTTCTTCACTATGTTTTATTAGCAATTTGTAAACATATTGTAAACATTGTTTCCCTGTTACATTATACAATGCCAAGGATCGATCGTGAGTGCAACCAATACAACAAGCAGCCCCAGGAGGATGACAGCCATTGATCCTTGGCAATCAGTGAGTCGGGTTAGGAGTATTTGGAAGAAAGGGTTTGCAAACATGAGGGAAAAGGTTCTTTGGAGGTTGGGGTTGGTGGGTTTCGAAGTATTGACAAGAAGGAAGAAAAGGGGGAATTGTTGCCTTCTTAGTAGGTGGCCCTATTGTCAAAGGGCATCCTGCAAAGTTAGTAGCCCCCTTTCCTTCCTGCTATTTCATAAACTTTGAAAAAGGAATCAGACTGCCAATTCCCACCCACATGCTCCACCAACTGCATTATGACATGGGGAAGGTAATATTGGGTAAATTGAGCTTTTACAAGCTCAGTTAACAAATTAACAACAGTGGAGACATTATTGAGGAGGGGCAGGACTGACAACACTCCTGGGTAAAGAATCTTCAGGCAAGACAAATAAGGTGTAAAAGAGGAAGTTGTGTTGCGTTATTAGTTGGAAAGTCGGTTACTGAAGTGAAACGGGAAGGTATCTTTAAAGGATCTACAAATGAGGCTTTATGAACCGAGTTTAGGAGATTGAAAAGGGGTGTATCTTATTGTTGGGGTACTATTGGGAGTACCTTAGAGATGTATAAACAGTCAGTAGTCTAGCAGATAATGTAGATAAGGGCCTGTTTCCACACTGTGGTGAATCTAATCTAATTTAAAAATAATTCATTGACGTATGTAAAAACCATAACGTCCAGTCATGAATTGGATAAATCAAGAACTGACTGGTGGACAATGTTCCATAGACATCCCCAGTGTCAATGTTGGGGCATCAGTTTTTGCTTACATAAAACAAAGAGAAAGCATTTGTGACCATCTTCAGTCAGAAGTAACAAAGAGAAGATCAACTTATATGTCAAGAAGCAGTTTGCCTTGGGAGTCCTCAAATTGACTCTGGATCTTATGAAGTCTCATGGCACCAGGTCATACTATAGACTAAGACGTTTCTGACTGGTTGTCACCTACCAACCCTGTTGTGGTTCTGTTCGCCGAGCTGGGAATTTGTGTTGCAGACGTTTCATCCCCTGTCTAGGTGACGTCCTCAGTGATTGGGAGCCTCCTGTGAAGCGCTTCTGTGATGTTTCCTCCGGCATTTATAGTGATTTGTATCTGCGCTTCTGTTGTCAGTTCCAGCTGTCCGCTGCAGTGGCCAGTATATTGGGTCCAGGTCGATGTGTTTGTTGATTGAATCTGTGGAGGAGTACTATGCCTCTAGGAATTCCCTGGCTGTTCTTTGTTTGGCTTGTCCTATAATAGAAGTGTTGTCCCAGTCAAACTCATGTTGCTTGTCATCTGAGTGTGTGGCTACTAAGGATAGCTAGTACAACAGCTAAGGATAGCTCAGACAACAACTCACCAGGATGAAGGACCCGATACCCAGCATGAGCAAAACCAATGTAGTGTACAAAATCCCATGCAAGGACTGCACAAAACACTACATAGGACAAACAGGAAGACAGCTAATGATCCGCATCCATGAACACCAACTAGCCGCGAAATGACATGACCAGCTATCCTTAGTCGCCACACACTCAGATGACAAGCAACATGAGTTCGACTGGGACAACACTACTATTACAGGACAAGCCAAACAGAGAACAGCCAGGGAATTCCTAGAGGCATGGCACTCAGCCACAGATTCAAATCAACAAACACATTGACTTGGACCCAATATACCGGCCACTGCAGTGGACAGCTGGAACTGACAACCAGAAGCGGCAGATACAAATCACCATAAATGCCGGAGGAAACATCACAGAAGCGCTTCACAGCAGGCTCCCAAGCACTGAAGATGCCATCTAGATAGGGGACGAAACGTCTGCAACACAAATTCCCAGCTCGGCGAACAGGACCACAACAACGAGCACCCGAGCTACAAATCTTCTCCCAGACTTTGAACACCTACCAACCTTTCTCAGCTCCTGAGATCTCCCACCATCACAAATACTGATCATAAACCAATGCAGTTCTCTACATGATAATAAGATTTTTAAAAATTCATTCATAGGATGTAGATGTCACTGGCTAGCCAGCATTTATTGTCAATCCCTAGTTGCTGTTGAGAAGGTGGTGATGAGCTGCCTTCTTGAAGTGGCGCAGTACATTTAGTGTAGGTGCTCCCACAGCTTATATGATGGGAGTTTCAGGCTTTGACACAGCTATACTATGGAAATGGTGATATATTTCCAAGTCAGGATAGTGAGTGCCTGAGAGGGAAATTGCTGTCGGTATTATTCCTGTGTATCTGCTATCCTTGTCCTTTTAGATGGTAGTGATTGAATGTTTGAAAAGTGCATGTAAGGAGCCTTGGTAAATTTCTTCAGTGTATTTCGTAGATGGTACACACTGCCACTGCTGTGCATCAGTAGGGCAGCATGGTGACTCAGTGGTTAGCAGTGCTGCCCCACAGCACCACGGACCCAAGTTCGATTCCAGGCTTGGGTGACTGTCTATGTAGAGTTTGCACATTCTCTGTGTCTGCATGAATTTCCACCGTGTGCTGTAGTTTCCTCTCACAGTCCAAAGATGTGCAGGTAAGGTGGATTGGCCATGCAAAATTTCCCCATAGTGTCCAGGGTGTGTAGGCTAGGTGGATTAGCTGTGGTAAAATGTAGGGTTCTGGAATAGGGTAGGGGACTGAGGATGAGTGAGATGCTCTTCGATAGCTGGATAACCTCTTTCCACACCATAGAAATTCTATGATCATTGATAGAGAACACGAACATTTGAGGATGTAATGCCAACCAAATAGGGTTCTTTGTCCTGATGGTGTCAAGCTTCCTGCTTGTGGTGGGAGTTGCACTCATCTTAAAAAAAACGTGGGAATTATTCTAACACACTTCTGACTTGCGCCTTGCAGCTGGTGGACAGCCTTTTGGGATTACTCACTGTGAGTTACTCAGGTGAGTTACAAAGGTGAGTTACTCACTGCAACATTCCTAGACTATGGCCATCTCTTAATGCCTCTCCCTTTATATGATCAGACTGATTATGTTTTTGGTCATTGAGATCTCACAGGATGTTAATATTGAAGGACTCAAAAATGGTAAATGTAATTGATTGTCAGGGGCCATAATTAGATTGTCACTTGTAGGAGATGGTCATTTATTGGCATTTATTAGCCCCTGGCTGGATATTGTCCTGGTCTTGCTGCATTTGAAGACAGACTGCTTCTACATCTGTGGAGTTGCAAATGGTCCTGAACATTGCAGTTACCAGAACATCCCTACCGTTATCCTTATAATGGAATATCTATAGGTGGTTGGGTGTAGAACAGTACCCTGTAAAAGACAGACAGACAGATACACACACACGCACCCACCCCATAGGGAAGCAGCCCTGGAGCATTGCGCAGGCAACAAGTCCTGGCACTTAACCTTGGAGTAGCTGAGTGCCAGTACAGAACAAACGGGGATGGCTGGTGGACTGGGGTCAGACGCAGGCAGTCACACCACATGTGGGGGCCTTATGCTGAGCTGTTACACCGTAATGGCTATGAAATTTCCTACTTTACAGTAATGTCAACCCTTTAATGATGTCCTAGTTTAACTTATTTTTCAACTCTGTAGGTATTGCAACTATTTTTATTTGTCTGCTATATCCAAGAATTGTACCTAGGTACTTGTACCTAAGATATCACCATAAGATGGAGTACATGTGACATTAAAAGGATATTGTATTGCACTGAACAAAAAGAAAGAGAGAAAAACAATTGGACAGACAAAGGAGTGGTTAAAGGTTAGTTTAAGGGAATAAATAGCTACTAATGGGAGCTATAGTAGCTGACAATGGATTGTGTGTGTAGGAGCCCATGTAATGACAAGACCAGTGTTTGGGGGTGGTAGAAAGCAGGGGGATAGATGCCAAAGCCCTAAAGTTGTTGAAATCGATATTAAGAAGGCTGTAGAGTTCCTAAGCAGAAAACAAATGCTGTTCTTCCAGCTTGCGCTGAGCTTTGCAGCAAGCCTGAGATAGATGTTGGCCACGGTACGTGTATTGAGGTGGCATGTAACTGGATGCTCGGGATTTTTTTGCGGACAATGTCAATGATGTTCCCTAAGCATTCAGTCAGGTCCTGGAAGAAGTCATACTTTTTCTGTTTTGCTCAAACTCATGTGCTTGCAGTCGTTTTAGTGTCTCCTCCAGATTCCTCAGGTACATTTCCTCTGAAGAGCTGGTGATCTAGATATCATTGAGGTAATATTTTGCCCCTTTCATCCACGTGGGTTTTGGACAATAGACCTTTGAAATAAGAGACCAATGTGATCCTAATAGGAACCTTTTAAATCAAAACGAGCCCTGATGATCCAGATATCTGTTCCTCATGGACATGTTGGCAGCAACTTGATCAAAGGCTTCATCATCAGTGACGTGGTGCGTCTGGTCCATTCCTCTTGACAGAAGTGCGGTGGTTTCAGCAGCCAGTACAGCAGTAGCGGCATGGTGGTTCCAGTCATTCGTTGTGGCTATGGCAGCAATGTGGCAGTTTCAGCAACTATAGCGCAATGGCTTGAGCTACAGCTTCAGTGCTGGCGATTGGTGGATTCGGTCTGTTCCTCCTGGCTACGCCAGCAATGCAGTGGCTCCATTGTTGGCCTCGGCAGCGGTGTCCCATAGCCACTTCAGAAGTCCAGGAGCCGTGGATGGAATAAAAGATTAACTTTGTCTTAATTATTTATTTTTATAATTTCTGTAATTATAATGACGCTGGATTATGGTGACTTATACACATCTCACTGTATTTCCATAAATATAGGTGGCAATCAATTACTAAAAAAAACTCAAAATTTATGTCTCTCACCCTGGAATGTTAGGATGTTTAACTTAAATTGCTCATCAGAGATTTTTCATTCACTAGCAGCATCCATGTCTTATTGCCCACAGCATGGATCTTCTTTGAATTTAACTGACTCTTCTTTGGCAGGGTTTTTTTCAGTGTGCTCTGTTTCCTCCAGCAGGTATACCTGCTTACAGTTCTTGCACTGGACCTTCCTGCTCCAATAGTCAGTCAGTGTCCAGATCTGGATTGGTGGTGCTGGAAGAGCACAACAGTTCAGGCAGCATCCAAGGAGCAGCGAAATCGACGTTTCGGGTAAAAGCCCTTCCTGATGAAGGGCTTTTGCCCGAAACGTCAATTTCGCTGCTCCTTGGATGCTGCCTGAATTGTTGTGCTCTTCCAGCACCACTAATCCATAATCTGGTTTCCAGCATCTGCAGTCATTGTTTTTACCAGTGTCCAGATCTGTCATACGTTTGGCACTTTTGCTACTCCAATCAATATCTTTTGTCTGGCTGCAGTTTTATGTACTGAGGCCTGAGCCCCTATAGACACCACAATGTCCAGAATGGTTTTAAAATTTAGATTTTTCTTCAGTAGTGTTCAATACATTGGCTACACACAAATTTGTCCATTAAGCTTCACCTAAAACATTCCCAAAGTCAGTGCTCAGTGAGGAATTATGGTGAATTGAGCGACCAAGGGTGATGTAAGGAAATTTTTTTCAAATGGCAAATAATTAGGGTGTGGAATGGACTGTCTGGAAATGTGGTGGAAGAAGGTTCAATTGAGGCATTCAAGAGGCCATCAGATGATCATTTGGATAGAAATTGTGTTCATGGAAATGGGGAAAACTTTGGAGATTGGCACTCAGAATCAAAACTTGTGTAGGCAGTTGGACTAAATGGCCTCCTTCTATACCATAATAATTCTGTGATCCTTTTCCAGTTGATTCCCCCAGTGAAATCTGAACCCCTGGGCAATTAGTAGGCGATTTGGGATATAATAGTCCTCTAAATATCAACTAGCTATTTGTTTTGCTTCCCAGTTTGTCTGGCTGGACAAGATTTTGTAGTTCAATAAAGGCTTTACTGCCGTAGTGTTGAGGAACATAGGTATTACAAATTCAACCATCGTTCTATTTGCCATATTATAACAACTGAGTCTTTCAATGTCGGCTCACCAGCCTTCTGTTCCTCCTTCAAAGGTTCTGAGGGTGCTACATTGGCCCGCCATTTTAAAAAAAAATTGCACAACCAGGTTTTACATTCAAAACCTTCTTAAATTTGATATTATGGTATTAAGTTTGCCCTCTAAGATGAATTACAACAGCTTTTTCATTTCTAATTCGAATAGGGGATTCCTTTTCCTTTCCTTGACTTCATGCTCGAGATCTCTCACTTGATTTGATTTGATTGGTTATTGTCACATGCACCTAGGTACAGTGAAAAGTTCTGTTTTGCAAGTAATACAGGCAGTGCAGTGCATTAAGGTCATAGGACAGACCAAAGAAAACAATTTTATAGCTGCAGAGAAGGTGCACAAAGAGCAAGATGAACATTAAATTTAAAATTTGAGAGGTCCATTAAAACAGCCGGGAAGATGATGTCCTTGCAATTTTTGATAAGTTGTATCTTGAGCTTTGTATCTTGTGCCTGAAGGAAGTGGTTGGAAGAGATTGTAACCGGGGTGGAAGGAGTATTTGATTATGTTGGCTGCCTTACCATGACAACAAGGAGTATAGATGGAGACAATGGATGGAAATTTGGCTTGCGTGATGGTCTGGGCTATGTTCTTTCTGGACATGCCAAAATGTCCTTACCCTCTTTAGGTAGTGGAGACATTGTGCTTTCCTGACCTTAGCATGTTGGACCAGGATAGATTGTTGGTGACTATCACTCCTAGGAACTTGCCACTCTTGACCATCTCTGCCTGAGCACTAATGGCATAGACATTGACATGCCCTCCATCTTGCTTCTTGAAAGTAATGACCAGCCCTTTCCTTTTACTCCTGTTGAAAGAGAGATTCTTACCTTTACACCATGCACTCTGTTGCTTTCCTGTTTTCAGTCATATCATTGTTTGAGATCTGGCTGACAACGGTGGTATCATCTGCGAATTTATAGATTGAGTTAGGATGAAATTTGGCCACATAGTCATGAGTATATAAGGAGTATAGTAAGTGGTTGAGTACAGAGTCTTGTGGGGTGCCAGTTTTGAGGATTATTGTGAGGAGTGTTGTTGCCTATTCTCACTGATTGCGGACTGTGGGTCAGGAAGTCAAGGATCCAATACCAGAGTGTGGAGCAGAGACCTGGGTCTTGAGAGTTAGTTTAGTTGGCATTATGGTGTTGAAGATGGAGCTGTAGTCAATAAGTAGGAACTTGACATAGATATATTGGTATCCTGTTGTTTCAGGGATGAGTATAAGGCCAGAGAGATGGTGTCTGCTGTGGAGCTGTTGTGATAGTAGGTGAATTGCAAAAGAACAAAGAAGGCTGGGAGACTAGAGTTGATGTGAGCCAAGACTAAGCTTTTGCAACACTCCATAATTTCGGAGGTCAGAGCCACCAGGCTTATTGAGGCATGTTGCATGAAATGATAGAGGTCTTCTTGAAGCAGGTGGGGGTCTTCAAATTTTAAGGAGGAGAGGTTAAGACATCAGCAAATACTCTCACCGGTTAGTACAAGGAGGATGTGTGTGCAAGATCGGGGACTTTATCCAGGCCAGTTGCTATCCATGGGTCTTCTATCAAAAAAGCCAATTTGATGTCTGCAGCAATGGCTGAGGGAACAGGTGTATGATGAGGTGTGTTGGCTGGGCCTCACAGGTTGCTTTACATTTAAGGGCTTGAATTATTCAGGTTTCTTTGTGTTCAGATGCAAGAAATCTGCCATTCTCCCCCTCTCTTTAATTGGGTCCAAAATTGGGTGCAGTTCCTCTTCTGTATATCACAAGCTGTATCATAAATCCAGTTTCTTTCAAAGGGCCTTCTTTCTTCTCATTTATTATCCTAGCTACCTCCATGGCTGTCTCTTCCCAGTGGATAATGTGGTGAAAAAAAATGGCACTGTAGTGGGTATTATGTGCCTCAAGGTTTGTGTAAGGATTTGTAGCTTGGATACCTGTTGCAATTGCTGTGGGTGTGTTTTGCTGAGCTGGGAATTTGGTTTCTGTACATTTGTCCCCTTTCTAGGTGTCATCTTCAGTGCTGTGGAGCTTCCTGTGAAGTGCCGCTGTACTGCATCAGTTAGAATTGATTTGGTTTTGTTCCCGCTGCTTCCAGTGGCCGGTTCCGGTTGTTCATTGCAGTGGTTGGTATATTGGTCCTCAGCTTATTGATGGAGTCTGTGGATGAGTGCCAAGCTTCAAGGAATGCTCTGGCTGTCCTGTTTGTATTGTCCTATTATTGTCGTGTTATCCCAGTCGAATTTGTGATCCTTGTTGTCTGTGTGTATCGATACGAAGGATAGCTGGTCGAGCATTAAATGATAAGTTGATGTTCATGAATGTAGTTTGCTAGTTGATTGCCTGTTTGTCCTATATTGTGTTTCATGCAGTCTCTGCATGGAATTTTACACACCACATTTGTCCTGCACGATGGGTTTTAGGTGTTTTGTTCTGCTGAGCCATTGTCTGAATGTGGCTGTCGGTTTATGTGTTGTCATAAACAACTGCAACCAGCAATTGGAAGCAGCAGGAATAAATTCCAATTGACACATTACAGCAATGCCTCAAAGGAGGTTCCACAACATTGAGGATATTACCTAGAAAGAAGACAAAACATCTGCAAAACAAACTATTTCTTTTGCAACAATGTAAAAAAAGTGGCAAGGCTGTCATTTTGTGTCTATTGTAATACATTCCTATTCATTGGAGCTGCACATCACAGTGGTGACGTGTCCTCAACAGCACTAGCTACATATCTTGTCATCTCCTTGAAAAATCCAAATTTGTTAGACATGATCTTCTCTTATAAAGTCATGCTTGCTATCCTTGATTCATCCATGCCTCTCCAAGTGCAGTTTAATTCTGTCACTCAGAATTTTTTCCAGTAGTTTCTCTCTCAGATTTTTTATAACCCCACTCTGTTTTCCTAATCTTTTTAAGCAACCCTTGAACTACTATACTCTAAGACAATCTTCCTTTCTTTCCCTTATCCAAACCTGTACATTCTTTGACGACATGGTTCTCTATTATGTCGCATAACCAGAACACCGCCAACCATTATGCTGCCCCAGCACATACTGCCAAAAGCACTGTTTCTGCTGCTGTAGATACCACTTCTGCCCCCGCGGTTGCTGCCAAACGTGCCACATCAGCTGACATAACTCATCGAAGCACGTCTGACCATGTCACCTCCAGAGAGGCCACCAAGAACATCGCCGCCGAAGACATCGCTTCCATGAATGCCACCCAGAACATCACTTCTGCCCCCATGGGTGCCATTGGACGCACCACTTCTGCATCCCCCCCGACCATCGGCACTTACGTTATGATCACATGACCAAAGACAGTCTCCATCCCCACTCCCAACTCCAGCTCTACACCTGGCCCCAACCCTCAGCCCTGCCGGGTTTTTACCATCCCCCAGACCTCCCCCCTCTCTGAGGATAAACGATCAGTCCTCATTCCACTGCGCTGCCAGGTCAACGAATTCCATACGCATTGCGACATCAAACTTTTCTTCCACCGCCTCTGCCTCTGTGCTTACTTTTTCAATCAGGACTCCCTTCTCCCATCTCAATTATACTCCATCCTCTTGGACACCCTGTCCTGGTCTCTTACCCATCCTCTACCTCTTCATCTCCAACTGCCATCATGACATTGACCCTCTCAATCCGTCCACCCCTCTCATCCACTGCAACCTCTCACCCTCGCAAACCTCAGCCCTCCATTCGCACTGCTCCAACCTCAAATTCACTATTACATCAGTGGAAAAGAGGATGGGGGGGGTGGCGAATGCGCAGTGGTAGTTTGGTTCACCAACCTCTACATCGCTAAAGCCAGGCGCTAGCTCATGGACACCTCCTCCTATTGCCCTCTTGACCATGACCTCACCTCCCATCACCAAACCATCATCTCCCAGACCATCCACAACCTCATCTCTTCAGGGGATCTACCATCCACAGCCTTGAACCTCACAGTTCTGCAACCCCACACTGCCTGGTTGTAACTTTTAACCAAAATCCACAAACTTGACTGCCCTGGTTGACCTATTGTCTCAGTCTGCTCCTGGCTCACCAAACGTAACTCCTCATATCTTGACACTGTCCTGTCCCCCTTCATTCAGAAACTCCCTACATGCACTCGGGACAACACCCACGTCTTCCACCTCCTCCATGAGTTTTGTTTCCCTGGTCCCCAATGCCTCATCTTCACCATTGGCATCCTGTCCCTTTACAGTCCATCCACCATGGCGAACGCCTTCCATTCCCTCTGTTTCTTTATCTCCCGCTGATCCAACCACTCTCCCTCCATCAACACTCCATTTGTTTGGCAGAACTGGTCCTCACCCTCAACAACTTCTCCTTCGAATCCTCCCACTTCCTTCAGACCAAAAGGAGTATCCATGGGCACCTGCATGTGCCCCAGCTATGGCTGCCTCTTTGTAGGATACGTGGAACAGTCAGTCTTCCACAGTTACACTGGCACCATCCTCCACCAGTTCCTCCGCCACATTGATGACTGTATCGGTGCCACATTATGTTCCCATAAAGATGTTGAACAGTTCATCAACTTCATTAACACCTTCCACCCTGACCTTAAGTTTATCTGGACCATCTCGACACCTCCCTTCCCTTCCGGGACCTCTCCGTCGCCATTTCTGGTGACTAACTCAACACGAACATCTTGTTCAAACCTATCAACTCCCACAGTAACCTGGACTACACCTTCTCCCAACCTCCTCCTGTAAATATTTGATCCCTTACTCCCATATCTGCTCCCCCGATGAGCAATTCCACTCCTCGACATCCCAGATAGCCTCCTATTTCCAGGACTTCAGTTTCACCTCTCACATGATCAACAATGCTATTCAGCGAATCTCTTCCCCTTCCCACACCTCTGTCCTTGAACCCCACCCCTCCAACCATAACAAGGATAGAACCCCCCGGTTCTCACCTTTCACCCCACTATTATCCGGCTACAGCACATTATCCTTCACTATTTCTGCTACCTACAATTAGACTCCAGAGACATATTTCCCTCCTCACCCTATTTGCGTTCCACAGACACCATTCTCTCCATGACTCTATCATTAAGTCCATGCCCCCACCCGCCTACCCTTGAAACCCGGCATCTTTCCTAGCGGCCAGAAGTGTAAAACCTGCATCCAAACCTACCCCGTCCTCTCCGTCCAAGGCCCCAACGGGTCTTTTCACATCCAGCAGAGATTGTTCTGCACATCCATCCACCTCATTTACTATGTCTGTTACTCTCAAGCAAGGAGAGGACACAGAATGCCAACTCTCATAGCATTGCAGGGGAACATCTCTTGTACACGTGCACCTAACAATCCCCACTGCCCTGTGGCAAACCACTTCAACTCCCCCTCACACTCCTCCAAGGACAAGTAAGTCCTAGGCTTTCTCCAAACCCAAATCCAAGCCACCGGACGACTAGAGGAAGAAGATCTCATCTTCTGCCTTGGGACCCTTCAACCACACGGCATCAATGTCAACTTTACTAGTTTCCAAATCTCCTCTCTCCACTTACCCTAGATCTAATCCTCCAACTCGGCACTGCCTTCTTGACCTGTCCCACCTATCTGCTGCACCATCCCCACGGCCAATTACAATCATTCCCAACCTGCATCCACTATTACCTTCCCAGCTACCTACCCACCCCACCTCGCCATGCCATTCCAGATAAAGGGCTTATGTTCGAAACATCAAATCTCCTGCTCCTTGAATGCTGTCTAACCTGCTGTGCTTTTCCAACAACACACTTTTCCACTTTGATCTCCAGCATCTGCAATCCTCCCTTTCTCCTAACAGGGTTCTGTAGACCTGTTGGTCCCACCCTCACCTTTACAGTCCTCACTTTCTCCCAATAAATTGCTAAGTCTTTTTTGTAAAATACAAACTGGTGCCTGGAATTCAGTATTCACAGAATCTGAGCATTCTTAAGAACGCCTCATCTTCTGCCTAGGGACCCTCCAACTACACAGCATCACTGTTGATTTCATCTGTTTCCTCAACTCTCCTTCCCCCACTTATCCCACATCCAACCTTCTGACTAGGCACCGCCCTCTTGAACATCTCCCACCTATCCATCTTCCTTCCCACCGTTCTGCTCCATCCTCTGCTCTGACTTATCACCATCACCCCCCAACTGCATTCACCTATCACCTTCCTGGCTACCTTTCCCCAGCCCTACCTTCTCTCCTATTTATCTTTAACCCCTCCCTCCCAACCACCACACATTCCTCTTCCTAGACTGCTGCACAGCAATGCTGTTTGGAGGACACTCTTCCCAGTCTGTTTCACCACAAATGCTGACTGCAGGACTTTCTTTCTAGCTGTTGTTTTAACACTGTAATCTGAAAACAATTAAAAGATTGCTTATAAATGTTGGCTTTGGACAAAAGCTATGTTCTCACCCATAATTGAGATTAACTACAATTACAAACACACACAATTGGACTATGTGGATTCCCACAGATGTACTTGATCAGTGGCTTTTTAGAGACATTACTTTCAGATGCCAGAATATCCGTAAACAATACTCTGGTTAAATACAGATGAAAACTTTTCATATAGTTTAAATTCATAACATTTCAGACAATGAACTCAGCTGTCATGTTGCAGCATGTCAAACTTTGTTCCAGATGCAAAATAGTTTTAAAAATAAATTCAAGTATGGTTAGTGTTGTCCTAACTGCTTACAAGGGATTGCCCATTCAGGTCATTTCTCTTTTGAGGAGTGACTTCAAAGCAAAAGATAGTTTAGCAGCTAAATGCTGCAAACATATTACCCACAAGCCAGCCATATGACAATGACACTATAGAATAGATACTACAGATATGACCAAATGGTATGTTAGCTTACGGCTACACATCACTATATTAACCCTTGGAGAAGCATTTTATTCTCTCCATTTTCCTATATTTTAAGCTGTTTATGGAAAGCATTTCCTGGAATTGGTTTGAATAATTGGCATTTTGCAGTGATTAATGAAATATGAACATGTAACCAACTCATCAGAATGTGAGAGCACAAGAACATACAGAGCAAATAATGTGTTAGGACCCCCAAGTCTTATTCAAGTACTCCTGTGGCAACATGTGCTCTTTCAGCTTGCCTTTGATGTTAACAGTTTTTGTCTACCAGTGACTTGGGCAGGATTATGAATGCAGTATTCATTGCTCGACATTTTGTTGTTACCCTGGTACTTCTTAATATTCTTACTATGTGTTGATGACATTTATAGATGTCAAATGTAATACTTCCTCATTGGCTTGATATTATATAAAGAAAGCAATTTATCTTAAAATTTGGGATGGGCTAGGGGCAATCAGTAACTGGAACAGATCTATTTTCAGTTGTCACAGAATAACTTAACTTTCATGCAAGTCAACTTAGATAAGTAAAGCTCATTGAGCAGAAAAGAATTATGGAAATTTGTTTTCGACCATTGATACAAAGTCAAGTCAAATTTGAAAGTCTTTTTATAGCTATTAACACAAAAAAAAGTTGTCTGTTTAAATGTAAAGGTTGTGATTTACATCTTGCCTGCACCCATTGTTGTACAGGCAAAATTTGATGCTATCTTGTCAGTTCAGTAGTTATAGCAGGAGTCTGAGCTGGTGTGAGGGAGAACTAAGAGGCGCCAGGGATGTCGGCTTCTTCTGTGTGCTACAGAAAATATATGTATCCACACAATGGAGACTGGCTGTGCCAAAACCCATGGCATCCAGCAACACTGAAAACATTGATGATAACAGTATGTTCCTGCTTTATGTTTCATCTTAATTCCTAGTTCATTTGCATTCTTATATCTGAAATACAAGCTGCTGATGTTATGACCACACATCTTGTGCTTTCTATAAGACAAATACACTGCCTTTTCAACGTTATCCTTCTTGATGTTTTACTTCCACATACCCAAGAGCTGCCGCTTGGCCAGTCTCAGTACTCCCGGGTGAATGACTAAGAACAACTCCATAATCCGACAAACAAACTTGATCATCTAATAGAACACATGCAACCATGAGTTCATATAGTCACACTGCACTTAAGTTAAAGGCAAATAGAGGGCATTTAAGTTGCAAAGATTGAGTCACTAGATACAAATGTACCATGCCCAGACTATGGTGTGCTACTTCACTGGAAAATCTGGTTGTCGATGACTTTTGCTGTATGGGACTCAAATAAGGACCACCGTGGTGTACAATGCAGGAGAATGCTGCAATGTTAGCTGACCAGACAATTCCACATGCTAGGGTATGAAGGAATATGAATGAATCTGTCGTAAGATCGGCAAAAGGCTTTGCAAGGATCTTCTCTGTACCTACAGCTTCATCTTTTTTTCAAACTGCAGATCCAAAGCAACTTCAACTGTAACGCAAACCTGTTTGAACCGTTTTGAGAACAAGTCACCAATTTTCTGTGGCAATGCAACAACATTCCTTCCACAAAAGCATGTCACCACAACACTACCAAAAATACTCCTGAGCACTTCCACAAACTTTGCAATAGCATAATTTAGTTTAGATCATCTTGTTTCCAAGTCAGGTGAGTGGCCCTTTAAATAATACTAGTGGGTACCTACTGCATTGCTTAAGTGTTTCTTGTGAGTGATTAGTAAAAGGGGTTGAAAGAACCCACCTTGCACATTGTGTCAAATCAGTTTTGCACCCCACACAAATAATCTCTGGCTACTGCAGTGCCTACTCAATTGATGCAATAAAACCCAAAGTGCACCCTTCTACAGATTTGAAAAATTTGTAAATTTTGATATTGGAAGAATAAACATTACTTCTTGCATCTATTTTCATGTAGTCAGCTTATGACTGTCTTGTTATGAAATAGTCATCCTCTGACATATATTCAACTTAGACCTGATCAGCTTGATATGTTTTGCCTGAGAATGTTTACTATGAAATACTCAGTCTCTTACTGCTAACTATGAAATACTCAGCCTAATATTGTTCATGACTGAATACTCGGATGAAGAATCATCACCGTAACATAGCCAGCTCAGACTATTCTTTTCTTTTTCTTTGTGTAATTATGCATTTATGTTTAAGGGGGTTGATAGTGAAGTAGAATGGATTAATCTATTTTTCACTCAACGGCTGCATTTGTCTGGGTTCAGGTGCAGTATACACATGCAACAGTACAAATAACAATGTCTAAATTAATTTAAAGTCTCAGATGCCGACTACATTCCTCTTCACATTATGTGGTATTTCTGATCTGTGACGCACCTGCCCAGCTGTCATAAATCAGTGTTTGCAGAAGGTGCAGTAACAGAAACCATTTTTTGGGGAAGGCTAAGTTTTTCTTTCACAAGATTTATACATTTCTTTTAAAGTTGAGTCTAAAATGTTTATCTTTTTTTATTTGACAGATGTCATTTAGCTTAGGAAAGACAAATTCTGCCGGCAAATTTCAAGTTACTTTGCTAAACATATAAATGGCTTCAACAGATACCTTTCTTTTCTTATGTCTTTCAGATACAGTTACCCAACAGCTTCAAATAAGACAGATTACTTTGTGATTTGAGTTCCACTCACAATATGAGAGAGCTTTGTTTATTTTATCTGAAAATTTGATGAGATACATAACAAATAAAGAATGTGATACTTTTTCTCCAGCAATATATGTTTTGAAGATACTTAATCCAGTAAGGTAACACTTCTTTTAGTGGTCAGTTAGCTCAGTTAACTGGATAGCTGGTTTGCAATGTAGAATGATTACAACAGTGTGGATTAGTTCCCACTCTGGTTGAGGTTATCAGTTAGGATTCTCCTTCCCAACAACTCCCCTTCCTGGAGGTATGGTGACTCAAGTTAAACCATCACCAGTCATCTCTCTTTAATGAGACAGCAGACCTCTGGTTCAGTAGGACAATGGTGACATTACCTTTTTTTGAATAACTCCTTACACTCTAATTTCCTACTCAACTTGTGAAATTACATTTTCTATGGACACATTTCTGCGCTTTCACCAGATAGGATTCCCTCCATCTACCTCGGAGCAATGCAGACTGACTAATCCAGTGACTTCTCTCTGACTTTGACTACTTTGAGGCTTTTAAATAGCATAACTGCTACTAAGTATCTTTTCTTCTGAACTGAATCTGCTGTGGCTTTATTCTTTCTTTCTGTAAGTCTCAAAAGCTCAACTTAGTAAACAGTTAAGCAATTATCGCATGAGCTGTCTTGTCAAGTAATTTAGCTTAACTCATAAGATTTATTGTGTTATGACACAGACAGACAGACAAGCCAACTTAGCTTTTCTACTGCTGTATTTGCAGCACAGTACAATTAAAATCTTCATAGACTCTCAAAAGTAACTCCAGTGATTCCTGGTCAATAAGTCTGGCGCTGGAAATGCATAGCAGGTCAGGAGAGGAGCAGGAGAGTTGACGTTTCGGGCGTAAGCCCTTCATCAGGAACTTGGAGATCCCCTAAGGGGACAGAGATAATTAGGAGTGGGGTGGGGCTGGGGATGGGGATGGGGTGGGGCTGGGGATGGGGGGGCGGGGGGGGGCGGGGGAATGTTGCGAGGAAGGCATTAGGTGGATGCAGTTCGGGGGTGATGGTGAGGCCGGAGTGGTGGGGTGGGTGGATAGGAAGGACAAGTGGGAGAAGTTCAAGAAGGTGGTGGTGAGTTGGAGGGTTTGGTCTGGGATAAGGTGGGGGAGGCAGGATGAGGAAATTGGTGAAATTGACTTTGATGCCATGTGGTTGGAGGGTCCCTAGCCGCAAGATGAGACTTCTTAAGAATTCTCAGACTCTCTGAATACTTCATTCCAGGCACCACTTTGTATCTTACACAAAAGACTTAGCAATTTATTAACAGTACAATTAGTTCAGTAAAGTAAAATTAAACAACAAAGAATCTAACTGGTCTCTGATACAAACTCAAAAATCTTTATTTTCAGCCACAATTACACATAAGACAGACAGATTATGATGCATTGTTCCACATGCATGAATAATGGTTTCTTGGTTGATTTTCTGAAGATATCAATCAAGGGCACATTTGAAACTCACTTAGAAAAAGACAGTTATTCTTATAATTTATTTTTCTGTTCTTCGCTCTCACAAGAGCTGCTCTTGGGAGATCTTAGAGATGCAGATCTAAGCAGATCAGGGCCGGGACCTAAATATCCAAGGATACGTGTCCTATTAAAAGGACAGGCAGAGTGGATGGGATTGCCTTGTTAGTAATAAGTTGAAAGCAAGAAGTGATACAGTCAGAAGACATGGAATCTGTGTGAATAAAGTTCAAGTCTGGAAAGGATAAAATATCCTAATGGTAGTTGTATATATGACCCCAGCAGTAATCAGGATGTGTATCACTGGAGTCAGGGAGAGTCTCAAGACTGAAAATTGGCTAATGTAACACTCCTGTTTAAGAAGGGAGGGAGGCAGAATATAGGAGCCTATCGGCTGGTGAGCCTAACCTCAGTCATTGCTCATATTTTAGAGTCCATTGCTAACAATGAGATAATGGAGTTCTTGAAAGTGTATAGTAAAATAGAGTCAGCCCAGCTTCATTAAGAGGAAATTATGCACGACAGATCTGTTGTAATATGTTGAGAAGGTAACAAGGAGTCGGAAAAAGGAGAACCAGTAGACATGACCTATTTGGATTTCCAGAACATCTTTGGCAAGGTACTGCACCAGAGGCTGCTGCATAAGAGAAAAGTCAATTGTGTTAGGGGATCAGTACTGGCATTGACTGATGATTGGCTGACTGGCAGAGGGCCAAGAATTGGGGATAAGGGAGTCTTTCTTAGTATGGCAGCCCGTGACTAGTTGAGATTTGCAGGGCTCAGTGTCAGGACCATAACTATTCATGTAACACGTTAATGATCTAGATGAAGGAACTAAGGACATGATTACTAAGTTTGCAGATGACACAAAGGTGAGTTGAGGAAGTGGTGAGGCTGCAGAAGGACATGGACAGGCTAGGAGAGTGGGCAAAGATGTGGCAGATGGAATACAATGTAGCAAAGTGTGAGGTTTTGAATTATCTATTTTCTAAATGGGGAAAGGCTTTGATAATTTGAAGCACAAAGGGACTTCTGAATTCTTGTTCAGGATTCTCTTAAGGTTAAGGTATAGTTTCAGTTGGCAGTTTCAGTTGCAATGCTAGCATTTATTTCAAGAGGGCTAAAATACAAAAGCAGAGATATACTGTTGAAGTTGTATAAGGATGAAGGGAGATCTCATTGAAACTTACAGAATACTGAGAGACCTGGATAGATTGGATGTGGACACAAACGGTTACCTACAACCCAAAAGTTAAATTTAGCTCACAGTTCCTAGTTCATAGCTCCAATCTGACATTGATAAAAGAATAACATAAAAATAACAGAAACATGAGTGAGTGTTCAAACACTTGGAAATGCTGTTTAGATCCAACGCTTTAAAACTGATGAGTTTCTGATTCTTAAAAAGTCATCTTCACAGAACTGAAAACTAAAGCCCGTTTACTTCTACTTTAGAAGCACGATTAATACATAATAAAAATTATTTCAATCCATTAATAAAGATAATAAGAAAGTGGTCGAGACTGGTAGCAAAATAGTGTTACCATGCTGGTACTCCATTTATCTTTGGAAAAATGATGTGAAAACAGAAGTTCAAGTACCAAAACCAGATGGTACCCAATGGTTATGTATAGACTATCACAAAGTCGAAGCAGTTATTCGACTCCATGTTTGGAAGACTATATTGAGAAGGTGGGACAAGCAACTTATATTTCTAAATTGGACTTATTCAGCACATATTGGCAGGTACCCTTTATCTGACAGAGCAAAGATAAGTTCAGCTTTCAAAATACTGAATGGACTGTACCAATTTAAAGTCATGCCATTTGGGATGAAAAATGGATCAGCTAGCGTAACGCTGGTGATAAATTCTTCATGCCATTTTATTTCCAGTTGAGCAAGGTTAAGACGGTGCATTGGTTGGAATATGGTTTAATAATATCAGCATTCACATCCAATAAACATTCAGAAGTATGATAACCTACTTCCTCTCTTATTAGGTGACACTCAACAATCCCTTTATCGAGATTGTGACTGGCACACTTTCCATTAGGGGTATGCATAAATGTTCAAAATCCTTTTTGATTCATTAAGGTGGTGTAATATTAAAAATGGGTACTGCATTGTGCAATTTCGACCTCAATTTCCTGGACTGATTTATTGGGACAAACCTGCTTCAAATGAATTCAACTGTTTACAATGGATCCAGGTCAGGACACACTATACAACTGATGATACTTAAAACAGTAGTCTGAAACAGGAAAAGTCTTCAGACTAGCAGTAACCGAAACAAGATTAGAGTGGTGCTGGAAAAGGGGTAAAGATGATAGGTCGGAGAGGAGGGTGGAGCAGATAGCTGGATTCACAGTAAGGTTAAAATCAACTAGGCAAATCCTCTTGCAAGAATGCCTACCTTGAAGAAGTTCTTATTTCTCGACAAGGATCTCTGTGAGTGTCTCTCTGTCTCTCTCTCACTGCAACCCCCAGGTCATCTCCTCTGCCCTGAAGCTCTTCAACTATGTCCTGAAACAAACTCGCTACCACAGCCACATTTGCTTCCCAGTTCCAAACTTCCAGCTCAACATCATCTTCATGACCTGTCCCACCTGTCAATCTACCTTCCTACCTATCCGCTACACCTTCCTCTCCAACCTATCACCTTTACCCTTTCCTCCATCCACCTATTGCAGTCCCAGCTACCTTCTCCCCAGCCCCACCCCTCCCATTTATCTCTTCACCCCCGAGGCTTCGAGCCTCATTCCTGATGAAGGTCTCCTGTCCAAAACATCGATATTCCTGCTCCTTAGATGCTGCCTGACCTGCTGTGCTTTTCCAACACCACTGTAACCTTGACTCTAATCTCCAGCATTTGGAGTCTTCACTTTTGCCTAGTAACCAAAGCAGTTTAAGAAACATTTAGTTGACAATAATTTTCTTAGAAATTACATTTCTTTAAAAAAATGTACACCTCCTAGATATTCATTCCCATTGAGAATGAATATGATGTCTCTCACCAAGAAAGATGACTTTTCACTTTTGAATAAGTGTATATGCTAAAATTATAACTAATTTTTTTTCTCTCCCTTTAAACTGTGGGCAAGGTATTCATGATAGCCATTTTCTCCTCTTTGTTATTCACAGATTCAGCAATGAATGCATTGTAGCTGATACTGGATGGGTCTAATGAGAGTCCATTGATTGGGATGAGAATTGGGCCTCAGAGAATTCAGAGATGTAGAGGGCACATCCAAGGTGGTTAGAACTTGTGGGAAGATGAATGTTAATATTGAAAAGAGGGTATATGTAGAGGTATCACAAACTCCGTCACTTTCCACCACAAACAAACATGTACACGTACACATAGACATTTCCCAGCTGACATCTAGTCTTGAACACTTTCAGGTCATCCACTTTCCCTAGAATGCCACCTGTCAGCCATAATTGAGACAAGTTCAAGTTCCACCTCCTCCAGAAATATGTCATTACAAGAGTCCAGAGAAAGTATATTCCTGTTAGGGTGAAAGGAAAGATTGGTAGTTATAGGGAATGCTGGATGACTAAAGAAATTGAGGGTTTGGTTAAGAAAAAGAAGGAAGCATATGTCAGGTATAGACAGGATAGATCGAGTGAAACTTTAGAACAGTATAAAGACATTAGGAGTACACTTTAGAGAGAAATCAGGAGGGCAAAAAGGGGACATGAGATAACTTTGGCAAATGGAATTAAGGAGAATCCAAAGGGCTTTTACAAATACATTAAAGACAAAAGGATAATTAGGGAGAGAATAGGGCCCCTCAAAGATCAGCAAGGTGGCCTTTGTGTGTAGCTGCAGGAGATGGGGCAGATATTAAACAAGTATTTTGCATTGGTATTTACTGTGGAAAGGGACATTGAAGATATTGAATGTAGGGAAATATATGGTGACATCTTGAAAAAATGTCCATATTACAGAGGAGGAAGTGCTGGATGTATTGAAACGCATACAAGTGCATAAATCCCCAGGACCTGATCAGGTGTACCCCAGAACGCTGTGGGAAGCTAGGGAAGTGATTGTTGGGCCTCTTCCTGAGATATTTGGATCATCGATAGTCACAGGTGAGGTGCTGGAAAACTGGAGGTTGGCAAACATGGTGCCACTGTTTAAGAAGAGTGGTAAGGACAAGCCAGGGAACGATAAACCAGTGAGCCTGATGTTGGTGGTAGGCAGGTTGTTGGAAAGGCAAGGACTGGTTAGGGACAGTCAACATGACTTTGTGCGTGGGAAATCATATCTCACAAACTTGATTGAGTTTTTTGAAGAAGTAACAAAGAAGATTGATGGGGGCAGAGCGGTAGATGTGATCTATATGGACTTCAGTAAGGCATTTGACAAGGTTCCCCAAGGGAGACTGATTAGCAAGGTTAGATCTCATGGAATACAGGGAGAACTAGTCATTTGGATACAGAACTGGTTCAAAGGTAGAAGACAAGATGGTGGAGGGTTGTTTTTCAGACTGGAGGCCTGTGATCAGTGGAGTGCCACAAGGATCAATGCTGGGTCCACTACTTTTCATCATTTATATAAATGATTTGGATGTGAGCATAAGAGGTATAGTTAGTAAGTTTGCAGATGATACCAAAATTGGAGGTGTAGTGGACAGTGAAGAAAGTCTCCTTAGATTACAACGTGATCTTGGCCAGATGAGCCAATGGTCTGAGAAGTGGCAAATGGAGTTTAATCTAGATAAGTGAGAGATGCTGCATTTTGCGAAAGCAAATTATCCACTTAATGGTAAGGTCCTAGGGAGTATTGCTGAACTAAGAGACCTTGGGGTGCAGGTTCAAAGCTCCTCGAAAGTGGAATCACATGTAGATAGGATAGTGAAGAAGGTGTTTGGTATGCTTTCCTTTCTTGGTCAGAGTATTGAGTACAGGAGTTGGGAGGCCATGTTGCGGCTGTACAGGACATTGGTTAGGCCACTGTTGGAGTATTGTGTGCAATTCTGGTCTCCTTCCTACCGGAAAGATGTTGTGAAACTTGAAAAAGTTCAGAAAAGATTTACAAGGATGTTGCCAGGGTTGGGAGAGGTTGAATGGGCTAGGACTGTTTTTCCTGGAGAATTGGAGGCTGAGGGTTAACCTTATAGAGGTTTATAAAATCATAAGCAGCATGGATAGGATAATTAGACAAGGTCTTTTCCCTAGAATGGGGAGTCCAGAACTAGAGGGCATAGGTTTAGGGTGAGAGAGGAAAGATATAAAATAGACCCAAGAGGGAAATTGTTCACTTAGAGGGTGTACGTGTATGGAACGAGCTGCCAGAGGAAATGGTGGAGGCTGGTACAATTGCAACATTTAAAAGGCATCTAGATGGATATATGAATAGGAAGGGTTTGGAAGGATATGGGCCGGGTGCTGGCAGGTGGGACTAGATTGGGTTGGGATATCTGGTCGGCATGGACGGGTTGGACCGAAGGGTCTTTTTCCATGTTGTACATCTCTATGACTCTATGACTCTGTGTCAAACAGGAATTTAAAAATATCTAAACCATGCAAATAGATATTTTTGGAAACACATGGAAACAACTGTTTGGGCTGCGCAACAAGTACTATTTTGCTACAACACCATGGTAAGATGACTCTGGTCTGGTGGACTGAATTCATCCTCCAGGACCATTAAAAGTCCTGTGTCGCAATGATTTTGTCTGTAACGCTTGGCCGTAAGTTCTGGGTTTAAATCCAACTGATGTGTGTCATGAACTAATCAAACAGGTTGATAAAAATATCTAAAGTTGTGGAGAGTTTGGGGCAGCCAGAAGCATAATCGGAAGATTGTCCAAGGAATTCCCCCATATCAACCTGCCATTGCACCACCTCCAAATGAACAGGAAATAAGACTATAAGAAATAGGAACAGAAATAAGCTGTTTAATAAGTTTGTGGCTGATCCAACATTCCTTACATCCACACTCCTGCATTTTCCCTGTAACCCTTGATTCCCCTATTGATTAAGGATCTGTGTATCTCAACCTTAAATATAGTCAAGGACTCCCCCACCCGACACACACACAACTTTCTGTGGCAAGGCGTTCCAATGACACTCAATTCTCTGAGATAAATTCCTCCTCATCTAGGCTTAAATTGGCACCCCTTTTATTCTAAGACTATGTCCTCTGGTCCTCGACTCTCCCATGATTGGGAAACATCTTTTTAATATTTACGCTGTCAAGCCTTAAGAATCCTAATGGTTTCACGGAGATTATTCTTCTAACCTCCAATACGCATTCTTTCCTTCAACTTAATATTCACCTTTACTTCCTTGGTTAGGTATGGTTGGTTTAGAATCATTCCAGGTTTTTGCAGAGAGTCATGAATTGTATTCTTAGGTGTAGAGTAGAATAGCTCTTATTTGTCATTTCTACCATATACAACTGATACAGTAAAAATGAGACAGCATTCCTCCAGCACTGAGGGTGCTACATTGAGAGCACAAACTACACAGTCATACACAGCGTAAAGTGCGTAAGAGGTGCAAAACACGCAAGTTACAGTGTAACAGAAGAATGATGAATGATAGACATTTTTCTAGCAAACGAAAGAATTTCAGATGGGAAAGAGTTCAGTTATACTGTGTTAAAGAGCCTGATGGCTTGGGGGAAGAAACTATTCCAAAGTCTGACCATGAGAGACAATATATTCCAGTATCTTCTGCCAGATGACAGGAAGGAGAAGAGTTTGTGCCTCTGCTTGCTTACTGTTATTTCTGCAAATATAACTGCCCAGTTCACTTTAGCTAACTCTATTCTCATTTCATTGTATTTCTGTTTATTAAACACAGTTGTTTACAACCCATGTTTCTTACTCTCAGACTAATTATCAAAATCAATCATGTTATATTCACTACTTTCTCAAGGGTCTTTTACTCTGAAGTCATTTTTAAAAGCTGCCTCATAACCCATCCCCAGATACAAGATAGCCTGCTCCCTGGCTGGTTTATCATGTATTGATCTCGGAAACTATTCTTCATGCACTCTATGAATTCATTGTTGTAGCTACCTTTCCAATTTAATTAACCTAATCAACAAAGATTAAAGTTACCCGTAATTATTGCTTTATTTTCACATGCTACTATTATTTGTTGATTTACAGACTTTCCACAGTGTGAGTCATGTGTGTCTGTATACTACTTTGACCAATTTCCTTGCTGTTTTTTTAAACTTCACCTAAATGGACTTTACATCATCTGGGCCCAGATCATCCTGATGATTGTCATCATTTCATTTCTTATTAATAGTGCTACCCCACCTCCTCTCCCATGCAGCTTCTCCCCCCAAAGGGTTAAATATCCCTGAATGTTAAGTTCCCAGTTTTGATCTCCTTGTAACCATGTTTCCTTAATGGCTATGAGATCATACTTTGACCTCATAAGGTCATCTACCTTATTCAAAATGTTTTGTGCATTAAGGTAAAAAGCTTTTTAAGTTTGCTCTATTATCGAATTTCCTTTCACTTTTATAGTTCCTTGGTAGAATATGATATTCTCATATTATGTCCATTTTATCTTTTAATGCTTAACATTCATGTTTTCTTTAACCTATTCCACCTCTCTTGGTCCAAATGTATTCCTTCATACAGGAGTTTATGTACAAATTTTAAAATGCAACATTTAGTCATGGTCATGAGTATAAAGAATTTTTAGTGGTTTACTTGACTGCAGTTTTAACAAATGATTCGAGATCACTGTTTAGATGACGTCAATGAGCAACATTGTTAGCTATGAATTCCACACCAAATCCTCCCTGAATGTGGTTTTTAAACAACTAGATACTTTCATTATTTGTTTATTTTTATTTATTAACATTTTTTTATTCAGAGATGTTATTGCACAATGCAGTTCACGATAGCTCATCATATCAATTGTGAAATTGTTTGAGTTTCTCATTAATCCACTAGCCCAACCACACAAAGTCTGTTCATAGATTGTTTTTGAAAGTATTGGTTTCAGTGATTGAAAAGTCCTCATGTCAAGCTAGTATTGTGAATATTGACTACAAGAGAAGATCTGACTATTGCCCTTTGACATTACCATTGCTGAATCTCTCACTATCAACATCCATTAACTCCATGAAGGCCAGTATACCTTTTATTGACATATGCATTGTACATGACATGAACCCAGATAGCTCAGCGCTGCTCCTAGAGTGAGCAGATACTCCTGTTTAACAGCCCCAATCAGGGAACTCATATTCTATGAGATCCACTTGGCTGACCTTGTTCTAGTCACAACAATATGGATCAAAAGCCTTTTCCTTTATGTTGAGATGCTTAATTTTATAATTACTTTGTGAAGGACGTGCAGCCTCCTGATGTAACTTGACATTGATAATGAAAATGTTGCAGATTTTGGGCTCAGAATAACTACCACAAGTTCATTCTATGTCAATTCTATGTAACTAATATGATATTTCCACCCAAGAAAAACTGACAAAATTTTTCTATTTTAAAAATTATCCTTCGCATTCTGTTTCTCTCGGTGTATGATTATATTTACTGTTTATCAGGATATACAGTATAGATGCTTCTCTTAAGCATAATCCATAACCTAATTGATTAATGTTATCTCTCCATATTTTAAAATGCCACCCGCTAGCTTCTTGTCATGATTTATCTCAATGAATGAGTAGTTCATCACTGGTCAAGAATCTCTTAAATGCATTGAGAGCATCTTACTGTTTTTAGAGCATTTCCATTTAACATTTTTCATCAACAGCTTCTATAGTAGAGCAAAGAACATTGCAAACTCAGGCAAATACTTAAGTGATATCAAACCATGCAGAAAGAAAATCTGTGTACATTTTTTTTCCAAACATTGGCAATAATTGCTACCTTTCCTGGCCCAGGCCCAGGCATAAACTTTTATTATTGCATTTTCATTCCAAGACCCTTGGATTGCAAAAAACTAATGTATTCCTTTTCAATTTCACATTGTGACTATTGAGCCTTTGTGCATTTCATGAATTGAATGTATCCTCTGCTTGTTTTGGCTTGTTTCTCAACCTCTAGTTCTGCCTCTGTGGACCCAGCTATGGAAGCTATGTTGATAGTGAGGGATTCAGCAATGGTAATGTGAAAGGACGATAGTTAGATCTTCTATTGGGACCCAGAACCATTGGAAAATTGTCCCATCACTTTCCAGCCAGTTCTGACTAAAAGCCACCATTGTAACAGTGAGGACATATGTAAATTCACTGGATCTAATAAACAAGAAATCAGCCAAACTTTGCAATATGCAGCTCCTGAATCAGGACTGATTCATTTGTATACTTTTATACCAGTTATGGCTTCATTATCTAATAAAACTTGATCATCTCATCTTAAAAAAAAAAATGTTTCCTGTCTAATTCCGGTTTGGAAACCAGCCTTGATCAATAACATTGGATTTTACACAGCTGTACAAAACCATGGGTTGGAGACAGGAAGAATTTCAAAGTTATCTGAAATCGTTTCGTATCTTTTATAATTGATCATTAAATGTAGTATATATAATAAGGCATGTTATGACAGTACAATGATTAGAAAATAAAACTACAAGCTGTTAAGCTGGAGATCAGCGAGCTCTTTTTTTTAACCTTTAGTCAATAAGATGGACTATCACTAGCTAGGCCAGCATTTACTGCTCATCCCTAAAGGGCCTTGAGAAAGTGGTTGTCAGCTGGTTTCTTGAACAACTGCAGTTTTTGGAATTTAAGGAGAACCACAGTGCTATTGGAAGAGAAGTTCCAGGATCTTGGCAGTGACAGTGAAGGGACAGCAATGTAGTTCCAAGTCAAGATTGTTTGTGGTTTGGTAGGGCACTTTGCCAGTGGTGATATTCCCAAACATCTGCTGTATTTGCTGTTCTAGCCGATAGGGACTGAAAATTTGGAAGATGCATTTGAAGGAGCCTTGATGACTTACCACAGTACATCTTATAGCTGGCAAACACTTCTGTCCACTGTGCGTGGGTGGTGAAGGGGGTGAGTGCTGAAGGTAGTTGGTGACAGGCTACTCAATTGGGCTGCTTTGTCATGGATGGTATCAAACTTCTTGAATGTAATTGGAGCAGTACGCATAAGGCAATTGGAATGTATTCATCACACTCATGACTGGTGCTTTTCAGTTGTGGATGGACAGTGGGATGCAAGAGGTGAATAATACACTACAGAATTTTTTGAATTTGACCAGCTCTTGTGGGTTCACTATTTATATGTCAAGTGTAGCTTCTTGTTTATGTTAAGCCCTGGATGTTTTTAGTGAGAGATTCAGCAATGGTAATGTCAAAGGGCAATAGTTAGATAGTCTTTTGTTGGGGCTGTTTATTGATATATCGTGCTATTTCTACTATGACAAGTGCATGGCACTGATAGTATTCCTGAGATCAATAGCTTTGAGGTCATACTTTTCAGCTTGCTTCCTAACTTCATATATTCTTCTTTAGGACCTCATCTCTTTTTTTCCACCTATGTCTTTTGTACCACTGTGTACCATGATCACGGTCCCTGTTCAGGATGTCCTGTAGTTGCTCTGAGACATCCTTGACCCTAGCATCCGGAATGCAACATTCCATCCTAGAACCTCATTTGTGGTCTGAGAAACACCTATTTATTCCCCTTACAATTGAACCCCCAGTTGTATTGCATGTCCACACTTGATGCTCCACCTCTATGCAGCAGAGCCAACTGTGGTACCATGAACTTGGCTGTTGCTGTTTTCCGCTGTGAAGCCATTACCACACAGTTTCCAAAGTGGTATGGAATAGTCAGGGGATTCTTACCCTACTTGCCTTGTTTCTTACTTGCCAGATTATTGTTGCATTTAAATGCTACCATCTTCAAGGTGGGATCCAAACATAGGTCCCCAGAACATTACCTGAGTCTTTGGATTAATACCAATGAGCCAGGGCCCTACCATAATAACTGCCTACAAGTGCCCGGCAATGTCATCCAACAAAAGAGAATTCAACTTTTGCCTAGTGACATTCAATAGCATCAGCATCACTGAATCCTCCATTATTAACATCTTGGCCATTACCATAGATGAGAAACTGAATCAGTCCAGTCATACAAATACTGTGGTTACAAGGGCAGATGAGAAGCTGGGAATTCTGCAGCAAGCAGCTCAACACCTGACTCCTCAATGTCTGGCATCATTAACAAGGTACAAGTCAGGAGTGTGACAGAATACTCACTTCCCTAGATGTATGCAGCTCCAACAATACCCATCTGGGCAAATTAGCTTGCTTGATTGACACCCCATATGACATCTTCTACATTCACACAGTCCATCACCAATTCAGTGACAGCAATGTGTACCATTTAAAAGCTGTGCTGTATCAACTCATCAACATTTCTGTGATAGTATTTTCTAAATATGCAACCTCTGTCACCAAGAAGAACAGGAACAGGAGATGCACAGGAAATGTACACCTTGCAAGTTATTTTACTCCAAGTCAAATACCATCTTGGCTTGGAACAATGTCAAAGTCCCACAAGCAGCACTAACTCAACAACATCAGGTGCTTCAAGCCAGACAGGACCTGAATGGCACCTAGTTTCCACAAGATGAGGGCTCGTCACAGCAAGCAATTGTGGAATGCAAAGTAATCAGTAGTCTCCATGTTCCCATTTCAATTGCATGATGGGGGTGAACTGCAACTTCTATTTGTTTTGTTTGTGTTCCCTTTTGCTGACTGTAAATAAAAGCTCATGTTTGGAATTGTGTGATTGCTTACCTGTATGTGATGTTGCCCTATTCAACTATGGCAAGATGCAAGTTTACAGTGGGCATTGGCAATAGAGAAATGACAGAATGTAGGTAACTAGTCTGTGTTTTCTGGTGGTTAAAAACAACTGGAGTGAAAGAATCAGGTTGAATGCACGAAGGATTGTCAGCTTATCATATTACACATTTGATGGCAAATAGAATGTCTTTTGGCTTTACAGCACTTATCCTGTTAATAACATGAGTGTCTTACTTAATTACTTCATCACATCATAAAATGGCTAGATTCACCTGTTGCTCAAATTCTTGAAGATTTGTACCTTCCTGGGTAACTTGTAGAGTTGTAGAGTATGCACATGTAAGAACCAAAGGACGTCTTAATCCTATTCATGCGTTCACAAAATGTGTA
This sequence comes from Hemiscyllium ocellatum, assembly GCF_020745735.1. Taxonomy (NCBI): domain Eukaryota; kingdom Metazoa; phylum Chordata; class Chondrichthyes; order Orectolobiformes; family Hemiscylliidae; genus Hemiscyllium; species Hemiscyllium ocellatum. The sequence goes on along the minus strand of NC_083430.1, from coordinate 7,307,934 downwards.
GCAAACATTGATCTGATCAAGATAACCATTACTCCACAGCCTATTTCAGCATCAAGCTTACATGGTGAGCTAATGGTTCTGGCCCTGTTTACATGTTTGCCTATTAGGCTAATCCTATCGCACATGGAGCTGTAGGAATCCCAATGTGTAAGCAACCTGTGAAATTAGCCTTTCAAGAAGCTACACATTTTCATCCATTGGGCTCTGTTCTCTGTGCCAAAAAAATCCTTTTCTGGGTATTGTTCTGTGTTCAGTTGTGGGAACCTAATAGCCAGATCCTAATAATCTCCATGACAATCTCAATCATATGTCCACATTGTAACCAAATGGTACCCCTTTCTTCTCATGCAGTATAAATTGTTGTCCTCTTTGAAATATATTTTTTTCTGTCTGTCCAGATGAGTGCAAGGCAAAGTTTCAAACAGCTTGTCCCTTTTGCAAGAATACTCAAGCTCTGTATGACTAAACCAACTAATTATCATATGCTCTCTTGCTCTAGTAGAATTGATTTCAACTCTTTTTAAGGTGATGGAAAATGGGGTCCATGGAACCACTGGAGTTTGTGTTCCAAAACATGCGACAGTGGCTGGCAACGACGTCTTCGTATGTGCAAAGGGACAAGTGTCAAAGGCTACCCATGTGAAGGATCAGGGGAAGAGGTCAGAACATGCAATCATAAAAGATGCCCAGGTATAAGAATTATCCTTATTATCACTTATTTAAATGCATACTTAAATTTCTTTGCTTATTCCTTTTTACGACATAAACCATTTTGGTTCAGGATATCACTTTACATTCTATCTGATGGTAATTCATAATAATCAGATTAAAGAGTATACCTCTGTTAATGCCATAATAGGTAAATAGCATGCATTCTCCAATCTCTGGGGACACCATAATTCAAATTGTGCATATGCACAGCTTGCACTCGTGCTGTACGATTTAAGATGACATTATTAATTACAAGAAATAGAGATTATATGTAGAGCTGAAAATCTTTCTCTATGTCTATGTTAGTATCCCTATGGGACTAAATGTTTATAGCAACATCGTGATTTTTTTCACCCTTTGAATTGTTTAATTTGTCCTTGTGAAGAAATACCTGATCCTTGGCATCTGTCCACAATGTCAGGAGCTGTCATACATCAGTCTCCACTCATACTCTCAGGTTGTTGTTATTTTTACTTCCACTCTGAATTTTCTATATACAGCCTGGTTTACACTATATTATCAACCTGTTATCCAACATGTGCACATTTATTCTGCTTTACTTTATTCTATCCCTTCTGCTATTCAGACAATACTGCCCTTGTTTGAGCCACATTTCTACTTTGATCATTATATTTGTATTCCACACAACAGTGCACCTATACCTCATGTTATAACCAAGTATCTGGCAAACTTCCCCAGTTTGTTCAAGACATACCAAACTGGGTAGGGAGGGATGAGTTATAACCCCTTCTTATTCAACCTCCTTCTTGGCGGGCTGCAACAAGCTTAACTCAAAAAGTATCCCTTCCTACGAAACAGGATTTGAGAAATACCTTTTTCACCAGAGAGTGAGGACGATCTGAAATGCATTGCCTGGAAGGTTGATTGAGGCTGGTAACCTCATGATCTTTATAAAAGACTTGCATGAACACTTGAAGTGTCAGAACATTCAAGGCTATGGGTCTAGTGTGGGAAAGTGGGACTAGTGTAGGGGAGTAACAAAAGAAGCTATGTCTAGGTACTTTTCTACCTAAGTCTGCTGTTAATTGACAATGTATAAATGTTTCACTATACTCATTAAGTATATGTGACAGTGAAGGCTATTCTATTCTATTCTAGTGGTGTATTTTTGGTGATACAGACTCAGTAGGTCAAAAGGCCTCTTCTGCATCATGTAATTCTATAATACATTTCTAATAGTCGAAAATAGGCTATGGGCTATGTTTTCTGAGGAGAGGCAATTTCACTGCTCCCCTCGTTTTCTATAGAAAGAGGGGACCTTCACATTTCCGAGACGAGATTCTGCTCAGGAACATAGAGCCATGCTTCAGTTCTGACAGAGCTTTCATAATGCAGGATTATTGGGTCAAAGCAAATTATCATCAAGCATAGGTTGACCCTCTGAGATCTAAAACCAAAACACCTAAAGAGGAAGAACCTCGTGCCATAATCTGTAAAAAGAATGTGAAAAGTGGTGTAATCTGCTTTTCAGCAACTTCTCCTGGTTAAATAAAATAAATCTCTGGCACGCACTTTAAAATCAACAAATAACAATTTGTATCTAACCCGAACAGTGAACAATTTATCTAAACTATTAACAAACTGAATAAATCCCTTCTAACTACTAAATATTCCCGAATAAAGCAAGATTCTAATGGTATGCTGTCCCAATAAATACAAATCCCACTCATGTATTAAAAAAAGTAGAATTTAGTCTCTCAGGATTACAGCCAGGCTATGTGTCTTCTGGAATGTTCTGTGCCTTTTCTGTCGCTTCTTCTGTCAGAAATATTAACTAGTTGTGTTCTTGGTACCATTACTATTTAGACGGTGCTTTCTATAAGGCATAGAGGAGACTGCGAGAGCCAGGAATTCTCTCTCCAGTGTTGAGGGCTATTAGCTCTATCAGATAGCAGTCACCTCTAGGGTCTTTGTCCAACTGCCCCTTTCCTTTTATACCCTTGATGACATAAATCAATATTCCTTACAATAGGATTGGTCCTATGTTGTCAAAACCATCAGACTTAAGTTTAATACTATGTATCTATGTATCTGACTCAAATTGATAGGCTCTTGAACTGAGCCAATCATCTTGGTAAAAACTGCTGTTTGGCCTGCTATGTGTATGATCTTTCAATACAAATCTTTCAATTCAGGTGCTCGGTGTACTTGCAAACTTTCAAGCTGCTGACAGACATCCATTTTAAATCTCTAAACATAGAAAAAGCAGACAGTCCTTTAAAGGGACAATGCAATGCTTTCCCCCTCCCCAAATTCTTGTCTCCCAATCTACCAGTACTCTGTCCAACTTTGCAACAAAATCATACCTCCTTCTCACAGCAAATAGCTACCGTCTTCTGAAATTTAAAAGGTTCAGGCAACCTTTTTGACAGCTACTGTTAAAAGATAAGTAAATGAGATAAATGTAATGTTAGATATGTAAGGTCCCAAATGGGTATGTTAATAGAATGGCAGGATGCCAGGTAGATAGGAGCAGGGTGGGAGTTGTGTGACAGATGGGTATCGGATATAGTGTCAGGTAGGTTCAATGCCAAGTGGGAAGTAGTTGATAGGAAGGGGGGGCCAGGTAAGTTATGCAGTGTTCATGCGGGGTAGGTTGGGGTGGTGAGAGAAATCACGATTGGCAGAGAGTGCGCAAAGAATGGGTATTCAATTCATTGGCAGTGGACTCAGAGGGTTTCAGTGTTGGTTTGGTTTGGGTGGGAGCTAGTTGGAGGTTGTATTCCAGGCATGCTGGTTTCAACAAAGGCAGAGGGCATTGGGGTTTTGGTCTGGGAGCAGGAAAGATGGCGTAAGACCAACACTCAGTGTTGGGTCCCAAGGGGCATGTCCAGGGAAGAGGGTGTAAGTCTCCAGAAAGTGGGTATCAGTTCAGGGAGATGTCAGGTCTCTAGAAACAGGTATTGGGGTAGCTAGGGATTATCAGTTACAGGGCTGGAGCATGTCTGGTCTCAGAGCATGTTGGCAAAAGGCAGTTATGATCCTCAGGGCGAGGGTGTTTGGTGTCAGGTCCCTTGACAGTGGGTGTCAGCATGCAGGGAAGATGAGATTGTGAAAGTGGGAGGAATGTCATGTTCCCAGTGAGAGTGTTGGGTTCCGGGGAAGGGGAGTTGAGTGTCATTTCAAGACCTAATGGATGTAAATGATCAGGGTATGGCATAATTTGTTTGGGGGGGTTGAGAGTGGGAGACGGAAGTGGTGTGAGGCCTGTTAAAGAAGTGTACACTTCGAGAGCGTTCCAAGCATTGAATAATTGTCCATCATGGGATCCATCTTCCCATCAATTCCCACACAGTCAACTGAGTCCAACACATGGCATAGAATCATAGAATCCCTACAGTATGGAAGCAGACCGTTTGGCCCATTGAGTCTACATTGACTGTCCAATGAGCATCCCATCGAGACCCAACCATCTACCCTAGTCCTATAGCTCTGCATTTCCCATGGCCAATTCACCTAACCTGTACATCTTGGACTCTGGGAGGAAACCAGACTACCTGGAGGAAACCCACGTAGCCACTCGGAGAATGTGCAAGGTCCATGCAGACGTGCAAAGTCATCTGAGGCTGGTATTGAACCTGGGTCCCTGGCACTATAAGGTAGCAGTGCTAACCACTGGTCCTGACCCAGAAATTTAGACTACTCTTCAGCAATCGCTGTCTTTTTATTGGAAAGACTGGGCCATTGTCTTTGTTTCTCTATCCACAGGTACCGCTGAACATACTATGTATTTCTAGCATTTTCTTTATTTCAGATTTCCACAATCCTTATTATTTTTTAGTTTTGCACTACTTGCTTAAGCATTTATGACGAATTGGCAGTCACCCATTTTCTTGCCATCTGCATACCTTTAACTGCAAGTTAACTATGTTGTCAAGGTATGCTAACCATGTAGCTCTCAGCAGATGTATCATAGTGACGCCAGCTGCCAGCAAGGATAAGGATCTTCAACTCATCCAGCTGGTGATACTTCTGGCATGTGTGGTTTTCTTGGATACAGTAAGCTTTCCAGAATTCACAAATGTGCATTCGAGGAACTGTAGAAACTGTATTTATTAAGTGAACTAAATGTATTAATAATTTCTTTTTAAAAAATTAAAAATAAAAGAGAAAGAGCATGTAAGATTTAGGAGACTGAAATGAAACAAGGCCTTTGAAGAATGTGCAGAAGGTAAAAATATCTTAAACAAGAAACGGTCTTCGTAAATACTACTAAGGCAAATCCCAAAACATTTTATACATATTTTAGGAGTAAGGGGTAAGTAGGGAAAGAATAAGTCCACTCAGTGTCAAAGGAAGGAATTTATGCATGGAGCCAGAGGAAGTGGGTGAGGTTCTTAATAAGTACTACACATCGGTATTTACTGAGGAGGACATGAGTGATGGTAATGTTAGGGAGGGGCATGTTGGACATCTTGAAAAACATTAAGGTGGATAAGTTCGCACTGCCTGATGGGATCCATCCCAGGAAACTGAAGCATACAAGGGAGGAGATTGCTGGGGCCTTAACAGAGATCTTTGTATCCTCTTTGACCACAAGTGAGGTCCTAGAAGACTGGAGAATAGCCAGTGTTGTTCCTATGTTTAAGAAGAGCAGCTGGGTGAGCCTTATAGTAGTGGTAGGAAAATTATTGCAGAAGATTCTTGGAGACAAGGTTTACTTGCATTTGGAAAAGAATGGACTTAATAGGAATAGTAAGCATGGTTTTATGAAGGCAAGATTCACTTGAATCCTGGCCATCATGTCGGACAGGTGTCATCTTAAACGAGGCTGCGGTTGGATTTTTGAGAATGCAAGGCTAGTGAGTTCAACTTGGAGCTACTCAAAGTCATTTCTTATCGAAGACTACTCAGGATGGTTGATATGTTAGCTGAAAGGAATACTCAACTTTCTCCCAGGTATTCTTCCCTTATGTGGCAGGCAGTCAATTGTGAATAATTAAACATACCCTTCTTTATTTAATTCTTTAGGTATCAATATAAAACATATTTGTTGCAATATTTATTCCTTACTTCATTTTAATTCACATTTAATTGAAACTTTATAAGTTTTGCTTGAAACAAATATCAGTCCGTTTCAAGTGAAGTGACTAATGTTTCCTCTCAGTATAGATCTTGCCTTGTGGTTCTTTGTCTCTCTGAATAGAACTTTAGGGCATGTACTTCGCAAATGTTTGTCTGGAGTGGTCAATCCTGCAAAATCCTTTGTGCTGGTAACTTTTATTCCAATGTGCTCTCAATTTCCAGAAGCTTCTCTGGCATTTAGCCAGAGAACTGACCAAACCTGATCACAATGTTTGATCCCAGCCAATGGAGTTTACTGGTTTACTCTCACATGTAAAAATCAAATTGTAAGCATTCATATAACACATTCCATTTAAGGTAATATTGATGCCAGTGTGCCCAGCAGACCACGATGACAGTTCCCTTATTTGGTCAACACAGGAAACAGTGGGTCACAGACTAAAGAAAGTAGGAGAAAGTGAGGACTGCAGATGCTGGAGATCAGAGTCAAGAGTGTGGTGCTGGAAAAGCTCAGCCGGTCAGGCAGCATCCGAAGAGCAGGAGAATTGATGTTTCAGGCATAAGCCCTTTGTTAGGAATCCTCATCCTGACGAAGGGCTTATGCCCGAAACATTGTTTCTCCTGCTCCTCAGATGCTACCTAACTGGCTGTGCTTTTCCACCACCACACTCGTGTCACAGCTTAAAGGTCAAGTCGCTACATGTTTTGGCTACAGTTTTAATCTAGGTCAGAGTTTAAACTAGTTTAACAAAGTCTCAGTATGCTTGACTGTAGCTCTTAATCAGTCTTACAGCCATTTCAGCTACTGGCCACGTGCCCACATAGAAATCTACAAAATTCTAACAGGACTAGACAAGATGGATGCAGGAAAATTTTCCTTAAGTTGATCCCAGAACCGGCAATCACTATCTAAGGTTACAGAATTAATAATTTCGAACTTAGGGCTTGGAGGGAGGCAAATGTTATTCCTCTGTTCAAGAAAGGGAATAGGGAAATCCCTGGGAATTACAGACCAGTCAGTCTTAATCAGTGGTAAGCAAGGTATTAGGACAAAGTGAGGACTACTGATGCTGGAGGTCAGAGTTGAGAGTATGATGCTGGAAAAGCACAACAGGTCAGGCAGCATCCCAGGAGCAGAAGAATCGACGTTTTGGGAGTCAGAAGAGCAGGAGAATAGACGTTTTGTGAGCAAGGTATTGGAAATGATTCTGAGAGATAGGATTTATGACTATTTGGAAAAACATAGTTTGATTAAAGAGAGTCAGCATGGCTTTGTAGGTCATGCCTCACAAGCCTTGAGTTCTTTGAGGATGTAACAAAACAATTTGACAAAGGTCAAGCAATGGGTGTGGTGTATATGGATTTCAGTAAGGTATCTGATAAGGTTCCCTGTGGTAGGCTCATTCAGAAAGTTAGGAGATATGGTATACAGAGAAATTTGGCTGTCTGGTTACAGAATTGGCTGGCTGAAAGAAGACAGCGAGTGGTAGTGGATGGGAATTATTCTGCATAGAGGTCAGTAACCAGTGGTGTCCTGCCGGGATCTGTTCTTGGGCCTGTGCTCTTTGTAGTTTCTATAAATAACTTGGATGAAGAAGTGGAAGGGTGGGTTGGTAAGTTTGCCAATGACACAAAGGTTGTTGGTGTTGTAGATAGTGTTGAGGTCTGTTGCAGCCTACAACAAAACATTGACAGGATGCAGAGCTGGGCTGAAAAATGGCAGTTGGAGTTCAATCTGGATTCATTTTAGAAGGTTGAATTTGAATGCTGAGTACATGATTCTTGGCATTGTGGAGGAACAGCAGAACCTTGCTGTCCACGTACATAGATCACTCCAAGTTGCCAAAGTTGATAGGGTTGTTAAGGAGGCATATGGTGTTCTGGGGGATTGAATTTAAGAGCCGCGAGGTTTTGCTGCAGCTCTATAAATTCTGGTTAGACCACATTTGGAATATTGTGTCCAGTTCTGTTCGGAAGCATGTAGATGCTTTCGAGAAGGTGCAGACGAGATGTACCAGAATGCTGCCTGGATTGGAGGGCTTATCTTATGAAGAGAGGTTGAGTGAGTTAGGGCTTTTCACACTGGAGAGACGGAAGTGAGGTGACTGGATACAGGTGTACAAGGTAATGAGAAGCATAGATAGAGTAGGTAATCAGAGACTTGTCCCCAAAGCAGAAATAGCTGTCACGAGCGGTCATAATTTTAAGGTGATTGGAAGAAGGTTTAGGGGAGATGTCAGAGGTAGGTTTTTTACACAGAGTGGTGGGTGCATGGATCTCTCCTGTTCCTCAGATGCTGCCTGGCTGGCTGTGCTTTTCCAGCACCACACTATTTGACTCTGAACTCCAGCATCTGCAGTCCTCACTTTCTCCTGATCTTAGATCAAGATAAATGCTTGGCACAACACCGTGGGCCAGAGGGCCTGTACTGTTTGTGTTCCATGTTCCAAGACTGAGTCTAGGAGAAATTTCTTTACCCAGAGAATGGACAACCTGTGGAATTCGCTACTACAAAAGCAGTTGATTCCAAAACATTGCACGATTTCGAGAAGGAATTGGATATTGCACTTGGGGATAGAGGAATCAAAGGATAACAAGCAAACGCAAGAACAAGCTATCGAGTTGTCTGATTATCAGTGACCATAATGAATGGTGGAGCAGGCTTAAAGGGCTAAATGGCCTATTCCTCCTATTTTCTATGTTTTATGTCTTCCCTAAAATGTCCTGGATTGCAAATTGATTAATCATGGATGTGGTGAAGCTTGATCCTGTTCTTATCTGGTTTTCTAACAAGCACATTGTCAAGAAGTATTCACTGGATAGCAACTGGCTTTTTTCCTTTAATCACATACCAGCTAGTGTAAACTCTTGGTTTGTACAAGATGAGTTATTTCAGCGACGTCAAGCATCTTGTTTGCTTGGAGTGGCTTAAAACTGTGCAATGTAATGTTGCATCATTGTTCAATATCATACTCCTGTTTGAAAAAAATGGTGCAAGGATATATTCAACAACTACAAGTCAGTCAGTTTAACCTTGCTGATGGCAAAACCTTTTGGAATTAACGGTCATTTAAATGAATCAGTCATTTGAAAAGTCAGTGTTAAACAAGTTAATTTAAATAAATTAATTCTTGACTAAATTAACAGGGGAGTATTTAACCAATGTGTTAGGTGCATTCCTACTTATTTTGACATCTGTAATATATAGACCTTTATTTTTAACCAGTGTAAGGGCACATTAGGCTTTTTCACAATAATTAAGCACTGTGTTAAACATGACTGTTGTCATTAGACAGACAGTTAATTAGTTTACAGAATGAATAGGAAAATAATGATGTGAACTTCGACTCTCATTTGTGACAATATTATGGCTTTAAGTGTTGTATTTGAGGTTTTTCTCTGTGAAGAAAGTTTGAGACAGAAGTGGCAAGTAGTCTGCTCAAAATCTAACAAGGAAAATAGCTTGTGAAGCCCTTTTTTTAAACCAGTTGTTTTTCTTTGAAACAGTAGAAGCAGTCTGAATGGATGGGGTTAAGATCCCACAGAACTAGGAGTTTTTTTTAGTTTTACCCTTCAGTAGCAATTGTTGCTGGGGTCTTGAAGCTGATTATAGAAGCTCTCTCTGTGGCAGCTAAGAGCTAGGGATTCTCTTCCTGCTGCTAGAATTGCAGTGTAAGGCAATCTGTTTTACTGAATTTGCCTTTACCAAGGCTGTGTTATATGGAATGTTGTCATTATTGGAACAACTGCTGTTTAGTAGTTAAATAATCTATTATTCTGTTAAGTTTTCCAGTAGAGTTCAGTTATTCCAATTCTTTTTGTTTTATTTTAATTATAGTGTATGAATAAAGTGTGTTTTGTTTCAAGACTGGTAGTTTGACCTTTCGAATTGCTTCTGGAATGTAAAGTCTGATACTTACCTAAAAATGAAAAGGTTAGGTTCTAGGCTGCTGTCTTCATATATTTTAAGGGGATTTAGTCTTGTCCGTAACAGTTTCATTACTAAATTTAGATTATTAAAGTCAAGCAAGGTATTCTGAAATTAATGCATGCTTATCACTTTAAGGATTGAGGTTAAACAGGTGAGACTTTACTCTAATATCCTTTGCAATACCTTATCCTTTCACTAATACTAACTGATGTTACTAATTTTGCTTTTTGTGTAGCTCCCCATGAAATGTGTAGGGATGACTACATCATGGCAATGACCTGGAAGAGGACTGTAGCGGGGGAGCTGGTTTATAATAAGTGTCCTCCAAATGCAACAGGTAATATGTCAGCAATGATATTACATACCTCACAAAGAAATCGTTCAACAATTTTAATTACGTTATTGCACAACAATCTGTTTCCAATGACAGTAATTCAGTTAGTGCATGTTAGTATTTTAATAAGGTGAGAGATAGGCTGCTGCAAATTCAGGTTAATTGTCATTCACAAAACTATGCATAACAATGAAGATCTGTTTGTTGATAATTTGGGGTAAGATCTAAAACCAGAAATCTCTGGTTTGACTGTACAAACTGATAACTTAACAGCCTGAATGATCTCCTCTTGTGCTTTAAAACCTTTTTCTGAGATATAACCATTATATTGTTATGTGGAATTTTAAAAATTAAATGGATTCCAGTTTCATAGTCAATTAGTTAACATCCTTGAATGAAATACAATGGAGCATTAGGATGAATTTGCTGTGTAAAACAACATATAGCTACAGCAATAGTTTTCATTTATGTAGCACCATTAAATCAAAAAATAAAATCCCATGGTACTTGACAGAAGTATACGAAAAATGAATGGTGAGTCAAAAAATGTGATATTTGATGGAGATAACTAAAAGCTTGGACAAACGATTGAGTTTAAATTATGGTCTTAAAAACTGCAGTGAACACTTTTTTAACATGATAAAATTTTGCAAGGAAAGGAGCTAGAACTAAGATGAAGATGACAGCACCAGACACATTATCTATTTTGCTGCTCAGAATGCCAGAGGCTAATAGTTTGAAGGTTCATTTAGTCACTCACACTGGTCCAAAGTAGTCATCACATTTTCTATCACCAATGACATTTTCTCCATCACATCCCATCACCACTGACAGAAAACCATCCTCTATCCAAGCATTGCACCTCCATCTGTTCGTCCTATCATATTATTCCTGAAAATTCATCAACTAGCAATTGACAACTTAATCTTTGCCTGCTAAGTATGAAATTAAGAAATTGGAATGGGATACAAATTGTAATGCATTTTCTGGTAACACAAGAAAGAATGGGACTAAATAATATATTTTAATGGAAGTTCATGTCCTCACATTTTAACTGCAAAGATTTGCTTTCCCTATCCCTATTGATCCTGTGCAGTAAAACCTTTACTGCTTCAACAAAGGTAAAGCAAAGTTACTTTGATCCCTATTCTGCCTTCTAAGATTCTCGCAACTAAGGACCTTTGGGAATTAGAGGTTGTAAGAATCCCACCAAAAAGTGCTCCACATCCAGCTATACAGGAGCAGGCTGTATTATTGCAGTGTGAGGCAAGATATCATGCATTAATAGAGAGGATGGGGGCAATGTGTGACACTTGGGAATATTTTAAATCAAGTCAACATTCTCATATCCACTTTAACCATCATCCTTCTCAGGAATGTAGGAAAAAAGAGCATAAGTAGGCCAGCCAGCCCTTCAATCCTGTCCGCTATTTCAATAGATTATGATGATTTCCCAGTTGGGGGTATCTTCTAGATGCTTGAGCCAAAGGAGACATCAGTCCTGCGACAACCCTGTTGAGCCTTATAGACCAGCAGCACATTATTCCTGCCTGATTGTGCAGAGCAACCTGAAGTCCAGAGCTGCTCTTGAAAATGTTAAAATGTCAGTGCCAGTATTTGCAGGGCTACTGTCAGTAGCTGCACTGATTTCAGTGTCTTGACTCCAGTTCTATGAAGGATTTACTTCATGAAACCATAAATACTTAAGTTGATCCCTATTATCCACAGTAGTGGATTACAGACTTTGACTGGCAGTACCTCACAACATTTTCATATGTTCAGCATTTCTTCAGCTGAGCAGGACGAGAGAGGTCTATAATCACCAACACAGACTATTCATTACTGTCCTTATTCACACCTTCTGGCTATGTGAACTTGTGACATTCACCAGATCAGATCCCAACTAACGTTAGCACATATTATAGTGGAAGTATCTACACTGGAGCTGGTTAGCTCAGTTGGCTGGACAGCTGGGTTGTGATACAATGTAATGCTAACACCATGTATTCAATTCCCACATCAGCAGAGGTTATATTCTCAGCCTCCTTCTCAACCACTCCCTTCACTGAAGTGTAATGACTCTCAGGTTAAACCACCACCAGTTGTCTCTTTCTCTCTCATGAGAGTGCAACCCTATGGCAACTTCATCCTTTACCTTGCGGAAAGTTGATACATTGATGATTATCTTCCAAAATTCATAATCCGAGTTCTTACACTGTGACCTACAGATTAGAAGGAGGTAATTGTCACCCATCTATTTACAGAGGAAATGGAGTTAAAACAAGGAACTACAAATCTGTTAGTCTTACATCAGTAGTAAGGAAAATGCTAGAATCTATTTCAAAGCATGTGATATACAGACATTCTAATAATAATAACCTCAATGAGCAGTCAGCATGGGTTGGCGAATGGGAAATTGTGTTTGATGAATATTTTGGAGTTTTTAAAAAATCTTTACTAAATCCTGATTGGAACCACCCTAAGGCTTGCTGGAATAATCAATGCATTTGGAATAGAAAGTATTAGCATGGATTAATGGTTGGCTAACAGAAAACAGACAATAGGAATAAGTCTGTTCATATTATCAATAATGTGGATGCGGGGAACAAATGTAGAACTTCCAAATTTGGAGATGTTATAAATTTAAGCTGGAATTTTGGGTAATGAAGAAAATTTGGATAGGTTTAGTGATTGGGCAAGAATATAGCAGATAGAATATGATGTGGAAAAAAAGGACCTTATCTAATTTGGTATGAGAAATAGGTCTGCAGAGTATTTCCTAAATCAAAACGGTTAGAGTGCAGATTTACAATGTGTCCTGGTTGTCATTGTGAGTAAGTCACTGAAGGTTAATAAGTAGTAGTAGCTATCTACAAGGAAAGTTATTTGAATGTTAGCATTTATTCCAGTAAGATTTGAGTAGTGAGATTTTTCTCAGTTGTACAGTTCACACCTGGAGTACTGTTTGCAACTTTCGTCTCCTCAGAGTTAGTAGAGTATGGTGGGGGTGGATAGATTTCTGAACAGTAATATTGCAAAGGGAGCATGATGAGTAATAGACGTTGAAACGTACTGTCAGCTATGATCGTATCAAATGATAGGGCAGGCTTAATAGGCTGAATGGCCTACTTCAGTTTTTTTTTCAAATAGACTACCCCAGTTTTCTCCCTTCATATGTATTTTGGATTCTTTCCTCCTGAAAAGTTGTATGATAGACCTATGAGTGCCTGTGATACATCTAGGTATCAGATTGATGCAGTACACTCAGTGAAGCATTTTCATGGATTTGTGGATATTGCTGAGAATTGATTGAGCTGACTTAGGTGAAACAATATTGCATGACAATTGGGTGAGCAGTGATATAAAGTGGAAAAGAGAATGAATGATGCTGCTGAAGATTTGTATATTGTGAAATGTCATAATGGAGAACACTTGACAAGACCAAGCTAGAAGCAAATGACTCTGTAATTACGTTCACTTTTCCTTTCCTCGTCAAATAACTAAACTGCTTCGTGTTTTGGATTCAGGAAAGAGCAGCTTTACACTGTTACTGACCACCTCAGCGAGATCTAATTAGTCACAACAGTTCGTTTGTTATTTTTTAGAAACTGCACCTCTTCCTGATCTTCATCCAACAGTACATAAAGCGATGATTCATTGAATTGAGTCACAGCTTTTCATTATTCTACCTCCATCAGTGGTATCTCTTTCTCTTCATTAACATGTTCCCAACTTATTTCAGTTCCACTTTCCATTCATACTTTGAACAGTTAAGATAAAATTACTTCACACTGGTCTGCATCAGATTCATTCATGTATGTTGGAGGTGCAAATAATGCAGTTCATACAATGAGGTTCTGTCTGTCTTCAAGGTAGACATTCCACGGATCTTTAAAATTGCAATTTCCCACTACTCAGAACTCTCCCCTGGGTTAGGATTAATCTACGTCATGGAGAATTATCCCCACAATCTAGATGAGAAATTTGAGAGAGCTGAGTCAGACCATGAGGGGTATTCTGGAGGTAACAATGTGGGAGCAGCCACATAAACTAATGCTGAAACTACTCTGGCAACAGACACTTAACTGAGAGTAATTCACTGAATTTAACAACAAAGGTGAGTCATAGGAGGTTCAATGGATCAATATGGGAAAGTTGCAGAGAGGTTGAGAAAGAAAAACAGACACACTGTTATACTCATAAATTACATTCTGTGATTGCTATCTTTTTCATGGTATTACCAGGGCAGAAATCAAAACTGGAAGCTTTGGGATAAAAGGTGATGAATTGAAAAACAAGGACCTTGGAAATGAAGGGCTACTAGAGGAAAGTTTTACTGGCAAGGGATGTTGGCATTGGGGGTGGAGGTCAAAAATGGGAGGGCTCGTAATGTTTTGGCTATCCTTCATTTATAAAAAATTGTTCCCTTCCCATTTGAGCCCATAATCAAAAATACTGAAAGTTAAAACAATATGATCTTGAATTATCCAATAGCTAAACAAGACTAGAAAGACCACCTGGAATAACTAACATGTTAATGTTGATTGATCACACATCACAATTTACATTATCAAAAAAATGAGATTTGAACATGTCAAAACAAACAAATCGTTTTCATTGTACAGTCCTCTAATAAAGTCAGAGTAGTACAGCATGGAAACAGACCCTTCTGTCTAACCCGTCCACGCCGACCACGTATCCTAACGCAATCGAGCCCTATTTGTCAGCACTTGACACATATCCCTCTCAACCCTTCTTATTCATATACCCGTCCAGATACCTTTTAAATGCTGTAATTGTACCAGTCTCCACCACTTACTCTGGCAGCTCATTCCATTCATGCACCACCCTCTGTGTGAAAAAGTTGCCCCGTGTTCCTTTCACCTCTCACCCTAAATAAATGCCCTCTAGTTCTGGACTCACCCACCGCAGGGAAAATACCTTGTCTAATTATTCTATCCTTGCCACTCATGATTTTACAAACCTCCATAAGGACACCCCTCAGCCTCTATCGTTCCAGGGTAAACAGCCCCAGCCTATTCAGCGTCTCCCTATAGCTCAAATACTCCAACCCTGGCAATATCCTTGTAAATCTTTTCTGAACTTTCTCAAGTTTCACAACATCCTTCTGATATGACGGAGACCAGAATTGCACACAGTATTCCAAAAGTGGCCTAACCGATGTCCTGTACAACTGCAACATGACCTCCCAACTCCTGTACTCGATACTCTGGCCAATAAGTGAAAGCATACCAAATGCCTTCTTCATTATCCTATCTACCTGCAGTCTACTTTCAAGGAACTATGAACCTGCACTCCAAGGTCTCTTTGTTCAGCAACACTCCCGAGGACCTTACATTAAGTGTATAAGTCCTGATCTAATTTGCTTTTCCAAAATGCAGCACTTCGCATTTATATAACTTAAACTCCATCTGCCACTCCTCAGCCCATTGGCCCATCTGATCAAGATCCCATTGTATTCTGAGGAACCTCTTTGCTGTCTACTATACCTCTAATTTTGGTGTCATGTGCAAACTTACTAACCATAACTCATATCCATATCATTTATATAAATGATAAAAAGGAGTAGACCCAATACCGATCCTTGTGGCACTCCACCCGTCACAGGCCTCTAATCTGAAAAACAACCCTCCAACACCACGCTCCGTCTTCTACCTTTGAGCCAGTTCTGTATCCAAATAGCTAGTTCTTCCTGTATTCCATGAGATCTCACATTGCTAACCAGTCTATCGTGAGGAACCTTGTTGAACGCCTTATTGAAGTCCATATAAAACCCGTCCACCACTCTTGCCTCATCAATCATCTTCGTTAGAAACTTGATTGGGTTTTTTGAAGAAGTAAGACATGATTTCCCACACACAAAGCCCTGTTGACTATCCCAAATTAGTCCTTGCCTTTCCAATTACATGTAAATCCTGTCCCTCAGGATTCCCTCCAACAATTTGCCCACCACCAATGTCAGGCTCACTGGTTTATAGTTCCCTGACACTTTCTTACCACCTTCCTTAAATAGTGACACCACATTGGGCGATGTCCAGTCTTCCGGCACCTCACCTGTGACTATCGATGATACAAATATCTCGACAAGGGGTCCAGCAATCACTTGCCTAGTTTCCCACAGAGTTCTACAGTACATTTGATCAAGTCCTGGGGATTTATCCACTTTTATATGTTTTAAGACATCCAGCACCACCTCTATTTGTCACTATCTATTTCCCCACGTTTTGCATTTTCCATGTCCTTCTCCACAGTAAACACTGATGCAAAATACTCGTTTAGTATCTCCCCTGACACATCTTCTGTGGTTCCACACATAGGCTGTCTTGCTGATCTCTGTAGGGGTCAATTTTCTCCCTCGTTACCTTTTTGTCCTTAATATATTTATACAATCTCTTTGGATTCTCCTTAACCCTATTTACCAAAGCCATCTCATATCTACTTTTTGCCCTCCTGATTTCCCTCTTAAAAGTACTCCTACTGCCCTTATACTCTAAGGATTGACTCACACTCTGCTGTCTATATCTGACGTATGCTTCATTCTTTTTCTTGACCAAAACCTCAATTTCTCTACTCATCCAGCATTCCCTACACATACCAGCCTTGTCTTTCACTCTAACAGGAATATACTGTCTCTGGAGTCTCGTTATCTCATATTTGAAGGTTTTCCATTTATCAGCTGTCCATTTACCTGCGAACATTTGCCCGCAGTCAGCTTTTGAATGTTCTTGCCTAATACTGGCAAAATTGGCCTTCCTCCAATATAAAACTTCAAGTTTTAGATCTGGTCTATCCTTTTCTATCACTATTTTAAAACAGAACTCTGATTGCTGGCCTCAAAGTGCTCCCCCACTAACACCTCAGTCACCTGCCCTGCCTTATTTCCTATGAGTTGGTCAAGTTTTGCAGCTTCTCTAGTAGGTACATCCACATACTGAAACAGAAAATGTTCTTGAACAGCACTTAACAAATTCCTTTCCATCTGAACCCTTAACACTCTGGCAGTCCCAGTCTATGTTTGTTAAGTTAAAGTCTCCTACCATAACCACTCTATTATTCTTACAGATAACAGATCTTACAAGTTTAGTTAATCAATTTTCCTCTGACCACTGGGGGATCTATAATTCAATCCCAATAAGGTGATCATCCCTTTCCTATTTCTCAGTTCCACCCAAATAACTTCCCTGAATGTATTTCCAGGAATGAGTACAGCTGTAATGCAATCCCTTATTAAAAACATTACTCCCCCTCCTCGTTTGACCCCCCCGCTTTCTATCTTCCCCAAATGCATTTGTATCCTGGAGCACTAAGCTGCCAGTCCTGTCCACCCCTAAGCCGCATCTCTGGAATTGCTGTGATATCCCAGCCCCATGTTCATAACCATGCCCTGAGTTCATCTGCGTTCTCTGTTCGGCCTCTTGCGTTTGAAATAAATGCTGTTTAATTTATCAGTCCAAGCTTGTTTTCTGCTTTGTTCTTATCTGCTCTGACTGTTTGACTTGCTCCTTTTCCCAACTGTACCAGTTTCAGATTGATCTCTTTCCTCCCTATTTCCCTGTGTCCGAGCCCCCATCTTAGTAGTTTAAGTCCTTTCGAGCAAATCTCCCTGCCATCCCTCCAATTCAGGTGCAATCTGTACTCCTTGTACAGGTCAATTCTACCACAGAAGACATTCCAATGATCTAAAAAATGTGAATCCTTCTCCCCCGCACCAGCTCCTCAGCCACGTATTCATCTGCTCTATCCTCTTATTCCTACCTGCACTAGCTCGTAGCACTGGAAGTAATCTAGATGTTACTACCCACGAGGAACTCCTTTTTAAATTCCAGCTGATCTTTCTATATTCTCCCTTCAGAATCTCATCCTTTTCCCTTCTTATGTTAGTAAGTCCAATGTGTACAATGACCTCCTGCTGGTTCCTCTCCCCTTTGAGAACATTCTACACGCTCTCAGAGACATCCTTGACCCTGGCATCAGGGAGGCAACACACCATTCTGATATTTCGCTGCCAGCTGCAGAAATGTCTGTCTGTGCCTGTGACTGGAGAGTCCCCTATCACAATTAATAGCTTTGAACCCGATGTATCCTTCATTACAGAGAGCCATTCTCTGTACCAGAAACTTGTTCTTTGTTCAGAAAAGCAAATCAGAGCAGGACTTATACACTTAATGGTAAGATCCTAGGGAGTGTTGCTGAACAAAGAGATCTTGGAGTGCAAGTTCATAGCTCCTTGGAAGTAGACTTGCAGGTAGATAGGATACTGAAGGTGGCGTTTGGTATGCTCTCCTTTATTGGTCAGAGTATTGAGTACAGGAAATGGGAGATCATGTTGCAGCTGTACAGGACATTGGTTAGGCCACTTTTGGAATACTGCATGCAGTTCTGGTCTCCTTCCTATTGGAAAGATGTTGTGAAATTTGAAAGGGTTCAGAAAAGATTAACAAGGATGTTGCCAGAGTTGGAGGATTGGAGCTTTAGGGAGATACTGAATACGCTGGAGCTGCTTTCCCTGGAGCATCGGAGGCTGAGAGATGACTTTTATAGAGGTTTATAAAATCATGAGGGGCAAGGTTAGAATAAATAGGCAAAGTCTTTTCCCTCGGGTAGGGGACTCCAAAACTATTTAGAGTGGGAATTGCGAAATGTAAAAGGGACCAGCGGGATAACTTTTTCACGCAGAGGGTGGTGCGCGTATGGAATGAGCTGCCATAGGAAGTGATAGGGGCTGGTACAATTGTAGCTTTAAAAGGCATCTGGATGGGTATATGAATAGGAAGGGTTTAGAAGGTTTTGCGCGAAGTGCTGGCACATGGGACAAGATTAGATTAGGATACCTGGTCGGCTTGGACGAGTTGGACCAAAGGGTCTGTTTTCATGCTATACATCTCTATGACACTATGTGTGCAGGAAGTGTCTTTGGTTGCGAATCAGATCAGATTGCATAGATCGGTTAGAATGGCAGTGAGAGGCAATAAGTAATTTACAGGAGCTGGGGATGTGATAGATGGCAGTTGTAGGAATGGCGAAAAGCAGCAGGTACAGTCACGTAAAAGGGTTAACTCTAGGAAAGGTAGGAGGGGTAGGCAGGTAGTGCAGGAATATCCTGTGACTATCCCCATCTCAAGCAAGTATGCTGTTTTGAAAAGGTAGGGGGTGATGGATTCTCAGAGGAATGAAGCACGAACAGCCAAGTTTTTGGTACCGAGAATGGCTCTAATGTAACATGGAGTACATCAGGTTCCAAGTGATTGATTGTGATAGGGGACTGTCCAGGCACAGACAGATGTGTCTGCCACCAGCAGTGAAATATCTGAATGGTGTGTTGCCTCAGTAACATGGAAACTCTCCCTAAACTCCCACAACTGACAGGAAGAGCACGTCACTCTATTAAAAGCCGTCTTTGTTCCTTCACAATCTACTGACCCAGAATATAACACGTCATATTGCTCTAAATAAACACTACTCCAGGCTAACTTAATACTTATGGCTTATATTTTTAAAATTTAATCAAAATACGGGTCTCAATAAAACATATAATCAAGAAAGAATCCACTCTACTCATTATTGTAGATTTACAGCAAGGCTACACTTAAAAACTACGCACTTATTTCCACCTCTACTTTTGCCCACAAGGCAAATGGCATTGGGCAGACCACACAAAATCTTGGAATTGTGCCCTGGTCTACATTAAAGAGGATTTGGCCCTTTTGATAGTCCCAAGTCCTTCTTGAAAAACTCCTGGGTATTTCACTAGGACTTCAGTGAGGCAGCCATTTTCAAAATGAAAAATGTTGGGCTAATCTAGGTGAATCTTTCTTAACCAGTTCTGGCCAAACACTTGGACCTGGGCCTTTTACTATCATCAGTGGTAACTGCACCAACTGCTTCTCTTACGAGACCGGAAACAAAGTCGTACCCTTAATTTGAAACGGTTCCTCAGTCTGGCTGAGGTTTTGCACAAACCTCAAGGTTGGAGTTCCGAGTGAATCTTGTTAAAGACAGATTCTGCAACAACAGATATAGCAGCGCTAGTACCGACCTCAATGGGAATTGGGTAACTATTTAAACAACCCTTGATTTTAATTGGCTCTGCTTTGGGTGTCACTAACCAATTTAATTGTTCCAACCCACATTTAGGGGAAGTTTCCATGATGTACACTCTCCTGGTTATTGGCCTATGAGTTTTCCTGCTCAAATAAAGCCTTGCAGGTCTCTTTTGCTGTCTCGACTCCTCATACCAACAACCACTCCAATGGCTCACCAGCACAGATCCTGAAGAAATCTTTAGCCACTTGGCCAATGCCCGGCTTTGTTGTGGGGTTCTGTCTTGGGTCCCTTTGCTCAGGACATACCTTGTGTGAGGCTTTGCAATTGCCTACACGCAAGTGATGTGCCTCAAGCCCGGATAGGTAAGGGTGTTCACTTCCACTGGGATGCTCTGTAGTTTCCATGCTCCACTCGCTGCATTTTCTTATGACAAAGTCAGCTACAGTGCTTGTTTGAAGTCCAGTTGGATTTCCACTATTAGGTACTTCTGCACCGTTATGTCATTGATCCCGTATACCAAATGTTTTCTCAGCACCTCATTCAGGGATAACCCAAAATCATGTGCTTTTGCAAGTAATTGTAACCCCATCAAAAATCCCATTACAGACTCCCAGGTTCTTTAAATGCCAAATAAAACCAATAGAGGAGGTTTTGGTTCATAATAATGCTTAACCAACTCTGTCAACTTTTGAAAGTTTTAGGATGCCTCTGGGAAAGTTAAGCCCCTTATAACTAAAAATGCTGCGGGTCCACATGCAGTCAGAGGATTAATCATTACGTTTCATCTGCCACTATGTCACTTGCTTGGAAACCACACCAGTTTCTTTCCACATACTGGGTCCAGTCTTCAATAGCAGGGTCAAATGAATCAAGCTTCCCAAATAGAGACATGATGCCAGAAATGCTTACCTCCAACTCCAAGATGATAGTTGCAAGCAAGTGTTCTTTAGAAGTATCCCATTTTCTCCCATTGCCACTAAGATAACTGCACAGAGGCTGGGTCCTGTCATCAGATCACCCTTTATTTCCTAGTAGGCAATACACTAACCTCTGGCCAGACAGCTTGCAGTCTGACCTCAACCAGATGATTAGAATCTCTTCAGTTATAATTTTTCTTTGCACAGAGGCCGGTATTCCATCACCAATTCATCCTTTACTAATGCGCAGCACACTGGCTATGGCCATCTAGCTCAGAGTCAGTTGTCAACTAGTCAGCTAAAGCTTTCATGATTGGCTCAGGTAACAATCCCCAATCAAGAACCATAGTCAACAAGATCCACCTGGTCCCAACGACTACAGCGACCAAGAATATAGATAAAGACAGAGCAGTAGATGCATTTCACATGGACTTCAGTAAGATGTTCGTTGACTATGAGATTGGGATTGTTATGAAATCATGAAAGCCTTGGCTGACCAATATAACCAAAAGAAGAGGCATGAGACGGACTGAAAGCCAGAAAGGGTGTAGGTGTGGGCTACCTCAGAGTGGCCGGAATGTGGGAGGGTCAGGTGACTTGCTGGGGTGGTCTGTATTCTATGCACTGTTTCTTATCTAATTGGACTGTCTTGTATGTATTTGTTACTGCTTCTTTTGTGATGATTGAAAATGGGATTTGAGGTTTGTCCTCATTTCCTTCAAAACTGGTTGAACGGTAGGGTTTGGGGCCTGGCTTTGCCACTCCTCTCCCTTATAAATTTCTGTTTCCCTGTGTACAGCTGTTAATGTTTATTTTTTGTAAACTGTATTGATTATTAAAATTTAAAGAGAAACAAGAGATGAGACTTTCCTCAGTTGACAACTGAGCCAGTGTTTACTGCTGTTTTTGGTTTCTGTGTTTTTGGGGGAGACCTGATTCCTGAACTGGCTGATTTAAAAAGCCAGTTTGTTAACTGATATTCCTTTGTTTTGAGGACTGATTTCTAAATTGGCTGTGGAGATCAGTCAATGTGTATCAGGTGCATTTCAGTTCTCATTAGGGAACTGTTATTTCACTGGCTGGTTACAGTGCTTTTTTTTTCTTGAGAAAAAGGACTATGGTAATTTTGTGGCAGGGCTTAGCCCTTGCACTCTGTTCCTTCTTTTTGTATGTATTTTCACTTTTTGATGTTTGGACTGATGCCCTGTGAGATAATGCATCTTTCCAAATGAACTGTTCCTCTGTGGGTAGGCCTGGTCCTTTTGTGGGCAGACTAGGCCTCTGTAAAGACTGATCAGGTGTGTGTTTGTGTGTATGCTGGGAGGTGAGCATTTGCTGCATCCTGGAGTAGATTCTGCCTATTGGAGTGGGCCATCCCCTGTGAGTGAACTGTTGTCCGGTGAGTGGGCCTGGTTCTCTGTGGATAGACTAGGCCTCTATGGAGACTGAACAGTGTGTGTGTGTATGTGCTGTGGGGTGTGTGCTTGCTGCCTTCAGGAGTGGACTTTGCATACTGGAGTGGACTGTGTTCCTGGGCATGGATTCTGCATTCTGAAGAGAACTGTTTTTGGAAATGGACTCTGTGTACCAGAAGGGACTCTGTTTGTTGGTAATTGACTTTGTTTTTATTGCTAGTTGACTCTCTCGTTGGGTTTATCACCTGCACCGACTTGCGTGTCCCTGGTTCTGTCAGGCCTTACTGTGAAATGCGCGTCTCAAAAGCTGTCACCCCAAATGCCAGACGGTGGGTAGGCAGTCCTGAGAACCAGAATGTGGGTAGGTCACCCTGATGCTGGTTGGCTGTTCTGAGCTCTGTCGATCTGAGAAGGGGTAATCTGGTTGGGTTGTCCTAGATTTGGCCAGAAAGTGTGTCGGAGCGGCCGAGAGCCAGAAGATGTAAAGGGCAGGTCAAGATCTGGAAGGCTTGTCGTTCCAGAGAGGCAGAATCGGGCTATCCTAGACTTGGCTGGAAGGTTTAGTCCATGGACTGGATGGTGTGCCAGGTTGGGCGAGAGCCAGACGGTATGTACGGGTTGACCGAGAGCCAGAAGGTCGGTAGAGGGTCCTCAGCACTGTCACCCCAGGCAGGTACCAAGGTGGGCTATCCTAAAGGTGACCAGAAAGTGTGGACGGATAGTTAGAGAAGCTGAAAGGTGGGTAGGCTGTCCTGATCGCTATCATCCTGGGGGTTGGGAAAACAGAATGGGCTGTCCTTGAGGTATCAGAAGGTGTGTCAGGGTGGACTAAGAGCTGCAAGGGGCATGGAGTGGACCGAGAGCTGGAAGTGGCATAGGGCAGTCTGCCTTTGGTCAGAAGGTGGGAGGGGCAGATGGGTTTCTTGGGGTGTCTGTGACATATGCACTGTTTTATTATTCAGTTTATCGGACTGTTTGTATATGATTGCACGTACTCTTTCCTTTTTGATATGATCAGGTGGGATTTGAGGATCGTCCTCTTTTTCCCTGTGAAATGATTGTAAGGTAGGGTTTGGGAGTCTGGCTACGCCACTCCTTTCCCCTGTAAATTGCTGTTCTTGTAAACTGCTATTCATTGTAAACTGTTTGTTTTATTAACCAATACAAATTACAAACAAACAGGGGATTTTGAATCTCCTCTGTTCAGGGGGAAAGAAAATATAACCAGGAGATTAGAATCTCCTCAGTTGAGGACTGACTCTGAGCTAGCTAGCCACAGCCAGTGTACTGTGCACTAGTAAATAAAGGGTGACTAGGTGACAGGATACTAAAATAGGCAGTATTGTGATCCGTGAGGAAGGTTATCAGAAATTGTAGCAGGACCTTGATCAGCTGGGGAAGTGGGCTGAGAAATGGCAAATGGAGTTTATTATATATAAGTGTGAGCTCCTGCATTTTGGAAAGGCCAATCAAGGTAAGAGTTTCATGGTGAATGATAGGGTCTTAAGGAGTGTAGTGGAACAGAAGGACCTTGGAGTTCAGGTGCACAGTTCTCTGAAAGTGGAGTCACAGGTAGACAGGGTAGTGAAGGCGGCTTTTGGCACACTGGCCTTCATCAGGCAGGGCACTGAGAATAGAGAGGGGAAGTTATATTGCAGAAGTATTGTGTTCAGTTTTGAAAGGATGTTATTAAACTAGAAAGACTGCAGAAGAAATTTACAAGGATGTTGCCTGGACTCAATGGTTTGAGTTATAGGGAGAGCATGGGCAAGTTAGGACTTTTCTCTTTAGAGAATAGGAAGGGGGGAGACGCAGTTATAGAGGTGTATAAGAACATGGGAGGCATGGATAGGGTGAATGCATTCCATTGTTCTCCTAAGTTTGGGGAATCGAGGACTACAGGGTGTCAATTTAAAGTTAGGGGGAAAGAATAAAAGGGAACCTGAGGGACTATGTTTTTACATGTGGTTGAGGCAGGTAGATTAACAACATTTAACAGGTATTTGGACAAATACATGGATAGGAAAGTATTAGAAGGATATGGGCTAAGTGCATGCAGATTGGTCGGCATGGACCAGTTTGGGTCAAAGGACAAGTCTCTATGCTGTGGGACTCTATGATTCTCTATGACCTTCGACAGAGTTCCACGTGGTAGGCTGGTTAGTAAATTTAGATCACATGGGATGCTGAGCGCACTGGCCAATTGGATATAAAATTGGCTAGATCGTAAGAGAGACAGAAGTTGGTTTTAGAGAGTTGTGTTCGGATTGGAGACCTGTGACCAGCGTGTGTCACAAGGAGCATTGCTGAATCCAATGTTTGTCATTTATATGAACAATTTGGATGAGAATATAGGAGGCATGGTTAGTAAGTTTGTAGATGACCCCAAAATTGGTGGTATACAGGACAATGAAGGATGTTACCTAAGAGTACTGCAGGATCTTGATCACCTGAGCCAATGGGCCGAGGAGTGGCAGATGGAGTTTAATTTAGATAAATGTGAGGTGTTACATTTTGATAAGGCAAACCAGGGCAGAATTTACATGTAGGACCTTGCGGACTATTATCAAACAGAGACGTAGTAGTGTGGATACGTAATTCCTTGGCAGTGTGTCACAGTTAGACAGGGCTGTGAAAAATGCATTTGGCATCCTTGCCTTCATTGATCAGAGCACTGAGTATAAGAGTTGGAACACTATGTTGCAGCTGTCCAATACATTGGTGAGCCAGCATCCGAGGAGCAGGAAAATTGGCGTTTCAGGCAAAAGCCCTTCATCAAGAAAAGAGGCAAGGTGCCTGCAGAGTGGAGGCAGGCACCATGCCTGTATTCCTGATGAAGAGTTTTTGCCCGAAACGTCCATTTTCCTGCTCCTTGGATGCTGCCTGCACTGCTGTGTTTTTCCAGCACCACTCTAATCTAGACTCTGGTTTCTAGCATCTGCAGTCCTTGTTTTTACCTAATACATTGGTGAGGCCACTTTTGGAGTACTGTGTACAACTCTGCTCACCTTGTTATAGGAAGTATGTTATTAAACTGGAGAGCGTGCTAGAAACATTTGCAAAGATGCTGCTGAGGCTGGAGAGTTTGAGTTATAAGGAAAGGCTGGATGGGTTGGGACTTTCTTCCCTGGAACAGAGGAGACTGAGGAATGACCTTATTGAAATTTATAAAATTATGAGAGGCATGAGTAGGGTGAATATCCAAGGTCTTTTCCTCAGGGTAGGGGAATCTAAAACTAGAGGGCATAGGTTTAAGGTGAGAGGGGAAAGATTTAAAAGGGACCTGCGAGGGAACCTTTTCACACAGTGGTGGGTATATAGAACAAACTGCCAGAGGAAGTAGTGGAGCTAGAACAATTACAACATTTAAAAGACATTTTTGACATGTACATGAATAGGAAAGATTTAGTGAAATATGAACCAAATGCCGGCAGATGGGACTACTTCAGTTTGGGAAACCTGATCAGCATGGGCGAGTTGGACCGAAGGGTCTGTTTACATGCTGTATGACTCTAAACTGTATACCTGTTGTTCTTCTTTTTGAAGGTATTTTAAAAGTGTATTTGATGTACATTAACCTTGTTGATTGGTTTTGAAATTGCTGCTGGAGCAGAGAGAGTCGTAGTCATAGAGATGTACAGCATGGAAACAGACCCTTCGGTCCAACCTGTCCATGCTGACCGTATATCCCAACCCAAACTAGTCTCACCTGCCAGCACCCAGCCCATATCCCTCCGAACTGTTCCTATTCATATACCCATCCAAATGCCTCTGTGGACTCATAATCAATGATCAGGGCACTGTTTACTTAAGAATGACAGACAATCTTTACACAAAGTTTATGCAAAAATTACTTAGAGCAAATATCGCGAGGTCCACTGTTACGCAGGATCAGCTTTTGCAGGGCTAGAGACGGTAATTATATGCATTCTTCAATAGTTGACCTGGTAAAGGCCTAAATTTGACTTTATTATTTGATAGAGTATCTTCTGCCAGATGGCAGGAGAGAGAAACGTTTGAGTAAGGGGTGTGTGTCGTCTTCCACAATGCTCTTAGCCTTTCGGAATCAGTGTGTGGAGCAAATGTCTAATGGAGGGAAGAGAAACCCTGATGATTTTCTCAGCTGTCCTCACTATCCATTATAGGGTCTTAGGATCTGAGACGGTGCAATTCCCAAACCAGCCAGTGATGCCACAGCTCAGGGTACTCTCAATGAACCCTCTGTAGACTGTGCTGAGGATTGATGGTGTGAAGTGGTTTTCCTCAGCCTGCGCAGAATGTAGAGATGGGAAAGGCATTGATGCATTCTTATTCTCCAATTGTTTGTATTATAAAGACACTAATCCATAGTTTGTCCTTATTCTCCAAGGTTCAGTGAACAAAACCTTTAATTACTGGGCAATGGTATGTCTCCAATTGCTTAGTGAAGAAACCGTTATGATATTTTTGAACTTTCTGGCCTTTTGTAATTGTTAAGCACTATATCCAACATCACAATGAAACAGCACATCAACATTACGGTCAAGCACCAGACTTGCCCAGCTGATCGATTTAAATTCCATATTTGGAACATTAGAACACAGAACTTTTCAGCCCAGTATAGGCCCTTCAGCCCTCTATGTTGCTCTGTGAAACCAATCCAAAGCCCGTCTAACCTACACTGTTCCATTCTCATCCATATCCCTCACCAATGACCACTTAAATGCTCATAAAGTTGGAAGCCTAAAACCATTGCAGGCAGTGTGTTCCACGCCCTTACTACTGTGAGTAAAGAAACTAATTCTGAGTCTGTCCTGTATCTATTACCCCTCAATTTGAAGCTTTGCCCCCTCATGCTAGCCATCACCATCCAAGGAAAATGGCTCTCACTGTCCACCCGATCTAACCCTCTGATTATCTTGTACGTCTCAATTAAGTCACCTTTCAACCTCCTTCTCTCTAACGAAAACAGCCTCAAGTCCCTCAACCTTTCCTTATAAGACTTTCCCTCCATACCAGACAACATCCTAGTAAATCTCTTCTGAACCCTTTTCAAAACTTTCAAATCCTTCCTCTACTGTGGTGACCAAAACTGCACGTAACACTCCCAAGTGCGCCAAACCAGAATTTTGTACAGCTGCAACATGATTCATGGTTCTGAAACTCAATCCCTCTACTAATAAAAGCTAACACACCATATGCCTTCTTAACAGCACTATCAACCTGGGTGGCAACTTTGAGGGATCTATGTACATGGACACCTCTCTGCTCATCAACGCTTCCAAGAATCTTAACATTTGCCCAGTACTCTGCATTCCTGTTGCTCCTTTCAAAGTGAATCACCTCGCACTTTTCCACATTAAACTCCAACTTCCACCTTTTAGCCCAGCTCTGCAGTTTATCTATCTCCCTCTGTAACCTACAGCATCCTTCCACACTATCCACAACTCTACTGACCTCATCCGCAAATTTACTAACCCATCCTTCTACGCCCTCATTCAGGTCATTTACAAAAATGACAATATAGATCCTTGCAGTACACCGTTAGTAACTGAACTCCAGAATGAACATTTCCCATCAACCACCACCCTCTGTCTTCTTCCAGCTAGCCAATTTCTGATCCAAACAGCTAAATCACCCTCAATCCCATGCCTCTGTATTTTGTGCAGTAGCCTACCGTGGGGAACCTTATTAAATACCTTACCGAAATCCGTATATACTACATCAACAGCTTTACCCTCCTCCACCTGTTTGGTGACCTTCTCAAAGAACTTAATAAGGTTTGTGAGGCATGACCTACCCTTCACAAAACCGTGCTGACTATCCCTAATCAACTTATTCCAATCGAGATGATTATAAATTCTATCTCTTACAACTATTTCCAACACTTTACCCGTAACCAAAGTAAAACTCACAGGACTATAATTACCAGGGTTGTCTCTACTCCCATTTTGAACAATCTTCTAGTCTTCTGACACTATTGTTGGAGACAATGATGACATAAAGATCAAAGCCAAAGGCTCAGCAATGTCCTCACTAGCTTTGCAAAGAGTCCTAGGATCAATCCCATCCAGTCCAAGGGATTTATCTATTTTCACACTTTCCAGAATTTCTAATGTCTCCTTGTGAACCTCAATCCCATCTAGTTTGTTGTCTGTTTCTCAGTATTCTCCTTGACAACATTGTCCTTTTCCAGTGTGAATGCAGATTTTTAAAAAAATTCATTTACTGCTTCCCCTATCTTCTCTGACTCCATGCACAGCTCCCCACTACTGCCCTTGATTGGCCCTCATCTTTTTCTGGTTAGTCTTTTATCCCTTATATACCTCTGGAAAGTCTTAGGGTTTTCCCTGATCCTATCCGCCAACAGCTTCTCATGTCCCCTCCTCACTCGTCTTAGCTCTCTCTTTAGGTCTTTCTTGGCTACCTTGTAACTCTCAATTGCCCTAACTGAACCTTTGCATCTCATCCTAACATAAACCACCGCCTTCCTCTTGACAAGAGATTCAACTTCTTTAGTAAATCACGGCTCCTTTGCTTACCCACTTCCTCCCTGCTTGATAGGTGCATACTTATTAAGGACAAACAGCAGCTGTTCCTTGAATAAGCTTCACATTTCTATTGTGCCCATCCCCTGCAGTTTCCTTCTCTATCCTATGCATCCTAAAACTTATCTAATCACATTTGTAATTACCTTTCCCCCAGCTGTAGCTCTTGCCCTTCGGTGTATACCTATCCCTGAATTGTGGTCACTATCACCAAAGTGTTCACCTCCCTCCAAATCTAACTCCTGGCCGGGTTCATTACCCCGTACCAAATCTAATGTGGCCTCGTCCTGAGTTGGCCTGTCTACGTACAGTGGTAGAACCCTCCTGCACACAATGGACAAAAATTGACCCATAAAGTACTTGAACTGTAGTATTCCCAGTCAATATTTGGGAAGGTGAAGTCCCCCATAACAACTACCCTGCCACTCGCTCCTATTGAGAATCACCTTTGTTATCCTTTCCTCTAAATCTTTGGAACTATTCAGAGGCCTACAGAAAACTCCAAACAGGGTGACCTCTCCTTTTCTGTTTCTACTCTCAGCCCATACTACCTCAGTAGACAAGTACTCAAACATCCTGTCTGCAGTATAGTACTGCCATTGACTATCAATGCCACACTCCCACCTCTTTTACCATCTTCTCTGTTCTTACTAAAATATCTAAATCCCAGAACATGCAACAATCATTCCTGTCCCTGCTCAATCCGATTCTGAATGGCCACAACATCGACATCCCAGGTACCGACCCATGCAGCAAATTCACCAACCTTATTCTGGATGCTCCTGACATTGAAATAGACACACTTCAAACCGACATTTTGCTTGCCAGTGCCCTCTTGCGACCCTGAAACCTTTATTCAGATGTCCCTACTCTCAACCGCATATATGCTTGAATTGCAATTTAGGTTCCCATCCCTCTGCTGAATTTAGTTTAAACCCACCCAAAGAGCATTTGCAAATTTTCTCCCCCAAGAAATTGGTACCTCTCTGGTTCAAGTCAAGACCATCCTGTTAGTAGAGGTCCCAGCTATTCCAGAAAAAGCCCCAATTATCCAAGAATTTAAAACCTTCCCTCCTGCATCATCCCTGTAGCCATGCGTTCAACTTATCTGTCTCCCTATTTCTCACCTCACTAGCACATTGCATGGGCAACAAACCAGAGATAACAACTGTTTGTCCTAGCTCTAAGCTTCCACCTTTTGACCCCTGAATTTCTGCCTTAAATCCCCACTCACTATGTTGTTAGTGCCTATGTGGACCACAATTTGGGGCTGCTGCACCTCCACCGCAAGGATCCTGAAAACATGATCAGAGACATCATGAACGCTGGCACGTGGGAGGCAACACACCAACTGTGAGACTCTCTTGTTCCCACAGAACCTCATGTCTGTCTCTCTAACTATGGAGTCCCCAATGACTAATGCTCTGCTCTTCTCCCCTCTTCCCTTCTGAGCAACAGGGGAACAGATTCTGTGCCAGAGACCTGTACCCCATTGCTTATCCCTGTCAAGTCTCCCCACCCCCTCAACAGTATCCAAAACAATATACTTGTTGTTGGGGGGAACAGCCACTGGGATCCCTGCGCTGCCTGCCGGTTCCCTTTCTGTTCCCTAACAGCAGCCTACTGACCTCCTTCTTGTACCTGAGTTGTGACTACCTCCCTGTAACTCCTCTCAATAACTCCCTCTGCCTCCCGAATGGTCCGAAGTTTATTTAGCTCCAGCTCCAGTTCCCTCACGCAGTTTTCGAGGAGCTAGTGTTGGGTGCACTTCCCGCAGATGCATTCAGTAGGGACACTAGTGGGTTACCCTTACCTCCCACGTCATGCAGGAGGAACATTCAACTGCCACCGTTGGACAGTGAGAATAGTAGAGGTAGGTTGGAGACTCATAAAAACAAATTTCTGGAGAAACTCAGCAGGTCTGACAGCATCAAAAAAAAGAGTTAATGTTTTGAGTCCAGTCATTGTTTTCTCTCAACAGGTGCTGCCACACGTGATGAGTTTCTCCAACAATTTATATTTTTGTATGTTTCAGATTTCCAATATCTGCAGTTCTTTGTTTTATTTTTACATTATGCTAGAGATGGTTAGCAGGTTATCATGATTTTTTCATAGGGGTTTAGATGACGGAAATAAATTAGTTTTACATGTCTATTATTTTCATTATTTGTTAACAAGTTTCAAGCATCCAGAGTTAGTGATTTCAGAAAATATTGCTTGCATCCTTCCTTAATAGAAGATAATGTCAGAATGGAGACACCAAAAGGCAATAACAAAGAATTTTTAACATTACATCCACAAATTTCAATTCATCAGAGCTTGTATTTGTGAATTATAGTATTTAATTTGTCATAGTATTATAAAATAGAGATGAGTAAATGTACATACTTTGAATGTGAGTTAGATATAATGTATTTAATTACTGGATCTATATTGTTCCACCTGAAATTACAACATTTTTACATTATTCAATGTTCATATTTCATCACTTAACTTAATTGGTGACGAATTCAAATTAAAATAGTTTTCTGCTGTTTGGAATGTTACTTCAGATGAACCTTTGAAGCACATATCATAATGTGCAATTTTTGAGTTGTTACATACAGTGAATATGCATTTTTAGTAAAGCTTTGCATTTTTTAAAAACTATCATTTTGGGATATGTTTTATGCACATTGTTTTGCAAGGAAGTCACAAAGTTGTAAGTTTCAGTAACAAATGAACATTTGCTCATGCATTCATCTTTAACCATTAATTACTCCCTCATTCAGTTCCTTGCCATTGTTCCCAACATTTCTCAGCTATGACTTTTTTTATTATTTAAATCCGACATCCAACAGGTAAATTTTGAAGCTTTCCTCACCAGTAGCAAATTCTCAATTCCCCATTTTATACAATCATCGTGGATGATTTTTAAGCTAGAAATGTGCATTCACAAAACTCTAATTCATAAAAAGCAGGAAAATGTATTCACATACTATGAAATATTTGCTGGAACAAATTGAAGTAGCATACAAAATTAACAATTTTGTGTAATTAATTGTTGAACAAATTGCTTTTTTCTCAATTGTTTAAGCAATGAAATGAACAGTCAGAGAAAGAATCCAAACAAAGTACAGGAGTCAAATGCAGGCACTGGTAGCTGACAGATCAGAAGAAATAGTGGCAGGGTTTACATTCAGCCCAAAGAGCTGGGTCTTTGTATTATTAACTCCACTTTCTTATTTGCTCCCCATAACCCCTGATTCTGAAAAAGTGAGGACTGCAGATGCTGAAAAGTCAGAGCCAACAAGGATGGCGCTGGAAAAACACAGCAGATCAGGCAGCATCTGAGAAGCAGGAGAGTTGACATTTCGGGCATAAGCCCTTCATCAGGAATGTGATAATCCCTGCCTCCCTTGTCAATAAAAAAAAACTTAAATTGGCATTGAATTTCATCAGCAATCCACCTCCCTGCTTGCTGGAGAAGAGAATTCCACAAACTAACAACCCTTTGAGAAAAGGACTTGCTCTTCATTTCCATCTTAAATGGGCGAGCCCTTAGTTTTGACCGATAGATGCCAGTCTTGATTACACTACTTAAGAGAACTTCCTTTCAGTATCTAATCTTCTCAATTCATATATTTCACTTAGATTGTCTCCCACCAGTGAAAACACCATAGAATATGGTTCCCATCTGCTCAATCTTTCCACCCAAGACAACGCATTAATCCTAGGATTCAGCATATAAAACCCTTTCTAAATTGCTTCCATTTTAAGTATATTTCGTCTTAATTGTGCGAAAACTCCATCAAGTTAGTTGGGCATCATTTTCTCTTAAAACCCAGTTGACAAACATTATTAATTTTCCCTAGCGACAGTTAATTCTATCCCAAATACTTGTCTCTAGATGTTTGCCCTAGACGAGATTTAACCTGATCAATCTTAGAATCACTTAGAATCCCTACAGTGAGGAAACAGGCCATTTGGCCCAACAAGTCCACACCGACCCTCCGAAGAGTATCCCACACAGATCCATTTCCCTACTCTATTGCCCTACATTTCCCGTGACTAATGCACCTAGCCTACACATCCCTGAACACTACGGGCAATTTAGCATTGTCAATTCACCTAAGCTGTATATGTTTGGACTGTGGGAAGAAACCAGAGCACCCAGAGGAAACCCACGCAGACATGGAGAGAATATACAAACTCCACACAGATAGTTGCCCAAGGCTCGGATCAAACCCACGTCCCTGGCGCTATGAGGTGGCAGTGCTAACCACTGAGCCACAATGCTGTAATTGATCTGTAATTGCTGAGCTTTTTTCTGAACAAGTGCAATATTTGCCATTCCCTAATTCTCTAGCATCACCCAAAATCCATCGAAAGTTGAAAGATAATTGTCTGTGCCACTGCAGCTTCCACTTTCTTTTAGTATGCTCAGATACGCTTCATTGATCCTCGGTGTGTTATTAATTTTGAATATTGACAGCTATCTTATAAATTTTTAACTCTTCTTGTAATTGAGTTTCATCTCTGTCACCATGATCTGGCATCATCTGCTTTGTAGTTAAGGACACCTGAAAAGTATTCATTTAACAACTCAGCCATGTTTCTTGCTTTGTTTTTTGGCCCTTTTGTCTTTTTTGATTCCTAATCATCATTTGAAGAACACCAGAACTGATGTTGCATACCACATCACCTCACTTGAAAATATTTAGCAAATATTAGTTAATCCATTAGAAAAAGTTGTTTGCAACATTGATTTGGCCTTCATAACTTGATTCCACAAATGATCTGATGCCCCTTTCTGCTACAAAGCAGTCATTTCGACATTGACAGAGAGTCCGTCATATGCTGGGAAAAGTGATTATTATAATGACCAAATGATCTCTAATTGCATTGAGAAGTGAAATATTGAATACTAATTACATGCATTAAATTTGAACATTCTAGACGATGGTGGCCAATGTTCCTAAACTGGAGAGAACTTTTCTCATTGTATATTCTATAATATTAAATACAAATCAAAATCTAGAGATTTTTATGTCAGTTTTGACATCGTGGTAGTATTCTCCTCTCTGAGGCAGGAGGAATTACATTCAAGTAAGCAATCCAGAGAATTGGATCAATATCTAAGTTTGTTCATCAAAATCTTAAAGCATTCTTATTTCCCAAAGCAAGTTGGGAGAAAGAAAGCCTCCCTGGAAAAGACTCAAAAACCACTATTAGCAATGTACAGAGGTATAGATAGATTAGCTTCATTGGAAAATGGTTTACAAATGGAATAGAATGTGCGAAGATGTTAAGTTTTTTTGATTGACATGGGTGTTAAGTGTTTAGTGAGTCAGGCAGCAAAGTGGAGTTAGGGCCATGATTAGATTAGCTGTCATCTTACTGAAAGAAAATACAATATTGGAATAGAAGTAGACCATTCAGCCCCTTAGACCTGCTCCAACATTCAATATGATCATGGCTGATCTGTTTGTGTTTTGAATTGCACATTCCCATATCCATGACCTTTGATTGTATTGCCTAACAGGAATCTAATTTAGTTTAATTACCTCTAATTTAAACATATACCTAAATGATCTGGAGGAAATTATAAGTGGTCTGATTAGCAAGAGTGGTGGAGTTGCAGATAGTGAAGGGATTGTTTGAGAATGCAGGCAGAATATAGATAGATTGGAGAGTTGGAAAGAGAAATGGGAGATTGAGTTCAATTTGGGCAAATGCAAGGTGATGCATTTTGGAAGATCCAATTCAAGACCGAACTATACGGTAAATGGAAAAGCCTTGGAGAAGATTGATATACAGAGAGGTCTAGGCGTTCAGGTCCATTGTACTCTGACGTGGCAATGCAGGTCGATTGAGTGATCAGGAAGGCATATGGCATACTTTCCTTCATTGGTTGGCGTATGGAATACAAGAGTTGGCAGGTGATATTACAGTTGTATAGGACTTTGGTTTGACCACATTTGGAATATTGCGTACTGTTCTGGTCGCCACATTACCAAAAGGATATGGATGCTTTGGAGAGGGTGCAGAGGAGGTTCACCAGGATGTTGCCTGGTATGGAGGGTGCTAGCTATGAAAAGAGGTTGGGTAAGTTAAGATTATTTTCATTAGAAAGAAGGAGGTTGAGGGGATCCTGACTGAGGTCTACAAAATCATGAGAGGTATAGGATAGATAGCAAGAAGCTTTTTCCCCAGAGTGGGGTCTCAACTTTTAGGGGTCACAAGTTCAGGGTGAGAGAGGAAAGGTTTAAGTGAAATATGCATGCCAAGGGTGGTGAGTACCTGGAACACCTTGCCGCGGAGGTGGTAGAGTCAGGCACGACAGCATCATTTAAGTTGTATCTAGACAGATACATGATTGGGCAGGTAGCAGAGGGATACAGCTCCTTAGAAAATAGGTAAAGGTTTAGATAGAGGATCTAGATCAGTGCAGACTTGGAGGGCCGAAGGGTCTGTTCCAATGCTGTAATTTTCTTTGTTCTTTGTTCTAAACATATTTATTCACCATGCTTCCACTGCCTTCTTCGAAATGTAGGAACACATATATAATACTCTTTTGACTAAAAGCAAACAAATAACAAAATTGCTCTCGCCACTTTCAGAAAACAGGACAAATCAGCCAGTCACTGCTCCACAAATCCACTCAGAATTATAATTAAAGCAATGGAAGGCATCATCAAAAGCTCTGTCAAGTGACATTCGCTCGCCTGCAAGTAACATGCTCACTAATTTCAGTTTTAGTTCAACTATTGTCACTTAACTCCTAACCTTGCTGAACACAAGAGTGACGGTGAGAGTGACTGCACTTGACTTCAAGCTAGCATTAAAATGTGACATCAAAGATCCTTCGCAAAATGAAGGAAGGGGGGGGCTCCTCCAGTTGTTGGTGCCACACATATATCACAAAAGAATCTGGGTGTTGTTGTTGAAGTTCCTCCACCTTAGTCGCAGGATATTGCTGCCAGAAATCCTTGTGGTCGCATCCCCAGCCCAACTATTTTCCAGCTGTTTCATCAGGGCCTTCCCTCTATCACAAACTCGTGAGTGGGATGTTCATTGCTGTTAGCACCACATTCAGTACTATTTGTGATGGCAACATTCAGAGTTTGGCTGATAAGTGGGAAGTGATATTCACACCACACAAATGCCAAGCATGAGCATCTCTAAGAAGAGATAATTTAGGTATCGCCCCATGAAATTCAGTGGCGAATCTTCCCTTTGCTGAATCCTCCAGTGTAACATCCAAGATATTATAATTGACCAGAAACTGAACAGGACCAACACAGAAATACTGTGGCTACAAAGACAGATCAACAGCTGAACATTTTTGTAATGAATTTACTCATTTGATTCCACAAAGCCTGACCACCATCTAAATGGTCATGAACGTGACGGAATACTCACCTGGATGAATGCGTTCAAACATCACTTAAGAGTCACCATCCAGAAAAGGTGGCCCACTTGATTAGCATCCTATTTACCATATTAAACACTCAGATCTTCTATCACCAATACTCAATGGCAGCAGTGTGTACATCTATAAGATGCACTGCAACAAATCACCTAGGCCCCTTCAACAGCACCTCCCAAGTCTGTGATCTCTACAGCCTTGAAGTACACGGATAACAGATGCATGGAAACACCAACACTTGATAGGGCCCCTTTCAAGTCAGACAACCTTCTGACTTGGAACAACATTGCTATTCCTTCACTGAAACTGGATCAAAATCTCCTAGCTGCCTTTCTAATCGTACAATAGATGTACCTACATCACGTGAACTGCACTGGTTCAAGAAGGCAGTTCACCAACACCTTTTCAGGAAAATGAGGGGTTTACAATAAATTTGGTCTAGTTTGTGATACCCACATGCCTCAAATTAAAACAAAGCTATATTATATACATGAACAAAAAGAGTGCTTGTAGCAAATCCATCTTAAATAAATTGAAAATAATCCAATGGTTAACTTAAATATGCTGCAATATTTTAACAAGTATTTCACATGTTTTTGTTTAAATCACTTGACACAGTCCTAAGAGTTAACAGAAAAGCAGTATAGATGGATCTTTAGCTATTGATTGCAACTTCTTATTGGTAGTCAACAGTCATAGACTGCATACGTTAAGGGCATTTAAATGAGCATTGGACATACATATGGATAATAATGGAACGGTTTAGGTTAGATGGGCATCAGATTATTTTCACAAGTCAGCGCAACATCAAGAGCCAAAGAGCCTAATCTGCACTGTAATGTTCTGTGTTCAAGTTTAAAAAGCTGGCTCCCCCATGATTTTAATTAGTAGCTTGAACTGGGTGCTATTCCTATGCACTGTGATTGCTGTTGAGATTGACAGAACTATATGCAGTAGAGGGAGAACATTTATCAAATTAACTTTCAGGTTTTTTTTTGTTTCCATGATGTGTAGGTTCAGCCAGCCGCAAATGTTTATTAAATTCTCATGGAATTGCATTTTGGGGGCCACCAAGTTTTGCCAGATGTGTCTCTCATGAGTATAGACACTTACATGTATCGGTAAGTCAAATTTGCTTATATATCAAGTCAATAATGGCTTCATATTGATACTATCAGGCATTTTGGGTGCTGTTGTGCATCAAAACAGTGTTAACTAAGGATTCTGATCCATATCTTGTCCAGATTGCAGGAAATAAGCCATTTTTAGTAAATATTCTACATTAAATAAGATTAGTTAGTATAATGTTTAATATCATACAAATTGATACAAACTACAATCAAACATCACATGCAAAGGAAATTGCATAATAAACTATCACAGTATATCAGTATGAGGGAAAATTTTCAACTTTGATGCTGTTGGGAGTACTGCAGAAAAAAATTGCTTGTGATTTGAACTTAAAACAATTCTGGATTCCTCCTCTGTAATTATGAATATTGAAATTGCAATAATTAATTCCAAATTGTGCAAATTTTTCTGTTGGTACATGAATAAAAAGTTTGAATTTAAATTGTCCAAACTTCATATTATTCCATGTGTAAAGTATCTGAATGCCCCCTCTATTAATTTATGGTCCTCAATTCAAATACAACCAATAATATATTTATAGACCGCATGTAAGCAGGCTTATTATACTGTAGACTGTCACCTACCAGAAAATCATTACACCTCTGCAGCACCACGTGCTCATCAACTCTGCATTAGATCAATCACTGTCAACTACAAACTCCAACTTCAATGCATATGTAACGGAAAAGCTTCTGAGGTTATGGGTGAAAATAGAATTTCATATTCATAAACATTTTGCTATTTTACATCATCACCTGTTTAATCAACTGGCATTTAACTGCAGCTACAAGGGTGAAGTTGCACAACCTACCTTTCCATTTCACCCTGTCTGAAGAATGTTACTGTTTCCGTAATAGCTAGCATAGTACTGTACCTTTTTATTGTTCAGTGTGAAAGCATCACATGTTGAAAATCATTCACACTGTTGAAAACATTAGCTTCTATTGAACAAGAAAAGCAAATAAAAATAAACAAAAAAAGCTGCATTTGCCTCTGTGCATAAATAGTGTCGCTTTTGAGCAACCACAAAGTTATAATGTGTGAATGATCACTGCACCCAACTCCGATCTATTGAACAAAACAAAGAACTGTTCTTGCTGGAAACCTGAAACAAGAACAGAAAGTACTGGAGATACTCAGCAGGATGGTGTCTGACGAATGAAAGCAGTTAACATTTTGTGTCCAGTGATGATTTGGAGGTGATGTGTTGGAATGGGTGTACAAAGTTAAAAATTACACAACACCAGGTTATAGTCCAACAGGTTTATTCCTGATGAAGGGCTTTTGCCCGAAACGTCGATTTTACTGCTCCTTGGATGCTGCCTGAACTGCTGTGCTTTTCCTGCGCCACTCTAATCTAGACTCTGGTTTCCAGCATCTGCAGTCACAAACACTTACTACCCAAGCTGCACCACTGGCATTGTCATGCAGAAATAAGTTGAGATGTAATCTGACATAAATTGTCTTGGTTACAGCCTTGATACATTTGTGGGGTGAGGATTGAGAGATCTCACACATGTCCCCTGTTGATCCTGCAACAGTCAGTTGCATATATATTTAATGCAGCCGTTGCTTTGAATACCTGCAGCATAGGATTGCAACTCACCCCTTCAGGTGACAAATCCCACTCCAGCTGATGACAGTGTCCATGAACAGCCTCCATCTGCGATGGCAATGTGCTTCCCTCATTGTGAGGAAATTGCATTCAAAGTGATAGACCCCAGGCCTCCTGTACCTCCTTTGCGTCCTGAGCGGAAATTCAGTTGAGGAGATGGTTTGATAGCTGGTCACGATTCCAATGAGGAGAATTTCCGCCGCCAACACCACCACTGACAAACACACAGCCACCGCCGAAGACATTGCGAACGTCACATGGAATGTCACTTCCGCTCCCACGGATGTCACTGCATGCACCAAATCCGTCCCCCCTGAAGCCCACAACGTATGTCATGTCATTTGGTGATTTCACCCATGATACCATAACCTCACCGACTCCAGACACGGTCTCTGCACCCATTCCCAACTCGGGCCATACACCATGTCCTAGCCTCCAGCCCTGCAATGTTTTTACCATCACCCCAGACCTCTCCCTCACTGAGGATGAACGATCAGTCCTCAGTAAAAGTGTCACCTTCATCCCAATACAGTCCCAGATCAATGAATTCAACACATGTTGAAACATTGATTTTTTTTCTATGGCTGACTTCACCTCCATGCTAACGTTTTCCATCGTGGCTCCTGGGCTCCCACCAACCCTTCACCCGCCTTCAACATACCCTATCCACTTGTACACCACGTGCTAATCTGTTACTTGTCTTCAATCTCTTCAACTCCAACTGCTGCTGCGACATTGACCTCCTCAACCTGTCCACCCCTCTCACCCACTCCAACCTCTCCCCCTCGCAATGCACAGCCCTCCACTTCCTCCGCTCCAACCTCAACCTTACCATCAAATCACTGGACAAGGGGGGAGTTGGGCGCAGTGGTAGTTTGGTGCACCAAGCTGTACATTGCTGAAGCCAGACGCCAACTCACAGACACCTCCTCCTATTACCACCTCAACCACGACCCCACCTTCCATTAACAAATGATTAGCTCCCAGACTATCCACAATCTCATCATCTCAGGGGATCGCCCATCCACAGCATCCAACCTCATAGTCCGGGAACCCCGCACTGCCTGGTTCTACCTCTTACCCAAAGTTCACAAACCTGACTTTCCCCTGTCTACCCATTGTCTCTGCTCACTCCTGCCTCACGGAACTTGTCTCCACATACCTTGATACCGTCCTGTCCCCTTTGGTCCAAAGTCTCCCCACATACATTGGGGCACTACGCACACCCTCCACCTCCTCCATTGTGTCATCTTCACCATGGACATCCAGTCCCTGTACATGTACATTCACCATGATGATGGCCTCCAAATCCTCCATTTCTTCCTGTCCCGCTGACCCAATCAGTACCCTTCCTCCGACACACTCATTTGATTGGCTGACTGATACTCACCCTCAACAATTTCTTCTTCAAATCCTCCCACTTCCTTCAGACCAAAGGGATAGCCACGGGCACCCGCATGGACCTCAGCTTTGCCCGCTTCTTTGGCGGATACGTAAAACAGTCCATCTCTGCAGTTACACCGGCACCATTCTCCACCTTTTCCTCCACTACATTGATGACTGTATCAAAACCACCTCATGCTCCCATGAGGAGGTTGAACTTATGAACACCTTCCACCTTGACGTCAAGCTCACCTGACCTGTCTCAGATACCTCCCTCCCTTTCCTGGATCTCTCCATCTCCATTTCTGGTGACCGAATCAACACGGACATCTACTTCAAGCCCATCAACTCCCACAGCTACCTGGACTACATCTCTTCCCACTGTCCCTACTGTAAAAAGTGCCATCCCCCAATTCCCCCACCTCTGCCACATCTGCTTCGAGGAGGATCAATTTCACTCCAGAACATCTCAGATAGCTTCCTACTTCAAGGACTGCAATTTCCCCTCCCATGTGGTAACAATGTCGATTTAACAATTTCCTTATCTCCCCTCCCCCCACCTTCTCCCAGATCAAACCCTCCAACTCAGCACTACCCTTTTGAACTGCCGTACCTGTCCATCTTCCTTCCCACCTATCCACTCTGACCTATCAACACCACCCATTACCTTTGTCTACTTATTGCATTCCTAGCTACCTTCCCACCCCCCTCACATTTATATTTCAGCCCCTCACTCCATCTCACCTCACACTCACACATTTCCGATGAAGAGCGTATGCTCGAAATGTCGACTCTCCTGCTACTTGGATGCTGACTGACCAGCTGTGATTTTCCAGCGCCACACCTTTTGACTCTGATCTCTAGCATCTGCAGTCCTTGCTTTCTCCCAATCCAACATCTGTGCCAGTACCTTGTCACGAACACCATGGGTTCTAATCTTATTGAGCAGCCTCCTGTGTGGCACATTGTCACAGGCCTTCTGGAAATCCAAGTAGATCATGAGCACTGGCTTCCCCTTTGTTTAACTTTCTCACAACCTCCTCAAAGAATTCTAAGATTTGTAAAGCATGACCTCCCTGGGCAAAACAATGCTGACTCAGCCCGATTTTACTATGGACTTAAAAGTAGTCTGCAAGCTCATCCTGAATAATAAACTCTAAACCTTAATAAAGACAGAGGTCAGGCAAACCAGTGATTAATTTCCCACTTTCTGCCTCTTCCCTTCTCAAACAGGAGTGTTACATTAACCATATTCCAGTCCTCTGGGACCTGCCCTTGACTCCAGTGATTCTTGAAAGATCACCAATACCTTCACGATCTCCTCAGCTATTTCCTTCAGAATCTTGGGGCATAGTCCATTCAGTGTAAATGAATTATCCACCTTTTGATCTTCTTCAGCATCTTCTCCTTGGTGATAGCTAGTACACAAATTTCCGACCCCTGACTCATGAAGTTCTGGTATACTACTGGTGTCTTCCACTTGCAGACTGATGCAAAGTACCTTTTCAGTTCCTCAGCCATTTCATCTCCCCCCATTACAATTTCTTCAATCTGATTTTCGATGATCTAATGTACACTCTTGCCTCTCTCATACTGTTTATATTTTTAAAAATATTCTTGTAATTTTGTTTTATATTACTAGCTAGCTTACCCTCATGCTTCATCTTCTATCCCTTGTTGATTTTTTTTACTTGTCCTCTGCTGGTTTTTAAGGCTTCCCATTTATAGTCATAGAGATGTACACTGGACTTAGGTTACTGTTCTGGAAGAACTATCTTAGTTTGTTTTTTTTTAAACAAGCCCTTCAAAGAAGAAACCAACCACTCATCTGCCTCTATTTTGAAATCCAATTTCCAAGAAATGATATTGATATAAATGACAAACATTTTTCATCACTGACATTTCCTCATATTGAAATCCATCTGCTAGTTTATGTCACTTTCTTTAAACAATCAATGTCCCTGAGCAACCTTCTGCTTCCATCCACCAAAGGTGTGCATTACCTTCGATCAGCATGACTTAAACTTGGAGAGGATTCTCTTGGAAGGTTGAGACCACATTTCTCCTCCACAACATGAATAAAACTGAAGTCTCTCCTTCTGACAAAGGCAATCTAAACACTACATTAAGGACCAAGACAGGAAAAAGTACTAAGCAGATAAATAATCAGTAATAATTTTAAAATGGACATTTTTGAAATGGCATGCTGGCCTAGTTCCAGGGTCTACTTA
Source organism: Hemiscyllium ocellatum (assembly GCF_020745735.1). NCBI lineage: Eukaryota > Metazoa > Chordata > Chondrichthyes > Orectolobiformes > Hemiscylliidae > Hemiscyllium > Hemiscyllium ocellatum. Next base: position 7,265,217 of record NC_083430.1, on the reverse strand, counting down.
GGCTGTGAATCTGCATTATTGATTGTCCTTCTGCTTAGTTTTTCTAGGTCATCATTCTTCACCAGTAGACCATTCAACCTCTTGAGCATGCTTGGTTATTCTTTAAGAGCATAAGTAATCTGGTTGTGTTTTGAATTTGATATTCCCATCTTCCTCCAACAACTCTTCAAGCAGGATTATAACCTGTTAAATGCCTTATTAACAGTATGACTCATCTCATTAATATTCAGCTTCCTGTTTTACCAAATGAGACAACCAAACTTGGTGACAAGAATTCTTGACTTGGAAGTTAGAGTGCATACTATTGACCTCAACTCTTTGTTTACTCCAAAGGGCCTTGTGTTTGACACTGAGCGCCAACATCTCAGAGCAAACTTTATGTGCACTGACCAACACCATTGGACATTGGCTCTGACATGCCAGTCTCTGAGAACCCTCATGACACATATCCGATCCACTTACAATATGCTATGCACTTCAATAATGCATCTCTGGCTGCACTGGCAACTAGCACAGTCATGCTGTAAATAGGACATTGCATGCCCAGGGACACATATCCAAATTATGGACTTGCCTAAAATATATCTCTTGCTCTCATTGTACTCACTCACTACCTTATGCTAACAGTATCCTGTCTTGCATTTCCTTGACTTGCCTTGCCATTAAGCGCAGGCTCAAAACCAGGAATCTTGTCATGGTTGTCACTGGTCCTCAGTCAAGTCAAAGGGAGTGACATTCAGATGAAAGTCCCTGCAGCATAAATCAAAGGTAGCCTCCAATGCCAGTTGAAAGGCTGGGAGATGGTCATTCTGCCACTTGGGATGATTAAAGACAAGATGTCCTTCATTTATGGGTTGAGGAGCCAAATGTAGGGCAATCCACCAATGGCCTTGAACTTTCTACCCTACTGTTTTTCTCTGGAATGAGCAAGAAGCAGGTATTACAATAGATGAAAGGGGATGGCAAAGCTGTTACATTTGTTGCATGAGGGGAGATTCCTGAGCGAGTAAGTAAGCACAGGTGGCATCTAGGGTTCATGCTATCAAGGTTGAGCTAAGTAACAATGAGAAGGGAAGATGTCACAGGCATCAGTGAGGATGAGCCATGCTGGATGGTGGGTAAGTAACGGAGATGACTGTGGCATTCATGCTGCTGAAGTGGAGAAGATCATTGACAATCCAGACAGTAAGTCTGCACTGACCCTGATGGCAACCTCGCACCAGACTGACATGGTTTGGTTGCGGCCTTCACTGCTGGTCCTGAGGAAAATGCATGTCCACATCTGCACCACCCTGTCCAGCAGGGCCTTGAAATGCCTACTTGGAAAGTGGGGCAAAAATTTCCCCCTGTACTTCATGTCTGGAGTAAATGTTCGGAATAGTGCAGGCAGCTCCAAACTGACAATGTTGGTCATAGGGCAAAATTGGGCTTTCAAATTTGGCACAGATGTGAGAGAAGCCCAATTTTCTGGGAACAGAGCGGCGTGAGATGGGGCTAGTATTGATGTGAGGGATGTCAAAGGTGCAGGGTATGTAATTAATGAGGCATGTTTGGCAAGATACAGCAAGAAATCTCACTGGACTTCATGGCGAGAATCCCTTGTGATAACTTGCTCTCTGTCAAAAGATAATGCAAGATCTAGCTCCGGATTATTGACCCTGATGTCTATTCACTGATACTGCCAGACCTGCTAAGCTTTTCCAGCAGCTTCTGTTTTTGTTTTGTACATATATTTCTATTTAAAATTACATTCATCCATTTAATTTGAATGCTGCAGACATTTAAATATTGAGGTTTTTTTCTGCTTGCGCAAACTATGGCGTTATCTCTGGTGTATCTGTATGTTTCTGCACTGTTTCTTCCTGCTATGGTGATGTTATCATTACCCAAATTGCAACATTTCTCTGTTTCCCTTGAATTTACACATCTCTCTCATAATTGCTTGCCCCACTACTTAGTTCATATTCTTCTCTGCTGCCTTTATCATACGGGCAGAGTACAGGTCATAATACAGCTGGTGACTGTTCCAATTGTGCAACACACTTTCACCACTTTAAGAAAATCCTGAATAGGACTCCAAAGTCCCTTTATCCTTCAGATTTGCAAAGCTTTCCCTGTTTAGAAAATAATCTATGTCTCTATTCTTCCTACCAAAGTGTATATAACCTGAGACTTTGCTACATCAATTCTTTGCCTACTCCCCTACTCTGTTGAAGTCTAACTACAACTTTCCAATTCCTCAACATTACCTGTCCTTCCACCTACCATTGTGCCATCTGCAAACTCAACAACAATACACTCAGTTCCTTCTTCCAACAGTGACACCTGATGAACTCCACTAGTCACAGGCTGCCATCCTGAAAGAGACCTCTTTATTCCCATAGTCTGCTTCCTGCCAGTCAGTAAATCCTTTTTTCATGCCAGTACCTAACACCATGAGCATTTACCTTATTTAGCAGCCTCCTGAGCAGCACCTTGTCAAAGGCCTTCTGGAAATGCAAATAAATCATGTCCACTGCCTTACCTTGTGTAACTTGCTCATTATCTACTCAAAGAATTCTAACCGATTGGTCAGGCATGACAACCTCGAGACAAAGTTGTGCTGACCCAATACTATTTTACCATCTACTTCCAAGTACGCCACAATTTCATCCTTAACAATGGACACTCAAATCTGACCAACAACTGAGGTCAGGCTCACTGGCGTATCATTGCCTGTCTTCTGCCTCTCTCTCTTCTTAATCAGAGATGTATCATTAGCCAGTCCCCCCCCCCCGACACTGACTCCAGTGATTCCTGAAAGATCATCACTAATGCCTCTACAATCTCCTTAGCCATCTCCTTCTGAACTCTGGGTTGTAGTCCATCTATCCAAGTGATCTACCCACTGTCAGATCTTTCAATTTCCTCAGCACCTTTTCCTTTATGTTGGCTACTACACTCACCCTTGCCTCCTGACTCTCTTAATGTTCTGAAATGCTGCTGGCATCTTTTATGGTGAAGACCAATGCAAAGTATCTGTTCAATTCTGACACTATTTCTTTGTTCCCCATTACTACTTCTCAGCCTCATTTTCTAGTGGTCCAATGTCCACTCTCAGCTCTCTCTTACTTATTTCTACATTTTAAAAACTTTTACAATCTTCTTTTATTTTACTAGCTAGCTTACCATTATATTTTCTTTCTTTCACGTTATTGCTTTTGGAGTTATCCCCTGCTGGTTTTGAAAGGTTTGCCAGTCGTATGGCTTCCCACTAACTCTCACCACATTATATGTTTTTTCATTTGTTTTTATCTGTCCCTGATTTTCCTTGTCAGCCATAATTGCCTCATCCTCCTTTTAATATGTTTCTTCATCCTTGGGATGAATTTCTGCTGTGCTTCCAGCATTACCCCAGAAACCCCTGCCATTGCTACTCTCCTGTCTTCATGCTAAGCTCCCCTTCCAATCAGTTCTGGCCACTTCCTTCCCTGTGTCTTTGCAGTTGCCTTTACTCAGTTATAATACTGTTACATCCCTCTCAAACTGCAGGATGAATTCTATCAAACTATGGTCACTGCTCACTCTGGGTTCCTTCACATTAAGCTCCCTAATCAAGTCTGCTTTATTACACATCATCAGATCAAGAATTGTCTCTTCACTCATGGGCTTTACCACAAACTGCTCCAAAAAACCTATTTTGTAGACAATCCACAAATTCCGTTTCTTGGAATGTGCTGCCAACCTGATTTTCCCAGTTCACCTATATATTGAAGTCCTTATCGTGCCCTTCTTATGTGCTTTTTCTATCTCTAATGTATTTTCTGCTGTACATCCTAACTATAGTCATAGAGTCATACAGCACGGAAACAGACCCTTCAGTCCAACTTGTTCATGCCAACCAGATTTCCTGAACTGAGTTAGTCCCATTTGTCTGCACATGGCCCATATCCCTCTAGGCCTTGCCTATACATGTACCTGTCCAAATGTCTTTTAAATGTTGTAATTATATCACCTCTATCAATTACTCTGCTAGCTTGTTCCATGTATGTGCCATCCACTAAGTGTAAAAAGTGAGGTCTGCAGATGCTGGAGATCAGAGCTGAAAATGTGTGGCTGGTTAAAGCGCAGCAGGTCAGGCAGCATCCAAGGAACAGGAAATTCAACGTTTCGGGCACAAGCCCTTCCTGATGAAGGGCTTGTGCCTGAAACGTCGAATTTCCTGTTCCTTGGATGCTGCCTGACCTGCTGCGCTTTAACCAGCAACACATTTTCAGCACCATCCACTAAGTGAAAAAGTTGTTCCCCCAAACCCTTTTAGATCTTTCCCCTCTCACCTTAAACCTATCCCCTCTTGTTCTGGACTCTTGTACGCTGAAAAAACCTTATCTATGTCTCTCATGATGGTATAAACATTTTGACCAAAGGATCTGTTTCCTTGTTGTATGACTGAATGCATCTGTGACTCGATAAGATCGCCCCTCAAGCTTCCGAGGGAAACAACTTCCAGGGTATCAGCCTGTCCTTAATAATTCAACCCCCAATTGCTCCAACCCCCCACCTCAGTCTCAGTAACAGCCTTGTAAATCATACTTGAAAGTGGAAGGTAAATGAAGAGTATTGTTTTATTGATGATAGATAATACTGATGGTTCTATTCATATATACAAGTATATAAAAATGTTTTCTACAACACTGAATACCACAATACTGTAATTGAGCTACCCAGGATTAAGGAATGCCATACCAGGAGTTTAAGTTTAATGAGTAATAGGGCAGGAATCAATTAATATTTGTGTAAATTTGCTTGGGGCAGAGACTACTATCCACTTTTCACAAAGTCACTCACACCCAGCAGGAATCCAATATATTGTTTTCCAAAGATACTTTTTTGTTTCACTACTTTTAAATGTTAATTTCTCTATCTTCCTCATTTAGCCTTTCACTTTATGTCTCTCTTTATCTCCTTCTGTCTCTGTTTTCTACTCCCTCTCTTAGACATACATATGAGCAGAATGGTTTCAGCCTAATCTGATGAAATTGGTTCTGTTCTTGCACTATGAATGGAACAAATGCAAATTAAAATAGGGTTGGGTGTTGTGTCATCATCAGCAATCATTTGCCAGCACGTATGATTGGCCACCTATGAAATTCCATGTTGCATGTCTATGGGTCCTTGTGTAGCTGATGAGCCTGATCTTCGAGCTGCATCCCTGACCACATATTCAGCAGATACTCCTGGGAGGTTTAGTTGATCCTGAGCCTTGAGATCACTGGCATTCCTTTCTTTGGTTTCTTTTCTCTGCTTCATCTTGCCAATGTGTATTCTCAAACAATTATGCCCTTTCATACAGGAGGTTCCTCCCAAATTGGGTTCATACATTTCAGGTTCTGGGATTAAGTTTGAATTTGGTGTCTTTGGATTTTGGACTTCCAGACCACAGGTAATTAATCTGTCAGATGTGGTTTTCCAGCCAGATTAGTGACGATACAGGCTATTTTTAAAGCACCTTGTCTAGCCCTTCACCATGTAGGTGAGCAGAGTAGATAATGAAGAGGACTGCTCGGTTGTGAAGAAAGCTGTCAAAATGCTCTTGTGTTCCTATTCCAGGAATGAAATTACTGAGTCACAATTCTGCTGTCTACATGCAGTTCTGAAGCTAGAAAATTCCAGATCTCTCAATCTTGCCCATATCACCTCTCGCTGATCTCTGCAAGGGCTTATGTTGTGTGTGGGAGTGCTGGATACCTCGAGGTAGATGTCTTATGTGGGACATATTTTCATATGGGAATGCTATTGCACATCAACATATCTACATTCCCTCAATGAAGACAGATTCAGTTCCAATGGCAAAGAAACCTTGATGACTAGGGATTTCCCAACTGCTACAGCGTTCATCTGCCATTGCGGGCATTGATAGCACACTATTATTTTCTGCCTGAACTGCCATTGAGGACTTTGTTGGATTCATGCTGTGTCTGGTTCCTCCCTACTGATCTTACCAATATAGGGAGCCCTGCTATGAGTTGAGAACTCCCGATGCCATCGCTCTCAGGATTAACAAAACACTGAAGCCTCTCCACCAGAGAAATCCACAGAAATGGTAGGATGTAAAACAGCAGCCAATCCAATTTCAACAGTTTTCACAAGAATAAGTTAAAATTTCCTAACACGCATTGATTGAATTTTTTGAAGAAGTAACAAAGAGGACTGATGAGAGCAGAGCGGTAGAGGCGTTCGACAAGGTTCCCCATGGGAAACGGGTTAGCAAGGTTAGATGTCACGGAATGCAGAGAGAACTAGCCATTTGGATACAGAACTGGCTCAAAGATAGAAGTCAGACGGTGGTGGTGGAAGGTTGTTTTTCAGACTGGAGGCCCGTGACCAGTGGAGTGCCACAAGGTTCATTGTTGGATACCCTATTTTTTGTCATTCATATAAATGATTTGGATGTATAAGAGGCTTAGTTAGTAAGTTTGCAGATGACACCAAAATTGGAGGTGTGGTGTACAGCAAAGAGGGTTACCTCAGATTACAACAGGATATTGATCTATTGAGGCAATGGGCTAAGAAGTGGCAGATGGAGTTTAATTCAGATAAATGCGAGGTGCGGCATTTTGGGAAAACAAATCTTAGCAGGACTTACACATTTAGTGGTAAGGTCTAGGAAGTGTTGCTGAACAAAGAGACCTTGGAGTGCACGTTCATAGCTCCTTAAAAGTAGACTAGCAGGTAAATAGGATAGTGAAGAAGGCGTTTGGTATGCTTTCCTTTATTGGTCAAAATATTGAGTACAGGAGTTGGGAGGTAATGTTGCGGATTTACTAGACATTGGTTAGGCAATTTTTGGAATATTGTGTGCAATTCTAGTCTCCTGCCTATCAGAATGCTGTTGTGAAACCTGAAAGAGTTCAGAAAAGATTTACAAGGATTTTGCCAGGATTGGAGGAATTGAGCTATCGGGAGAGGCTGAACAGGCTGGGTCTGTTTCCCCTGGAGCATCGGAGGCTGAGGGGTGACCTTATAGAGGTTTACAAAATTATGAGGGGCATGGATAGGATAAATTCTGAGAGCGATGGCATCCTGGGGCATGGATAGGATAAATAGGCAAAGTGTTTCCCTGGGATGGGGGAGTCCAGAACTAGAGGGCATAGGTTTAGGGTGAGAGGGGAAAGATATAAAAGAGACCTAAGAGGCAACTTTTTCACGCAGAAGGTGGTACGTGTATGGAATGAGCTGCCAGAGGAAGTGGTGGAAGCTGGTTTGGAGGGATGTGGACCCAGTGCTAGCAGGTGGGACTAAATTGGGTTGGGATATCTGGTCGGCATGGACGCGTTGGACCGAAGGGTCTGTTTCCATCTCTATGACTCTACGTCCACATGGTCGCTATCACAAAACAGTATCATACTGAAGCTGATATTTAAAAAGCAAAAATGCTGGATGTACTCAGCAGATCATTCAATATTATTCATTATCAATGAAACAGCAATCTGTGGATGCGACGAGAAACAGAATTAATATTTCTAATTGGTGACCCTTCGATAGAATTGTAATATCCAGCAGAATGTCTCCAGTGAGTCACAGTACTAATGTTGTCTTATGTTTACATCTCCAGTTCACATTCTTTCGCTAATGAACTGTGAGCAATTTCAGTCCCACCTGACTTTGGAGGTTCAATTAGACACTGCCCCTCTATCTTGCAGCTGCGCTACAACTCATTATCGTCACATACTGTATTCTGTGATGAAATTTCCTGTCCCTACTCTGACGAACTGTTTTGACCAAATTTTTGATTGATAAGACTAAAACTCAATCACTTTAACAGTTCAATTAACTTGTCTGATCTCCTAGACTTTTACGAGCCATAATCCCACCCTTATCAACTGTCTCTGTTATTGTGGGATCCTACTTCTCTCTTTGATGCTTGCTACAAATTTTAGGCTGTCTGTTCTTCGACATTTCTTATCAAATGGTCTCCTACAGACCTCTGCAGCTGCTGTTTGTGCAGAGCTCCCTGTATGTTGATTTGTATGATTCTTTGTTCAAAATAGACCCTGTTACTTTGAATTACTCCCTTCCTCAATGCTACCATTGTTCTAACTTATGACTTCACTTACTTGCTGGAGCAGGCAAGCTAATTCTGATCTGAAGCCATATTTATGCCAATGTCAGGCAATACTGCAGCCTTATTTATGCCAATCTGATCAGGTGCTACCACAACAGCTAATTCAGTTCCAGTCTTACAAATTTCATTGATTAACAGTTTGCAATGTTGCTACATTTTGGTTCAATAATTGTAGCCAGGTAGATTGTATTTTGCTTAATTTTTTGAAGCTACAGAAAAAATCAACTTCTTTTTATGAGTCATCAATCTCAGACAATATAATTCCAATGAGTCATTTTTTTCCATCTTTTCTGTTGCACGCGATTGCACTGCCATTCCCATTTGGTAGATTTCTATGTTCAGCTATTATACATATTGAAACAATTCTTAATAGGTTATCTTATATTATCTAATTCTTCCACCAGGAGAAGAATACTATACAATTCAAGCTCTCAAACTATTACATTAGAACATCATAATGCTCAGCAAATAATTTAAAGTAAATTCAAATGCTACTGAGAGGTGGCTGCATTTATTAAAACTCTTATTCTTTTTGTGGCAGATAATCTCCTCGTGAGATTTTTCAGTTTAACCCAAACAACAGCTAAATGAGCCATTGTACTTAAATTAGCGCATTATCTCTGTCTACAATTGATAGATGTCCTAACATAAGATTTCATGCTTCTACTATACATTATCAACAAAAGTGGTGTTCACCACTAACATGATGCTGTCATCAAGTCATAAAGATGACCTAACTAACACACAAAGTAATAATGTGGTGGATGAATTTAGTGTCAATGGGTGCCAGGTATGTGGGTGCAAAAGATGGGTGGATTATGTCAAGTCACACAGCCCTTCAGTTGTTCACAAAAATCAAAGTATGATCCTAACTAACCAGTCTGTGCTTGTGAAACTCAAAAACACTTCTGTGTGACATTATATGTGATCCAATGATTATTCAAGATTAATTAAATTATCCTCATTGCAGAGTTCCCTCGCGGTGATCGCTGTACAGTCCTTGGAGGTAGAGGGAATACTGCTTCAATGTGTGAAGAATTAGTCTGACAACCAATTTAAGATTGTTAGTCAGAGCTGCAGTGTGTCATATTTGCATGTGCTAAAAGCTACATGTATTGATACTTACAGCCCTGTTTGCAGACAGAGAGGAAATGTGCACACGTCGCACTTGTTTCAAAACAAAACAGGTGACAGCCATTCTCTGATTCATTTCTCAAGCTATGTCTTGAAAAATCAGTGAAACTGCCCAGTTTAAATTTCAACAAAACTTGGCTGTTCCATGTCAGAAATCATTTAACTGGTGCACTTTTACCAATCAGAGTCCATTTGACTACAAGTTGGTACTTATTTTAACAGCATAAAAATATTGCTTTCCATATAACCATAAGAAAGAGGAGCAGAATTAGGCCATTCAACCCAGAGAAAGTGCTCCACCATTCGATCATGGCTCTTATGTTTCTCAACCCACTCTCCTGCCTTTTTCCAATAATCTTTGATCTCCTTACTTAATAAAACCTATTTATCTCTGTCTTAAAGACACACATTGAGGTCTTCACAGCCCTCTGCGGCAATGACTTCCTCAGATTCACCACTCTCTGGGTAAAGAAATTCCTCCTCAACTCAGTTCTATATTGTTGTCCCTTCACTCTGAGGGTGTGCCCTTGTTTCCTGGTCTCTCCTACTAATGGAAACATCTTCTCTACATCCACTCTATCCAGGCTTCTCAGTATTCTGTTAGTTTTAATGAGATATCCCTTCATCCATCTAGACATCATTGAATACAGACCCAGAATCCTCAACCGCTTCTCATATGACAAAACCTTAATTCCTGGGAACATTCTTATGAATGTCCTGTGGACCTCCTCCAAGGCCACGGCATCCTTTTCCCATCATTATGGTGTTTCTGTTTTAGAAACTGTCGCGAGGAATACAAAACAAAAAAATTTGACAAGATGTGTCATTTTTTTTGGCAGTACTCTTTCCCATTAATTATGGCCAACAAATATTACTGTCCTACATCATGAAGATTAATACAAGTATTTATTAAATTCCCTGTCATTTCTTGCTTCCTCATTATTGTTTCCCCAACCTTGTTCTCTAAGGGGCCTATGTTCACCTTGGTCTCTCTTTTCGTTTTTTAAAAATATTTAAATAAACTCATACTGTCTATTTTAAAATTATGTGCTGGTTTTTGCTCATTTTTTTATTTTCTCCCTCTTTATTTTTACTTTTAGTCATCTGTATTTGGCTTTTAAAACTTTCTCAATTTCATGGACAAGAAGGGAAAATCCTTTATAATCGTACCCATGATTTTGAGAAACTGCAATTAAGACCATAAGACATAGGAGTGGAAGTAAGACCATTCAGCCCATCGAGTTCACTCTGCCATTCAATCATGGCTGATGGGCATTTCAACTCCAGTTACCCGCATTCTCCCCGTAGCCCTTAATTCCTCGTGACATCAAGAATCTATCAATCTCTGCCTTGAAGACATTTAGCGTCCGGCCTCCACTGCACTCTGTGGCAATGAATTCCACAGGCCCACCACTCTCTGGCTGAAGAAATGTCTCCGCATTTCTGTTCTGAATTGACCCCCTCTAATTCTAAGGCTATGTCCACGGGTCCTAGTCTCTTTGCCTAACGGAAACAATTTCCTAGCGTCCCCTTTCCAAGCCATGTATTATCTTGTAAGTTTCTATTAAGTCTCCCCTCAATCTTCTGAACTCCAATGAATACAATCCCGGGACCCTCAGCCGTTCCTTGTATGTTAGACCAATCATTCCAGGGATCATCCATGTGAATCTCTGCTGGACACGTTCCAGTGCCAGTATGTCCTTCCTGAGGTGTGGGGACCAAATCTGGACACAGTACTCCAAATGAAGCCTAACCAGAGCTTTATAAAGTCTCAGTAGCACAACGGTGCTTTTATATTCCAACCCTCTTGAGATAAATGACAACATTGCATTCGCTTTCTTAATCATGGACTCAACCTGCATGTTTACCTTTAGAGAATCCTCGACTAGCACTCCCAGATCCCTTTGTACTTTGGCTTTATGAATTTTCTCAGCATTTAGAAAGTAGTCTATTCTTTTATTCTTTTTTCCAAAGTGCAAGACCTCGCATTTGCTCACGTTGAATTCCATCAGCCATTTCCTGGACCACTCTCCCAAATTGTCACGATCCATCTGCAGCCTCCCCACTTCCTCAGTACTACCTGCCTGTCCATCTAACTTCGTATCATCGGCAAACTTCGCTAGAATGCCCCAATCCCTTCATCCAGATCATTAATATATAATGTGAACAGCTGCGGCCCCAACACTGAACCCTGCGGGACACCACTTGTCACCGGCTGCCATTCCGAAAAAGAACCTTTTATCCCAACTCTCTGCCTTCTGTCAAACAGCCAATCCTCAATTCATGCCAGTAGATCACCTCGAACACCATGGGCCCTCACCTTGCTCAGCAGCCTTCCGTGTGGCACCTTATCAAAGGCCTTTTGGAAGTCTAGATAGACCACATCCACTGGGTTTCCCTGGTCTAACCTACTTGTCACCTCTTCAAAGAATTCCAACAGGTTTGTCAGACATGACCTCCCCTTGCTAAATCCATGTTGACTTGTTCTAATCAGACTCTGCTCTTCCAAGAATTTAGAAACCTCATCCTTAATGATGGATTCTAGAATTTTACCAACAACCGAGGTTAGGCTAATTGGCCTATAATTTTCCGTCTTTTGTCTTGATCCTTTCTTGAACAAGGGGGCTACAACAGCGATCTTCCAATCATCCAGGACTTTCCCTGACTCCAGTGACTTTTGAAAGGTCTCGACCAATGCCTCCGCTATTTCCTCAGCCACCTCTCTCAGAACTCGAGGGTGTATCCCATCAGGGCCAGGAGATTTATCAATTTTAAGACCTTTTAGCTTTTCTAGCACTTTCTCTTTTGTAATGGCAACCATACACAACTCAGCCCGCTGACTCCCTTTACTTGTTGGGATATTACTTATGTCTTCCACTGTGAAGACTGACGCAAAGTACTTGTTAAGTTATCCTGCAATTTCCTTATCTCCCATCACTAGGTTTCCAGCATCAGTTTGAAGTAGCCCAATGTCTATTTTTGCCTGTCGTTTGTTTCTTATGTATTGAAAGAAACTTTTACTATCATTTCTAATATTATTGGCTAGCCTACCTTCATATTTGATCCTCTCCTTCCTTATTTCTCTCTCTTGTTATCCTCTGTTTGTTTTTGTAACCTTCCCAATCTTCTGATTTCCCATTGCTCTTGGCCATTTTATAGGATCTCTCTTTTCTTTATAGGATCTCAATTAATGTCATCCATCTTGTATCAACCCATTAATCAAAAGGACAAATTGTGGGATATATGCAGCAAAAATAAACAAGACCTTGTTACAAATTAAATGAAAGAATTCCCTGGCATTTGACTTTCTTGGAGACATTGACAGCAATGAATCAAGTGAAAAAGGAGAAATAACCTGAAGAGTGATTGTAGATATTGAGATCTAGGCTATTGTCCTGAACACATCCTATTGACACTCTCACTAATATATGTTGCAGGAAGCACCTCATAATCTCCACTCAGGAATTCTGTAGGTAATTGAATTGATAACCAAACATCCCATCATACAAGTGTCTTGGTTCTAGAATGTACATCACTTTATCTTACATTTGTAATCAAACATAATGACTACATTATTTTCTTCTTCATAGCACTTGTGAATTGCTATGATAAGAGGCTGAGTGGCTTGGCCTAAATTCCCTGTAGTTTACAGTAATGAAAGATGAGTGATCTGACTGAAATGACACTGAAAAGTTGTTTCCCCTATTTGGGAATCTAAAATACAGGGCACAATTCGAGAATAAAAGATTAATCATTTAGCTTTTAAGTTGGGGAAAAACTTCTTCACTCAATGTTCTGCTAATGTTTGGAATTCTATATTGGAGATATGGATGCTCCATTATTGAGTACAGTTAAGGCGGAAATAGAATTTTGAACTCTCAGAAAATCAAGTGCTGTGGGCAGGTATTGGTGGCAAGCAGGAAAGTGAAGTTGAGGCAACAAAATTAACACTGAATGGTGGAGCAATCTCTCGGAACTATAGAGACTACTTCTGCTCTTTCTTCTTCTCATCTTTCTTCACATTCGATTTCATCAGAATAATTTTCCAAAAGGTCTATGACCACTTTCACCCCTCTCTTCCTTTTTATATATTTAAACAAACTCTTATTGTCAGCTGTTAAATTTCATACTAGTTTGCCCTTGTAATTCAGTATCTAATATCATTTTAGCTCTCCTTTGCTAGATTCTGAATTTATCCCAGTTTTCAGGGCTATCACTAATTTTTGTCTCCTTAGATGATTTTTCTTTCTAGTCTCTTTAATTTTCTTGTGTTGCTGGTTAAAGCGCAGCAGGTCAGGCAGCATCCAAGGAACAGGAAATTCGACATTTCGGGCATAAGCCCATTCCTGATGAAGGGCTTATGCCCGAAACGTCAAATTTCCTGTTCCTTGGATGCTGCCTGACCTGCTGCACTTTAACCAGCAACACATTTTCAGCTCTGATCTCCAGCATCTGCAGACCTCACTTTTTACTCTTTAATTTTCTTGGTTGGTAATGGTTGGTTTATTCCTCTCTTAGAATCTTTCCTCTTTACTGGAATATTTTTTGCTCAGAATCATGAATTTCCTCCTTAAATGACGGCCACTGATTACTTTCCGTTTTTTTCCTGTTCACCTAGTAAAGTTCACGCTAGCTAACTTTATCCAGGGTCATGTCCCAGACAGTTTGAGATCTGGGAGTGTCAGGTCACAGTCTGGAGATGGTAGTGTTGGGGGTCTTTGAGATAAGAGTGGGGTGTGTTTAATAGTTTTTCATGGGTTAAACTATATATTTGATATCACCCACTATTTAATAATCTAACTTTCCCTGCTTAGCTGTTTTACTTAGTTTTGCTGGAACCAGTTGAAATCTCCTGGTCATGGAGACTTTCAGACTATTCCAAGTGTGCAGGAATTTCCTGCTACAGTGTGGATTCCTCAGGGGTGTGCACATAGAATTCAAGGTATTATCTCTGACCTGAATGCAATGTTCAGAATATTCCATTTATTTTTTGCGTACAGTAACCAAATGATTATATTTTCCTCTTTAGGTTGCATACAGTAACCAAATGATTATATTTGGCTCTTTAGGTCATTTGATTACTTATTTTGTGAATTAGGAAGAATAGTATATTTTGAGCATTGTATATAGCAATACAATGTAATATTGTAGGTGGTGAATCTGCAGGCCTGAATGTGAGTCCCTGAGAATTGTTGTGGGTTAAATTAATGAAATAACAAAAGATAAATACTCCGCTCATCAGCGTACAAATACATTAATATGGATATTTTCTCACAGTGTTGGAGCAGATCATTTACAAATGAGGCAATGATTAGTAATCATTAAAATAAGTAACAGTAAATTTTGTCTCAGCAAAAAGGCGATATAGTGGCTCACTGATTAGCACTGCTGCCTTATAGCACCAGGGTCCCAGGTTCGATTCCAGCCTTGGGCGGCTCTCTCTCTGGAGTTTGCACACTCTCCCCATGTCTGTGTGGGTTTCCTCCAGGTGCTGCGGTTTCCTCCCACAGTCCAAAAATGTGCAAGTCAGGTGATTTGGCCATGGTAAATTGCCTGTATTGTTAGGTGCATTAGTCAGAGGTGAAATTGGTTTGGGTGGGTTACTCTTCGGAGGGTCGGTGTGGACTGGTTGGCCCAAAGGGCTTGTTTTCACACTGTAGGGAATCTAATCTAATCTAATCTAAATGTTCGAATAATCTGATTGTTCTGAGTGACAATATGGTGAATCTGTGTTTATTTGCTTTATTTAGATCCGAGAGCACCTCGCTAAAGGACAAAGGACCTTGGCAGGAGAGGGCATGATACAAGTCATAAGAACTATGCTGGGTTTAATAGCGAGAAAGAATTTCTACAGTGGAGATCTCTTATTCTCTGCAGACATACTACGGAATGTGACAGATACATTCAAAAGAGCCAGCTATATTCCTCCTTCTGGTGATATACAAGTGAGGATTGTATTTAATGACTGATATTTTGCTTTTGTTTTGCAGTTTCTTTCTCCAGCTATGTGGCTTTGTGTATGGGAAATCATGTCTCACTAACTTGATTGAGGTTTTTGGAGAAGTAATAAAGAGATTGATGAAGGCAGAGGGGTGGACCTGATCTGTGTTGACTTCAGTAAGGTGTTCGATTAGGTTCTTCATGGTAACCTGGTTAGCAAGGCTGGATTACATGGATTACAGGGACAACTAGCCATTTGGATACAGAACTGCCTCGAAGGAAGAAGACAGACAGTGGAGATGGAGAGTTGCTTTTGAAACTGGAGGCCTGTGACCAGTGGTGTGCCACAAGGATCAATATTGGTTCCACTGCTTTTCATCATTTATGTATATAATTTGGATGTGAACATAGGAGGTGTTTGCAGATGATACTAAAATAGGAGGTGTAGTGGACAACAAAGAACGTTACCTCAGAGTATAACGGGATCTTGATCAGATGAGCCAATGGGCCGAGGAGTGGTAGATGGAGTTTAATTTAGATAAATGTGAGAAGCTGCATTTTGGGAAGGCAAATCAGGATTGCAATGATACACTTAATGGTAAGGTCCTTTGGAGTGTTGCTGAACAAAGAGACTTTGGAGTGCAGGTTCGTAGTTCCTTGAAAATAGAGTTTCAGGTAGACAGGATAGTGAAGAAGGTGTTTAATGTGCTTTCCTTTATTGATCAGAGCATTGAGAATAGGCATTGTGGCTGTACAGGACATTGGTTGAGCCACTTTTGAAATATTGCGTGCAATTCTGTTCTCCCTTCTATATGAAAGATGTTGTGAAACTTGAAAGGATTCATAAAAGGTTTACAAGGATGTTGCAAAGATTGGAGGGTTTGACCATTAGACATAGGAGTGGAAGTAAGGCCATTCGGCCCATCGAGTCCACTCCGCCATTCAATCATGGCTGATGGGCATTTCAACTCCACATACCCACATTCTCTCCGTAGCCCTTAATTCCTCATGACATCAAGAATCTATCAATCTCTGCCTTGAAGACATTTAGCGTCCCGGCCTCCCCTGCACTCTGCGGCAATGAATTCCACAGGCCCACCACTCTCTGGCTGAAGAAATGTCTCCGCATTTCTGTTCTGAATTGACCCCCTCTAATTTTAAGGCTGTGTGCACGTGAACTATAGGAAGAGGCTGAATAGGCAGGGGTTGTTTTCCCTACAGCATTGGAAGCTGAGTGATGACCTTGTAAAGGTTTATAAAATCATGAAGGGCATGGATTGAGTAAATTGAGTAAATAGCCTGGGTTGGGGAAGTGCTGAACTAGAGGGCAGAGGATGGGAGGGGAAAGATATAAAGGAGACCTAAGGGGCAACATTTTCACACAAAGGATGGTGCGGCAAAGGCAGGCTGCCAGAGGAAGAAGTGGAAGGTGGTACAATTACAACATTTAAAAGGCATCTGAGTGGGTATAAGAATAGGAATGGTTTAGATGGATATGGGCCAAGGGTCGGCAAATGGGAGTAGATTAATTTAGGATATCTGGTCGGCCTGGATGAGTTGGATTGAATGGTCTATTCCCATGCTGTACATCTCTATGACTCTGTCAGGATGCCCTGTAGAACTTGCAAAGTCATACATCAATCACATTTACAAATATTTTCTCTTCATAAAAAATACTGTGTCTGGTATATAACTGCCATTGGTATGCTTATTACTTGTTTACCTGAGAAAAATGATTGTGGGTTGCTTTTATTTGCTGCAGCCTTTGTGATGAAGATATTAGTGAGAGATTAGTGCTAAGATGATATTCAATGGATGTAGCATCATGGGATAACCAAGCAGAATGGTTAGCTAACTTGATTCAAGAATTAAATAAGATAATAGGGTGAAGATTAGTTTTTCAGAATGGCACAAGATTAGAAGTGGTGTTCTTTAAAGAAGAAGTCCAACACTAGACTAGTATGCAGTTCTCTCACATATGCAGTCCAATCAGGCACAGCAACAGCCATGGCAGCAGTCATAGAGTCTTATAGCACAGAGACAGGCCGTTTGGATAAACTAGTTGATGCCGACCAAAAATGCCCACCCATGTTAACCCCATTTCTCTCCACTTGGCCCATACTCTTCTAACCCTTTCCTATCCATGTTTTGTTTTTCGTTTCTTTGTGGGACTTGGTCATCACTGACTGACCAGCATTGCTGGCCCATTCCTATTTGCCCTTGAGAAGGTGGTGGTGAGCTGCTTTCTTGAATCTCTGCAGTCCATTTGCTGTGGGTTGACCCACAATGCTGGTTGGGAGGGAATTCCAGGATTTTGACCCAACGGCTGTGAAGGAATGGCAGTATTTGTCCAAATGCCTTTTACAAGTTTTTAATGTACCCGCCTCAATCACTCCCACTGCAGCTCATTCCATGTGCATACTACCCTCTGTGTAAAACAAGTTGCCCCTCAGGTTCCTTTTTATTCTTTGCCCTCTAATCTTAGACTGATGCCCTCTAGTCCTCGATTCCCTACTCTGTGAAAAAGACTTAGTGCATTCACCCCCATCCCTGCCTGTCATGATCTTATCCACCTCTATAAGGCTACCCCTGCAGTCTCCTACTCTCTAAAGGAAGAAAGTCCTAGCTTGTCTAACCTCTCCCTATAACTCAGACCATTGAGACATGGCAACATCCTAGTAAATTTATTCTGTACTCTTCCCAGTGTAGTAACATCCTTCCTATAACAAGGTGACCAGTACTGAACACAATACTCCAAGTGCAGCCTCACCAACAATCAGCAGTCTTGAATTCCAAGAAAGAAGGGGCATAGCCTCAGTAGGCATCGCTGAAGAGGAGAAGGAGATAGGGACTACCAAGAACAATCCGTGCCATACAATAGTTATATCTTCCTGAAGATGTCAAATGTCATTTTAGGAGAAGACTTCACCTTTCCAGGGAGGTAGTGACCAATATCTGTGTTTCATATGATGACCTAGTCCCTGGACTTAATCATGCACACATGCTGCAGGTAGCACAGATATTCACCATGACCCTCTGAGTTTTCATCTCATGTTCCTTTCAGTGTTCTGTTGCTGATCCATGTAGATCTTCCCAGTTCGCTACTCTATGATCATCCACACCATCACAGATGCTGTGTTTACAAGTATGACTTTACTTTATCAGCCGCTCAGCTATTGTAGCCTCAATTTATACCCGATTTTGTTCCACAGATCAGTGGTGTATTGGATTGGATCTCTGTGGTTACTATCAACAAGGAGGCCACATTCAAAAAATGTGTAGCTGGAGTACAAAAAACAGATGAACTTGTATATTCATGCTATCTTTGGAGCTGCTACAATGTGCATACACTTTTTTAGCTTAACTTTTCAACCCTCCTCTCTGCAATGTGGATCAATTCCAGATGAAAAGGAATGCACTGAGGAAACTAAAGTACTGTCTGAAATAAAGCAGAACATGCTTAGAGATACAGCAGGTCTGGCAGAAGGAGAAAAAAAATGTAACAACACATAATATTTAGAAATGAATTCACAGGACTTTGAATCAACTAAGACTCATTTTCAGAAGAGTCATATTCAACTTGAAATATTGACTGTTTCCTGCTCTGCAGATGCTGCCAGATGTGCCGAGTATTTCCAGGAAATCCTGTTTTTATGCCCTTTGAAAATTATGGCTTCTAATCAATTTGAGATTTCCTTAGACAAAACCTTAATGCAGATATAACAAGAGCCACATCCATATCAGGACAAAGATTGAATAGACCATAGAACCACTAAAATTGAGTTCCTAATTCCTTATCAGTCTGACGGAGTACCTGTCAAGATATCTGGGATGATTGTCTTGCACTGCATGCCTCCCTTCCCCTCCATCGACTCCCTTCCCAGCCCCTCCCCCTCCCCCTTCCTTCCATTCCACCCTGCCACCAACTGGATTCATTCCTCCCAGTGACCAACCAGGTCGTACCCTCTACTAGTCTTTACCTATACCCACTTCATCATTCTGCACTCCCCTGCCCCACCCCACCACCTTTACCTGCAACTCCCCCCTACACCCCCAGTCCTGAAGACAAGTCACACCTGAAATGTCGACTTCTCCACCACCTGATGCTGCCTGGCTTGCTGTGTTCTTCCAGCCTCCTAGCTGTCTACTTTGGAATCCGACATCTGCAGGTTTTTTTAAGTCTCTAGTCAAATATAATGCAGTAGGGCAGTATGGCCTCAGATAGAGAGTAAACATGGTCCCATACCCTCAGAGGAGAGAAGAGAAAAGTGCTTCAAGAAGAGTCAGGAGATTCCAAGGCCAGAGATGCTGAGCTAATGGTGTGAAATGTTGAGTTGTGCCCAGAGACATGCTGAGGAGTTCTGCAGGATGCAATTGTTGCAAGGAACCCACTAATCAAACAACATGTCATCTGAAAACATTGTGAGGACATAGTGACGGACCACATGCCAACACTGAACAAAGTCGGAGTCTATACATAGATGGCAGCCAAGCTAACATGTTTTTCATTGCTTATTGAAATTGTACTGTTGCAGAACTTGATGACCTCTGTACCTTTTAGACAATCATTAATTTAAATGCATGCCATCATTGCAAAAACTAATTATTTTATACAGAATTATGTCAGACAATTTTTTTAAAAAATGTCTGCATATTCTACATACCCCTCAGTGCTATACCCAATGCAGGGTATTTGCACTTGGACACTCCCATGAAGTATTGCTGTGTTGGTTTGGAAGAAATGAAGGCAGCCAGCTAATGTCTTAAGAGTATAAAGTTGTGAAGATTGTGGCAGTCAAACGTTTTCTGTGGACAATTGTTAGGGTCTTTCCTCCAACTGTATGAATGATTGTTTGTTAGAGCAGCCATAGTAGATTGATAGATTTTTGTTACCTGTATCAAGATGAATTGAAAAATGTTGTTTTGTGAGCTATACAGGCAGATCATACCAGACAAAGTGTATCAGGGTAGCAGGACAGAGTGCAGAATACAGTGTTCCAGCCACAGCGAAGGTGCAGAGAGTGAGATTGGAAGTAACATTTGAGAGGTCCATTCAAGAGTCTAATAACAGCTGGGAAGAAGCTGTTCTTGAATCTGTTCATACATGTATTCAAACATGTATATTTTCTGCCGAACGGAAGAGAATACAACCAGAGTAGGAGGGGTCTTTGATTATGTTGATTGCTTTCTAGGGCAGTGGGAAGTAGAGATGGGATCAATGGATGGAAGTTGGTTTGTGTGATGGACTGGGCTGTATTCATAACTCTGTAGTTTCTTTCAGTCTTGGGAAGAGCAGTTGCTATTCCACACTGATGCATCCAGATAGGCTGCTTTCTATGGTGCTTCTATAAAAATTGGTAAAAGGCCTTGTTGACATGCCAAATGACGTGAGCCTCCTGAGGAATTAGTGACATTGTTTGGCTTTCTTGACTGTCGCATTAACATGGATGAACCAGGACAGATTGTTGGTGATCATCACTCCTAGGAACTTGATGCTTTCGACCATCTCCACTCTGTGCCATTGTTGCAGCCAAGGCCATGACCTCCACTTCGCTTCCTGAAGTCAATGACCAGCTCCTTTGTTTTTCTGATGTTGATGGAGAGGTTGTTGTCTTTAAACAATGCTGCTAAGCATTCAGTCTCTTTCCTGTATTCTGTCTCATTGTTATTTGAGATTCAACTACAACAGTGGTATTATCAGCAAACTTATAAATGGAGTTGGAGCAAAACTTGCCACGACAGTCTTGAGTGTATAAGGAGTACAGTAGGGGCTGAGTATAGAGCCTTGAGGGGCACTTGTATTGAGGATTATGGTGAAGAAAGTGTTGTCACTTCTTCTTCTTGATTGTAGTCTATGGGTCAGGAAGTCAAGGATCCAGTTATAGAGGCGGGAGCCAAGTCTAGGTCTCAGAGTTTAGAGATGATTTTGTTTGGAATTATCATATTTGAAGGCAGAGTTAAAATTAGATTAGATTAGATTCCCTGCAGTGTGGAAACAGGCCCTTCGGCCCAACCAGTTCACACTGACCCTCCGAAGAGTAACCCACCCAGACCCATTTCCCTCTGACTAATGCAACTAACGCTGTGGGCAATTTAACATGGCCATTTCACCTGACCTGCACATCTTTGGACGGTGGGAGGAAACCCACACCGACACTGGGAGAATGTGCAAACTCCACACAGAGAGTTGCGCGAGGCTAGAGTCGAACCTAGGACCCTGATGCTGTGAGGCAGCAGTGCCACCCATAGGTAATTAGGAGCCTGACATAGGTATCCTTGTCATCCAGATGTTCCAGGGATGATTGTAGGGCCAGGAAGATGGATCTGCTGTGGACCTATTGTGTTGGTAGGTGAATAGCAAAGGATCAAGGCAGTTTGGTATGCTAAGCCATGACTAACCTCTCAAAGCACTTCATAACTATGGAGATCAGTGCCATTGGACAGTAGTACTTCATTGGTCACAATTCACAGACCCCTGACAAAGAAAACCAAGAATGATGAGATTCCCTACATCTGCTTTGAACCCTTATTTCCCTCTGGATCACCCTCAACCCTTTGATGTACTGTCTGCTAGCTTGAAGAGGCCTACTGCTCAGTTGGAACCAGAACTCTATCAACAAACACATTGAATTAGACCCCATCTACCACCCCCTGAGAAAAGGAACAGGAAATGACTTCACCACAGGAAATAACATCACCAACTCGAAGAAACCCAAACATATGAATAGAAAGCAGTAATTTTCAGCATTGCTTCACATGAGGCCCACTGAAGCTGTTACCTAGTAAGGTAATGAAACGCCTGGAAATGACCCTCCAAGATCAGTGAGCAAATCTACATCCAAAACCTCAACCTAAGCTACAAATCTTCTCAAAACTCACCACATTATGGAGATGGACAGCATGGAAACAGATCTTTCGGTCCAACTCGTCCATGCCGACCAGATATCCAAACCAGATGCCAGCACCTGGCCAATATCCCTCCAAACCCTTCCTATTCATATACCTATCCAAACGTCTCTTAAATGTTGCTATTGTACTAGCCTCCAAGACTTCCTCTGGCAGCTCATTCCATACCCGTACCACCCTCAGCATGAAAAAGTTGCCCCTTAGGTCTCTTTTATATCTCTCCGCTCTCACCGTAAACCTATGCCCTCTAGTTCTGGACTCCCCGACCCCAGGGAAAAGACTTTGTCTATTTATCCTATCCATGCCCCTCATGATTTTATAAACCTCTATAAGGTCACGCCTCAGCCTCGAACGCATCAGGGAAAACACCCCAGCCTGTTCAGCCTCTCCCTTTAGCTCAAATCCTCCAACCCTGGCAACATCCTTGTAAATCGTTTCTGAACCCTTTCAAGTTTCACAACATCTTTCCGATAGGAAAGAGACCAGAATTACACACAATATTCCAA
Organism: Hemiscyllium ocellatum; assembly: GCF_020745735.1. Taxonomy (NCBI): domain Eukaryota; kingdom Metazoa; phylum Chordata; class Chondrichthyes; order Orectolobiformes; family Hemiscylliidae; genus Hemiscyllium; species Hemiscyllium ocellatum. The sequence continues at coordinate 7,242,627 of NC_083430.1, read as the reverse complement.
CAGTGGCCTAACCAATGTCCTGTACAGCCGCAACATACCTCCCAACTCCTGTACCCAATACTCTGACCAATAAAGGAAAGCATACCAAACGCCTTCTTCACTATCCTATTTACCTGCGACTCCACTTTCAAGGAGCTATGAACCTGCACTCCAAGGTCTCTTTGTTCAGCAACACTCCCTAGGGCCTTACCATGAAGTGTCTAAGTCCTGCTAAGATTTGTTTTCCCAAAATGCAGCACTTTGCATTTATCTGAATTAAACTCCATCTGCCACTTCTTATCTAATCAAGATCCTGTTGTAATCTGAGGTAACCTTCTTCGCTGTCCACTAAACCTAAATTTTGGTGTCATCTGCAAACTTACTAATTATACCTCTTCTGCTCAATCCAAATCATTTGTATAAATGACAAAAAGTAGTAGGTCCAAAAACACTGACTCCTGTGGCTTTCACTCACTGCCCTATAGAGCATCATTGTGATTATCCTCTCCTCTCATAGGTGGACATTCCTCTGAACCCTCTGCCTCAGCCACTACCTCCTACACACTCCTCAATGTTCCATTTGACATCTTGTGTTGTTAATCTAAAGGAGAAAGTAAGGACTGCAGATGCTGGAGATCAGAGTCAAGAATGTGGTGTGGAAAAGCACAGCAGGCCAGGCAGCATCCGAGAAGCAGGAGAATTGATGTTTCGGGCATAAGCCCTTTTCCAGCACCACATTCTCGACTCTCAAATCTAAAGCCTCGCTATTCTAATGTTACGATCCTTCTCAGACGAATTTTCTTCCTTCTTTTGTCCAAGGGAATGACCACACTGTTGAGACCTGAGGGAGTAGCAAGGTATTTTAGTTTAGAAATTCTTAGAGATCTTCATTATTTCTCATTCATATTTCTGAATGGACCACTCATGTCAGCAGAATAGATTTTCTTCATGCTGAGTGCCATGCATTCACCATCCAATGAAAAATGCCACTTTCCCAAACTTTAATATTTCTCTACATCCATCATCAATACATGTTATTCCAGAAGATGGCTTCTCCACTGTCCTGTGCACCTGAACGAGTGAATTTGCCATCACCCTCTAGTTCCCTTGTTGGCAAACTGAAAATTTCCATTACTCCGTCCTCCAGTGTCGTTATGGAATGTAATACTGGGATTCTGGCTCTGTCCTCTTCCTTTCTCAGGCATTTTTTCCATTTCTTTAGAATGAAAAAGAAAGCAAAGGTAGTGAAATGATATAGAGGTGGAAATCTCTCCTCTTGGTTTGGAACAGCGTCTCCTCTTTGGCAGCCTCACATATTAGCAAGTTTGCTACATGAGCTACTTGGATGTATCTTCCTCCAAGACAGATGAGTAACAAGTGCATTGCAGCAATCGGATACTTTGCATGTTTCATCTTGTGTTGCAAGGAAAGACATTGAGTAAATGAAAGGCTTACTCAACTTGCCTAAATATGGCAGGTCACTGAAACACTTGTGGCATCGAATCCAGGTTTATGTGTGCTCTCTAAGTTGTTAACCACCATCATGTTCTCCAACTACATCCTCCTGGTTATAATGGGGACACATTCTAATCAGACAGGAAGTGGGCTCTGTTATTGTATTTACTGTATCCACCAGGATCTCCAGATGTCGATCAGTAAACCAAGTGAATGTCCAAGGTATCCTGGCTGCTATCTTTTTCAGTCTTTTTAGATCCCAGGCCACATTCAGGTTTTGCATTGCATTGATTCACAAAGAAAACAGGCAGGGCTGATGAGCAGATACAAGAAATTGATATGAAGCCTCACCGTTGGGTGAAAAAACACTTTGGCAGTTCAAAGAGAGGCAAGTTTGGGGATTGTGAAGAGGGAATCATAGAATTTCTACAATGTGGAAGCAGGCCATTCAGCCTATCAGGTTCACACCAACCCTCCAAAGAGCAGCTCACCTAGACCAACTTCTCCTATGCCTATAACCCTGTATTTGTCATGGTCAACCCACCTAGCCTGTACATCCCTGAACAATTTAGCATGGCCAATCCACCTAAATTGCATATCTTTGGACTTTGGGAGGAAACCAGAGCACCCAGAGGAAACCCACGCAGTCGTGGGGAAAATGTGCAAACTCCACACAATTGCCCAAGGCTAGAATCAAACTGGGGTCCCCAGCACAGAGCCAGCAGTGCTAATCATTCAGTCACCATGCTGCCCAAAGGAAGCAAGGACTCTGTATTTACAATGGCATTTTCTAGTCAGTCAGTATCTCCTGCTATGGCTCATCTGTCAAGGTCTCATAGTACTGATCTCCCCTTGATTCACTAGGAATCTCACTTTTGTGTGTAAAACAGGCTCCTGTCTGCCTGTAGTGGGATCCTTGGCTGATTGGAAGATCAACAAATGTAGAATGGCATTTGAAAAGGTAATAATGAGAAAATAACTTTTAGCCAGTTAGCCAAATCAGTTTCATCTTTACTTCTCCAAAACACTATTCTTGCTGGGCAAATTTCTGGTGTTGGGTGTGTTAAAACTGACACCAATATTTAATTATTCAGTCCATTCTTACATCTTCATTCACAGTTTATGAAACTAGTTGAGCTGCACATTGAATGTATCACCACGTGGCTCACAACCAGCTATCACCCTGGATATTAGACATTAAATAGTGAAAAACCTTTTAGGTTTCAAAGAAATTATAGTTCTTCTTTACTTTGGATCATATTCTAAAACCTGAATTCTTGAACACCAAGTGATAAAATAAGTAATTTATGAAATTGGATGGGAAGAAAGAAAGGAATTACATCATTTTTACTTGTTTTTGTTTACCCAGAAGTTCTTTCAGATTGTCAGCTACATGCTTGAAGCAGAGAACAGGGCAAAATGGGATGATGCACTTCAGGTAAGTGACTCCCTTCAATGTAACAGTAAGTGCTTGAGGTTTGTTCATAACTTCCTGCTGACTACAATCAACTTGCTATTGTTTACAGTGAAATGGAGGTCAAACATTGTCAAGATCAGCTCAACAATACTGGAAACCTCTATATCAAATCATATGTTTGTATCATGTATCTGTGAGCTGTCCAAGTTTTTGCTGAAATATCTATTAGAACCCCTTCAACAACTTATCGACAACCAATGACCGTTTCTTTGAATCTTCAACATCAACTTCCTTGTATGTAAGATCAGACTCCCTCCTGTTGGCTTCTTAGGTGTTTCCATTGGGTAGTGGGGTCCATGAGTTCAAAAGATCTGAGGCCACATTCTGACACTGTCTGGTGATTGAAATCAAGGTTTTCTAGCCTCCTTTATAATATTAGGCAGGTGTGAATCTGCTCTCCATTTCCTTCAGCTTTGTTTTTTGATGATACGGTAGGTCTGACCAAAATGAATCAGACACACTCTAACTTGAGTTGGCTTTGTGCTGTTAACTTCATTATCATTATTCTGCAAACAATGGAGATGCTGAGGATCAAGTTTACTATAGTTCCTAAGTCTCTTTCCACTTCCTCAGCTATTATCACACTAATTATGAAAAATCTATGTTGATTTTGTTTTGCTACAGCTTCATTAAATGTGAGCCAATTCTCAACGTATTAATCTGAAAACTTGTCAAATGTCATTTGAAAATTGAGATTCTCAACGTTGTAAAAAGATGGAACTTGAAATTATATAGCCCTTTCATGCTATCACAAAAAACTTCAGCCAAAGAAATATTTAGAAGTGCAGTTGTTTTAAGAAATTAAATTGGATAAATGTAGGCCAGGAAACCATGTCTGTTCTTGTTCAAATAAGACATTGGGATCCTTTACATCTATCCAAGGGAGCAGATAGGATTTCACTCCAACGTAACAACTAAAACAGCATCTTAAGTATTTCTCAATTCCTAGATTTTGCACTTAAGCATTGTGTGCTGGGTTATGAGCTGAAGTCTGGAAGTGAACATTGATTGCAATGGCCTTATACTTCGAAATGAGAGTACAACCATGAGATTAGAAAATTCTTGAATGGTATGTGGAGCATCACTGGCAAGACCAGCATTTATTGCTCATCCCTAGATACCCGTGAACCGACTGACTCTTTCGCCCATTTCAAAGGGCAATTATAAGTGAGCCAGATAGCTATGTTCTGGAGTCACATGTAGTCCAGACCAGCTAAGAATGGCAGATTTCCTCCTCTAAAAAGACGTTACTGAGCCACATTTTTTTAAAGGAAGTTATCAGTGGTTGTATTAGGGTAGCCTTTAATCCGTATTTTATTGAAGTCCTGCTAAGGTGAAATTCAAATCCATGTACCCAGAACATTAGCATTGATCTCTGCATTACTAGTCCAGTGACAATATAACTACACCACCACCTCATTATTATATTAAAGTTAACTCAGTTTGTCAATACCTCAAATAAAAAAATTAGTAAGAACGGTTTGATAGAATCTTCCTTTCATAAAGTACTATTGCAACTCGGTTTGATTATGCTCTGAGTCAGAAGAATGGGAATTCAGTCTCCATGCTGTAGTATGTGGGGTTAATAGCTATATGCTGAAAAATGTATTGCTGGAAAAGCGCAGCAGGTCAGGCAGCATCCAAGGAGCAGGAAAATTGACGCTTCGGGCATAAGCCTTTCTTCAGGAATGAGGCAGGTGTGCCAACCAGGCTAAGATAAAAGGTAGAGAGGAGGGACTTGGGGGAGGGGCGTTGGGAATGCGACACGTGGAAGGAGGTTAAGGTGAGGGTGTTAGGCGGGAGAGGGGGTGGGGGCAGAGAGGTCAGGTCAAGAAGGCGGTGCTGAGTCCGAGGGTTGGAACAGAGAAAAGGTGGGGGGAGGTGAAATGAGGAAGCTGGAGAAATCTGCATTCATCCCTTGTGGTTGGAGGGTTCCTAGGCGGAAGATGAGGCGCTCTTCCTTCAGGCATTGTGTTGCCATGGTCTGGTGATGGAGCAGGCCAAGGACCTGCATGTCCTTGGCGGAGTGGGAGGGGGAGTTGAAGTGTTCAGCCACGGGGCGGTTGGGTTGGTTGGTCCGGGTGTCCCAGAGGTGTTTTCTGAAACGTTCCGCAAGTAGGCGGCCTGTCTCCCCAATGTAGAGGAGGCCACATCGGGTGCAGCGGATGCAGTAAATGATGTGTGTGGAGGTGCAGGTGAATTTGTGACAGATATGGAAGGATCCCTTGGGGCCTTGGAGAGAAGAGAGGGGGGAGGTGTGGGCGCAAGTTTTGCTCTTCTTGCGGTTGCAGGTGAAGGTGCCAGGAGTGGAGGTTGGATTGGTGGGGGATGTGGACCTGACAAGGGAGTCGCGGAGGGAATGGTCTTTTCGGCACGCTGATAGGGGAGGGGAGAGAAGGGAAATATATCCTTGGTGGTGGAAATGACGAAGGATGATATGATGTATATGGAGGTTGGTGTGGAGGTAGGTGAGGACCAGTGGGGTTCTGTCCTCGTGGTAATTGGAGGGGCGGGGTTCAAGGGCGGAGGAGCGGAAGTGGAGGAGATGCAGTGGAGAGCGTAGTCAACCATGTCTATGGGGAAATTGCGGTCTTTGAAGAAAGAGGCCATCTGAGTTGTTTGGTATTGGAATTGGTCCTCCTGGGAGCAGATGCAGCAGAGGCAAAGGAATTGGGAACACGTCTGGGACACCCGCACCAACCAACCCAACCGCCCTGTGGCTGAACACTTCAACTCCCCCTCCCACTCTGCCAAGGACATGCAGATCCTTGGCCTCCTCCATCCCCAGACCATGGCAACACGACGCCTGGAGGAAGAGCGCCTCATCTTCCGCTTAGGAACACTCCAACCACAAGGGATGCATGCAGATTTCTCCAGCTTTCTCATTTTCCCTCCCCCCACCTTATCTCAGTCCCAACCCTGGGACTCAGCACCGCCTTCTTGACCTGCAATCTTCTTCCCAACCTCTTCGCCCGCACCCCTTCTCCGGCCTATCACCCTCACCTTGACCTCCTTCCACCTATTGCATTTCCAACGCCCCTCCCCCAAGTCCCTCCTCCCTACCTTTTAACTTAGCGTGCTTGGCACACCCTCCTCATTCCTGAAGAAGGGCTCATGCCTGAAACGTCGATTCTCCTTCTCCTCGGATGCTGCCTGACCTGCTGCGCTTTTCCAGCAACACATTTTTCAGCTCTGATCTCCAGTATCTGCAGTCCTCACTTTCTCCTAGTTAATAGCTATATGTTAATGACTAGTGAAATAACTCCATGGAGAGCACTATCCTGTTACCTGTTATTTACACATGCACAGTACTTGGACTCTGACCAGCTAGCTTAGAGCCTGGCCCTAGAATGAGGAGAATCCCTGAGACTTCTATTTTTTATATCTTTTTTTAAGCAGAATGAAAAGCCAGAAAACAAGCAATCACAATAAACAATAAAGAGAAAGAAAAATTTAAAATAAACTCCTCCTCAGTAGGAAGATGCCAACAGCAGTGAATAAGACACACTGACTGCGTTTCCAGGCTGTTCAGAGGTCAGCCTCCTCTCCCCCTTAACACAGAAATGTAGAGAGTCCTTCATTCACTGATCCAGTTCCCGCAGAGCCAGCTCTCAGAGTCAACAGGATATCTGAGCTTCCTGTTTTATTTTTTTCCTTTTTTTATTTCTATTTACCTGTATGACCGCCTAACTGCAGTAGTGCTTATTTTTTTCCCCAGTACCCATGTTGTGTGTGTGCAGGTGTGAGACACAGTGAGAGACACAAGGTGTACGAATCTTTATTCAATTTCCACCACCAGGAAGAAAGGAAACATCCGAATGGCCAGTGACAAGCAGTGCCCTTCACAAAAGGCAATGCTGTGTGATCAAACATTGAAGGGCAGGGCAGGGTTTAAATCAAAATAGAGTTGGAGGGGGAAAAAGACTTCTGTTTTTTTTTCTCTCTGGTTTATTTTTAAAATTTTTTTTCTTAGGTGTGAGAGACACTCCTGTTTATTTATTTATTTATTTCCTTTTCCCCACACTGCTGCCTAACTGCGGTAGTACTTATTTTTCCCCCAGCACCCATGGTGTGTGTTTGTGCAGGTGTGAGACACAGTTAAAGACACAAAGTCTACGAATCTTTATTCAATTTCCACCACCTGGAAAATAGGAAAATACCCGAGTGGCCTGTGACAAGCAGTGCCCTTCACATCAAAGGGCAATGCTGTGTGATCAAAACAGTGAAGGGGAGGGCAGGGACAAGACTTCTGTTTATATCTGTCAGCCAGGACTCCCTGATTGGCTTAAGTTGACAGCCCCAATAAGATCCATCTGGACAACCTCCATTCAATGACTATAGCTGAAGTGCATTATCAGTGACAGAAGATGATGTCAGATCACATGAGCCTGTTGTAAGCAGGTCCTACTGAAATCCAGCTTAAACTTGCATTGGTATAAAGTGTGTATTGTGAATAAATATTCATCATTTTGGACTAGTATGAATTCCAGTTACTGTGGAAAAGGACAAAGAAGATATAGAATGTGGGGAAATAGATGGTGACATCTTGAAAAATGTCCAAATTACAGAGGAGAAAGTGCTAGATGTCTTGAAACACACAAAAGTGGATAAATCCCCAGGACCTGATCAGGTGTACCCGAGAACTCTGTGGGAAGCTAGAGAGGTAATTGCTGGGCCCCTTGCTGAGATATTTGTAACATTGATAGTCACAGGTGAGATGCTGGAAGACTGGAGGTTGGCTAACGTGGTGCCACTGTTTAAGAAGGGTGGTAAGGACAAGCCAGTGAGCCTGACGCCGATGGTGGGCAAGTTGTTGGAGGGACTCCTCATGGACAGGATGTACATGTATTTGGAAAGGCAAGGACTGATTAGGGATAGTCAACATGGCTTTGTGCATGGGAAATCATTTCTCACAAACGTGTTTGTGTTTTTTGAAGAAGTAACTAGGAGGATTGATGAGGGCAGAGCAGTGGACTTAATCTATATGGACTTCAGTCACGTGTTCGACAAGGTTCCTCATGGGAGACTGGTTTGCAAAGTTAGATCTCATGGAATATAGGGAGAACTAGCCATTTGGATCCAGAACTGGCTCAAAGATAGAAGACAGAGGGTGACGGTGGAGGGTTGTTTTTCAGACTGGAGGCCTGTGCCCAGTGGAGTGCCACAAGGATCGGTGCTGGGCCCTCTACTTTTCATCATTTATATAAATGATTTGGATGTGAGCATGAGATGTATAGTCAGTAAGTTTGCAGATGATCAAAATTGGGGGTGTAGTGGACAGCGAAGAAGGTTACCTCAGATGACAATGGGATCTTGATCAGATGGGCCAATGGGCTGAGAAGTGGCAGATGGAGTTTAATTCAGATAAATACGATGTGCTGCATTTTGGGAAAGCAAATCTTAGCAGGACTTGTACACTATAGGGAGAGGTTGAATAGACATGGACAAGTTGGACCAAAGGGTCTGTTTCCATTCTGTACATCTCTATGACTCTCTGACTCTATCTGCCTAAGGCTCCCAAAACCTGCTTATGATATTTATAAATGTGCCATGTATTTGAGCCCATACTGAAGTCTTTACACTTCACTGCAATACTGAAGCAGTATTACCAGAGATACTAAGGAATGTTTTAGCAAACAAAACCAAGTTGTGGTCAGTTAAAGTCATCAAATCCTTTAGCACAGAGACAGGCCCTTTGGCTGAAACATGTCTGTGCCAACCAAAATGTCCATCCACTCTAACCCCATTTCCCTGCATTTGACCCATATCTGTCTCAACCTTTCTTATCCATGTGTCTGTCCAAATGCCTTTTAAATTATGTTATTGTTAGCGTGGAGCCTGAATTCCTATTCTTTGACTCAGAGCATAATCAAACCGACTCACAATATTACTTTATGAGAGGAGGATTCCATCTAACTGTAGTTATTAATTTGTTATTTGAGGTAATGACAAATTTAGTGGAAAGGCAACCTGTTCAGAGGATGTGGAGGGTCTGCAGACAGATGTTGATAGGTGAAGTGAGTGGTCAAGGGTCTGATAAATGGAGTACAATGTTGGTAAATGTGAGGTTATCCATTTTGGAAGTAAAAATAGTAGGTCAGCGTATTATTTAAATGGTGAAAGATTGCAGCTTGCTGTTGTGCAGAGGGACTTAAGACTGCTTGTACATGAATCGCTGAAAGTTGAGTTGCAGGTGCAATAGGTAACCAGGAAGGCAAATTGAATATTGACCACTACTAAAGGGATTATATTTAAGAGCAGGGACTTTCTATTGCAATTGTACAAGGTGTTGGTGAGGCTGCACATGGAGTGTTGCGCGCAGATCTGATCTCCTTACATAATGAAGGATATACAGACTTTGGAGGCAGTGCAGAAGAGGTTCACCAGGTTGATTGTGGAGTTGAGGGGGTTACTTTATGAGGAGAGGTTGAGCCACCAGGGACTGTACTCACTGGAATTTAGAGGAGTGTGAAGGAATCTTACAGAAACATAAATTATGAAATGGATGGATAAGGTACCGGCAGGCAAGTTGTTTCTGCTGGTGGGTGAGACCAGGATGAGGGGACATGGCCTCAAGAATAGGGAGAGTAGATTTAGGATAGAGAGGAGGAGGAACTGCGTTTCCCAGAGAGTAGTGAATCTATGGAATTCTCTGCCCAAGGAAGCAGCATCTTCATTAAATATATTTAAGACACGGTTGGATGGGTTTTTGCATGGTGGAGGATTTAAGGATTATGTGGATAATGCAGGTAGGAGGAGCTGCAACAATGGATAGATCAGTCATGATCTTAAAGAAGGGTAGTGCAAAATCGACAGGCCAAATGACCTACTCCTGCTTCTATTACTATGAAATGTGTCCATTTTAACCACTTCTGCTGGCAACTCATCACATGTGCGTACCACCGTCTGTGTTAAAAATGTGTCCCTCAGGTTCCCTTTTATTATTTCCCCTCTAACCTTAAACTGATACACTAAAGTCCCCTGTTCTCCAACTCTGGGAAAAAGACTGAGTGCATTCACCCTATCCACGCCTCATATGATCTTATACACTTCTAAAGATCCATGCTCAGTCTCCCATGCTCCAAAGTAAAACGTCCTAGCTTGTCTAACCTCTCCCTATAACTCAGACCATTGAGTCCTGGCAACATCCTTGTAAATTTCTTCTGCACTCTTTCCAGGTTAATAACATCCTTCATATAGCAAATTGACCAAAACTGAACACAGTACTCCAAGTGAGGCCTTACTAATGTCCTGTACATCTGCAACATAACTTCCCAATTTCTATATTCAATGCCCTGACTGACAAAGTTAAAAATCACACAACACCAGGTTATAGTCCAACATGTTTATTTGGAAGTACAATCTTTTGAAGTGCTGCTGGTGTCCACCCCAGTCCAACAGCAGCATCTCCACATCATGGCTGATTGATGAAGGCCAAAATCAGCCTTCATTGCCCTGCCCACCTGTCACTTCATTTTCAGAGAACCACGTGCCTGAACTCCAAGGTCCCTCCGTTCCACTATATTCCTTTGGGCCCTACCATTTGCCATGAAACACCTACCTTGATTTGACTTTCCAAAATGCAAGACCTCATACTTATCTATATTAAACTTCTTTTGCCATTTCTCAGCCCACTTCCCCAGCTGATCAAGGTCCTGCTTCAATTTCTGGTAACCTTCCTCACTGTCCATAATACTGCCTATTTTAGTGTCATCTGCAAACATACTAATTATGCCTTGTACATTCTCATCCAAATCAATGATATAGATAACAAACAGCAATGGACCCAGCACCAAACCCTGAGGCACTCCACTAGTCCACTGGGTAGTAAAATTAAATAAAGTTGATTGGAGTAATTAAAGTTAATTTTTAATGAAGTACAGCTGCATCCAATTCCAGGTGACATTAAATTTAGATTAGATTAGATTACATACAGTGTGGAAACAGGCCCTTCGGCCCAACAAGTCCACACCAACCCTCGGAAGCGTAACCCACCCAGACCCATTGCCCTGCATTTATCCCTTAACCTAACACTACGGGCAATTTAGCATGGGCAATTCACCTAACCTGCACATTTTTGGAGTGTGGGAGGAAACCAGAGCGCCCGGAGGAAACCCACGCAGACACGGGGAGAATGTGCGAACTCCACACAGTCACCCGAGGCTGGAATCGAACCCGGGTCTCTGTGCTGTGAGGCAGCAGTGCTAACCACTGTGCCACCGTGCTGCCCACTATTTATTTCAACTTAGTCCTGAAACAAATAGTCCCAGAATAGGATAGGATCTATAATCTATATACCATTTGATATCAAGAGGAGGCCATTCAGCCCATCATGTCTGCAGTGGCACACTGAGCCAACTTGTACCTTTTCCACTCAAATCTATACAATGTTTCTATTTAAATAATTATTCAATATTCTCACAAATAACTCAATTGAATCTGTTTCCACTGCATTTCAAGGCAATGAATTCCATACTTGAGCCGCTCACTGTAGGGAGAGCAAAAGTTTTTTTTTCTAATCCCACATTTCCTTCTTTTGCAACACTTTAAAACTACCCTCTGTTTTGTGATCCTCTTATGAGCAAGAAAAATTTCTCCCTATCTACTCAGTCCAGACGTCTCATGATTTTGAAAACTGGTATCAAATCCCTCCTCAGCCTTCTCCTCTCCAAGGAAAGCAGTCCTCCTTCTCCATTCTGTTCTCAAAACTAACATTTTACCTCTCAAAAACACTCTTTTAAACTTCTTCTATATTCTTTCCAGTGCATTCTCATATTTCCTAGAGTGTGGCATCCTTAAATGTACAAAATACTTAGCTGTAGTCTAACCAGTGTCATTTTTGAGTTCAGAATTCTATGCCCCTAATAGTGAAGTCTAGAATAGTGTATGTTTTTAACAAATCTCTGTACCTGTCCTCAGTTATAATAACTTAGGTACATATGCACCAAGATCTTTCTGCTTCTGTGCATCCTTTAGCACAGTATTCTTTATTTTGTACATTCTCTTCACATTCTTTGTACCAAAATGTATCACCTCACACTTCTCCGTATTTACCTGCCACCGAACTGCCCACTCCACCAACTTGTCATTGTCCTTTTGACATTCTAAACTGGACGTGTAGATGAAGGTATTGAGGAAGATCATGGGCGTAGACTGCTGAGGCCATGGCTGCTAATAATGGGATACAGAAAATCTAGATTATCAAGAAGTCATAACTAGAGGAATACAGAGTTCTGTGAGGTCCATAGGCCTGGAAGAGTTGACAGAGATAAGGAGAGGGAAGATTATGGAGTGATTTGAACATAAGGTGAGAAATTTAAATTTTAGTATTTATGAAACCAGTAGCTTCGGCATAAAACTTCTGAATTCCCATGGAGTTGTATCCAATTCCAGAATGGGAAGCAACACTTACATAAATTTTATGTTCTTAATGAAATACATAATGCACTAACAGTAATTAATTTACTTAAATATTTGATCTAAATTTTGCATTTCAAATCAAGTTCTAGTCCAGGATTACAAGTGCTTATACTTCCAAACTCCATGAATAATCAATTATGCTAGAGTGACTGTTGTAATTGAAATAATAAGATTTTCTCAGAGTTTAATCATGGTATTACTGTTAATACAGTCATGTTGATTCATTTCACAAAGGTTGCACCTGGATCGATCTACTTGATGCGGGTAGTTGAAGATTTTATCCACATTGTGGGTCATGGGTTAAAGGTGTTTCAGAGTGCCCTTATTGTGACAGATAACCTTGGTAAGTTCAGAAAATACAAGTGATTTGTTTGTTCTGAGGTATTGAAATTAAGTGGAACATCAATGTAACTTTTGGGCTAATGTGATTTTCTAGGAGAAAATGGGTATTCTCCAATAACTCTTGGCTGAAGTTGTGACACTCCACATACTGATCAATTTACAAACCAATAATTGTCTTGGAATGAGATTGGACCAATCCACATTCTAATCAGTTCACCCACTAATACTGATCTTGAATTGAGATTGCACTGAAGTTATGTCAACATTATTAGTGGGCGGCACAGTGGGTAGCACTGCTGCCTCACAGCGCCAGAGACCCGGGTTCAATTCCGAAGTCCAAAGATGTGCGGGTGAATTGGCCATGCTAAATTGCCCGTAGTGTTAGGTAAGAGGTAAATGTAGGGGTATGGGTGGGTTGCGCTTCGGCAGGTCGGTGTGGACTTGTTGGGCCGAAGGGCCTGTTTCCACACTGTAAGTAATCTAATCTAAGTAATCTAATTATTCCATGTCCAAACCAGCACCACTTCTGCTCTCTGTCTTTGCCCTTTCCCACACAATTAAAATTAAAATTTCAAGTGATAGCCATGAGCATACAAAACCCATTTGATTAAGTGATTGGGGCAGCATTTCACTAATGACACGTGCAGTCAACTGATAATGCTTAGGCTATAAAAGAGACCTCTGGTTAAACACGGAGACGATACATCATGGAGCTGAATTTTTCATTCCCATTGCCCATGTCATGTCAACTTTTCTCACATGACTACCTGCTCTTCAGCTTATTAATTAATTATACAATCAACTTCTACAGCATCAAATCATGCAATCATATGACAAGCCAGGTGGAAGTGCTTGCTACTGCCGGGGCTTTGTTGTGGTCATGGCCTCTGATGCTATTCTTAAACAGCACTTCTGCAACACTTAAGATGCTGCAAACCAGGAACGTACCATCACAATCTGCTGTTCCACACTGTAATTGAGAAAATGGTTCAAAAAGAGATGCTGGCACCCTGTTTCCTGACAAGTACTTGGAGTTCCTGGTGGAAGAGGAGTGATCTTTCGTCCAGACTGGCAAAGGAGGCCATGCCATCAGAGCCTGGATGAAAATAGATACCTGGGTCAAGGCTGTCTCCAAGGTGAAAATATTCTGCAATCCTGGAAGAAGGTTAATTACCTCTGCACTCTGCAATAGTTCGTGCTGCAGTTTTCTCTCTGCCACTCCATTTTCATAGTACCACTGCACACACTCCATCTCAGCCACTGATTAGCTAGCTTCAAACACTTCTCAGTGCTAAAAAATCTTAAAGGAACAAAACCAGATGAAGCACCAGCATTGATCTAAACATAGGAAACAACAAAGCAAATCAAGCCCTGTTGATGCTGAAATGTTTTCCTTGCCAACATCCAGGGGATTGTGCCAAAATTGGGAGGGATGTCTCATAGATTAATCAAGTAACAACCTGACATAGTGAGAGGCGGCACAATATCTTAGTGGTTAGCACTACTGCCTCGCAGTTCCATGGACCCAGGTTCGTTCAATCCTCAGCTGAAAATGTGTTGCTGGAAAAACGGAGCAGGTCAGGCAGCATCCAAGGAGCAGGAATTCCTGAAGAAGGGCTCATGCCCGAAACGTCGATTCTCCTGCTCCTTGGATGCTGCCTGACCTGCTGCGCTTTTCCAGTAACACATTTTCAGCTCTGATCTCCAGCATCTGCAGTCCTCACTTTCTCCTCATTCCATCCTCAGGCCACTGTCTTTGTGGAGTTTGCACATTCTCCCCGTGTCTGCTTGTCTGCTCCAGTTTCCTCCCACGGTCCAAAGGTATGCAGGTTAGGTGGACTGGCCATGCTAAAATACCCCATAGTGTCCAGGGATGTGAAGGTCAGGGGAGTTAACCATGGCAAATGCAGGGTTAGAGGGGTGGGAAAGTGGATCTGGGTGGGATGATCCTTGGAGTGTCGATGTGGACCCGATGGGATGAATGGCCTGCTTCCACACTGTAAGGATTCTGATAGTCATACTCACAGAATTATACTTTACAGATCAGGTCAACTTTGATTACCCAATGACAGGATAGGCAGAACAGAGGTGGTAAGACCATGATATACTGTCAGGAGCACGTTGTTTCCTTAACATTGATTACATCCTGATTGAAGTTTCATTGCATTACGTCAAAAATAGGTAACAAAACCACTCCTGATTACCATTTACTGCCCCTACTTTGACTGATGGATCATATAGTCTCCTAATGGCACCATATCCACAAGTGTCCATCCACTACAAAATGCACTGCAGAAATTCACCAGGCCTCCTTAAGATAGCACTTTCCAAATTGATGACCACTTCTATCCAGAAGGGCAGCAGATTCACGTGAACAGTGCCACCTGCAAGATTCCCTCCGAGCCACTAACCATCCTGACTGGAAAATGTTTCACCCATCCTTAAGTGTCAGTGGGTCAAAATCCCAGAACTTCTTCCCAAATAACATTGTGGCATTTCCAGCAACCTTCATCCAGAAGTGCTGAGTGATTGATCCATCTTAGCCTCCTCTGAGGATCCAAATCCAGTCTTAAACCAATTCAATTCATTCCACATGATATCAAGAAATGGTTGAAAGTACTGGATACTGCAAAGTTAAAGGGTTCCTGACAATATTCCACCAATAGTAATGACTTGTCAAGTCTTTACTCACCAATCAATCTCAATACAAGATTGGCATATAACCAGGAATGAAGAATTTGTACACAATGAAGAACTTTTGTGCTGTACACAAAAAAAGGATGAATGCAA
This sequence comes from Hemiscyllium ocellatum, assembly GCF_020745735.1. Classification (NCBI taxonomy): domain Eukaryota; kingdom Metazoa; phylum Chordata; class Chondrichthyes; order Orectolobiformes; family Hemiscylliidae; genus Hemiscyllium; species Hemiscyllium ocellatum. The sequence goes on along the minus strand of NC_083430.1, from coordinate 7,227,164 downwards.
CCAACCAATTAGTGCTTTATTAGTTCACCCATAATCAACAGTGAAGCCATAAGCAGTGCTATCAAGCAGCACTTCCTTCGCAATAATGTTTTCACTACCTCTCAGTTGTGACCCTCCAAGGCCACTTAGCTTCTGATCTCATCATAGCCTTGGTTCAAACATGGGCAAAAGAACTGAACTCCAGAAAGCTGGTGAAGGTGACTGCCTTTCACATCAAAAGTAGTATCAGAATGCCCTTGCAAAACTAGTCAATTGGAATAAGAGAAAAACATTGCTGGTGGAATTTTTACTGAACACAAACAAAGATGACAGGATGTTGGAGATCAATCATCACAATTCTATACCATAATTTCTCAGGGTAGGGTCTGAGGCCCAATCATCTTATTCATTGACCTTTGCTCTGTTATATGGTCATAAGTGGGATGATCTCTGATATTTGTACAATGTTCAGAACCATCTTAGTTCCTTGGATAACAAAATAAACTTTGTCCAAATGCAGCAAGACCTGGACACTATCTAGGCTTGGCCTGACAGTGGCAACTAACACTAATGTCACACAAGTGCCAAGCAATGACCATTTGCAACAAGAGAGAGTCTGTCCATTGCCTCTTAAATTCATTGGCATTGCATCAGCCAGTATCAGCATTTTGACCAGAAACTGAACTCGGTGAGCCATATAAATACTCTGGCTGCAAGACCAGTTTAGAGGTTAGAAATTCTGTGATGAGTAACTCTTCTCCTCATTCTCTATAGCCTGTCCAACATCTACAAGGCACAATTCAAGACTGTGATGGAATATACCTCACTTGAATGAGTGCAACTCCAAGAATACTTGAGAGGCTTGACATCACCCAGACAAAAATAGCCACTTGATTGGCACCACATCCACAAACCCTCCATCACCAATGCATAGTACTATCTACAAGGTGCAGTGCAGAAACTTACTAAGACTTCTTTAGATGGCATCTTCCAAGCATATGACAACTATAATCTAGAAAGAAAAAAGCAACAGATTCATGGGATCATGACCACCTATGTGTTCCTTTCCAAGTCACTTGCCATCCTGACTCGGAAATATAATGCTGTTCTTCCACCTTAACTGAGTTAAAATCTTGGAACTCCCTCTCTAACAGTACTATGTGCACTGCACCAATTGGACTGCAGCAGTTGAAGAAGGAACCTTACCACCATTTCTCAGGTGTAAGTAGAATAATAAATGGCCAGCAAGTGAATTCCACTTCCTATGAATCCTCTAGTTATATTTTCTAGCACCGGGAAAAATAGTCCACATATCCTGATAGTCAACTGGTCCCCTTTCCACACAAATATATTTGGATTGATTGCCTAAAATGCAACATGGCCACCCTGCATTCTCAGACATGGCCAGTGACCATTACTGAACAGGTCGTAGAAAATGACAATGCACATGCCAATGATGTTACTGTGGCAATGAGGTGGAGGCGGGGGCCTGCATGGGAGTGGGACGAAGGCCAGGAATAGGAGATGGAGTGGTCTATACCTGGAAATGGACAGGAATGAAACGGAGAACAGGTAAGGAAGGGGTGAGGGAAGTCAGGAGTTGGAGTGTCTGCCCTCACCAACCATTGCCTGACCCTTTCCAAATATCATTGCATTGCCATTTGTGTCAGGGAACATCCGCCGTATTATGTTCCTTGTTAGGTGGCATTCACAATAAGCAGCTTAATACTTCCCACACCATTACCTCTTAGCATGCATACTAACCTTGTATATGTCATTTTATCAAATGCTTTTAGAAGTCTAAATACAGGTAGTTCTTTAACGTAGTGGTTATGTTGTGCAAACCTGTGTTACAGAAAAATAGTACTTTTAAATACAGCGCTTAAACTGTTGGCGATGTAATCACATTACAGCCAATACACATTTTAAAAGGTTGCAATTTAGAAATAATATCCTCAATTTGTCAGTCGCTGAAAAAGGACTTATGCTGAAATATCAACTCTCCTGCTCCTCAGGCGCTGCCTGACCTGCTGTGCTTTCTCCAACGTCAATTTTCGACTCTGATGCTCCAGCATCTGCAGTCCTCACTTTCTCCTGTATAAGGCTCTGGTCAGACTGCATTTGAAATATTGTGAGCAGTTTTGAGCCCCATCTTAGAAAGGATGTGCTGGGGTGCCCACAGGAGGTTCACAAGCATGATCCTGGGAAATAAGGACTTGTCATATAAGGATCAGTTGAGGACACTGGGTTTGTCCATGCTGATACTTAGAAGGGGGAAATCTGATTGAAGTTTACCAAGGGGCCTGGGAAGAGTGGATGAGGAGAAGATGTCTCCAGTAGTAGAAGAGACTAGAATTCAAGGGCACAGTTTCAGAGTGAAGGGATGACAGTTAGAACTGGGATGAGTAGGAATTTCTTCAGCCAGAGGGTGATGAACATGTCAAACTAATTGTTGCAGAAGGCCGTGGTGGTCAAGTCATTGAATGTTTTTAGGACAGAGATAGATAGGCTCCTGTACTCTGAAGGTGGCTGCACAGGTAGATATATCTGAGTGGTCAATAAGACATATGGTATGCTTGACTTCATCGGAAAGGGTATTGAGTATAAGAGCTGGTAGGTCATGTTAAAATTGTACAAGACATTGGTTTGGCAGCATTTAGAATACTGTGTTCAGTTCTGGTCGCCACATTACCAAAAGGATGTAGATGCTTTGGAGAGGGTGCAGAGAAGGCAACGAGAATGTTGCCTGATATGGAAGGTGCTAGTTGTGAAGAGAGGTTAAGTAGGTTAGGTTTGTTTTCATTAGGAAAAAGGAGATGGGGTTGGGGGGGAACTTGTTTGAGGTCTACAAAATCTTGAAAGGTATAGACAGGATAGATAGTGCTTTTTCCCAGGGTGAGGGATTCAATCACAAGAGGTCATGCATTCAAGATGAGAGGTGAAAACTTTAAGTGGGATAAACGCAGCAAGTACTTTGCACAGAGGGTGATAGGTGCCTGGAATGCGTTGCCAGCAGATGTAGTAAAGGCAGGCACAGTAGATTCACTTAAGGCGTGTCTGGATAGATGCATGTGTAGGTGGGGAGCAGAGGGATACAGATGCTGAGGAATTTGGGTGATAGGTTTAGACAGTGGATTTAGATCAGCTCAGGCTTTGAGGGCTGAAGAGCCTGTTCCTGAGCTGTAAATTTTCTTTGTTCCTTGTTCCTTGTTCTTTGATCTGTAGGGGGTTCAAGGGTTGTGAGGAGAAGGCGGGAGAATGGAGTTGAGAAACGTATCAGCCATGATCAACTTGTAAAGCAGATTTGATGGGTCATATGACCTAATTCTGCTTCTGTTTCTTATAGTCTAATGAGATAAGCAAATGTGGCACGAATCAGGAATCAAACTTGGGCTTCATTGTTTTGTTATGGTTACAGTCTAAGCCACTAGAAGGTTTGCCAGGCACTTATTGATTGGTAAGATTGTACGACAGTGGAAAATAATATGATTAGACCAAGTGTGATTAAAGCAATAACTTTATCCTCATCTTTTCAGTGACTAGTATACAACGAGAGCCTGTATCTGCTGTGTCAACTGATATCAGCTTCCCAATGAAAGGCAGAAGAGGAATGAAAGATTGGGCAAAAAATTCAGAAGACAAACTTTATATTCCAAAAGAGGTGTTCACACGTTCTTCCTCAGGTACCTGCAATTAACATTTTATGGACAACTATAACTGTATTGCCACATTTGATAAGTTTATCCTTATCCCTGTTTCTCAGAACTTCATAAGAACCTGAATCTTCTGAAACATTTTATCCTTTTGGCTATTTGATTAAAGTTCTTCTCCATTAACCTGTAGAGAAGCCTTCAGAGGCATGTGCCAATGATATATCTTATTTTAGAATTTGGTGAAATGTATCTCCTATGTGTACTTTTTTTTGCAAAGTTCCTTGTATGGCACATACCTCTGTTATAGCTTGTGGATGTAAGCAGAATATAGTTCCTGACATAAATTATTTCAAATCAACTCTCAGTCGGAATAGATTATCACATCATTAATTTATTTGCATTTGTGAGATTTGCTATCTGCAAATCCATCTTCTGTGTAACAACTGCGGATGTTGGAAAGATGCCTGAAAAAAGGTGTAAATAAAGAAATATAGATGTTATCCTGATGAAGTCTGACAGCTTCTAAAATGTATTTGAATTTCCAGTGATTGGTTGAATCAATCACTGGTTGATTGATTTTAAATTTTAAAACTTTTTTTGTCATAAGTTAATGAAAAGCAACACTTTACACAACATTGAGTAGGAAACTAAAAAAAACAGAAAAAAATCTCTCATTTAACACGACCAAAAATCCCCCTCATATTCTAATTCTCTCTGCCCTTTTAGGAGACACTTATTTTTAAGTTTGTCACAGAAAGTGGGCCTTACTTACTAGACCAGTTTTTATTATCCAGAGGTAATTGATCATGAGCAGCTGGTGATAAACTGCCTTCTTGAACCATTACATTCCTACAGTGTCGATGCAACCAGAATACAGTTCGGAAGGAAAGTCCAGGATTTTGATCCAGTGGAACAAATGGATAATGATATAGTCCCAGATCAGAATGGGGAGTGGTTTATAGTGGAACTTGCAGATAATGATTTTCCTTTGCATTTTCTGCCTTTGTTTTATTGGTAGTAGGGTCGTAAGTTCAGAAGTTATTGTTGAAGGAGGCTTAGCAAATTTCAGCAGTGCATCCTGTAGATGGTACATATTGCTACTATAATACACTGGTCACAAAAGGAGTAATTGTTGAAGGTGGTGGAAGCATTCCATAACTAAAGATGTTTAGGCCTTTTATCCAAGTAGGAACGCTAATTAGCTATCCCCTGGATCCCCAATTCCATTGTATCTTGGAATTAAATATACTGCTTAAAGTATAATTATTTATAAAACTTGATATTCTTAGAATGCAAATTGTTACATTTCCTAGCTACGTTCCTGGGAGACAGTGCTCATTTTAATTCTAGAATGATGAGATTCTCATGGATCTGACTCCGCCAACTCTACAAAGAGAATGCAGGCTTCCAGATGTGGAGATGGACTGCATGGAAGGCCCACCTTAGTGGTCTGGCATTATGTTCAAGTTTTTATTTAATTAAAACATTGAACAGTCCTCGTGTCCTCCTTTCGTCATCCTTCACCCCCCCCCTCACACTTCCAATATCCCCTCCATGCCAATAAAGGCAACCACCTGCCCACTCTACTCATTTTCATAGTCATGCTGAAATGAAACAAGCATGTGTCCCTTGCAAAATTATTTTTAAAACACAGTATTTGATGAAAGACAGAACATTTAATTAATTTGCATTAAATTCTCAAGGTTTCAGACATTTCACTTAAATATTTAATTTCTTATTAAAACAAAAATGTATGCACTATCAAAGAGTCACACATCAAAATGGTAACTTTGTTTCTTTATTCCCAAATGCTGCTAGAGCTGCTGAGTTTCTCCAGCATTTTCTGTTTTTGATGAGGTTCCCTACATTTTGTTTCAGATTTCCAGCATCTGCAATATTTTGCTTTCACGAGTTTTGAGAAGATTGGTAGCTCAGGTTGAGGTTTTGGATGTAGGTTTGCTCGCTGAGCTGGAAGGTTCATTTCCAGACATTTTGTCACCATGCTAGGTAACATCTTCAGTGGGCCTCCAGGCAAAGCACTGCTGCTGATTCCTGCTTTCTATTTATATATTTGGGTTTCTTTAGGCTGGTAATGTCAAGGCATGATGAAATGACATTACCAACCCAAAGAAACCCAAACGTATAAGTAGAAAGCAGGAATCAGCAGCAGGGGTTTGCCTGGAGGCCCACTGAAGATGTTACCTAGTAGGGTGATGAAACGTCTGGAAATAAGCTCAGCGAGCAAACCTACATCTATTTTGCTTTCACTTTTATTCTATAAACACTTGGATCTGTCAAGAATATATTAATTTATCTAGCAACCCACTGTAACAAGGTTAGGTTGTAAAATCAGATATACAGCAAAAGTCCTCTGATAATTACCCTCAGATTTATGTCAAAAGAATGAAAGATAATTCCATTTTGTTTTCTAAAATCATCACTATTTTTTAAATGTAAGGCTCAGCAGATCTAAATCCCTCTGTAGTTTTAAAGCATACCTAAATTCTACTATATGTCTAGCATTTGAAATAAATTTGGGCAGTTCTTTGATATCTTAACAGTTATTTTACAACTTTGGTAGTTCTAATGATTTTGCATACTCTTTTTTATACACATTCATCTCTGTTATTAACAATTTCAAAGACCACCTCATCTCTTTCAAACATGTCCCAGGATGGAATCCAAAGAGATACCCACAGAGCCCATAGACTTGCAAGTAAGCACTAACATCAGTGGGCATTCAAAAAGAAATGGTCCACACAGAGGCTAGATGCCTTCAAGTCAGTGTCAGCTAAAACCAAACTAAAACTCATAGATGCCTGTGCCCATGTTAACACAAAGTGATTTTTTTAAAAAAAACAGTCATAGGATGGGGGCATCGCTGGCTGGCTCAGCATTCATTGTCCACATTGGCAGACAGAGAAAATTACTAATCCATTAGCCTAGGGCTCAATAAGAGCACAGTTCCCAAATGGGTAGGAGTCAATTCTGAAAATGTTTTCATTAAACATTTGTGTTTGAGGCCTTTTTCATCGTGTGCAGGCCATCACCCAAAAGAAGCTGAACAATGCAATGATAGACAAAGAAATTAGTGATGGAGACTGGATAATACAAAGTATAATGAGTATTACATTTGAGTTGATAGTAAAATGAAAATAAACAGTTTGGATTGGTTTAGACGGCAAGTTTTCGTTTTCTTTTTAATTCAAACACTAAGTTTTATCTTTATACAAGACACTTTACGACTAAAACAGATGGAATTCAGAAAGGCTTTTAATAATAATTATTTTAAAAACCTTCAATATGAGTTTTTCACAGAGTCGGAGAGCTTTTTTGAAAATAATTATATGTATTAAGAAATAATGTGATCAGAATTGACCTTGAAGAAAACTTACAGGATTAAGCAGCAATGGTACTACAGAAAATTGCAGTACAAATCTATTTTCTGAACTGATAATATGAGAAACTGCTTTGCATGCGTAAATATATGCAGAAAATTTTAATTGCCAGTCTGACTTTAAAATTTGAAATGAAAGGGTAGTTTATGTACCATACCCGTACCTGTAAACAGTATTCTTAAACTGCCCCCAGATCAGACTACATCATTGCTGGGTCACCTTATGCCAGTTTAATGTGTGGCTGGGAGGCTCATCCCCATATAAATGCTTTCTTGAAAATCCATTCCAGACATTGATTGGATTACTTAATTCTAAAGTCAAAAGGCTCTGTCATTGGTTATTTGTAATGGAATGTTTTTACTGCGATTGCAAAAAATGTTTTGTAATCAATACAAGTCATCTGGAAAAATATATTGCTGAGTGAACAGGTACGGAAAAATGCAGAAATATGATGAAAGTTTAAGCGCATGATGACAGAAGAAAAACTGATCCCAATACTGGAAATATACTTTGAAAATTATTGACTTAATCACCCTGATTTAAAAGGGCCTATCAGAGTCAGCTTTTCACTGCTGACTCAGTTGCCCAATATTTCAGGAGAGTGTAGCTCATTACCTATTCTAATTGTGTGGAGCTGGTGAATTATTTTATGGCCCACCAAAGTCCAGCCATTCAAAATGATTATAAATCAATTTATTTTAAAATAGCGCTTGCCATTTGATTACATCGTGTTGAAGTATGTCAGCAGAAAGAACACCACTGCCTGTTAGCATGACTGTTGGTTTCTGTAAAATCAAGTGCACAACAGATTAGATGAAAAATGTGTTGCTGGAAAAGCACAGCAGGTCAGGCAGCATCCAAGGAGCAGGAGAATCGACGTTTCGGGCATAAGCCCTTCTTCAGGAATGAGGAGGGTGTGCCAAGCAGGCTAAGATAAAAGGTAGAGAGGAGGGACTTGGGGGAGGGGCGTTGGGAATGCAATAGGTAGAAGGAGGTTAAGGTGACAGTGATAGACCAGAGAGAGGGTGGGGGCGGAGAGGTCGGGAAGAAGATTGCAGGTCAAGAAGGCGGTGCTGAGTCTGAGGGTTGGGACTGAGATAATGTGGGGGGAGGGGAAATGAGAAAGCTGGAGAAATCTGCATTCATCCCTTGTGGTTGGAGGGTTCCTAAACGGAAGATGAGGCGCTCTTCCTCCAGGTGTCATGTTGCCATGGTCTAGCGATGGAGGAGGCCAAGGACCTGCATGTCCTTGGCGGAGTGGGAGGGGGCGTTAAAGTGTTCATGCTGTAAGGTTGAGTGAAATAGGAGTTGATGGGAAGGGTGAGGGCAGTAACAAATTAAAAATACTATACATAAATGCACGAAGCATTAAAAATAAGATGGATGAGCTTGAGGCTTTTTTGGAAATCAGCAGATACGATATTGTGGGGATAACAGATGTGGCTTCAAGTGGACAGGGCCTGGGAAATGAATATTCAAGGCTAAACGTGCTATCATAAGGACAGACTGAAAGGCAGAGGGGGGTGGGGTGGCCATGTTGGTAAGGAATGATATTTAGTCCCTTGCGCGGGGGGACCTAGAATCAGTGTGAATAGAGCTGAGAAATTCAAAGGGTAAAAAGACACTCTTGGGAGTTATCTACAGGCCCCCAAACAGTAGTCTGGATGTCAGATGTAAGTTAAATCAGGATATGAAATTGGCCTGTTGCAAAGATGTTACTACAGTTGTTATGGGGGATTTCAACATGCAGGTAGACTGGGAGAATCAGGATGGTATTGGACCTCAAGAAAGAGACTTTGTGGAGTGCCTCCGAGATGGATTCTTAGAGCAGCTGGTGCTGGAGCCGACCAGGGAGAAGGCAATTCTGAATCTGGTATTGTGCAATGAACCAGAATTGGTCAGGGACCTCGAAGTGAAGGAGCCATTGGGAAGTAGTGACCATAATACAATAAGCTTCAATCTGCAATTTGAGAGGGAGAGGGTACAATCGGAAGTGACAATATTTCTGTTGAATAAAGGGAACTATGGAGCTATGAGGGAGGAGCTGGCCAAAGTTCAATGGTGCAGGGTTGACAGTGGAGGAACAATGGCGGATATTTCTATGTATTATGCAGAAGTTGCAGGATCAGTTCATTCCAAAAAGGAAGAAAGATCCTAGAAGGAGGCATGGGTGGCCATGGCTGATGAGGGAAAGTAAGAAACATATGAAGTTACAAGAGAAAAAGTATAACATAGCGAAGATAAATAGGAAAATGTAAGACTGGGAAGCTTTTAAAGAACAACAGAGGATTACTAAGAAGGTAATACGCAGAGAAAAAATGAGGTACGAAGGTAAACCGGACAATAATATAAAGGAGGATAGGAAAAGTTTTTTTTTAGGTATGTGAAAGGCAAAAAAATGGTTAAGACTAAAATTGGGCCCTTGAAGACAGAAACAGGGGAATATATTACAGGGAACAAAGAAATAGCAGAAGAATTGAATTGGTACTTCAGATCTGTATTCACTGGGGAAGACACAAGCAATCTCCCTGAGGTAACAGTGGCTGAAGGACCTGAACTTAAGGGAATTTATATTTGCCAGGAATTGGTGTTGGAGAGACTGTTAGATCTGAAGGTTGATAAGTCCCCAGGATCTGATGGTCTACATCCCAGGGTACTGAATGAGGTGGCTCGAGAAATTGTAGATGCGTTGGAGATTATTTTCCAGAGTTCGATAGATTCGGGATCAGTTCCTGCAGATTGGAGGGTGGCTAATGTTATACCACTTGTTAAGAAAGGTGGGAGAGAGAAAGCAGGAAATTATAGACCAGTTAGTCTGACCACAGTGCTGGAAAAGATGCTGGAGTCTACTATAAAGGATGAAATTACGATACATCTGGATAGTAGTAACAGAATAGGTCAGAGTCAGCTTGGATTTATGAAGGGGAAATCATGCTTGACTAATCTTCTGGAATTTTTTGAGGATGTAACTCTGAAAATGGACGAGGGAGATCCAGTAGATTTAGTGTACCTGGGCTTTCAGAAAGCTTTTGACAAAGTCCCACAAAGGAGGTTAGTGAGCAAAACTATGGCGCATGGTATTGGGGGCAAAGTACTAACTTGGATTGCAAGTTGGTTGGCTGATAGGAAACAAAGAATAGTGATAAACGGCTCCATTTCAGAATGGCAGGCAGTGACCAGTGAGGTACCACAGGGATCAGTGCTGGGACCGCAGCTTTTTACAATATATATTAATAATATAGAAGATGGTATTAGTAATAACATTAGCAAATTTGCTAATGATACTAAGCTGGGTGGCAGGGTGGAATGTGATGAGGATGTTAGGAGATTACAGGGTGACCTGGACAGGTTAAGTGAGTGGTCAGATACATGGCAGATGCAGTTTAATGTGGATAAATGTATGGTTATCCACTTTGGTGGCAAGAACAGAAAGGCAGATTACTACCTAAATGGAATCAATTTAGGTAAAGGGACAGTACAGAGAGATCTGGGTGTTCTTGTACACCAGTCAGTGAAGGTAAGCATGCAGGTACAGCAGGTCGTGAAGAAGGCTAACAACAAGAGGGATTGAGTATAGAAGCAAAGAGGTTCTTCTGCAGCTGTACAGGGCCCTGGTGAGACCACACCTGGAGTACTGTGTGCAGTTCTGGTCTCCAAATTTGAGGAAAGACATTCTGGCTATAGAGGGATCGCAGCGTAGGTTCACGATGTCAATTCCTGGAATGGCGGGATTACCTTACACTGAAAGACTGAAGCGACTGGGCTTGTATACCCTTGAGTTTAGAAGACTGAGAGGGGATCTGATTGAGACATATAAGATTATTAAAGGATTGGACACTCTGGAGGCAGGAAACATGTTTCTGCTGATGGGTGAGTGCCGAACCAGAGGACACAGCTTTAAAGTACGGGGTAGACCATTTAGGACAGAGATGAGGAGAAACTTCTTCACCCAGAGCGTGGTGGCTGTGTGGAATGCTCTGCCCCAGAGGGCAGTGGAGGTCCAGTCTCTGGATTCATTTAAGAAAGAGTTGGATTGGCCTCTCACGGATTGTGGAATCAAGGGTTATGGAGATAAGGCAGGAAGAGGATACTGATTTAGGATGATCAGCCATGATCATATTGAATGGTGCTGCAGGCTCGAAGGGCAGAATGCCCTACTCCTGCACCTATTGTCTATTGTCTATTGTTCAGCCATGGGGCGGTTGGTTTGGTTGGTGCGGGTGTCCCAGAGGTGTTCTCTGAAATGTTTTGCAACTAGGCAGCCTGTCTCCCCAATATAGAGGAGGCTACATTGGGTGCAGCGGCTGCAGTAAATGATGTGTGTGGAGGTGCAGGTGAATTTGTGGCGGATATGGAAGGATCCCTTGGGGCCTTGGAGGGAAGTGAGGGGGGAGGTGTAGGCGCAAGTTTTGCATTTCTTGCGGTTGCAGGGGAAGGTGCCGGGAGTGGAGGTTAGGTTGGTGGGGGCTGTGGACCTGACGAGGGAGTTGCTGAAGGAGTGGTCTTTACGGAAGCTGATAGGGGTGGGGAGGGAAATATATCCTTGGTGGTGGGGTTTATTTGGAGGTGGTGGTTCCTCCACTTGTGAAACGTTTCAGAGAACACCTCTGGGACACCTGCACCAACCAACCCAACCGCCCCGTGGCTGAACACTTTAACTCCCCCTCCCACTCCGCCAAGGACATGCAGGTCCTTGGCCTCCTCCATCGCCAGATCATGGCAACATGACGCCTGGAGGAAGAGCGCCTCATCTTCCTTCTAGAAACTCTCCAACCACAAGGGATGAATGCAGATTTCTCCAGCTTTGTCATTTTCCCTCCCCCCACATTATCTCAGTCCCAAACATCGGACTCAGCACCGCCTTCTTGACCTGCAATCTTCTTCCCGACCTCTCCGCCCCCCACCCTCTCTCCGGCCTATCACCCTCACCTTAACCTCCTTCCACCTTTCGCATTCCCAACGCCCCTTCCCCAAGTTCCTCCTCCCTACCTTTTATCTTAGCCTGGTTGGTACACCCTCCTCATTCCTGAAGAAGGGCTCATGCCTGAAACGTCGATTCTCCTTCTCCTTGGATGCTGCCTGACCTGCTGCGCTTTTCCAGCAACACATTTTTCAGCTGTGATCTCCAGCATCAGCAGTTCTCACTTTCTTCTACTAGATTGTGGGTGGCACGGTGGCACAGTGGTTAGCACTGCTGCCTCACAGTTCCAGAGACCCAGGTTCATTTCCCAACTCAAGCGACTGACTGTGTGGAGTTTGCACATTCTCCCCTTGCTAGATGTGCTAAATTGCCCGTAGTTTTAGGTAAAGGGGTAAATGTAGGGGAATGGGTTGGTTGCGCTTCGGCAGGTCGGTGTGGTCTTGTTGGGCCGAAGGGCCTGTTTCCACACTGTAAGTAATCTAATCTAATCTAAAGATTAGATGTGCGAACTCAGTACTGTCACTCTTATAGGGCAATCTTAGGGGTACTATTGTTGGCTTTGGTTTCCTGGATAGTATTGAGGAAACTCAGTTAGAATTTCTCTCCTGAGGGCAGTGGTATAAGCATTACGATGTCAAATTGACCATCTATTTGACACCTTGCCCCCACCCCATCCCCCCACCAGCTCTTTTTTTTTGTTCTCATGATTCCAATTGGAAAGATAATTAAATATAGTTTTTAATGAGCGAGTAAATATTATTGCCAGCTTTAAATTATCACCCAAAGCTAATATCATCCTCTTGCTGATCACTTTTCCAGTAACTGTTACATATGCATGTGTAGTGTCTGGATTCATATTGTTTTATTATTTTACTTCATATTCACTAAGAATCAGGCTATGAATTTAACCAGTACTAACTTTTGGATCGTGAGCTAGCTCGCAGGTATTGCAGAGAAAGACTTTCAACATTTCAGTCTCAGCATAAAACAACAATGTTCCAATCAACTTGTCAATTTCCTGTGGAAGAATAATTCTTTAAGCAGTAATTTACAAAGTGCCGTATGCCCTGGGTCTTACACTGAAAAGTTGACAGGACTTTGTCCACACAAAACCTGGCTGCCTGACATTTTATGTTTGAAACAACAGTAATTGTTTAATCTGGGGAGGACGTCCTGCCTTAGAGAGCTGACAGTCAATTTAGTTAGTGTCAAAAAGGGTGGGCTGGAAAAGCACAGCAGATCAGGCAGTATCTGAGGAACAGTAGCGTCAAAGTGGTGAGTATGGCAGAGGATAATGCGCTGTATCTGGCGATTAGTGGGCTGGAAGGTGAGGACCAGGCCAATTTACTTAGCACTAATTAGCACTGCAACTTTGCAGTGCCAGGTTCAATGGTTCGTTTCCACCCTCTGATGACTGCCTGGATGAAGTTTGCATATTTTCCCCGTATCTGCATGGGTTTCCTCTGGGTACTCTATTATCTCCCCACAATCTAAAGATGTGCAGGTTAACTGGTTTGGCCTTGCTAAATTGCCCGTAATGTCAATGGGGTGCAGGCTAGGTAGCTAGATTCAGTGATTCAATTTAAATTCAGTAAATCCTGTGCAGTCATACCTCATAAAGAGTAGTACATTCAAAAGTGGGATTGTGAGACTGATAGCATGCTGAACAAGAAGAAACCAAGGTGAGACAGAGTCCTACAACATGGAGACAGATCCTTTGACCCAAATTGCCCACCAAAAGATCCATCCACGCTAACCCCATTTCCCTGCATTTGGCCCATATCTTTCTAATCATTTCCTATCCATGTTTTATTCAATTGCATTCAAATATTGTTAATGTACCCATTTCAACCATTTCCGCTAGCAGCTCATTCCATGTCTGTATTACCCTCTTTGTAAAAAAAACATTGCCCCTCAGGTTCCCTTTTATTCTTTTCCCACTAACCATAAACTGATGCCCTATAGTCCTCGATTCCTCAACTCTGGGAAAAAGACTGAGTACATTTGTCCTCTAATGCTTGTCATGATCATATACACTTCTGTAAGATACCCCTCAGTCTCCTGTGTTCTAAAAGAAAATGTTATAGTTTGTCCAACCTCTCCCTATAACTCAGACCCTTGAGTCCTGGACAACATACTTGGAAATTTCTTCTGCACTCTTTCCAGTTTAATAACATCTTTCCAATAACAAGGTGACCAAAACTAAACACAATACTCCAACTGTCACCTCACCAACATCCCGTACAACTGCAACATAACTTCCTAACTTCTATACTCAATGCCTTGACTGATGAAGGCCAGTGTGCCAAAGGCCGCCTTCACTGCCCTGTCTACCTGTGATTCCACTTTTAGAGAATCGTGCACCTGAACTCCAAGGTCCCTCTGTTCCTTATGGTCTTAAGGCCCTATCATTCAACATGAAACTCCTACCTTGATTTCACTTTCCAAAATGCAACACCTCACACTTATCAACATTAAACTTTCTCAGCCTATTTCCCCAGCTGATCAAGGTCCTGCTACAATTTCTGATAACCTTCCTCATTGTCCACGTTACCTCCTATTTTAGTGTCATCTGCAAACTTACTAATTATGACTCGTACATTCTCTTGCAAATCATTGATATAGATAACAGACAGCAATGGGTCCAGCACCGACCCCTGAGGCACTCCACTAGTCACATGCCTCCAGTCCGACAAGCATCCTTCTACTAATACTCTTTGCTTCCTACTATCAAGTGAAAAGTGAGGTCTGCAGATGCTGGAGATCAGAGCTGAAAATGTGTTGCTGCTTAAAGAGCAGCAGGTCAGGCAGCAGCCAAGGAGCAGGAGAATCGACATTTCGGGCAAAAGCCCTTCATCAGGAATGAGGAAAGTGTGTCCAGCAGGCCTGCTGGACACACTTTCCTCATTCCTGTAAGGGCTTTTGCCCGAAACGTCGATTCTCCTGCTCCTTGGATGCTGCCTGACCTGCTGTGCTTTAACCAGCAACACATTTTCAGCTCTTCCTACTATCAAGCCAATTTTGTATCCAATTTGCATGGTCCCCCTGGATTTCATGCAATCTAACCTTCCAGAGCAGCCTACCATGTGAAACTGAAAGGTCTGTTTCTGTGCTGTACATCTGTATGTTACTGAGAGTAGACTTATTAGTTGTAATGTATTAACTAAATGCTAGCCCAGACACTACCATTAATGTTTGTATACAATAGCCACCGATAATAAGCATTTGTTGGATTTAGTTTTAAAAGGTAGCTATGCTTTATTATGTCATGACAAATAACATTAAAAGTTGCTACTCCGGGTGAAATATCTTTCTGGAAGGAAAAACCCACTTCAAGTGATTTCTTAACATTCACTTCTCATCGAATATGTCAAAACAGATGAATGACCATTCATTTTATGGCATTTTGCATGGTATTTGCTTGTTAAATTTGGTGGCCATGTTTATAAACATTACATTAGTGAACGTCTCGTCAATAGAATGCTATTGCTGTGAATTGCTTTGGTTCTGCGTGCAATTGTGAAACAGGCTCAACCAGCTGTTGTTTTTTCTATTGGTATGTTTTAGGTCACTGTAGAGAGTACTGGACTGCAACTAATCTGTACCTGCAGTTGTGGTGCTCACTACTGCCTTTGGGTCATTAAAATTGAAAATTACTTTATTTCTTTAATAATGAATCTTGAATCAACCCAAATTTCATGAAGCCATTTTAAATGTTAATGGGATTTAGACTAAGGTGGTGCATACATTTTGAACTTCCAGCACATTGCACTTAGTATTTTGGGCTTTTCTGAATATGTTTAGGCTCCTAAAGAAAGTTTGTACAGGTTTACAAAGATTGAAAATCTCAAACTTCCTTCCTGAACAAAGTGCTCAAGAATCTATCAGCCTCAAGCTATAAACCTCATGGATGGAATCTTATGGTTTCCTTAGTTTTAATTGAAATATTTAATCATATATCTTAATTTGCTTCTTTTACTAATGATAATAACACTCATTTAAAATATTTTGATAGATATAGATGATCCTTATTGAATTGTGTGATTCTACATTATTCCTTTGTTCTAATATTGTTATAGAAGTGACTGTTTTAACATCCTAATGCCTCGATTTGAAATTTAATAGAACGAGCCTCACAATGTTGTTTTTCCATGCATTTTAGAAACAGATGACTCGACCTATTATGTGATCGGAGCTGTGCTATATCGGACGCTGGGTCTCATCTTACCTGTTACAAAGTAGGTCGGCGCTGTTCACATTCCATGAGCCATTGGATAGTGCTAGCTAAGAGTAACATCACTCTATCTGCTAAGATCTTTGGCACCCTATCCCCATAGTTGCCTTACTTACTTATCCTTTCACAGAAGCTGCCTATCTGTGCTGCTGCTCATTTGAATCACTGAACATGGAAACTATCGCCACTGAAAAAGGCATTATGGTTTGACTCCCAACCACCAGCTCTCCCGCAGCGAAAGAGACCTGTTAGATTTAAAAGGTACAGTCCACATTTCTGAAGGAGTCATGATCAGAATCTCCTACCAGAAATGTAGTGTGGTGCCTTACAGGGAAAAACAGGAATCCCTCAGTTGTCACTCCTCAATAAATCTGGCACATTCATTGATCCCCTGGTGTGTAAATATAAGAATGGTGACTGTGAGAGTATAGAGTTTCACCACCTCAAATAAGATTGAGAGCTGCCTGTTTTAGAACTAAGTGCAAAGCTCAAAAATCTGTCGTATATTTGAATTTGTGGAAAGGTGCAAAGATAACTGCATCCAGATAGTATAGTGACAAAGTCACTTCTATTACTAGGCTAGTAGCCAAGAAGAACATGAAGACTGCAGATGCTGGAGATCAGAGTCAAAAAGTGTGGTGCTGGAAAAGCACAACAGGTCAGACAGCATCCTAGGAACAGGAGATGATTTACAGCACTACACTTCTTGACACTAGTAACCAAGAATCCTAGCTAATTTTTCTGAGGACATAGGTTTGAATCCCATGATGACAGATAGTGAAATTTGAATTCAATAAAAATCTGTAATAAAATACTCACTTCATGCAATGTCCTTTAAGAAAGGAAATCTGCCAGTCTTACCTGGTCTGAGTCTACATGGGACTCCAGGCACACAGCAGTTGGTTGACTGTGACTGAGACTAGAGAGTGGCACTATATGTCACTTACAGCCAATAAATAAAAATGAAGTACTCTTACATAAGACCACATTATTTGATTTCATTATTGTTCCTGGCAATACAGAGAGTCATCCAACTTCATTTAATCATGGTTGAAAGGGTGTGATGTTTTGTTGTTAATTTAATTTTCAACAAGAATTTATGTCTTAACTGATTGTCATGACGTAAATTGCTTCTCAGGGGCTTTGCAAAGTAAAATTAGATGTTGTACCACCAAAAGCAACATTAGTCGGATGGTCAAATATGTGGTCAAAGAGATAGTTTGTTTAAAAATTGTTATGAAGGAAGGAAGAATGATAGATAAGTGGTGATGTTTAGGGAGAGAATTTCAGAGTTTAGTACCATTATGTCTACCATTGGTAGAGGCCGATTTGGAGCAGTGTTAGAGCAATTTAGTTTAGAGTTAATGGTCAAACAGCCAGAATGAGAAGAGCACAGAAGATTGGAGGATTAGAAGAGATTGTAGAGATTGGGACAGGTGTCGCCAAGGAGGCATTTAAAAATGATCATTTTTAAAGTTTGACAAACAATGTTCAAGGAGCAATAGTTATGCAATGTAATGAGTTGACAACAAAGGAGAGTATGAAAAATACCATTTATGTTCAGAACCTTTCAATAAGAATCATTATTGAAATATGTCAAAGCATTTCACCCAATGAATCACGCCTCTAATAATTTGCCTATACTGTGAGCTGGTCTCGCCGGATTCAATTCTGGTTGTGAGGACCTTTTGGCTTCCCCCATCACCACCCGCTGTTTCAATTTTGCCAGGACCGGATCTTACTGCATCCAATGTTTGATATTGTCAGCTATGATTCGAAGCATGTCCAGAAAATTTAAAACCATGACAGACTTTTCCAGTGGTGGTACCACCGGTGGTGTATCTGCCAGTGGAAGGCAGCTCAAAGCATCCGCTTTCACTACTTGGCCTCCTTTGTAACTATATGCAATCAGTATTGAAGTCCACCGCTGAATTCGGCCTGAAGCCATGGACAGCACTTCTCTTTAAGTAGGTCTGGCAGGGGTTTGAGGTAAGTTGTTATATTGGTGCAATTTTCTGACTTCAAATATGACCACGATACCTTCCTTCTCTATCTGGGCATATTTACATTTTGCATTAATCAAAGTCCTGAATGCATTAACTATTGGGTGTTCCTCACCATTGATCCACCCATGAGTTAATATTACCCCAATGCCATGCAGGGAGACATCACATGTCAATACTAGACCTCGCTTGGGATCATAGGAAGGAACACCTTAGAGGACAATTGCAGTTACTTCACTTATAACAGCTTGCCTAAGTGATCATTTCCAAGGCTGACCCTTTTTTAGGAGTTGATGCAAAGGTACCAGGATGTGTGAACGTTCCTTAATAGTTCACTAACCCAAAGAAAGATCTAAGCTCCGGTGCTGACCTGGGAGCCAGAGCATCTTTGATCACCCTCACTTTATCTTCCAATGTAACCCGGTCTTGTCAACTCTGTAGCCCAAGTAGATCACTTGGGGTGCCTAGATCACACATTCTAAGGTATCCCCTTCTAAGGTGTACCCTCTGCCTGTGAGAAATGTTTAAGGGCTATGTCCAAGTTCTTAAGTTCTCCTTATTGGTCTTCCCTCTTGTTAACACATCCTGGGGTAGTCCTTGGAAAATGTCCTCCATTGTTCACTGAAAAATTGCACAGGTTAATGATACCCCAAATGGCAGTCTTGTATATTGGTACAAACCCTTGTGGGTATTAACTGTAGCATACCTCTGAGAATCTTCATCTAAATACATATGGCTCATGTCTGACCTTCAAGAAGGACTGTCCCCCTACCAGCTTTGTGTATAAATCCTCTCTGTGAGGGATTGGGTACTTTGCCAGCTGGGAAAAGCAGTTTACTATTTGTTTAAATCTACAAAGGTAAATTGACCCAACGGGCTCACAATCAGTGTGACTGGTACAGCTCATTTGTCAAACCATTTGGCTGAGCTTGGCTTTGTTTTGGGATTTTGCAGTGGGCTGACCTAGAGGCCCTGAGTGAGGCAATGCAATTTCCTTCACTCAAGTGGTGGTCCCAAGTTCAGTCGGACTGAAGAGGGTGTCCACTTTCATTGAATCTCCTGTAACTCATATGCTTCACTGGCTGCATTTTCCAATGACAAAGCCAGTTGTAGTGCCTGTTTGAAGGCACTTTTGCATGGTTACATCATTAATTCCATATATCAAACTCTCTCTCAGCATCTCATTAAGGATTAATCCGAAGACAGTTGCATCTACCAGTCATCTTAACCTAATCAAAAATCACAGTACAGATTCCCCTGGTACTCGAATCGCTGATTGGACCAGATTATTAGCCCCAATCAAGGAACTCATTCTAAGAAATCTACCTGGCTGACCTTGTTATAATGACCACATTGATAAATAAGCAAATCCTTCTTCCTCTGACTTTTTTTTAAATCCGATGACCCTTCTTCCAATATCATCTAAGGCTCATTCTAAGGCCCAGATTTCAAAGTCTCACAATTCTCTGAGCGAGAAAAGAAAATCATCTCTAACCTAAAACGGTGACCCATAATTAAAAATTGGCCCCTGGTTCTGGACTCATCTACGAGAGGAAACATCCTTTTCGTGTCCACCTTACTAAGTCTGTTCAGGGTCCATGCACTCAATCTAGTCACCCTTCTAAATCTATTTATATTTATGTATGTAGCTCTCATACAGCACCAGTAAAACACATTAGATAATCATTATCATGCTATTTTCAGGAACTTGCTGTATACAAATTAGCTACAGCTAATTATCTTTACATGCTTTGCAGCTATACATAGAAACACCAACACTTTTGAAATCACTGTCTAAACTTTTCAACTTTTTTATCTCAAATATTATTGATTCAATCTTACCTTGACCTATTCATATACAAATAAAGACTTAAAAATCAGAAAATTATATTTTAATTTATTACAATGGATGCAAGTCAAGTTTATGGATTCCGTTTCATGTATCATTATAAATGAAGCTCCTTATTTAGCATGTATGGCATGAGTGACAAAGAACTTTGAGGAATGCAGAGTGTTTTCTATATAAAGCTTTCAGCAAGGCATTTCTCAAGGTTCCACATGGTACAACGGTTAGCAAAGTTAGATCACATAGAGTACTGGGAGAGCTAGACATTTGGATACAAAATTGCCTTGAAAGGAGAAGACAGAGAGTGATAGAGGGTCTTTTTTCAGACTGGAGATGTGTGACCAGCAGTGTGCTGCAAGGATCAATGCTGTGTACATTGCTTTGTCATTTATATAAAGTGTTGATGTGAATACAGAAAGATCTGTTAGTGAGTTTGCAGATGACACCAAAATTGGTGGTGTAGCTGACAATAAACAAGGTTATCTCAGAGTACAACAAGACCTTGATCAGATGGGTTGATGAACAAAGGAGTGGCAAATGGAGTTTAATTTAAAGAAATGTGAGGTGTTGAATTTTGGTAAGGCAAATTAAGCAGGAGTTAGACACTGAATACGATATTGTGGGGATAACTGAGACATGGCTTCAAGTGGACAGGGTCTGGGAAATGAATATTCAAGGCTACATGTGCTATCGTAAGGACAGACTGATAGGCAGAGGGGGTGGGGTGGCCATGTTGGTAAGGAACGATATTCAGTCCCTTGCGCGGGGGAACCTAGAATCAGAGGATGTAGAGTCAGTATGGATAGAGCTTAGAAATTCTAAGGGTAAAAAGACACTCTTGTGAGTTATCTACAGGCCCCCAAACAGTAGTCTGGATGTTGGATGTAAGTTGAATCAGGATGTAAGTTGAATCAGGAGCTGAAATTGGCCTGTGGGGACCTGTGGGAGATTTCAACATAACAGACTGGGAGAATCAGGATGGTATTGGACCTCAAGAAAGAGACTTTGTGGAGTGCCTCCGAGATGGATTATTAGAACACCTGGTGCTGGAACCTACCAGGGAGAAGGCAATTCTGGATCTAGTATTGTGCAACGAACCAGAATTGGTCAGAGACCTCGAAGTGAAGGAGCCATTGGGAAGTAGTGACCATATTACAATAAGCTTCAATCTGCAATTTGAGAGGGAGAGGGTACAATCGGAAGTGACAATATTTCTGTTGAATAAAGGGAACTATGGAGCTATGAGGGAGGAGCTGGCCAAAGTTCAATGGTACAATACCTTAGCAGGAATGACAGTGGAGGAACAATGGCAGATATTTCTGTGTATAATGCAGAAGTTGCAGGATCAGTTCATTCCAAAAAGGAAGAAAGATCCCAGGAGGAGGCATGGGCGGCTGTGGCTGATGAGGGAAGTTAAGAAACACATAAAGTTAAAAGAGAAAAAGTATAACATAGCAAAGATAAGTGGGAAAACGGAGGGCTGGGAAGCTTTTAAAGAACAACAGAGGATTTCTAAGAAGATAATACGCAGAGAAAAAATAAGGTACGAAGGTAAACTGGCCAAAAATATAAAGGAGGATAGTAAAAGCCTTTTTAGGTATGTGAAAGACAAAAAAATGGTTAAGACTAAAATTGGGCCCTTGAAGACAGAAACAGGGGAATATATTACAGGGAACAAAGAAATAGCAGAAGAATTGAATTGGTACTTCAAATCTGAGTTCACTGGCGGAGACACAAACAATCTCCCTGAGGTAACAGTGGCTGAAGGGCCTGAACTTAAGGGAATTTATATTTGGCAGGAATTGGTGTTGGAGAGACTGTTAGGTCTGAAGGTTGATAAATCCCGGGGCCTATGGTCTACATCCCAGGGTACTGAAGGAGGTGACTCGAGAAATCGTGGATGTATTGGTGATTATTTTCCAGAGTTCGATAGATTCGGGATCAGTTCCTGTGGATTGGAGGGTGGCTAATGTTGTACCACTTTTTAAAAAAAAAAGTGGGATAGAGACAGCAGGAAATTATAGACCATTTAGTCTGACCTCAGTGGTGGGAAAGATGCTAGACTCTATTATAGAGGATGAAATTACGACACATCTGGATAGTAGTAACAGGATAGGTCAGAGTCAGCATGGATTTATGAAGGGGAAATCATGCTTGACTAATCTTCTGGAATTTTTTGAGGATGTAACTCTGAAAATGGACGAAGGAGATCCAGTAGATGTAGTGTACCTGGACTTTCAGAAAGCTTTTGATAAAGTCCCACATAGGAGGTTAGTGAGCAAAATCAGTGTGCATGGTATTGGAGACAAAGTACTAACTTGGATTGAAAGTTGGTTGGCTGATAGGAAACAAAAAGTAGTGATAAACGGCTCAATTTCGGAATGGCAGGCAGTGACCAGTGGGGTACCGCAGGGATCAGTACTGGGACCGCAGCTTTTTACAACAAAAGTGTTAATGATATGGTATTAGTAATAACGTTAGCAAATTTGCTGATGATACTAACCTAGGTGGCAGGGTGGAATGTGATGAGGATGTTAGGAGATTACAGGGTGACCTGGACAGGTTAGGTGAGTGGTCAGATGCATGGCAGATGCAGTTTAATGTGGATAAATGTATGGTTATCCACTTTGGTGGCAAGAACAGGAAGGCAGATGACTACCTAAATGGAATCAATTTAGGTAAAGGGGCAGTACAAAGAGATCTGGGTGTTCTTGAACACCAGTCAATGAAGGTAAGCATGCAGGTACAGCAGGTCGTGAAGAAGGCTAATAGCATGCTGGCCTTCACAACAAGAGGGATTGAGTATAGAAGCAAAGAGGTTCTTCTGCAGCTGTACAGGGCCCTGGTGAGACCACACCTGGAGTACTGTGTGCAGTTCTGGTCTCCAAATTTGAGGAAAGACATTCTGGCTATTGAGGGAGTGCAGCGTAGGTTCACGAGATCAATTCCTGGAATGGCAGGATTACCTTACACTGAAAGACTGAAGTGACTGGGCTTGTATACCCTTGAGTTTAGAAGACTGAGAAGGGATCTGATTGAGACATATAAGATTATTAAAGGATTGGACACTCTGGAGGCAGGAAACATGTTTCCGCTGATGGGTGAGTGCCGAACCAGAGGACACAGCTTTAAAGTATGGGGTAGACCATTTGGGACAGAGATGAGGAGAAACTTCTTCACCCAGAGCGTGGTGGCTGTGTGGAATGCTCTGCCCCAGAGGGCAGTGGAGGCCCAGTCTCTGGATTCATTTAAGAAAGACTTGGATAGGCCTCTCACGGATTGTGGAATCAAGGGTTATGGAGTTAAGGCAGGAACAGGATACTGATTAAGGATGATCAGCCATGATCATATTGAATGGTGGTGCAGGCTCGAAAGGCAGAATGGCCTACTCCTGCACTTGTTTCTATTGTCTTAATGGTAGGGTGCTGAGAAGTGTTGCCAAACAAAGAGACTTTGGTGTGCAGGTTCATAGGTCCTTGAAAGTGGAGTTGCAGATAGACAGAGTAGTTAAGATGGCATTTAGTACACTTTGCTTTTATTGGTGAGTGAATATATGAGTTGGCTTGTAATGCTGCGCTGTCCAGGACATTGGTTAGGCCACTTTTGGAATAGTGCGTTCAATTCCAGTCCTCTGATATAGGAAAAGTGTTGTTAAACTTGAAAAGGTTCATGAAATATTTACAAAGATGTTGTCAGGGTTGGAGGTTTTGAAGTAGAAGGAGAGGCTGAATCGGCTATTTTCACTGGAACATCGGAGGCTAAGGTGTGACCTTATCGAAGTTTACAAAATCATAAGCGGTATAGATAGGGTAAATAGGCAAGCTCATTTTCTCAGGGTAGGAGAGTCCAAAACTAAAGGGCATAGAACATAGAACATTACAGCGCAGTACAGACCCTTCGGCCCAGGCCTGCGCCAACCTGTGGAACCAATCTGAAGCCCATCTAACCTACACTATTCCATTATCGTCCATATGCCGATCCAATAACCATTTAAATGCCCTTAAAGTTGGTGAGTCTACTACTGTTGAGGCAATGTGTTCCACACCCCTACTACTCTCTGAGTAAACAAACTACCTCTGACATCTGTCATATCGATCACCCCTCAATTTAAAGCTATGTCACCTCCTGCAAGCCATCGCCATCCAAGGAAAAAGACTCTCACTGTCCAGCCTATCTAACCCTCTGATTATCTAATATGTCTCAATTATGTCACCTCTCAACCTTCTTCTTTCTAACGAAAGCCTCAAGTCTCTCAGCAAGTCCTTTTAAAACCTTTCCTCCATACTGGGCAACATCCTGGTAAATCTCCTCTGATCCCTTTCCAAAGCCCCCACATCCTTCCTATAATGCAGTGACCAGAACTATATACAATACTCCAAATGTGGCCGCACCAGAGTTTTGTACAGCTGCAACATGTCCCCATGGCTCCGAAACTCAATCCCTCTACCAATAAAAACTAACATACTGTACGCCTTCTTTAACAACCCTTGCAACCTGAGTGGAAACTTTCAAGGATCTATGTACCTGGACACCGAGATCTCTTTGCTCATCTACACTACCAAGAATGTTACCATTTAGTCCAGTGCTGTTTATTCCTGTTACTCCTTCCAAAGTGAATCACCTCACACCTTTCCGCATTAAACTCAATTTGCCACCTCTCAGTCTAGCTATGTAGCTTATCTCTGTCTCTGTAACTTACAACATCCTTCATCACTGTTCACAACTCTACTGACCTTAGTATCATCCGCAAACTTACTAACCTATCCTTCTATGCCCTCATCCAAGTCATATATAAAAATGACAAACAAAAGTGGACCCAAAATAAATTCTTACAGTACACCACTGGTAACTGAACTCCAGGATGAATATTTTACATCAACCACCACCCCCTGTCTTTTTTCAGTTTCACCAATTTCTGATCCAAACTGCTTAATCACCCTCAATCCCATGCCTCCACATTTTGTGCAATAGCCTACCTTGGGGAAACCTTATCAAACACCTTACTGAAATCCCTATATACCACACGAACCAGTTTACCCTCATCCATCTATTTGGTCACCTGCTCAAAGAACTCAATAAGGTTTGTAAGGCACGACCTACCCAAATCATCTTACTCCTTTCTGGATGATTATAAACCCTATTTCTTATAACCTTTTCTAACACTTTACCCATAAACAAAGTAAGGCTCACAAGTCTATAATTTCCAGGGTTGTCTCTATTCCCCCTCTCGAACAAGGGAAAGATCTGCTGTCCTCTGGTCTTCTGGCACTATTTCTGTAGACAATGACGACATAAAGATCAAAATCAAAGGCTCAGCAATCTCTTCCTTGGCTTCCCAAGAACCATAGGATAAATCCCATCAGGGCCAGGGAACTTATCTGTTTTTACACTTTCCAGAATTGCTCCTTATGCACCTCAATCCCATCTGGTCTAGTAGCCTGTATCTCAGTATTTTCCTCGACAACATTGTCTTTTTGTGGTGTGAATACTGATGAAAAGTATTCATTTAGCGCTTCCCCTATATCCTTTGACTCCACGCACAACTTCCCACTACTGTCCTTGATTGGCCCTAATCTTACTCTGTCATTCTTTTATTCCTGATATACCTGTAGAAAGCTTTAAGGTTTTCCTTGATTCTATCTGCCCATGACTTCTCATGTCCCCTCCTGGCTGTTCTTAGCTCTCTCTTTAAATCTTTATTGGTTAACTTGGAACTCTCAAACGACCTAACTGAGCCATCACATCTCATTCTAACATAAGCCACCTTCTTCCTCTTGACAAGAGATTCAACTTCCTTAGTAAACCACGACTCCCAGACTGGACAACCTCTTCCCTGCCTGACTGGTACACACTTATAAAAGACCCACTGTAACTGGTTCCTTGAATAAGCTCCACATTTTAATTGTGCCCATCCCTTGCAGTTTCCTTTCCCATCCTATGCATCCTAAATCTTGCCCAATCGTATCGTAATTGCCTTTTCCCCAGCTATAACTCTTGCCCTGCAGTACATACCTTTCTCTTTCCATCACTAAATTAAACATAAGCGAATTGTGGTCACTATCACCGAAGTGCTCACCTACCTCCAAATTTAACACCTGGCTGGTTTCTCTACCCAGTACCAAATCTAGATTTAACCTTGACTAAATAGATTTAAGGTGAGAAGGGAAAGATTTAAAAGGGACCTAAGGGGCGACTTTCCACACAGCATGGTGCCTGTGGAAGTGGTGGAAGCACGTACAATTTGACCATTTAAAAGGCATCTGGATGGGTATATGAATAGGAAGGGCTGAGAGGGATATGAGCCAAATGCTGGCTGAAGGAACCAGATTAATTTAGGATAACTGGTCAGCGTGGAAGAGGGGACTGAACGGTCTGTTTCCGTGCTGTATGACTCTGAATATTACAAGAGCTGAACAAAATGGAAAGACAATTCAAGATGTTCATCCAATTTAACTTCCAGTATAGCTGACATCATGAGAAATGGCAAATACATCTGCAATCTATTGTTATACATGTTCAATCAAATCTCAATTATATCAAAAAAGCCTTTTCATTACCAAAACATTCAAAAATCAAGCAAGGTTTCCCAGCCAATTCAGCTAGTTAAGGTACTCACTGTTCAGTACTGACAGGTTTGATTAGCAATCTGTGCTCCTTCAGACCAATTGGAGCACAGATATTACAACTACCTCACTGAGAGGAATTAATTAGAGTTCAGGCTCCTGCTTTCAGTATGTGGTATATCAATAGTTAGCTGGATCTTTTCCTCAGTCAACTACCACAATGCATATGCAAAGATCAAGATAACTATTTTCTTGTTTGCACAAAGTGAACAATAAGAGAAGGTAAATTCTGTATGTCTGGATCTAGGTCCTTCAATTAATCAAAGTTTAAAGGAAGAGAGGAAGGCAGAACATTTATATAAAATGTCAAATCAGAAAAATAAATCATACAGAAAGGACAATGGTCATGTTAATATTTTCAAATTTTAATTTGGGTAATGAATAATTTGGGTGAGGGAGACAGTAGAAGACCCACCAGAATGAGTTTTAAATAATAAATGAGGCTCTGGTTCAATTAGTCTCAATTATTAATTATGTATTTATTTTATTAATCACATTAATAAGGTGGCATGGCAGTCACATTGTTCAAGATACTGTCCTTTTACCTCATCTCATTCAAGATAGATTCTTCAGTGTTTCTCAAATAAAAACTGGTTTTAAGCAGGCTGAATGCAGCTTTTACTGGATGTACAGAATTGACTCTATTGTATTATTTTATGTTGATGGAGTTTGCCAATCTCAAAAAAAGGAAATGTCAGGGGTAATGTTTTTGGCTAAGCCTTATTATTGGAAGAGTATAGAGGAGACTTTCTTCTGCAGCTGGCCAAAAAATGTCACCTCTGTAATTGAACAACTTCAATAACTTGCAGTACTCTGCTGCATTTTCCTGAATGACTACTTTTAATAATTTGGATTTCAGTTAGTCCTTCTTGACAAATCCCTTTAACTGAAAATAAAATGAATCCATCCTCCATCATCGTATGTGTAATTAAAATAAATAGTAATTCAAACAAAAAACTTCCTCAACAATACTGGAACAATGGTTGTGAAAGACATTCCTGGTATTTCATAATTACATTCCAGTTTTCAGTCATCAAATGAAAATACAAAATAAAATCTCACTTTATGATATCTGTTGTCAGTTCAATAAATAGCTGTTTGATGCATGATCCTGCAATGTCAATCACATTTGAAATACAGCTCCCTACAAGGTTCGCTGGTATTATAGAGATCAGTTAGCACCAGATATCTGAGTTTTCTCAATCACTGCCTAATTGGAAATGATTCTCCCAGTGAGCTGAAGCTCAGTGTGAGTTTGGATCCTAAAATGTTAGCCAACAACACTGGGGGCATTATCTGTGGCATATTAATATCTTCTTTACAGTTAAAACTGATGCTGCCACATGCTGGATGATAGGTTTCACATTCATGTAAATCACAGTACAATTGGATTATTTTCTTGTTATATATTTGTAGTGTCTGATCAATGAGTATAGGACGAAAGTGCACATTTCCAAGAAAAGTTAATTGAATTGCTGTGCTTGTACTATTAGTGAGCCCTAAGGGTGAAGTAAAAGGTTTCCCCTGTGTTAAGTGATATGTAGCTTCCATTTTCTTGAGACTAATGTTAAAGATGCATCTTTTTGCTGTGTCAGGAACCTGTCTGTGACCAGCATCATGCCTTCTTGTGCAGGCACTTCTAACATCAATTATCTGTAAAGAACAATTTACAGATAACATTTCTTTGGTGGTTGAATTAAATAAATTCAGATTAAGTAATCATGACTGTATTCATTAATTGGTTGCATGCAAGTGAATTGAATGTGTCTGTGTGAAGTGGTGAATCTGCTGAAGGGCTTCTATGGCATGAATGAACATGCTATCCAATAGACACCAAAAGAAGCTTAGATAACCTTTGTATCCTGTTTTACACTTAAAATCTCAAAGAAGACAGCATGTACAACAGGCTTCTATTGGCAAATCCCACAGAATGAAATTATTACCTTGTCCACATATGTTTTTATAAATATGTACCTTAAATAATGTTATAATATTGTTCCATGTAAAAGATGAGCAAGATAATGAAATTCAATGGCTATAAGAAATATACATCATTACCCCTTGGCTTGGATCATGAATGAATTAGATTTCATGACTCTTGCAGATCTGCAACATGGTCTACACACAGTTATATTTCAGGCATTGTGCATAATTCTGACAGTATTTCAACAAGCTTGCTTCCCACTTCTTGTTAATTTATATATGTCAATCTCTGTCTCTTTTCCAGAAAGTCGATGGCAATAAATTCCAAAGTACTGACAGTAACAGTGAGGCCGCAGCCTAAGGCTTCCGAATCAATTGTTGTAGAGCTATCGCATCTTATTAATGTACGTAATTTTATTATTACATTCAGTCACATTTGTGTGTACGTTATTATTGACCTATGAAACCAAAGACTGTTTGGCCCCTATTAAAAAAATGTGATTTATAAGAACCTTTTCAAATATTAAGAAAAGTAATATTAGTAAGCTTATTTTAATTATACTGTATGTTGAAAAAGTTCTATTATTAAAATATACAAATGAAATGTTATGGACCTAAAGGTGAATTGTAAGCACAGAAACATTGTTCAATAAATAAATACAACTGTTTATTAGCTAGCTTTAGTAGGCAGGACAGGCTTAATTTATTTCTACATTGAATGGTTTCATGAATTTATAATTGTGCTAGCACCATTGTAAAACATCAGTAGCAGAGAAGTGTTTCTAATTCTGGTGGAGTCTTAGCATTTCAAGCAGAAAGTACTAGGCTTTACAGTAACATTTTGCAAGCAGGAATTAGGGCTATAATCACCTTAAGCATTCATCAGCGGGGAAAAATACCCCAAGCTTTATCCTTTTGCCTTTGTAAGGAAATACTTGTGTAGATGTTGGGTGAGGAAAGGACTGACATACATACACATACGTGAACATTAAGAAATAGGAAAAGAAGTAGGCCATTCAGCCTATGTGTGCTTACCATTCAGTAATATGGCAGATCCCACCTACACATCCACCCCCCAACAACGTTTGATTCCCTTGCCTAACAAGAATCTATCTCTACTTTGTAAATACTCAATGAACCCATTTCTGTCACCACGTGAGGCAGAGAGCTCCAAAGTCATACAACCTTCCGAGAGAAAAAAAACTCTTCATTTCTGCCCTTAAAAGATAACACCTTTTTTTTAAAATAAGAACGGTGCCTCCTACTCCACACTCACTAACAGGAAGAAATATTGAGTGGAATCTTATAAACATCTGAATGATGTAAGCCATGACATAAATCATGCAAGAGGTCCAACAAGGCCTCTCTCAAGTTGTCAGGAGCAACTTGCTGTGCCTTTATGCAACTGTCAGCATCAAGTTGTTTCATTCCTGCTAGGTAAGGGTGAGTTACCTGTTAACGACTACCTTAATACCTTCTGCTGAGATATTTGTATCATCGATAGTCACAGGTGAGGTGCCGGAAGACTGGAGGTTGGCAAACGTGGTGGCACTGTTTAAGAAGGGCGGTAAGGACAAGCCAGGGAACTATAGACCGGTGAGCCTGACCTTGGTGGTGGACAAGTTGTTGAAGGGAATCCTGAGGGCGCCCGTGGGCGGCACGGTGGCACAGTGGTTAGCACTGCTGCCTCACAGCGCCAGGGACCTGGGTTCAATTCCCGCCTCAGGCGACTGACTGTGTGGAGTTTGCACGTTCTCCCTGTGTCTGCGTGGGTTTCCTCCGGGTGCTCCGGTTTCCTCGCACAGTCCAAAGATGTGCGGATCAGGTGAATTGGCCATGCTAAATTGCCCGTAGTGTTAGGTAAGGGGTAAATGTAGGGGTATGGGTGGGTTGCGCTTCAGCGGGTCGATGTGGACTTGTTGGGCCGAAGGGCCTGTTTCCACACTGTAAGTAATCTAATCTTAAAAAAAAAGATAGGATATACAAGTATTTGGAAAGGCAAGGACTGATTCGAGATAGTCAACATGGGAAATCATGTCTCACAAATTTGACTTGAGTTTTTTGAAGAAATAACAAAGAGGATTGATGAGGGTAGAGCAGAAGATGTGATCTATATGGATTTCAGTAAGGTGTTCGACAAGGTTCCCCATGGGAGACTGATTAGCAAGGTTAGATCTCATGGAATACAGGGAGAACTAGCCATTTGGATACAGAACTGGCTCAAAGGTAGAAGACAGAGGGTGGTGGTGGAGGGTTGTTTTTCAGACTGGAGGCCTGTGACCAGTGGAGTGCCACAAAGATCGGTGCTGGGTCCTCTATGTTGTCCTTTTACATAAATGATTTGGATGTAAGCATAAGAGGTACAGTTAGTAAGTTTGCAGATGACACCAAAATTGGAGGTGTAGTGGAAATGAAGAAGGTTACCTCAGATTACAACAGGATCTTGATTAGGTGGGCCAATAGGCCAAGAAGTGGCAGTTGGAGTTTAATTCACATAAATGCGAGGTGCTGCATTTTGGGAAAGCAAATCTTTGCAGGACTTATACACTTAATGGTAAGGTCCTAGGGAGTGTTGCTGAACAAAAAGACCTGGGAGTGCAAGTTCCTAGCTCCTTGAAAGTGGAGTCACAGGTAGATAGGATAGTGAAGAAGGCATTTGGTATGCTTTCCTTTATTGGTCAGAGTATCGAGTACAGGAGACGGGAAGTCATGTTGCGGCTGTACAGGACATTGGTTAGGCCACTGTTGGAATATTGTGTGCAATTCTGGTCTCCTTCCTATCAGAAAGATGTTGTGAAACTTGAAAGGGTTCAGAAAAGATTTACAAGGATGTTGCCAGGGTTGGAGGATCTAACCTACAGAGAGAGGCTGAACAGGCTGGGGCTGTTTTCCCTGGAGCGTTGGAGGCTGAGTGATGACCTTATAGAGGTTTACAAAATTATGAGGGGCATGGATAGGATAAATATGCAAAGTCTTTTCCCTGGGATCGGGGAGTCCAGAACTAGAGGGCATAGGTTTAGGGTGAGAGGGAAAAGATATGAAAGGGACCTAAGGGGCAACGTTTTCACGCAGAGGGTGGTATGTGTGTGGAATGAGCTGCCAGAGGAAGTGGTGGAGGCATTTGTATGGGTATATGAATAGGAAGGGTTTGGAGGGATATGGACGGGTGCTGGCAGATGGGACTAGATTGGGTTGGGATATCTGGTCGACATGGACGGGTTGGACCAAGGAGTCTGTTTCCATGCTGTACATCTCTATAACTCTATCTTGCACATCTCGCCTCATTAATTTGCAGCGTTCCATCTTACCAAATGCACCAAATAAACTAGACACTGAGAATTCTCGACATGGAAATCAGAGCAGGTACCTGACAATTTCAGCTCATCACTTGCTGCAAAGAGCCTCCATGTTGGATCTCAGGGCACACTCAATGGGCAACAGCTGCTCACTGCCTATGTCCATAAATATCGGTATCTAACATGTACTAGCCTATATGAACCCTCATAGCACATCTGCAAACAACTTACAGCAAACTTGTGTACTTCAAAGCTGCAACTCAGGGCCTTCATCATTGCAAAAGTACAGTAGGTACAAGGTTTACACCTTATGGACTGGAAAGGCTGTATCTCAGACTGTTTGTTTGCTCTTAGTGTTCACTCACTTTGAGTCTACCTGAATGCTCACAATATTCCTGCCTTACCTTGATTTGACTTTTTTTGCACCTTACCATTCAGCCAAGAGATACCAGGTTCAGAGTACTGTTGTCTTGCCTTGCTGTTTAGTGCAGACACAATGCCAGGAAACTTGTCATAGTTGTCAGCAGTCTGTGTTAAGCCAAGGAAGTTAGCTTTCAGTCAAGAGGTCTTGGCACAGTAATTCAAGGACAACCTCTGATACCAGTGCAGAGCCTTAGACATTGTTAGTGCAGCATTCGGCTCTTTTTCCTTCTGTGGGACCTCAGAGGGACCTTCAGAATCGCAATCTCTGGGACTGGACATCAATGCAGCAAAAAGTGTTATCATGCTAGTCTCCCTGCACAGAGCCTCAGAGTGCCAACCAGCTGAGGTGGAGCTTTGCATCATTCGGGCATTCAGAGTCATGATCCTCTCTCCACAAGGAGTTAGAAACTGAATATCAGGCAGCTACCTTCTCTTCACTCTTTCTGTCTGTTATGGGCTGCTTTTCTCTTGGAGTGAGAGAAAGCCAGCCCATTAAAAGGGGGGACACAGCTGTTACATTTTTTCCAGGTGAGGAAATTTGCCAAACAAATGAGTAGACAATGCAAAGGACATACAGAGGGTGTTGTTGGAGGGTGGATGATAGCAAGTGAATGAAGATGTTGCAGGCAGTAGTGAGAATGGTAGAGCTTGAGTCATGATGGGAGGTGGCTACAGCAGCAGAGGTAGGATGAGTGTGAGATTCCAGACAGATGGTGATGGCATTTATGCTGGCAGAGTGGAAAAGGTGATTGACACTCTTCCTAAATTGCTGGGCATTCCTGCAAACAGCTGAAACTTGGCTGACCCAGTGGTGTCCTCTAACCACATCAGCATTCACTGATGTTGTGACCTCCTCTGTTATTCTTGATGACCAGTGAAGTCCTGTGTCGACACCCATCCATCAGGATCTCTAGGTCACTGTTGTTATGGACTAGGCCAGACTACTCAAAACATTCCTAAACAGGCAGCCCAGACTGTAACTTTGCAATTTGTTTTGGTAAGCGTACAGTGAAAATTACCTGGGGTAAGTTAGCTAGTTTGACTACCAGGTTTTAAAATAGACAAAAATTTATTCACAAAATTATAGGATGAACACACAAAGAACATAATATAAAATACCTACAGAACTCACTCTATCCAGACTAGACTTAATGATCCTGTTCCAAATATACACAACAGTCCCAAGAAACAAACCCCTTAAACACAGTAAAAATGAAACAGTGACTTACAGGTCGAAGTTAGAAGGGCAGAAGGAGAGAAAGTTTAGCAGCCTGTACATACACAGCCCACTGCTGAACTGAACTAAAAACCAAGAAATCAGCCTTCAGGACTGACCACTCTCATTCATTACACAGGTTACTTCTAAAACAAGAAAGCTTTGGCCTAAAGTCTCATCTGTTTACAAATAAACAAAAAAGGTCTCCCAATAGGCTTTTCATCTCTGTACCAAACCAGTCAAGTCGGAGCACGGACTGTTTTACGACTCTTCTGAAAAAAACAAAGGGTTAAAAGGAACAGCTTGATAAAAGGAACAGCTTTCAGAAAAAAGAACCAGCTTTATGACACTGTCCACACAGTGGGACACCAATTTTCCCCTCTGTGTCGTGACTAGATGTTAGGAACCCTGCAGTCAACTCTAAACTAATAGTGCATGTCCAGGTGCTCAATGGTCTTATGTAGATGGCGCTGGTGCAGAAGATTCCAGTGATAACCTGACAGTGGCAAATTATTCTGGGAATGGTGAGTGGTAGAATGGGGCAAGAATATTCCAAGAGAGCACCATAGTGATATGCTGAGAAAACGTGCTGGGCCTCACTGAGAGAAAGACTCCATGAAACTCTTCAAAATTGATACATAATTTTAAAAAAAACAAGATTTCACCCATTCATCTCAAATCCACTTTCTGGAGACAGTTCAAGATCTTACACACTTCAATCAAAACACCCCAAACTCTTCTGAACTGTTTGGAAACAAGGCTGTCCAACCTATCCTCATAATACAAACCAGTTATTTCAGGTATCAATCCAGTAAAGCACCTCTGAACTGCCTTTAACACATTTACATTGTTAAGTAAGGGGACTAAAACTATACATGGTATTCTAGATGTGGTCTCATCAGTGCTCTATATTATGAAGCATAACATGAGGGAGGCAACGTCCTAGTGGTATTATCGCTGGACTGTTAATCCACGGATCCAGAGAACATCCTGGGGACCTGGGTTCAAATCCTGCCATGGCAGTTGGTGGAATTTGATTTCAGTAAAAATCTGGAATTAAGAATCTAAATGACACCATGAATCCATTGTCAATTGTCAGAAAAACTCATCTGGGTCACTAATTTCCTTAGGGCGGCACGGTGGCACAGTAGTTAGCACTGCTGCCTCACAGCGCCTGTAGACCCGGGTTCAATTCCCGACTCGGGCAACTGACTGTGTGGAGTTTGCACGTTCTCCTCGTGTCTGCGTGGGTTTCCTCCGGGTGCTCCAGTTTCCTCCCACAGTCCAAAGATGTGCGGGTCAGGTGAATTGGCCAAGCTAAATTGCCCGTAGTGTTAGGTAAGGGGTAAATGTAGGGGTATGAGTGGGTTGCGCTTCGGCGGGTCGGTGTGGACTTGTTGGGCCGAAGGGCCTGTTTCCACACTGTAAGTCTAATCAAATCCTTATATTTACATTAAATTCCTTGTGGAATAAAGAAGTCTCATTAATCAGGGCATTGACACTCTGGCCAATGACTAGTTGTACCGCCTGTCCTGCTCTGATTACAGGGTGACCTAAAAATCCAGTCCTACAGTCATAGATAGATTCAGGGTTATTTTCAAGTTAATGATTTTCTTTGATACTTATGTTTCTTTTGCGCTGTGTGCTTAGTTGGAATATGACATGGATTGGAGTCTACGAGAAAGGATTCTCCACTTCTCACTCCTTGCACACACAAATACTGCACATTGGGATGTAACCCACAGCCTTTGAGTATTCTTATGGACCAGGCCAGACCCCCCTCACAGCATTTCAAGAAAGTTGCCCAGACTTTAATTTTGCTAGTTGCTTTAAGCAGGTATAAAGCAGATATCCCATGAGTGATGTAGCTGGTCTAACCATTTAGTTTTAAACAAAACAGAATTTATTTACAAGATTACCAAATGGAATACAAACAAAAGAGAACAGAATATAGAATAACCTAACCTGTCCAAAAGCCCAACAGATTATCTCAACTAAATGATTGTTCCAAATATCTGCAACAATTTTGAGAAGATTTGTAGCTCAAGTTGAGGTTCTGGATGTAGGCTTGCTCATTGAGCTGGAAGGTTCACTTTCATGAAAACAAACCTTCCAGTTCAATGAGCAAACCTGCATCCAGATTTGCAACAAACATCATAAATAGTCCTTGGCAAAAAAGGAAAATGCACACACATGGAGAGGGAGATGACAGAGGGATTCAGCATGGAACACCTTACCTGTAGCTGTTTCTTGGACCAGCAGCTTCAAAACTGACTGACTGACTGTTTTCAGCGAACAGCCAGACTGCTGAAACCCAACCCAAACCAAACCAAAGGAAAGCTAAGCTGGGAGAACTGGCCACTCCCCTTTCATCATACAATTGCTTTTTTTTTTTAACTTGAAAGCCTTTTCCTGATACAGTATACGTTAGCTATGACCAAACAGGCCCTAAAACCCTTCAAACCTGGACTTTTCAAAATCTCTGCTTTTACGACCACTCTGGGGGAAAAAAGCCAAGGACAGCATAACCTTGTTAAAGGAGCAGCATCATCACAGTATGCATGCATCTCAAGTAGAAATTCTTCCCTTTCATCTCCAGGGGCTGGATTTGAATGCAGCCCACCCTAGAGGAGAGAAAGAAAATCAGACTTACTGGAAAAACTCATTTGGTCCAGCAGCATCTGATGAGAGAAAGCAGAGTTAATGTTTCGGGTCCACTGATCCTTTTTCAGAACTGTTCTAAAGAAAGGGCACTGGATTCGAAACATTAATTCTGTTTCTCTCCACAGATGCTGCCAGACCTGCTGAGCTTTTCCAGTAATTTCTGATTTTGTTTGAATTCCAGCATCCACAGTTTGTTGTTTTTTTTTAAGATATCAAAGCCCTCTTTCTCTGACAGTTGCAAGGATCTGAAGTTAAATGAGGCTAATGAATCAGAATACAAATTTAAAACAGTTACAAATCTGCCATGGTCTAATTTTAGTGACAGAGGATCTTGACGGGCTGACTGGCTAATCCTGTTTCTATTTTCCTACTTTGGCATTAAATCTCAATCAAGAGGGCAAAAAGGATGATTGCTGTGTGCAAATACCCTATTATGTCACTGAGCATGTTGATTTGGACCACATTGTCAAGACCCTCTTAAATGGGTTTGGCCTCCATCCACAGTTTGTGTTCTATCCAACATGGGAATAATTGATGTCAATGCTAGATCTAATGTTGAAAGATATTTCAATTGTGAGCAGTGACATTTTCTTAAAAGAAAAAAAAGTATCATTTAAATTAGCTAAAGAGACAACAAATGGTTAACTATTGCATTTAAATATTCAGTTGTGCGGATAATTATGAACTATTCTAACTGTGTTGTTTCAGCTTATGAATCTAACAGAATCACTCACTTTTATTACAGGCATTTAGTTTTGTGCCACATCCATTTTTTTTACATATGTTACTATGCTACAGAATGGTATGTATTTATAATGTATATGTTTTAATTCTGATTATTACAGGGAACATCTGATGCACACTGTGTTGTTTGGGATGACTCCAAAATGTAAGTGCCAAGAACAATAATTTTTACCAATTTTCATTCAAATGTTTATTTTATTTACTGAGCATTATTAAGAATGAGATTCTGTATAAAATGTTCATCAAAAACTACTTGTTGTGACTGATTGTCTTCTGGATTATTTTTGATGTTGCTGCTGAGTAACTGTGGTTCACAAAGATTGAGAATAAAAATTAATATTAAAGTTATTCCCGAGTTGCTGAGTATAGACCTAAAAGCTCAACCTCTCATCTTGAGAACTCCTTTTTCCCAGAATCAATCAAGTGAACTTTGTCTGAACTGCTTTCATTGCATGTATATCCCTCATCAAGTAAGTAGAGCAAACTATATGTGTTGTCCAGGCGCAGTCTCACCAATACCCTGTTCAGCTGTATCAATACTTATGCACTGTATTACCATTGCTGTAAAGGCGACCACTTTAATTTAACTTCTTAATTATTTACTTGACTGACCTTCTAACAAATTTAGGATTCATATCTAAGGGACCAGAAGTCATCTAGCCTGTAGTATTGTGCAGTCATTTCTATTATCCTATCAAAATGGACAACCTCTTATTTTGCAATGCTATACTCAGTCTTCCAAATATTTTGGCCTACTCTTTACCCTATATATATCCCTTTGTTGAATCCTTGGCTCATATTTTTGCAATGATGAAGACTCTGTTGGGAAAAGTGACCCATAATTGCAGTCCCTCCCTGATCATGGCACTTGAAGATTTTCACATGGGCACAAGTAAGGTCAGGCCAGGTTTTGTGCATATGCATTTTATTGAAGCAGTTGGCCATTTAAAATCAGCTGAGAGAGTAGAGGAGGAATGATGCCCAGGTGCTCTTGGTTGATAAAAACATTGCTTAACATTGTTGAGATAAGCTTTGGAATGTATAAAACTGGAGAAGAATGTACCTGAAAGATGTATTAATCTCTCAGAACTGTAAAGTTACCACAAAGAAGAAACAAACCTGGCAAGAACTGTCAAACATGTCTAGAAATGTCAAGAAGTGTCAACTCTATCAAAAACTGCAAAAATATTTTCTTTTTTATGAATGAGAGTGGTTTTCTTAAAAGAGCATCATCTATAATATAGAATTTTAAGCAACAGAATTTTATTTTTCCTCCTGCCTGCTTGGATATAAGTGGAAACAAGATATGTTAGTATGATAGCTGAAGGAAGAAAGAGTGGAACTATGAGTTGGCACCAAGTTGTTATGGGGTCCCAAGGGGCTTGCGTGTAGGGTCTAAGGTCATAAGTGGAGTGTGTGGTGATGAGGGAGTTATGAAGAGATGAGGGCTGGAGTAATATTTTTACTTTCTAATTTTTGGCAGAGTACTGGAATCCTGAGGCAGATTCTTTGCGCTGTCCTCCTTGATGACGAGAAGCTTTCTCAGCTCTTCACAAATCACCCAACCCAACCTCCAATCCATCCCAGCACTCACCCTCTTCTTCTTAAGCCCCCCAACTCCAAGACTGAGAATGGACAATGGGGGTAACCATTTTTAAAAGTCAGATCCTGGATCTTTTTTCCCACCCATATACATCAATTGTGGAAACAAAGTCAGGGCCTTTGTATCTCCTCATAACTTGTTTAGATATTTATCTTTCAATTATCAACAGTTTTGCCTACAAAATAGTCTGTTCCTCTACCCAAAATCACTAACATAAATTGTAAACTGGGGATATGTGAAAAACATGCTGGGATCAGGAGTGGGAGGAGACCTTAAAAAAGGGCCTGTGCTGAACCTAGATGATATATAAAAAAAACGTATTTC
Source organism: Hemiscyllium ocellatum (assembly GCF_020745735.1). Lineage (NCBI taxonomy): Eukaryota > Metazoa > Chordata > Chondrichthyes > Orectolobiformes > Hemiscylliidae > Hemiscyllium > Hemiscyllium ocellatum. Next base: position 7,188,314 of record NC_083430.1, on the reverse strand, counting down.
CCTTCTCCTATTACTAGCTTAACAGGTGAAAGCTACCTCTTGATATCAGCATCTGCCCACGCTTGGGAAAATGCACAAAGGTGGGAAGGAGGCCCTTAAGTGTTATAATTTGGGTGCAAGCACAGTGGGCTAACTAGCTTTCTTCTGCACCATAACACTTTTGTGATTCTGTAATTGGTCATTTAAAGGTCTCGATAGACCTGCAGAGGGGGAGAATTTCCAGCGCCTCCTCCATTGCAGAAAATTTGTCATGAAGTGGATAGAAAAGCTTTGGTAAAAGCACCAAGGCATTGCAATCAATTTGGTACGCTGCCCATGTGCCAACCCACCACCACGGTGTTGTTAAATTCACTCTTTGATTGTTGTAGAGTGCCTGTCAATATGACTAGTAGAGCTAATTCTGAACAATTTTGTTCTGTTCAGCTGAAATCTACAATCATCGAGTCACATGATCAGCATATTGAAAGAAAGAAGTTCCAAAATGAGCTAAAGTTTCATAGTCGAAATAACACATTCATTTAAATTTACATCTTGTTTTATTTTTGGCCCATAAAGAAAACATTTTTAATTGCTTCGTTGTTACTCTTTGTTATTATATTAAACCTGATAAAATTATGGAAATAAAAATCACATTTCACAATGTAATTTAAATACAAATTAATAATGAAGAAGGAAAGAAAATCACATGAGAGTACAAAATGTACCACTACAAAGGATTAGACACTACAAAGGTTTGATCAAAAGTACAATTAATATATTGTTTTATAGGTCATTTTTAAATCATTCAGAAATTATTAATTATGATAAATGCCGGAATAGTTCAACATTTATCTCAGTATCAAATGAAAAAGCAAAAGGACTTTACTTTGAATATTAGAAAGGGACTAGAGGCCTACTGGTTTCAACCATCAATTATATACCCCTGCTTGGCCACTGTCTGAAATTGGATCAGGCCGTTTGCCATCTCAGCATATTATTTGACTCGGAATCAGAATTGCAATCCAGTCCCTGAGGTTGATATATAAATGGACACAATGTTCCTGGAGGTGGTTACACTGCAGCTTTAGGCTGTGGAAATAGACTATAAGGGTGAAGAACTGGTCAGTTATGCAGAAGCCCCTTTAATAATCTCACTCTTCAATAAATACTTAGTTCTGTGGAATTCAGACAAACCAAACCAATTATACCGTACAGTTGTGTATTGCTTAGTGGGGGGGAGGTGGACGTTTGGGGAAACAATAGTGTGAAGGAATTCTGACAGATGGGTGTTTTTTCAAGTGTGTGTTTCAAGCAGCAATGTAGGAAAAAGGTCAATGACCAGTGTAAGTGCTACTATCATCTCTCCAATGCTTACACATGCTCTAGTTCCATTACTGCACCCATCTCCTAATGCTGTCCGACTCTCACTGTTGCCTACAACATTTTACCTCATTTGCCGTTACCCACCCCAAACTCAACACCAGTAACTCTGCTAATCCTCTGCACTGCCTACTCACTCGGTAAATTTCTCTATTTGTGCCAAAAATGACAGCTGTGCCATCCACTTCCATTTCCCTTCTGCCTCTCACTCCAAGAACAAATAGCCCATAGTAGAGCGGAAAAATCAAGATGGATGATGGCCTGAAGTGCACAATGTCCAACATGGACTTCTTGGAGTAAGCAGCAAGCTCGAACTTCCATATTGAGAATTCATGGCATCTAGTTTGCTCGGATGGAGGGAGGGATTCAGAAAAGAAGCTACATATTAATAACATATGAGTCAAGATGTGCTGTTAATAAGGTTGATAAACCTAATAATCCACCTCACTAGACAACTCATCACAACACCGGGAACTCACTGGTGAATCTTCCCACTAACATCTTGAGGGATATCATTGGCTTCAACTAGATTTGTCATAGAAATATAGTGGCTACAAAAGCAGGTCAGAGTTTTGGAATACTCTTCTGACTCCCCCAGGTCTGTCCGCAAAGCACAAGTCAGGAATGTGATGGAATTATTACCATATCCACAAGCATTCATGCCCTCCACCACCAATTCCCAGAAGTAGTAGTGTGTACCATCTAAGATGCATTGCAGAAATTCACCAAAATTCTTTAGACAGTATCTTCCAAACCATGATCACTTTCATTTAAAACAACGAAGACAGCAGATACATGGGAACACCAGCACCTGCAACTTCCGCTCTAAGCCACTCACCATCCGGACTTGGAAATCTATCACCATTTCTTCAGTCGCTGAGTCAAAAATCATGATGTTCCCTTCCTCAGAGCATTTTGGGACTACTTACAGCACATGGATTGCAATGGTTCCAAAAGGTAGCTCACCACACGTTCAAGGGCAACTGGGAATGGGCAATAAATGCTGGCCCAGCCAGCACTCTATACAGCTGGCAGCATAACCTCCCTGTTTTTAAACTCCATCCTCTAGCAGTAAAGGAAAATATTCCATTTGCCTTCTTAATTACATATTGCACTTGCAAGCCAACCTTTTGTGATTCATACACAAGTTCACCCAGGTCCCTCTGCTCAGCAACTTGCTTCGTGTTTTCACCATTTAACTAGTCCATTTTGCTGTTATTCCTACAAAAATGGATGACCCCACATTTACCAACGTGGTACTCCATCTGCCAAGACCCTTGCCTACTCACATAACCTATCTATATCCCTCTGCAGACTTTCAAAACCCTATGGACACTTTGCTCTACTACTCATCCTAGTGTCATCTGCAAACTTTGACACACTGCACTTCGTTCCCAACTCCAGATCATCTATGTAAATTGTAATTCTTAGGATTTTGCCCAATCAAGGCAATTAATAGGTCAGACTAATAATGAATACAGCAAAGTGGAATTCAGCTTTACAGTATTTGCATATAGAATCAGAGCTGTACTGGATGGAAGCAGACCCTTTGGTCCAATGTGTCCTTGCTGACCAGATGTCCTAAATTAATCTAGTCCCATTTACCAGCATTTGGCCCATATCCCTGTAAAACTTCCTATTTATATACCCATCAAGATGCCTTTAAATACAGTAATTGTACCAGCCTCCACCACTTCCTCTGGCAGCTCATTCCATACACGCACCATGCTTGCCCCTTAGGCTCCTTTTAGGTCTTTCCCCTTGCCCCTTAAACTTATGCCCTCTAGTTCTAGACTCCACCACCCTGGGGAGTAGACCTTGTCTGTTCACCCTATCCATGCCTGTCATGATTTTATAAACCTCTGTAAGGTCATCCCTCAGCCTTCAACGCTCCAGGGAAAAAAGCCCCAGCCTATTCAGCCTCTCCCTATAGCTCAACACCTCCAACCCTTGTAAATCATTGTTGAATTTTTCTGAACCCTTTCAAGTTTCACAACATCATTCCTATAGCAGGGAGACCAGAATTGAATGCAGTATTCCAAATGGCCTAACCAATGTCCTGTACAGCTGCAACACGACCTCCCAACTCCCAACTCCTATACTAAATGGTCTGACCAATAAAGAAAAGCAGACCAAACGCCTTCTTCACTATCCTGTCTACCTGCGACTCCACTTTCAAGAAACTATGAACCTGCACCCCAAGGTCTTTTTGTTCAGCCAGACTCCCCAGGACTTACCATCAAGTTTAAGTCCTGTCCTGATTTGCCATTCCAAAATGCAGTACCTCATTTTTATGTAAACTAAATTCCATCTGCCACTCCTCAGCCCATTGGCCCATCTGATCAAGGTCCCGTTGTTCTAAGGTAAACTTCTTCACTGCCCACTATACTATCAATTTTGATGACATCTGCAAACTTACTAACCATACCTTCCATGTTCATAGAAGTATGAAGGGGGTTAAATAAGGGTAGTGAGTTCATTGGCAAGTAGCCACATGGGAATATATTGGGGAATGGCTGGTTTAATAGGGCTGGACTGGGTACTAAATATTAGAACATAGAACAGTCCAGCACAGTACAGGCCCTTTGGCCCTCGATGTTGTGTCGACCTTTTATCTTACTCTAATATCAAACTAACTTACATACCTTTCATTTTACTATCATTCATGTGCCTATCCAAGAGTCGCTTAAATGTCTAAAATGTGTCTGATGGTACTACAACTGCTTCCAGTACATTCCATGCACCCACCAATTTCTGTGTAAAGAGCCTACCTCTGATATCTCCCCTAAACCTTCTTCCAATCACCTTAAAATTATGACCCTTATGATAGCCATTTCTGCCCTGGGAAAAAAATTCTGGCTATCCACTATCTATGCCTCTCATTATTTTGTACACCTCTGACAAGTCACTTCTCATCCTTCTATGCTCCAATGAGAGAAGCCCTAGCTTCCTCCACCTTTCTTCATAAGACATGCCCTACAGTCCAGGCAGCATCCTGGTAAATCTCCTCTGCACCTTCTCTAAAGCATCTACATCCTTTCGAACAGAACTGGACACAATATTCCAAATGTGGTCAAACCAGAATTTATAGAGCTGCAGCAAAACCTCACAGTTCTTAAACCCAATCCTCCTGCTAATGAAAGCCAGCACACTATATATCTTAACAACCCTATCTCTTCCATAATTCTCATAGAAACCTTGGGTATGTCCCATCTGGCCCAGAGGACTTATTTATCCTCATGTTTTTCAAAATTTCCAGCACATCCTCCCTTCTTAACATCAACCTTCTTAACATCAACCTATTTAAGCATATCAGTCTGTTTCACACTGTCCTCACAGTTGACAAGGTCCCTCTCAGCGCTGAATACTGAAACAAAGTATTCATTAAGGATTACCCCGACTTCCTCTGACTCCAGGCACAAGTTCCTTCCACTTGTGGTACTAGCAGCAATCTTGAGGTTAAATGTGAAAATATGAACTTAATATGTTCATTGTTCAGTATCTATAGTTATTAGGGCAAACAATTGCTGTTGAAATCACTTCTTGATAAGAGATGGCATTTTTGTTTGTTCAGTGGTGAGAAAGTTAAAACAGTTCAATTACACAAATCATATGCTGCTCACCTCAACATGTTCTTGTACTCAATACTCGCCTATAAAGGAGTGGATAACAATCTGGCTAGGAGGGCGAATAGCTGTTAACGGAGACTGTTAGCCACTGGCAATGTAATAGCAGACTGTGTGATAACAAGGAGACAGTGAGGATTGCAGATACCTGATTAAGAGTATATGCTCAAAACATCAACTCTCCTCCTTGGATGCTGCCTGACCGGCTGTGCTTTTCCAGCACCACACTTTTTGACTGTGTGATAACAAGGCCTAGTATGTGGCATTGGGAGCTAGGACATAGGAGAGTTCAGGCCCTAAAATTATTGAACTTGCTATGGAGTCCAGAGGATTGCGGGGTCTCCAAGCAGAAAATATGCTGTTGTTTTTTCAACTTACGCTGAGCTTCGCTGGCACACGCAACAAGCCTGAGACAGAAATATTGGCAAGAAAACAGGGTGATGCGTTGAAGCGGCAGGCAACTGGAAGATCAGATCATTTTGTGGTCAGAATTTTGGTGTTCTGTGTAGCAATCACCCAGTCTACACTTCCTTTCCCCAGTGTAGAGGAAACCACATTGTGAGCAATGAATGCAGTAGTCTAGATTGTGTGAAGTGCAGATAAGGTGCTGTTTCACCTGGAATGGATGTTTTGGGGACTTGGATACTGAGGAGGGTGAAGGTAAATGGGCAAGTATTACACATTCAACGATTGCAGGGGAAGGTGCCATGGGGCTGTGTTGGGATTGAAGTAAGAGTGGGCCAGGATGCCCCAGAAGGAACGTTTCTTGTGGAAGGCAGACGGGGGCGGGGGGAAATACGTGTCTGGTGGTGGCATCTAGCTGGAGGTAAAAGAAATGGTGGCTAATGATCTTCTAGATGTGGATGCTGGTGTGATGGTAGGTAAGGACAAGGGGAATCCTATCGTTGTTGTGGAAGGGAAGAGAGGGTGAGCAGAAGTGCGGAAGATGGGCCCTGTCAACAACAGAACTGGGGAATCCTTGGTTGAGGAAGAAGATGGACATTTTCAGAGCCTGTGTCAGTGACAGAGATGAAGGAACTGGGAGTGAGGTATAGAATCTTTACAGAAAACAGGGTGTCAGGATGTATAGTCCAAGTCACTGTAGAAGTCGGTAGATTTATAGTGAGTATTTGCTACTGATTGTGTTACTACATTTTTAATGCTTCTCATCTCATGATTTTGTGTTAATTTAGAGCCATATTTTTCTCAACATGGCAATGAAAAGCTTTCATTGAAGAAGCACATCAAAAAGCAGGAAGCAGTATTGCTTTGATAATTGTTCAGTGCAGGCTTAAAATTTCAATTCTTCAGCACTGGAAGCTGTTAGCTTTCAAAATTGTATCTCTGAGAGACAACTTGGATCATAAATAAGTGATAAATCTTTCCTGTTTGAGAGCAGAAAGCAAGTTTGGAGTAAAAAATTACAATCTGTTGAATTATTAGCACATTGTCTTAGCTGCTATAAATTGAGATAAACATTTCTCAAAGTCCTCTCTTCTACCTCTGCTGCATGCTTAAGTCGATTGGTCAAAAACAACTGAGGAGAAGACATTTGTTCAAAATCCCTTTGTCAATGATGTTATAAATTCAGAACACAGTCTACTCACTGGCTTTGATTAATAATTTAAAACAAAGGCAAGATGAACAAGAAGTGATTGAAACCATTAATTCAGATCAGCCACCTCAATAGCTTATACCTGCTTTTCTTCCCATATCCTTTGATTCCTTTAGCTCTAAGTGCAATAACTAACTCCTTCTTGAAATTTTTAGATTAGATTACTTACAGTGTGGAAACAGGCCCTTCGGCCCAACAAGTCCACACCGACCCGCCGAAGCGCAACCCACCCATACCCCTACATATACCCCTTACCTAACACTACGGGCAATTTAGCATGGCCAATTCACCTGACCCGCACATCTTTGGACTGTGGGAGGAAACCGGAGCACCCGGAGGAAACCCACGCAGACACGGGGAGAATGTGCAAACTCCACACAGTCAGTCACCTGAGGTGGGAATTGAACCCAGGTCCCTGGCGCTGTGAGGCAGCAGTGCTAACCACTGTGCCACCGTGCCGCCAATCATTCAGTGTTTCAGCCTCGACTTATGTCTGTGGTAGTAAAGTCCACAGACTCTTCATTTTCTGGGTAAAGAAGTTTCTCCTCATCTAAGTTTACTATAATTTACCTTAACAGCAGCTTGATAAGACCCTTCATTGGCAGCATACATTCAGAAAACCAGTTGTAATTTCTAGGCCAGAATAAATTAAAGCAATTCACAAAAGATGAACATGGTCCACAATTATATAATTTATTTGTCAAGGTTTAGAAAAATATAGAACATTATAGTTCTTGTAGTTGCTCTAAGAAATATAGCATACTTCAAAGTGGTTCACAGCCACTGAGTTAGTTTTGAGGCATATCACTGCTTATGCGTAAGCAACAACCAATTTGCACACTACAAAATAAAATAACTCTACAGGACAACATCCCATCACCAAGTTGCCCTTCACTTACTCATGAACAGACCTTGACTATAGTACTACCTCACGCACACAGTCAGGCCTGACACTCAACCCTTTTATGTCAGCTAGAGCTCCCTGATTGGGGCTGTTGATCTGGTCCAATCAGGGAATTCATTCTATGAGGTCCAGCTGGCTAGCCTCATTACAGTAACTACATCCTTCCCCCTCTCATTCCACAGACATAGACCAGTCCATTTTCTTTGAGAGCCCCTGGGAATTATTGGTACCAGCTCAGGTTCCTCCGCCTAGATACCCAACATGGGTAGCATGCATTGCAAGGGAGGTCACCTCTTGCACCAGGAGCATTTCAGTAGAGTTTCACTCCCTTCTTCTGGAGACAGCTACTGTCATGTCCATCTCTGATTCAGAGGACTCACCAATACTTGACAGAGAGCTGAATCACGTGCTCCAGCAGCATTTCTGGACATTCCGAAGGGCAGGGCATGTTTTGCTCTCACGCTTTTGCAAATTTGCAGCTTTCAAATAGTCTACAGGCTTATTCAGGATCATTGCACCTATCTGATCTTTAAATGTCTCTGGTTCTAATGCACATCGACCATAACTCTTACCCATATCGGGCCATTTCCATGATCCTTAGACCAATCTTTGTGCCCTATTTCAAATTGTCTCTCTCACTTGGTGGAGTATCATGCCCTGATGAAGGGTTATGTCCAAAACTTGCTTTTCAGATGCTGCCTGACCTGCTGTGCTTCTTCCAGCGTCACACTTTATCAACGCTGAGAACCATGACAGTTACATAACTAGTGAAGCTATAGGCTCTTTCTTCAATCCAGACTTCAATGTTTGAACCACTCTTTCTACCAGGCCATTGGATGATGAGTGGTATGGAGCTGTCCTTTTATGTCAAATTCCATTCAACTTCTTAAAAAAACAAATTCCATGCTGGTAAACGATGACCCTTTATCTGTAACCAACTCCAGGACTCTTTTGCAAAAGATGTGCAAAGTTTTTCCATTGTCCCATGTTTATGAAAATCCAACAACGTTGAGTGGGTGTCTCCAATGATGAAGAACACCAAACCCATGAATAGTCAATATGCAACAGAGTCCAAGGTTTATGTAGGCATTCCCACAGATGAGGAGGAATTTCTGGTGGCTATTTTGACCTTGATGAAACTCTGGGCCTTTTCCCAACAATACAGCTATGTCTACATCCAAGCCTGGCCACTAGATATCACTCTTGCCAATATCTTCATTTTGGAGACTGCTAAATTGCTACAGTGGAGTTCGCCAGGATTTAATGGAGATTTTGCTTGGGACAATCATTCTCTCTACCCTTAACAATATGCCGTCCTCTATGGTCTCTCGAGGCCAAAAAGGTTTTAAATCTGTGAAAATCCTTTGGTTTTTCCCATCAATATCAATTGTACAATTTTGAAAGAACTGGATCTTTATGTCCAAAGTCTGATATTGTCAGCATTTCCCAAAGTTTAATATCACCACCAGTGATGTATCTGCTAATGAGAGGTAGCTCAATGCATCCACATTTGCTCTTTGGCCTCCAAAGCAGTGTTCTAACTTGAAATTATAAGCATTTCGTATTAGTGCCCAGCACTGAATTTGGCACTGCCCTGTCCTCTATAAGCATCTCATGAAGAGTTAAACCAAATTCTCAGGCTTCTGCCAGTCATCTTTACCTAGTCAAAAACCCCAGTACAGATTCCCCAGATTCTCAAATTGCTAAATAAAAGCTATAGCATCTCAAAATTACAGAAGACTTTTGGATTGTAGTATTCTTTACATACATACATATATATATATATATATTAGTCAATTCTTGAAAGATTTTAATATCAGGTGCCTCAGGGAAAATTTAGCTCCTGCTGACAGAAAACACTGCATCACCACAAGCTGTCAGAAGAAATACTCATTGTTTTTCATTGACCACAATGTAATCTGCCTGGTAAGAAATAACACATTCTTTCTACGTACTGGGCCCAGTCTTCAACAGCAGGATCAAACAAGTCAAACTTCCCAAACAAAGGAATGATGTAGGAAAATGCCTACCCTTACCCCAGAACCCAATAGTAACTCTGAACCACACCTGCTACCTAACCCCCACAAACCTGCCAACGGATTCAGGAACCTCTTGTGTATTTTTCTACAACTCATCCTAAAGCAAAAATTATACCCCTAGACCAACAAACTAATTGTTTCTCTACATACCCTTTTACAGCGCCGTCAAAGTGGCTTTCAGGACATTTAAATGTCCGATAACAGCAACTGGCTGCTGTGATAATGGGGCATCGTTTGCCCCCTTCTGACAGTTCTACACTAAGAAAGAACTGTTAGAATGAACATATGGGTCCACATTTCTTAGCGAGCTCTTGTCAGAATTTCCTCTCAAAAAAAGTAAAACTCTCTTCTTTCATAAAAAAGCAATCTTTGTGTGAGATTGCCACTCCCTGGAAAATCTGATCCAGCATGTATTCTTTTTTCCAATGTTTCAATGTGTCATCCATCAAAGTTATAATGGACAGTCAAGGAAATTCCTGTGTGAATTCAGTCTGTATATTCTAACATTCTTGATTGACAACTATTTGGAAAATACTTTGAAAAATGCTCTGTGATTTTTATTTTCAGCTCATGTGCAACACAGACAACTAGACTTGCTGCTGTCAATGTGTCAGTCTTTTTTTAAGGAAACTCTTAACATAATCATAATAAACTTGATTTGCATAACAGAAAGAATGGTAATGTATTAATTTAACACATTTTTCTATAATCCCAGATAAATGTGCATAAACCCTATTTATACTGATTGGAAAGAACATGGGTCAGTCTGCTCAAACCAAATTTTACTTCGAATGAGCAATTGTTGAATAGAACTGCAACTGATCTTACCTCATTTCAACCTTCTTTTGATGAATTTTAAAGAATTGTCATGGCTACTGTACCATTAATCAGACTTTGGGTCACAGAATTATCTGCATAAATTTGCATGACTAATTTGTGGCTTTGCATTTTTCAGGGTTTGTTCTTGGTTTTTCACCTTGAAATTCAAAATAAATGGCTCTATTTCATGTATCACAATTTTAAAGATGACTCTTTTTGTCATAACACAGCTCACTGCCCAAACATTGACGTGATTATTTGACATGGTTTGTTAAAGCTTGTTAACTCTGTTGATTATAAAATTTCATTTTTTATTACTCCCAAATTTTACTGTGTATTTGCAATATTATTTTTGTTCCTGTTGCATTGCCATATCTTTTGGATTGTATGTATTTTGTGTATCGCTCCTTTTCCCACAACAGTTTTGCTACTAGCTACTATTCAAGTAGCTACTATGCTATTATTGAAGCAGATAACTTGCACAAAATTAGAATCACTTCTGGGTCTCCCTTAATGCTTGGATTTGAAAAATAATGGTAAATTAATTTGGGGTCAAGAAAGGCAGTGTAGATACAATTTAGGCACAAAGCTTTTTATAGGGGGTCCAAAGAGTCCTACTTGAACACATGAGAGCATTTCTATCTGAACCACTTCTGCTTCATAATAACCATGGAATCAAATTTCTGTGTCATCAAATTCATTGAAGTATCTAGTGGGATAACATTTTCACCAATGGGAAATAGATTACCAAAGAAATAGTATTTTACCTCAAAACAAAAAAGCCAAAAATGGATGATTTCATAGACAAGTCACATGCTTTTTCTTTTCAAAATTGACCAAAGTATTCTAAGATCTTATGCAACTTAACGTGGCTTAAATTGTTTGTGTCTATGTGGCCTATGCTCTCATCTGATTAGGATCTTACCATTTCAGGTGTAATTTATTTTCTTATCCACTCAATGTATTACTTCACCTCGCTCTTATCTTCAATTCCATCTTCCGGTAAATATTCTTCTGTATCTGTCACTGCACTACAATTCCAACTCTGTCCCTTCAACACAAGTTGGAATCACTTGATTTCTTTCTCTTAAATTCTCAAGTCAAGATTGTGTTTATTACTATAACAATTAAGGGCAATCTGAGCATGGGCTCCTGTGGATCCCTTCTATTCTCCATACCTTTCTAGTGTGAAATCTTTATTTATCATAGACAAGTCACATGCAGCCATATCAACCCTTACCACTGATCATATGGCCTGAATGAATGGGAACAACTTTTTATGTCTTTACTATCTCACCACATACCACAATGATATTCATGCCTTCCTTAGAGTGTTGGTTGAACATATCATTGGCTCAGACATACTCCATTATTTGGGGAATTTTTTTATGACCCTGTCAGGATCTCAGAGATAATAGCTGTATTCTAAACTAATCCAATCAAAATTGAGTTTTCATGCAGTTAGTAGATCAGAAGTTCCAATCACAAGCAAGTGTACTTGCTGCAAATATTGTGCCAGTTAAAGGGACAATTATGGTGTAAGACTGCTGATTCTTAAGGGTGCTCGAGACTTGGCGGGGGATAGTTCTAAATTCCTTGGCAACATTCCTGGAAGTATGCTAGCTATTTGAATGTTTCCAAGATTGGAGATTTCAATTATGTGGATAGCTAAGGTTGTTTTCCTTAGAGTAATGATTTGGAGGTGCCAGTGTTGGATTGGGGTGTACAAAGTTAAAAGTCACCCCACTGCGACACACAGACACACACACACACACACACACACACACACACACACTCTCACAAACATGGACACACATGTGCGTGCACACACACATTCCTACAGGCCCATACATTCAAGCAGACCCTCTCATACGCTCACACATAAACTCTCACATTCTCACAAGAACCCTCTCACAGGCTTATACTCCTTTACACTCACACTCTCATACATACACATACACACACTTTCTCACAGACACTCATACCCCCGCCGCATGCACACACACACACTCCCCCACATGCGCACGCGCGCGCACACACGCATACGCACATGCACACACACACGCACACTCCCCCACATGTGCACGCACACATATACACACGCACACACAAGTGTGTGGAATGAATGTGTACTTGCAGAATTGCATTTTGCTCAAAAACTGCTTAAATCCACGTAAGATTCTGTAAATCTCTTTTTTTAGATTAGAATCAGTTTGAACATTTGGGGCACAGGCACCCTCACACAGTGCACCTTACACTTTCAATGCATTATCTGGGCCTATTGTTAAAGTTCACTTGAGAATGTAACTTTAAGAAAGTTCTAGAATTTACATATGAAAGAACTGAAACCAACATGCCCATTCTAAAAGATGAGAGGCTTAACATACAATCCAGGTCTTTTTCAAAATATAATTTGAGTTACATCACACTGTAAACTTTTGGTATAAATTCTGTTTCCTACAATCTTATACTCCACAACCATCTGATGAAGAAGCAGTGCTCCGAAAGCTTATGCTTCCGAATAAACCTGTAACCTGGTATTGTGTGATTTTTAACTTCTTTTGAGTAGTAATGGTTGAGAAGAGATTTGGCAGAGGTATTCAAAATCATGAAGAATTTGGATAGAGCACATGTGAAGAATCTGTTCCCATTTGTGGTAGGATTGAGTACAAAGGGGTATAAATTTAAGGTAATTGATTAAAAAAAAGCATGGAAGCAAGGAATTTGTTTTTATACAGTGAGTGGTTAGAGTCTGAAATGCACTGTCTCTGAGTGTGGAGGAAGCTGATTCTTTCATGGCTTTTAAAAGAAAACTTGATAAACAGCTGAAGGTAAAAATTTGTAAGGCTGTGTGGAAAACTCAGGGAATTGAGACCAGCTGAGTTGCTCTTACAGACACTCACCAAATTGTCTCCCTCTTATCAACAAGATTGTCTACATCCATTTTTGTTATTTAGCCAATCTTAATCATATCTTTGACAGAAAATCGCATCCATACTTTTGTTACCTCCAAATACTCTCCTTGTTGGTGTACCAATGTACAGCTTCTATAAAATTCAGCTTTTGTGAAGTTAGAACATAGAACATTACAGTGCAGTACATGCCCTTCAGCCCTCAGTGTGATGCCGGCCTGTGGAACCAATCTGAAGCCCTATTAGTTCTGCTTCTAAAACTTATACATTGTCCTGTTAACCTATTGTCCCCTTACTTCCTAATTTACTTTCATTCCTAGTTCAAACACACTTCTTTGTGTTCAAAATCCTCCCCTCCTCTCTTGAGGCAGCCACTAAAACATGATGAATAATATGGAGGATCCTTAGCACTGTGAGGGGTGTAATAACTGTCAACATACTTTTCCCAACTCAATCTCTTTTACCTTTGAGTCTCTTATATGTTGTCACTAAAGAATCAGTAATAGCTTTCATGACAGCAAGTACCATTAGACTTAGGATATCTTTCCATGGAATCTCTTTCTGTACCTGACTTTGACTGTTTTAGCTTTACGGATCTATTAAACCAGCCTTCACCAAATTGCTGATATCCTTCAACATTGTCAGTCAGTGGTTCCAAGAGCTTGTAAATAGACTCAAAGGATTTTAAAACATTTCTTTCTATAGACTGGCCCTATGAAGTGAATATCTACCATCTCTACAATGAAAGCATCTAGTTCTGGTTTCCACCAACAGCATCTTCTTCTCCCCAGTAGAGGTTTGTGCATTGGCACTTCCACTATTCCCCAGTGATGCTGTGTCCCTCCCTAATTTGGTGTTTGTGCAGATGTGTCAATGGACATTTTGAATTTGATTTAGCATTGTTGTTGCATGTACTCAAATAAATATAGTGAAAAGTTTACAAGTCACCACTTACAACATTTTAGGCACAAAGGTACCCAAGTATTATTCAGTATAGGTTCTGAGGAAAAGAAAACATAAAGAAATAAAAAGTCCAATATTGCAGCTTATAGGAATAAATTAGAAAATAGAGAAATAAAAAGTTCAATTCGACATTCCTACCAATCTAACCCACACTGGCACCTAGCCTCCAGTCAATGCTGGGTCTTGACTCTAAACTACCCCAGGCTTCATCTCGAGTTTGTCATGGCTGGGTGACGGCTCTGGAATCACCTTGAGACCAGAAGTCCACAATGAGGCCAAGTCAGGCCAGACGACTGCCACATTGGGCTGAGAGACCATCGTGCTGAGCAGCTGAGAGACCACCAGGCCAATCTGAGATGACACCACGCTAGGCTGATACCGCCATGCCTAGCAGCAAGATCACCAGGCCATGCCATACCAGGAGATCACCACATTAGTTTTAGGAAGGAAATTCCAGGATTTTGACCTAGCAATGATGAAGGAGTCAGTTATGTAGTTCCAGTCAGGATGATGATGTGTGCCTGGATCAGAATGTGCCGGTGATGGTTTTCCTATGTTGTGAGTTTGGAAAAAGCTGCCAGAAGAGTGTTGGTTACTGTAGTGCATCATGGACATGTTAGGCGTTGCTGCCACAGTGCAATGGTGGTGGGAGAATGAATGTTGAAGGTGATAAGTGGGGTACCAATCACATGGGCTACTTCCTCTTGAATGTTGTCAATCACTTTAGTGTTTTTGGAGCTGCACTCATCCAGGCAAGTGGAGAGGTTTTGATTACACTTCTAACTTGTGCCTTCTAGTTGTATGACAGGCTGGCTTCTGATGTGTTCTTTCTAAAATGTATCCATTCTATCAGTAAATCTTGATTCACCCATAGCCTTTGCAGACCTAATGCCTTCAGTCATTTCTTTATATCACATGCAATGAGTCAAATTGGCTGAGGGGTTGCTGTAGCATCTTTGACAGACCACCATAGCAGATTAAAGAGAAGATCCACTACTTCCTTGCTTGTGTAATGATGGGACAAGGGGTAACAAATGAAAAACATTGCTACTATCAGCTTCCTTCAATGAATTGATTTGCAAACAAAATTATTCATGAGCAGTTTCAAATGAAATAGAATTTAAATAATCTGCATCCATTTAATTGCAATTAAAAGTTAATATCACTTTGACTAACCCCTTTCTTAACTAAATATGTGATTCTAGTGTTGAATGTAGGAAATGTATTGGCATATGTTTCAGGTGCTGATAAGTTAAGTCTTGTAGGGTTGACCCATCTCTCTCTCTTCCAGTTCCACTCACATTTTTCCCAATTGTCTAGAATCAGAAAATGAGCGATTCTTCTGCAGCTGCACTATATGTGTATATGACAGATTTTTTTTTTTGTTTTCATGGTGATGAATCAATCATTGCAACAAGAATTAAAACTAAAACTAATTTTCTGTCAAATGGACCTTGCTGGTAAGAAAGTGAAATTAGCAAGATATTTCATTGTCATTTTACTCTTTTAAAACCTGTTCTGCCTGTGTCTGATAATTGCTCAAATACTTATTGGCAATCATTTACAGAAATTTATAAAATCCCAGTCCATTCCCCTATTGCTTTTTCGCTGAAGATAACAGAGGACTGAAATTCAGTATCCATTCTTGATGATTTTTATTTTAATTCCCATGACGAAATCCCTTGTTGAACAGAATTTGCACTGATGACATGCTGTTGTCTGTAAAGCAATTGTCATTGTTTTCAGTTTGAAGTTCTGGATGACTCTGGCTGCTCTGCATCTACAGATTTGTAACAAAATGCAGCTCAACCAAACTGGCAGACTCAAACGGCCTAACTAAAAGGTTCTTGGTGCCACTTTCTTTCAAAGTATTCCATCACTGGTTTGAAAACCAACTTTGTTTTGCACAGCTAAAACTGTGAACCATTTGACTTTTTTTTCAAAGTTGTAATACTATCCTGGTATTTCAGCTCTCAACCAGTGTAGGAAACTTCCATTTTTGTTTATAATCCAAAAAGAAAAATACAAAGCCCCTTACAGTTTTTAACATAATACTGATTGTTTTTTAGATTTTGAATTAATTGCAAGTTAGCTTGTAAGGAAATCCCTGATAAATGTGCACACTGTACATAAAACATTTCATGTGATTAGTAACTAAACGGAAAAAGTAGTCTGCATTCTCAGACTACTAGCTGAATTGTTTAGATGCCATAATCTGTGTTGACATGTTCATATCTTGTGAGGTGCAATATTTTATGATTCACTGACACTGCACGATAGTAATGAAGATGGCTACAATCAATGGAAACTCTGAATCTATATGGCAGTTAGCTGCAATTTATTGCATTTTGGATGCTCAGTCATGGGCATAGCAACTAAGCACAGCTATTCTGATCAGAACAATGTCAAAATATTGAGCCATTTTCAGTGTAATATCATTAAAGATCATTTTACAGTGCATGAATATTGTCCCAATGGTAAATAGTCAAAACTGTAAAATAACATATTGCTCCTTCAATCTTAGGTAGTTAATTGTGTCTTGTTTCTTTTTAAAAATACATATAAATAAAGTAAACTTTTGTGAAAGATGGAATTGTGACTACAGTATGAAGTTATGACTCTTGTTTTGATATTGCACACCCCACAAATGCCAGAATATCATAGAGACAACTGAGGATTCATGTAGATATAAGTAACAGAATTAACATTTAGTATTCCCAAGTGGTCATTTTAATGCTTAGGTTTCACAGGGTGTGCTTGATAACATGTATGACACACCTGGGGAGTGAAATTCACTCCAAGGAAATTGATGGTTAATTTTTCATATCTTTTTCCCACTGATGTTTAGTTTGATTGTTCACCCTCTTTTAAAGGGTCTTATTTCCTAATCCTCACTGTATCATTTTACATGATTTGAAATTAAACACCTTCATAATGTTTTTCCAATCAATGGAAAATTTAAAAATGTAATATATAAAAGACTGCCAATTGGCATCGTTCCAGTTTTCGCATTTAGTATGTCTAAGTTCTTTCTGATGTGTTTCGCACCATGTAACGTCAAAATTCAGAACAATGTCACAAAATTTCACCCTGTGCCAATGTAACATTAGGCAATATTGGTATGGGAAGATTCCTGAACTACTGCAGTCTTTGTGTTGTGGGTGTAACCACGGAGTTATTGAGGAGGCAGTTCCAGGACTTTGACCTGTTGACAGTATAGGAACAGACATGATTTTAAGACAGAATTCTCTGTGAGTCACAAAAGTTTCTGATCCCAATCTCTTCCTATTCTTGTGTTTCTATCTAGTAGTGATCACAGTTTGGAGCATACTATTCAAGGTACTTTGGAGAATCACTGCAGTGCATCTGGTAGATTTCATTTGATTAGATTTGTTATTGTTGCATGTAGCTAAATACTGTGAAAAGTATAGTTTTGCATGCTGTACAAGCAGATGGTACCATACAAAGTGCATTAGGATACAGAACAGAGAGAAGAATACAAAGTTATTGCTGCAGAGAAGGTGCGCAAACAGCGAGATCAACATTAAATTTGAAATTTGAGAGATCCATTCAGATAGTATATGCTGTTACATTTTTGCATTATTGGTGGAGGGAATGGTATATTTAAATGGTGAATAGAGTGTTATTGAAGAAAGCTATTTTATTCTGAATGCGTTGGGTGCCTTCTATGTTGTTGGAGTAGCTTTCATACCAGGCAAGTGTGGGTTATTCCATAACAGATATTTAACTCTGGTTGATGTATAAACTTTGGGAAATTTGTGGAATAGTTGCTAGCCCAAGATTCCTAGCTCTCACCTGCTATTGTAGCCACAGCATTTATGCCTCTGGTTAGTGGCAGTCCCCAGAGGGGCGAATCCAACTATTGTAATGCAGATGGATGGTTACATCTTTTTTGTGAGAGATGATACTACACTTCCTGGCACATGACTGGCATGAATATTACTTGCCGCATCACAGTCAAAATTCAATATTGTCTTTGTTTTTCTGTAAACTGATCAGGACTACATAAATATCTGAGGAGTTACAAATGGGATTGAACACTGGCAAGTGTGCCACTTTCTGACATGGTGATGGAGCAAAGGTATTTAATAAAGCAGCTGAAGAGGGTTGAATCTAGGACACTGCCTAAGGAACTCCAGCACTGTGTCCAGGGAATGAGGGGATTGGTCTTTAATAACCACAACCGTCTTATTTGTATTAGCAATGACTCTAGACAGTATAGGAATTTCCTGTAATTCCGATTGATTTCCATCTTATTTGGGCTCTCAGTCAAATGCTGCATTAATATCAAGGGCAATCATTCATCCCTTAATTTCTAACATTCAGCCTTCCTGCCCACATTTGGACTAAAGTTATAATGAAATTTAGAGACTGGCGGAACCCAACCTGAGCATTAGTGACAAGCTATTGCTGAGTAAGTGTACATACAAGCACAGTTTCATAACTTTTTCTGTTACTTTGCTCATTATGATAAAAGGAGGAGAGGGCTGATTAGGTACTCAAAAGGGGACTTATACATGGAGGCTGGTGCATGGCCAAGGATCGAATGTATAATTTGCATCCTTAAAGAAGGTTGTTGTAAAAGTTGAAGTAATTAAGACATTCAAAGGATTTTAAATTGATAAGGACAAGGTATTGGATAGGCATCCTGTACTGAAAGTTTGTACTGTACTGGAATCAAATAAGATGCATAAAAGGGTAGTGAGAGTGGCCGTAATTTTCCAGTCTTCCTTAGACTCGGAGTGATGTCAAAGGACTAGACCTTGCAAACTATGCTCAAGAAAGGGCATAACGTTCAGCCTGGCAGCTACAGACCCAGTCAGGTAAACCTTGGCAGTGGGAAACTTCCACAAATGGTAACTTGGGGCAAAGCTAATTGTCAGTTGGATAAATTTGTGTTAATTAAGGAAACCCAGGACAGATTTCTGGGAAAATCATGTTGAGCTTTTGAGGTTTTGATGAGGATAATCCTGTTGATGTGCAGTATCTCACCTTTAAAAAGGAATTTGATGACATCAGGCTTATGAGAAAAGTGCAATAAAAAGGAGTGCTGACATGGATTCAAAATTGTTTTAGTGAGAGAACCAAGAGTTATGTTTGAGACTGAAGTAAGGCTTATAATGGATTTTCCCAGGAGTTGGTGTCAGTACTCTACTCTTCCTTTTAAGTATATACTAAAATCCAAGACCTTGGTGTAGAGGGCATAATTTCAACACTCGTGGATCAAAGTGTTTTGAGTTATGACATGGTAGTATGGAATTTCAAAATAGTATAGATACGATGATGGAATGGGCAAACAAGTGGCAGATGAGATTTAATGCATAGAAATTTGAAATTATTCGTTTTGGGAGATAGAATGCAGAAACAATACAAATTGAAAGGAACTTACAGAGGATGCAAGAACAGAGGCACCCGGTTTATGTTGAAGGTGATAGGACAGGCAGAGTGAATCGTTAATACAGCATACAGAATCCAACTAGGCTTTATTGTGATAGTTACTTCTTATTGTGAGTATTTTATGTGTTGAAAGCCAACACTTTGTGAAAGTGGCAATGTTGTAACATTCAGGTACAGAGAGGGTCAAGAGTAGTTAGGTGGTAACATTCAATTTTGCCCTGCAATAGGACAAATACAACCAAAGTTTGTTGACATTTTAGCTGGGCACTCAGGGCAGTTCAGAGGTCACTAAAAAGCAACTAGGATCACAAATAATTGGAAGAGGGGACGGGTGCAGATTCCATGTTAAGTGCTGATTTTCGTAACACTGTGTCGAGTTATACTGAGTCAACACTGGGATTTTATTATTCTATGAGTCTGCAGTCCCTGGGAGACATCAAGATTAGTTAAATAGCTAAGTGTACTTGGGGCTCAGGAAAAAGCATATGGAAAGATTTATTTTGGTGGAGCTAGCTCATGAGTGGCTCAGAAACCTCAGAGCATGAAATCAGCAATAAAACTGAGACAGTGGAGTTGAAAGGCCATAAGCAGCACTTAGAGTCATAGAGATGTACAGCATGGAAACAGACCCTTCCGTCTCCAACCCGTCCATGCCAGCCAGATATCCCAACCCGATCTACTCCGACCTGCCAGCACCCGGCCCATAACCCTCCAAACCCTTCCTATTCATATACCCATCCAAATGCCTCTTAAATGTACCAGCCTCCACCATTTCTTTTGGCAGCTCATTCCATACACGTACCACCCTCTGCATGAAAAAGTTGCCCCTTTTATATCTTTCCCCTCTCACCCTAAATTTATGCCCTCTAGTTCTGGACTCCCCGGCCCCAGGGAAAAGACTTTGTCTATTTATCCTATCCATGCCCCTCATAATTTTGTAAATCTCTATAAGGTCACCCCTCAGCCTCCAATGCTCCAGGGAAAACAGCCCCAAGCCTTTCTCCATAACTCAAATCCTCCAACCCTGGCATCATCCTTGTAAATCTTTTCTAAACCCTTGCAAGTTTCACATCTTTTCGATAGGAAAGAGACCAGAATTGCACACAATATTCCAACAGTGGCCTAACCAATGTCCTGTACAGCTGCAACATGATGTCCCAACTCCTCTAATCAATACTCTAACCAATAAAAGAAAGTAAACCAAGTGCTTTCTTCACTATCCGATCTACCTGCAACTCCACTTTCAAGGAGCTATGAACCTGCACTCCAAGGTCTCTTTGTTCAGCAACACTCCCTAGGACCTTACCATTAAGTGTATAAGTCCTGCTAAGATTTGCTTTCCCAAAATGCAGCACCTCGCATTTATCTGAATTAAACTCCATCTGCCACTTCTCGGCCCATCTGGTCAAGATCCTGTTGTAATCTGAGGTAACCTTTTTCACTGTCCACTACACCTCCAATTTTGGTGTCATCTGCAAACTTACTAACAGTACCTCTTATGCTCACATCCAAATTATTAATGTAAATGACAAAAAATAGAGGACCCAGCACCGATCCTTGTGGCTCTCCACTAGTCACAGGCTTCCAGTCTGAAAAACAACCCTCCACCACCACCCACTGTCTTCTACCTTTGAGCCTTACTTGTTGCAATTGTGCAAAATTAGAAAAGCCAGGGCAATCTTTAGATGGTAAAGGACGCCATTTGATGAAGAGCTGGATTTTTTTTTAACATGTGAATAGGTGTTCAAGTGCACTTGAAGTCTAGGGGAGTGTGGATCCAGAAAGGTAGACGATCAAGCATAACAGGAGCAGTCATCTAGATAGTTCATGACAGTCCAGCTCTTGAGAAGGAATTTCAAGGCCAGTTCTGCAAAATTAAACCTTACAATCATCTGGGGTTTAATGAAATTTGATAACTTATTAAAGGGCAGAAGTGGAATTGAGATTGAGATGAAACGTTTAGAGGGATATGGGCCAAACACAGACACATGGAAGTTGTTTGATTTGAGAAGTCTGGTTCAACATGGACAAGTTGGAACAAAGAGTGTGCTGTATGTCTCTGAGTCTTTGAGATCAGCCGTGATTGTATTAAATGATGGAACAAGTTTAAGGGGCTGAATTGCCTACTCCTGCTCAATGTTCTTGGAGATTAGATTTTTATAGATTAGATTCCCGACAATGTGGAAACAGACCCTTCAGCCCAACCAGTCCACACCGACTGTTAATATGTTCTTAATGTTTTGGGGGAAGTTGCTTGGAAATCCAGAGGTATTTGGTCACAATATATTACCTTTATTTACCGCATGCTAATTTAATGTGTTAGAAATAAGTTGCATGTGTAATATAGATTGTATTACAGTGCTAGGTCACCATCAAGGCCCCACCTTCTCAACCTGTCCCATTCCTCTGAAGCGTGGTGACTCTCAGGTTAAACTCACCACTTGTCTGTGTAATGAGCCAGCTTCTATAGTCACCTGTGACTATCAGTGACTTTCACCATATATGATAAAGTATGGTCATTTGTGTGGAATCTAGTTGCTTCATACCGGTGGTATATTGTTTGGATATCACATTTTGCCCATTTTAAAGGGAATGGATTGTTGATCTCAAACCAGATCATATTACAAAGTTAATTGACTAGTCTAGAATCATAACATAATTACTGGATACATAAAGTTCAAAAGTAAAGAAGTTGTATTGAACTTGTATAGTACATTGGTGTGGCTCAGCTGGAATGTTGTGTTGGCTTATGAGTATCACCATTAGGAAGGATGTGAAGGTAGCTTTCATCAGCCCTGCCATCCCAATATGGTTTATTTTGGTTTGTTCCTTTATACTCAACATGCAGAGCTGTGAAACCATTGTAGCCATTGTTTGCACAATCCCTAAATATTTGGCCTTCCTAACTTTTGGGGAGGTTTATTCCTTTTGTCAAAAAGTCAGAGAAAATTATGACCTGGAAGTTCATGTCGGTCTTTCTCTTGACACATACTGCTCCAGCTGTCAGGACTAATTGAGATTGTTCAATCTTTGGCAGTCCTATGTTTTCCAAAAGAGCTACATTAAAAACAAATAGATTTTATTGCCACGGAATCAAACCGTGTCGAGTTGAGAACAGTTGCCAGATACTCCGGTTTGATGCTGGAAGACACTCGTCATTAAAGCGAGTGATAGATTGCATTATAGTCCCTGCTCGATTGAATCGCCAAACTGTCCGCTGTTGCTGATATTTCAGTCCGTAAGTACTTGGTTGAAAGCAGAATGAACGGTGCCTTATCTAGGCCATTTGTAAAAACATTTGCTGCCGGGAAGGGGGGTCGATGGAGCTGCGCGATCCGTAGCCGGTACAGATGATAGTTGGGAGCGATCCTGGCTTGAGCAGCTCTCGGTTGAGCACTGAGCGAGTGCCGGCGAAAATGTCCTCATTGCGAGCGGTGCGTTCACACGCACTAAGGGCAATCTGGGAAAGAAGTTGTTCCGAGAAGTGAAAGGGCTGGGAAAAATGAAGAGAAAAAGACATCGGTCATCAGACTAAACATGGTCTGAAAGGATAGTTTCACTAACGAGCGTTTTTTAATAGTAGTGAGTGTGGGAGCCCTATGGTGATGCGCGAATGTTAGGGTCATGTCTGTTATGATTGATCTAACACTTGATATCAGTGTTTCCTCTTTATCACTGAACAGTGTTTAGATGGTCGCTCATTTACGCAGAATGAAAGGAGGCTGCAGTCTGATCTCTCGTATCTATCTCTCCATCCCTGTCTGTTTTATCACAGGGATTCTGGTCCAGGGAGCTGGGACCCTCAGGGATGTGAAACCGTGCAAACACAAGCATCTCACACGAAATGTCTTTGTAATCAACTGGCCACTATCGCCATCTTAGCCCAGAAACCGAGAGATTCGGTGAGTATTGTACAAAACATAAAACGCCTGATTGCATATCACACCTCCAAGCTGTTTTGGAATTCATATTTTCTCGTATATTTCAGAGATTAGCTTATGTGTCTGTTGAGCATTCCTGGAAAAGAGGCCAGTATTGTATCACTAAGGTTATGTTATACAAACCGCATACTCTGTGGATGTCTTTGTTATGTACATTGCCGTAAAAAATAAATCACGGCTCAAGGTATTTTTATACAAAATGTTGCACTAAATGAAGGTTTTCATTTCAACATGTATCATAAAGATTGTTGTGAAAATTAAAAGCGTTAACACGCTGTGCTAGTAGTATCATACATACTCACCCCTGTTGACCATGAACTTTCACACTTTTGGGGTGGCATTGGGGGCGTGACGTGAACTGCCGCGCTCGGGGGTGATATATCCGTCATTACTCCAATGTTAAAACAAATCGACGATTCAGTGAAGAATTAGAAAACAGTATTCAAACTAGTTTTTGAAAGGTGATGTTCTGAAAAATAAATGCTGTTGTGTTATGACTTAACGTAGTTTTGTAGTGAAGAATTCACGGATAATTTGTTTTTGGTTAGAACTAGTTTCAAAGTCCCACATTTAAGCTAGGGCCCTACAATGTTCAGCAGACTTTCAATGGGCCTGTTCCTTAATTAAATAAGCAAAGGTACTTCGAACAATCTAAAAGAGGTACATAAATTTACCGTAAAGAATATTAAGTCAATAGGAAATGCCTGAACTGATAATGCATTTCAAACAGGTTTGTGGCCTTAGGGGTTTTCTATGATGTATAAAAACATTACTAGGAAATAAATAAATGGCATTGGATTACTGTGATGCTTTAGGTTTTTAACATTATTTTGTTCATTGAAATTTATTTGAACATTGCATTTTTTATGAGGTACTTTTCATCCAAAAGTTGAATGCTGAGAAGTTATAGCAGCAGTATTGAAACAGACTTATTTGGTACATGCCACAACGATTAAAATTATTCTATCACAAAATGATGTCACAAGGACTTGCTCTATGGCTCCTGAGGCCACTTTCTAAGTAATGGTTTCATATTTCAGTTTGGTTTCTCTGATATTCTTGTGACAGTGACTTTAATAACTTCTGTTGTTGAAACTATTAGGCATGCATTTAGATACAAGTTGGGCTGTGATTATGCAGTTGTTTTCTGTCTGAGTATACTGCATCATAAGGTGTGTTTCCACAGCCAAAGGCCTTGTAATTGAATCTCAACATAGAAGTAAAGTTATTGCGATGCATTTAGACCATTGGTATTGCAAATCAAATTTCATCTTTGTTTTTGTAAAGGTTAAGATAAAAATATAAAAATGGTGTTTGATAACAATTGCTGCAGTTCAGTGCTTGGAGTCACTGTGAGCTATAGCCAGAACTGATAATCAATTGAAATGTTTTAAATTTTGAGCATACGCTGTAAAAGATTTATTCTCTTTCACATAGATCATTTAAGAGTATGTTTTGACATTGCTAGCCTCTTCACCAACATCCTACTCAAGGAAACGGTTGATATTTGCCCTATGTTACTATATTGTTGCACCAATGTGCTATCAGTATCCAATTTTGTTTTCATAGAACCAATGAATTGAGCAATTCGTGCAGTTGAATTCAGTTCTAATGACATCACATAAACCTAAATGTGTGGCCATGGGACCCCTTCGAGGTCCAACCTTTACTAACATTTTCTTGGTTACCATGGGAAGCATGTTTTTGATTAGATTAGATTAGACTTACAGTGTGGAAACAGGCCCTTCAGCCCAACAAGTCCACACCGACCCGCCAAAGCGCAACCCACCCATACCCCTACATTTACCCTTACCTAACACTACGGGCAATTTAGCATGGCCAATTCACCTGACCCGCACATCTTTGGACTGTGGGAGGAAACCGGAGCACCCGGAGGAAACCCAAGCAGACACAGGGAGAATGTGCAAACTCCACACAGTCAGTCGCCTGAGGCGGGAATTGAACCCAGGTAACAGCCAGGAAACACAGCATTATGTCAACCGGGAGCTGCATACTTACACTTTTCTAGGCAGAGAAGAAGTCACAAAGTAGATGATATCAGCTTGGGAATGTGACCCTGATAAACAAAGGGAGCCTCATCAAACAGAGTGCTCACTCTTTCCTGCCCGCTTTATAGCCCAAGCTGTTAAAGCCGTCTGGACATCTTCTTTCCACCTTCTACATTAACACACATTATTGTGACAGAGATAGACTGAGGTCTGAAGTGGCCATCAGCTGGCAACTTAAGAGCTTCATCTGACCTAAAGGTAGGCAGGCTGCCTGATAGATTACCTGCTCACTGTAATAATAATATCTCAGGAGTAGGAAGAAAGGTATGGGTTGGTCACCCTCAATAGTTTACCTTATGCAAATAAACCAATGGAAATCCATAATATTCACCCATCCCCACCACACCCCCATTTTAGAGAGGAGATAGTGCTAAAAAAAATCACAGAATTATATTAGAACTAAGAGGCTGAATCTTTCATGAAAGATTGAACATGCTAAGGATCTTTTACTTTCTCTTGAAAGGGAACCTGATTGAAAACTTTACGATTATCTAACAAGTTGATAAGCTAGATATAGAGAAAACATTTATGTTATAACAATAACTACATTTCAAAATATTTTCATTTGCTGTAAAGTTTTGAGATGTCTTTACGTTGTGAAAGACAAGAGAGAAGACAAGTTTTTCTCTTTTCCATACGGGAAAGACAGGAATTACAGATTGTCATTAAATCCATAAGTGCATTCAGGAGACCCTTCTTTACCCCCTGAGGTTATTTAGAGTATGAAGTTCACTAGCAAGAAAAATTAGGAACCATACAGTGGTACAGCATAGAAGGTTCGTTGAATCTGCATTGGTTTTATGAATGTCAATCTATCCTCTCTGCTGTTTCTCTTTATTGATGCAATTTTTCTTTTTAAAGCATTCATTCAATTCCATATTGAAGTTACTATTGAATCTTTATCCACCCAGTCTATTAAACAGCACATTCCAAATCCTAACTACTCATTGCATACAAACTTATTTGCTGATGAAAAATCATCATAAAATCGTGGAAACAGGCCCAACAAATCCACACCAAGTGTATCCCACCCAGACCCATTCCCCTTCCCTATTGCTCTATATTTCCCCTGGCTGATGCACCTAACCTACACATCCCTGAGCACTATGGGCAATTTAGTTTGACCAATCCACATAACCTGTACATCTTTGGGTTATGGGAGGAAACCGGAACACCCAGAGGAAACCCACGCAGACACAGGGAGAACGTACATAGACAGTCGCACGAGGCTGGAATGGAATGAAACCCAGGTGTGTGGCGCTGTGAGGCCACAACGCTAGCCACTGTGCCACCTCAAATCTGGTTGATTTGCCGATTACTTTAAATCTGTACCCTCTGGTTTTCAAAAATTAAGTCTTTGAAAAAAAAATTATTGCAGCTTACATAAATTCATTTATGGTATACTTATTAAGTGTACAAAGATACAAGAATTAGAATAATTTATCAATGCATTATCTCCAATACCATGAGCTTTAATTTTGCTTACTAATCTCTTATGTGAAATCTTGTCAATAGCCTTTAGCAAGTCCAGGTACACAGTATTTATTGATTCATCTTTTTCACTCTACTGATCACATCCTCAAAAAAATTCAGAAGATTTGTCAAGCATGATTTCCCTTGAATGAATTGTAGGGTTCTGCTTTGCAATCAGCTATTTTCTGATTTTAAGTGGTTCAAATCAGCCCTAGATCCAGGGAATGTGAAGTAAAGAAGGCAGTAGAGAGGTGTATCAGGGCAAACTATCTCTACATTTATTTAAATACAAATGGTAAGTATAATACAAGAAATATAGGTAAATGCCAATAAATAGGGAAATTGACACAATCAACTATACAGAGGATAGAAATACTATAAAATACACTATTAGATAGATTAAACATTATTAGAACCCCCCCCAAATAAACAGTTTTAATCACAGAATTTTTAATCAAGCTTCCTACACTTGGCATCCCAATGCACTGTCAACATCCCCTCCCTGCCTAGCTACGTCAGAACTTCGAGGTCTCAGGAGTTTCAGCTCACCACTGAGGAAACGTGGTTTTGAAATAAGCCTGGCTGTTCCAGCTTGCTGTATCTGGAGGCTGTTTGAAGACTTCAGACTGCGCAGCTTTCCAGTTTGGGTTGAATCCGCAGGTGCAGTAAGGTGTGTATTGCATCCATCAGGCAAGTACTTGGTTTTCTTTACTTTCTGCTGGTTTTGCAGCTCCGGTTTTCAATTCAGGATATGTCTGAGGTCTCGTGTCAGTCACATTGGTGGGTTTGCCGTGTTTTTCGGTTCTTGGATCTGCTAGTTGTGATCAGTTGCAGTTGGTTTTCCTGGTAGTTCTTGCTCGGAAGCTCTCGGAGCGTTCTTGGATTGTTCTAAGAATTGCTGTTTGGAATCACTCCCAGGAAATAGGCTCTTGGATAAAGCTGCTGGAATTTGCTGTCTCGGGTCAGACTGAGGCCTACAATTATACTGATTGTGGGTCCTAAGTCTGTGTTGTCCCTTATGTTTCTGTTGTTCCTTCTGAAGTCAACTTATTTTCCCAATTGTTATGAGTATGTGTGAATGGGCTTTGATTGAAGTTAGTAGTCATGATTTGGAGATGCTGGTGTTGGACTGGGGAATACAATGTTAAAAATCGCACAACACCAGGTTATAGTCCAAGAGGTTTAACTAGAAGCACTAGCTTTTGGAGTGCTGCTCCTTCATCAGGTGGTTGTGAGCAGCGTCGCTCCGAAAGCTAGTGTGCTTCCAATTAAACCTGTTGGACTATAACCTGGTGTGTGATTTTTAACTTTGATTGAAGTTGAATGTCTAGTCCCTCTATAGGCTCCTTACAGTCTCTGCTGGGTAGCGCTAGGTGTAAAAATTGTCTGGGATTAGAGTCTGTTACGTTTGGTTAATTGTTCTTTTAGAGAGGAGGTGTAAATTAGAATTCCAGGCTGAACAGTAGTCCCATACAGAAATCCCCATTCTGATGCCTCTGTTGTGTGTTTGCTGCAGCCTCCTTAGTCCAGGGCATTGCCCAGTATTTTAGATATTGGAAACGTGTCTTGTCCAATATCAAGATGATGGGAATTTTTGCTCGATCCTGCAGAATCCATGCTGACTTGGAGCAATTCTGTGACCACTTGCCAAATGCTTAGTTATTACATTCTTAATAATTGAATCCAGCATTTTCTCTACCACCACTGTCGGACTAACCACCTGTAATTCCCCATTTTCTCTCTCCTGCCTTTTTAAAAAAGTGGTGTTAAAAAAGTAGCTACCCGCCAATCCACTGGCACTCTTCTAAAGTTTAAAGAATGCTGAAAAATAATCATTAATGCATCCACTGTTTCTAGAGCCACTTCCTAAAGTACTCTGGGTTGCAGAGCATCAGGCTGTGAGGTCTTATCCGGTTTTAATCCCATCGATTTCCCCAATATCATTTCTTGACTAATAAAGATTTCCTTCAGTTCCTCCTCCGTGCTTGACCTTCTGAATCATCATAGAATCAGTACAGTGTGGAAACAGACCATTCAGCCCAACAAGTCCATACAGACTCTTGGAAGAGCATCCCTCCCAATCCCCCACCCCCCCCCCACCTCCAATCACTCTGCATTTCACATGGCTACTCCACCTAATCTGCAAATCCTTAGACATTATGGGCAATTTAGCATGGCCAATCCACCTTCACTTGAATATCATTGGACTGTGGGAGGAAATTGGAGCACTCTAAGGAAACCCATGCAGATGCGGATAGAATGTGCAAACTCCACAAAGACAGTCACCCATGGCTGGAATTGAACCCGAATCCCTGGCACTGTGACATAGCAGTGCTAACTACTGAGCCACTGTGCTCTGTTCCCCAGTGTTTGCAGAAGGTTATTTGTATCCTTAGTGAAGACAGATCCAAAGCCTTTGTTTAACTGATCTGCCGTCTCTTTGTCCATTACAAATTCACCTGATTCTAACTGTAAGGAAGCTACATTTGTCTTCACCAGTCTTTTTTTCTCTTCTTGTATCTGTAGAAGCTTTTGCAGTCAGTTTTTTTTTATGTTTAATGCAAGCTTACTTTCATATTCTATTTTCACCTTTCTGAATTAAATCCTCTGTCCTCTGCTGAATTTTATGTTTCTCTCAATGCTCAGGTTTGCTGCTTTTTCTGGGTAATTTATATGCCTCGTCTTCAACTTTAGCACTACCCCTGCTTTCCCTTGTACGCCATGGTTGAGCCATCTTCCCTGTTTTACTCGATATATTGGTGGAGGGAACAATCCCTCGTATGTTCTAAGAAATCCTCCTCCATCGCATTGCTACAAGTTTGGCTAGTCCAATCAATAGGAAGATTGAAGTCACCACAATAACTGCTGGACCTTACTGCCTGCATCTCTAATTTCTTCGCGACGGCTGGTGGGTAAGTTTGGTCGTTTATTTAATAGTTAAAAATTTAAAGTTTTCCTTCAAAAAAGCGGTAGCAGACCCGGAAGGCGCGCTAGGTTACCTGGGTAAGGTTTTTTTTTTCTCTCCCCTTATTTAAAGGCGTAGGCGAGTCACCCGAGGCACTACACGAGTAGTGCCTCCCACCCTTCCACCTCCTCTAACCTAATAATAAGACCAATTGTGACTAGCGGGTAAGTGCTGCATTTTCCTTGTTTGTTTCTTTAGATTTAGTTGGTTTTTGTTTTTTTTTTAAGGAAAGCTTACTTTTAGAGGGATGGCAGTGCAGAGAGGGCAATGTTCCTCTTGCAACATGTATGAGGTGAGGGAAGCCATCAGCGTCCCTGCTGAGTACACTTGCAAGAAGTGCACCCATCTCCAGCTCCTCCAAACCCGTGTTAGGGAACTGGAGCTGGAGTTGGATGAACTGCGGATCATTCGGGAGGCAGAGGAGGTCATAGATCGGAGCTATAGGCAAGTAGTTACTCCGAAAGTTCAAGATAGATGGGTGACAGTGAGGGGGAGTGGGAGGAGGAAGCCAGTGCAGGGACCCCCTGCGGTCATTCCCCTCAAGAACAAGTATACCGTTTTGGATACTTGTGGGGGGGATGACTTACCAGGGGTAAGCAACGAGGTTCAGGCCTCTGGCACGGAGCCTGGCCCCGTTGCTCAGAAGGGTAGGGTGGAGAAAGGTAGAGCAATTGTTCTTGGGGACTCGATAGTGAGGGGTACAGACAGACGGTTTTGTGGGGGCGACAGGGACTCACGTTTGGTATGTTGCCTCCCAGGTGCAAGGGTACGTGATGTCGCTGATCGTGTTTTCCGGGTCCTTAAGGGGGAGGGGGAGCAGCCCCAGATCGTGGTCCACGTTGGCACCAACGATATAGGTAGGAAGAAGGGTGAGGATGTAAGGCAGGCTTTCAGGGAGCTAGGTTGGAAGCTCAGAGTTAGAACAAACAGAGTTGTAGTCTCTGGTTTGTTACCCGTGCCACGTGATAAAGAGTCGAGGAACAGGGAGAGAGAGCAGTTAAATGCGTGGCTACAGGGATGGTGCAGGAGGGAGGGATTCCGGTTTCTGGATAACTGGGGTCCTTTCTGGGGAAGGTGGGACCTCTATAAAAAGGATGGTCTACACTTGAACCTGAGGGGCACCAGTATCCTTGGGGGGAGGTTTGCTAGTGCTCTTTGGGAGGGTTTAAACTAACTCCGCGGGGGCATGGGAACCAGGACTGTAGCTTTAGGGTACAGGACCTTGAGTGTAGGGAGGTTAGGAATAATGCAGCGATCTCTAAGGAGGGTGCCTGTAACCAGAAAGGTGGATTGAAGTGTGTATACTTCAATGCCAGAAGTATAAGGAATAAGGTAGGTGAACTTGCAGCGTGGGTTGGTACCTGGGACTTCGATGTTGTGGCCATTACAGAGACGTGGGTAGAACAGGGACAAGAATGGCTGTTGCACGTTCCAGGGTTCAAATGTTTTAGTAGGATCAGACATGGGGGTAAAAAAGGGGGAGGCGTGGCATTACTTGTCAAAGACAGTATCACAGCAGTGGAATGGACGATGGAAGAGGACTTGCCATCTGAGGTAGTTTGGGCTGAGGTTAGAAATAGGAAAGGTGAGGTCACCCTGTTAGGTGTTTTCTACAGGCCTCCTAATAGTCCTAGAGAAGTAGAGGATAATATTGCGAGGATGATTCAGGAAAAGAGTGAAGGTAGCAGGGTGGTTGTTATGGGGGACTTTAACTTCCCAGATATTGACTGGGAGAGCTATAGCTCGAGTTCATTAGATGGGTCGGTGTTTGTACAATGTGTGCAGGAGGGTTTCCTGACACAATATGTCGACAGGCCAACAAGAGGGGAGGCTATATTGGATTTGGTTCTAGGTAATGAACCAGAACAGGTGTTAGACTTGGAGGTAGGTGAGCACTTCGGGGACAGTGACCACAACTCGGTGACTTTTACTTTAGTGATGGAGAGGGATAATCGTGTGCCGCAGGGCAAGAGCTATAGCTGGGGGCAGGGAAATTATGATGCAGTGAGGCATGACTTAGGATGTGTGGATTGGAAAAACAGGCTTCAAGAGAAGAACACTAATGAGATGTGGGGAGTGTTCAAGGAGCAGCTACTGCGTGTCCTCGATAGGTATGTACCAGTCAGGCATGGTGTAAAGGGCCTTGTGAGGCAGCCGTGGTTTAGTAAGGAATTGGAGTCCCTTGTGAAAGGGAAGAAGGCGGCATATGTAAAGATGAGGCGTGAAGGTTCAGTAGGGGCGATTGAGTGTTATAAGGTAGCCAGGAAGGAGCTAAAGAGGGAGCTAAGAGAAGCGAGAAGGGGACATGAAAAGTCTTTAGCTGGTAGGATTAGGGAAAACCCAAAGGCTTTCTATAGGTATGTCAAGAATAAAAGGATGACTAGGGTAGGTATCGGTCCAGTCAAGGATAGTAGTGGGAAGTTGTGTGTGGAGGCGGAGGAGATTGGAGAGACATTAAATCAGTACTTTTCATCAGTATTCACTCAGGAACAGGACACTGTTGCTGATGTGAATATGGAATCACAAATAATTAGAATGGATGCCCTGGAAATATGCAGGGAAGAGGTTTTGGGAATATTGGAAAGGATGAATATAGATAAGTCTCCTGGGCCTGATGGCATTTACCCCAGGATCCTATGGGAAGCTAGGGAGGAGATAGCAGAGCCATTGGCCTGGATTTTTATGTCGTCGTTGTCAACAGGAATAGTACCAGAGGACTGGAGGATAGCGAATGTGGTCCCATTGTTCAAGAAAGGGAGTAGGGATAGCCCTAGCAACTATAGGCCAGTGAGTCTGACTTCAGTGGTGGGCAAAGTCTTAGAGAGAATGGTAAGGGATAAGATTTATGAACATCTGGGTAGGAATAACGTGATCAGGGATAGCCAGCATGGTTTTGTGAAGGGCAGGTCGTGCCTCACAAACCTTATTGAG
The DNA here is from genome assembly GCF_020745735.1 of Hemiscyllium ocellatum. NCBI lineage: Eukaryota > Metazoa > Chordata > Chondrichthyes > Orectolobiformes > Hemiscylliidae > Hemiscyllium > Hemiscyllium ocellatum. The sequence goes on along the minus strand of NC_083430.1, from coordinate 7,155,280 downwards.
TTCTTTGAGAAGGTGACCAAGGAAGTGGATGAGGGTAAAGCAGTAGATGTTGTGTATATGGATTTTAGTAAGGCGTTCGATAAGGTTCCCCATGGTAGGCTAATGCTAAAACTTCGGAGGTATGGCATTGAGGATACATTAGAGGTTTGGATTAGGAATTGGCTGGCTGGAAGGAGACAGAGGGTAGTAGTTGATGGATTATGTTCATCTTGGAGCGCAGTTACTAGCGGTGTACCACAAGGATCTGTTTTGGGACCATTGCTTTTTGTTATCTTTATAAATGATCTAGAGGAAGGACTTGAAAGCTGGGTAAGCAAGTTTGCGGATGACACAAAAGTCGGTGGAGTTGTGGATAGTGAGGAAGGAAGTGGTAGGTTACAGCGGGATATAGATAAGTTGCAGAGCTGGGCGGAAATGTGGCAAATGGAATTCAATGTAGCTAAGTGCGAAGTCGTTCACTTTGGTAGGAATAACAAGATGATGGATTACTGGGCTAATGGTAGGCTACTTGGTAGTGTGGATGAGCAGAGGGATCTTGGTGTCCATGTACACAGATCTCTGAAAGTTGCCACCCAGGTAAATAGTGCTGTGAGGAAGGCATATGGTGTACTGGGCTTTATTGGCAGAGGAATTGAGTTCCGGAGTCCTGAGGTCATGTTGCAGTTGTATAAGACTCTGGTGCGGCCTCATCTGGAGTATTGTGTGCAGTTTTGGTCGCCATACTATAGGAAGGATGTGGAAGCTTTAGAACGAGTGCAGAGGAGGTTTACCAGGATGTTGCCTGGAATGGTAGGAAAATCTTATGAGGAAAGGCTGAGGCACTTGGGGCTGTTCTCATTGGAGAAGAGAAGGTTTAGGGGAGATCTGATAGAAGTGTATAAGATGATTAGGGGTTTAGATAGGGTAGATACTAAGAACCTTTTACCGCTAATGGAGTCAGGTGTTACTAGGGGACATAGCTTTAAATTAAGGGGTGGTAGGTATAGGACAGATGTTAGGGGTAGATTCTTCACACAGCGGGTTGTGAGTTCATGGAATGCCCTGCCCGTATCAGTGGTGAACTCTCCTTCTTTATGGTCATTTAAGCAGGCATTGGATAGGCATTTGGAAGTTATTGGGCTAGTATAGGTTAGGTAGGATTCGGTCGGCGCAACATCGAGGGCCGAAGGGCCTGTACTGCGCTGTATCCTTCTATGTTCTATGTTCTATGTTCTTTTCTGGTACCAGCCCCAAACTCAAAACTACTGTTTGATTGTCTGTACACAACTCCCATGAATGTTTAAAAAGCGTTTTAAAATAATTTTGTTTTTCATTTAAAAATCCCTTTGTGTTCTGCAGCTCTGCAGATGCAGATTCCACATCATCCAGGCTAAGGTCTTTCCTTTCTATTGTGTTAATATCCCCCTTAACCAGTAAAGCCAACCCACCTCCTTTGCTTCCTTCTATCTTACCTGACAATCGAATAACTCTTAATGGTGAATTCCCATCTTTGATCACTCTGGAGCCAGGTGTCTGTGATCCCAATTACATCATATATATTAATAACTGTCTGCGCAATTAATTCATCCACCTCGTTACAAATGTTCCTCATACTGAGACATTGACCCTTCAGGTTTGTTTTTTAGACACTTATTGCCTTTTTAGAATTATGATGTAAGGTGGCCTTTTTTGATTTTTGTCTTTGGTTTCTCTGTTTACCATTTCCACTTTTCTCCTGACTGCCTTTTGTTTCCGTCCCCTTTTTAGTTCTTTCCCACTTCCTGCATTGGTTCCCACTCCTCTGCCATATTAGTTTCAACCTTTCCAAACAGCACAAGCAAACAGTCCTCCCAGGACATTGGTCCCAGTCCTGACCAGGTGCAGACCATCCGATTTGTATTGGTCCCACCTCCCCTAGAACCAATTTCAATGATCCAGGATTTTTGAATCTCTCCCTCTTGCACCATCCCTCAAGCCAATTATTCATCCTAGCTGTCCTGCCATTCCACTCTGATTAGCACTTGGCACTGGTAGCAATCCCAAGATTACTACCTTTGAGGTCCTTCTTTTTAGTTTAACTCTTAATTCCCTAAATTCAGTTTGTAGAATCTTATCCCATTTTCTCCACGATGGCTGTGTTTAACCCTCACCCTCTAGCTGCTTTGAGATATCCTTGACCCTTGCACCAGGGAGACAACGTACCAGCTTGGACTCTCTGCAGCTGCAGAAATGCTTATCTATTTTACTTACAACTGAATCCTCTTTCCCTTTGGCTCTGGCACACTTTTTCTGCCCTCCTGTGTGGCAGAGTATGTCCAGTGAAGTTATTTGGGTGAAACTGAGAAATAATTTGTTCGGGGATCTCAATTCTCTGCAAGAAGATAATGGTAGGGGATTTTAACTTACCAAACATAGACTGTAATTGCCATAGTGTTAAGGGCTTGCGCAGAGTGGAATTTGTGAAGTGTGTACAAGAAAACTTTCTTACTCAATGTGTACCTGCTAGAGAAGGAGCAAAACCTGACCTTATCTTGGGAAATAAGGCAGAGCAAGTGACTGAGGTGTCAACAAGGAAGCACTTTCGGGCCAATGATCATAATTCTGTTAGTTTTAAAATAGTTATGGAAAAGAATAGACCTGATCTAAATTGGAAGAAGGCAAGAACGTTCAAAAGTTGATTGGGGTGGACATTTGCAGGTAAAGGGATGGCTGGAAAGTGGAAACCTTCAAAAATGAAATGAAAGAGTCCAGAGACAATATGTTCCTATTGGTGTAAAGGGCAAGGCTGGAGGTGTAGGGAATGCTGGATGACAAAAGAAATTGAGGCTTTGGTCAAGAAAAAGAAGGAAACATATGTCAGATATAGACAGCAGGGATCGAGTGAATCCCTAAAAGTGTATAAGGGCTGTACGATTATACTTAAGAAGGAAATCAGGAGGGCAAAAAGGAGACATGAGATAGCTTTGTCAGATAGGGTTAAGGAGAATTTAAAGGAATTCTATAAATTCTACATTTTGGGTTTAACAGCGGCACAGTGGCTCAGTGGTTAGCACTACAGCCTCACATTGCCAGGGACCCTGGTTTGATTCGAGCCTCTGGTAACTCTGTGGAGTTTGCATGTCCTCCCCGTGTCTGTGTGGGTTTCCTCTGAGTGCTCCGGTTTCCTCCCACAATCCAAAGATGTGCAGGTCAGGTGGATTGGCCTTGCTCAATTGGCCATAATGTTAGGTGCATTAATCAGAGGGAAATGGGTGGGTGTGGACTTGTTAGGTCAAATGGCCTGGTTCCACACTATAGGGAATCTAATCTAAATGCACTAAGTGTAAAACTGTAACTAGAGAGAGAATAGGGCTCCTTAAAGAAATTAACTGAAGTCCCTCCAATGCAGAATTCCTACATTAAGCCTGCACTAACTCTTCGAAGAGCATCCCAAACAGATTCCATAACCCTGCATTTCCCACGGCTAATTCACCTAATCTGCACATTTTTGGACTTTGGGAGGAAACCGGAATACCCAGGGGATACCCATGCAGACATGGGCAAAGCACACACACTCTACACAGTGACCCAAAGCTGGAATCAAACCTGGATCCCTGGCACTGTGAGGCAGCAGTGCTAACCATTGTGCCAGCCTGTTTGTAATGATTTCTTTTACCATGGAGGTCATCACAGCTCAGGCAGATCCTGATCTCATCTACCATGCACAAACACCTTCACAATTCAGCAACTAACTATTACAAAGACTCAGAACCAGAGCTAACATATTTTTCTCTTTCTTAGTCCAATGAATAGTGTCACATATAATAGTCAATTACTACACTGTTGAGACTTGTTAAATCAAAACAGGAATTGAACCTGAGAACCTTGCAACTGCTTGACTTCTTGGTAAATCAGGCAGCAATTTAGCCTCGAAAACAACTAAGATTCTGTGCCTTTTACTATTTGGCTACCAGCAAAAGGTCAACAAGATTAAATTAGATTTGATTCCCTACAGTGTCCACACCAACCCTCCGAAGAGTAACCCACCGAGACCCATTTCCCTCAGACTAACCTATGGGCAATTTAGCTTGTGCATCTGACCTGCACATCTTTGGACTGTGGGAGGAAACCAGAGCACCTGCAGGAAACCCACCCAGACACTGGCAGAATGTGCAAACTCCACACAGACTGTCACCCAAGGCTGGAATCGAACCTAGGACTCTGGTGCTGTGAGGCAGCAGTGCTAACCACTGAGCCACCATGCTGCCCCTAATCAGAGCTTTACTAAAATTAACAGGAAATTAGCTTTCTGAGCAAAACTACATTATTAGGTAGTGTTTAAATTCACACAGAAAGAACTCTGACTAACTAAGAGAGTCTGGAGCAAATATTATAATTTAAAATCATATTAAATTACATCATCAAAGACCTTAATATAATAACTAGAATGTCACCATGGCAACCAATGAGATTCTAATTTCACACTACTTTCAATTTAATTAAAAACAATTTATTAGCTAAACACAGAACATATTAAACACTTAATCAAAGAAGAAAAGATAAATTACATCATTTGCATTGTTTCTTCTGGCAACTTCTCAAATGACTGCAATCAAGCTAAAGAAAATAAAACTGAAGTGGAAGTTATTCTTCACACTTAAACAAAGCCTTCAACATTTTACAGCAGAACAAATTAAAACAACAGAGCTTGTCATGGCTTGTGTGAACTCTGAGGTCAGAGAAAAAAATACAAAATACATACAGAGTCATATAGCACAGAAGAGGTCCATCAATCCATCTGGTCTATGCCAACTTGACTGCAGGAGTCCCACTTTCCAACATATTTTGATTTGAGTAGAATAAAGACATTGAACATTACAACTTCACAGTATTTAAATTGTTAAAAAGGAGATGGAATATTCTTATCTCTTTTTATCTAAATCAACTTTCAATTTCTGATTCTTTGCTGTTTAATGTCATTTGAATGGAACAATCAATAAAGTATGTCCTTAATTTGATTTTAGCAGTTTGTTTAATCCTGAATACATATGATTTGAAAAGCTCAAGTTGGATTTCTGCCAGACTTCTTCAAGGTTCAGTGCTGAACATTATCTCAAGACATCCTTTGTCTTCTACCTTTGAGCCAGTTCTGTATGTCGGCAGCAATACTATAAAATTGCCATGAGGAAATCTGTCTGTATTTCTGTATGCCTGTGCTTGTGGTTTCAAATCTTTAAATTATTTACCCTATGTCTGGTTCTTAATTTTTAAAGCGTGGATTTGTTACTGGCCCTATCTATGGATCTACGCAAATATAAATCTGTGGGAAACTGAATTCAATTGTTGAACCAGTAAAAAATTAACAAAAAACTAAAGGATATTGTTGTAAGTCAAAATATGAGTGGTGCCTTTCAAAGACGTCATTGTTGCAAAGCACCAGCATGTCTTGAGATAAGCTTCATTGCTGAACCTTGAAGAAGTCTGCAATTTTTTAGAAGATTTGTAGCTCAGGTTGATAAGTCTGTAAGTTAGCTCGCTGAGTTTGAAAGTTTTTTTCAGACGTTTCGTCACCATGCTAGGTAACATCAGTGAGAGCCTCTGGTGAAGCGCTGGTGGTATGTCCCGCCTCTCTCTTCATGGGTCTTTGTTTTTTAAGTGGGTGATGCCATTTCTGGTTCTTTCTTTCAAGGGAAGGTAGATAGGATCTAAGTAGATGTGTTTATTGATGGAGTTCTGGTTAGAATGCCATACCTGTAAGGATTCTCATGCGTGTCTTTGTTTCGCCTGTCTCTCACACACCTCCTAGGACAGGCAAAACAAAGACACTCACGAGAATTCTTAGAGGCATAAAGTTAAAAATCAATTAACAACACCAGGTTATAGTCCAACAGGTTTATTTGTCTTACAATCTTACACTCGACAACCACCTGATGAAGGAGCAGCACTCCAAAAGCTAGTGCTTCCAAATAAACCTGTTGGACTATAACCTGGTGTTGTGTGATTTTTAACGTCGTATACCCCAGTCCAATGCCAGCATCTCCAAATCTTAGAGGCATGGCATTCTAACCAGAACTCCATCAATAAACGCATCGACTTAGATCTTACCTACCTTTCCTTGAAAAAAAAGAACCAGAAATAACGTCACCCACTTTAAGAAACTAAGACCGATGAATAGAGAGGCGGGACATACCGCCAGCGCTTCACCAGAGACTCTCAGTGATGATGTTACCTAATATGGTAGTGAAACGTCTGAAAACAAACCTTCAAGCTCAGTGGGCTAAGATAAGGAGCTAGCTTGAAGACGTCCGGCAGGAATCCAACTTCAGCACAGAAACACAGCGTTGAATGTTGAGAGGTCATGTTGTGGCTGTATAGGACATTGATTGGGCCACTTATGGAATATTGTGTGTGTTCTGGCCTCCCTCCTATAGGTAGGATGTTGTAAAACATGAAAGAATTCAGAAAAGATTTACAAGATGTTGCCAGGGTGCAGGGTTTGAGCGACAGGGAGAAGCTGAATAGGCTGGGGCAGTTTTCTCTGGAGCAATGGATACTGAGGGGTGACCTTATAGATGTTTATAAAATCACGAGGGACATGGATAGGGTACATAGACGAGTCTTTTTCCTGGGTTGGGGGAGTCCAGAACTAGAGGGCTTAGGTTTAGGGTTTAGAGGGATATGGGCCAAATGCTGGCAAATGGAACTATATTAATTTAAGATATCTAGTCGGCATGGATGACTTGGACTGAAGAGTCTGTTTCCATGCTGAACGTCTCTGTGACTCTGAGTCTATTTTAGCTTATTTCTTTTCTTCAGCCAGTTTCCCCTTGCTTCGTTATATACATTCCTACAATTATGTCAGAAATGTGGGGCATTTGATTTGCTTATTGAGAGTATTTCAGGATGGCTGCTTAATTTTTTGATGCAGGACCTTCTACACTCCTTTGCTATCTCCAATTCCTCACATATATTGGTCTCCCACTGTGCCCTGCAATCCATAGATTGGCTTAAGATACCCAAAACTACCCTAGCTGCAGGCTGTAATTGGGCCTGCAACGTGGTATTAAACTGCTCCTGATCCTGCCCATCACCATATCCACTGGCTGTTAGTGCTGATATACTTAGTTAGATCATATAAATCACCATCAAAACTACTGCTGTGTCAAACAGGGGCTGTTTAGACGTGCTAACTGAACTTCAATTTGTAATTCCTGGACTTGATCTCTGTATTTTAAGGTCCTTAACCTCTTTCCTTTCTACTTAATTAACACTTTGGCACTTTCAGGCATAAGTCCTTCCCTTAAGCTAAAAGGTTAATTAACTTGTCAACCTTTACTGTTGTTGTGGTTCTGTTTGCCGAGCTGGGAATTTGTGTTGCAGACATTTTGTCCCCTGTCTAGGTGACATCCTCAGTGCTTGGGAGCCTCCTGTGAAGCGCTTCTGTGATGTTTCCTCCGGCATTTATAGTGGTTTGTCTCTACCGCTTCCAGTTGCCAGTTCCAGCTGTCCGCTGCAGTGGCTGGTATATTGGGTCCAGGGCGATGTGTTTGTTGATAGAATCTGTGGATGAGTGCCATGCCTCGAGGAATTCCCTGGCTGTTCTCTGCTTGGCTTGTCCTATAATAACATGGGCGGCACGGTGGCACAGTGGTTAGCACTGCTGCCTCACAGTGCCTGAGACCCGGATTCAATTCCCGACTCAGGCGACAGACTGTGTGGAGTTTGCACGTTCTCCCCGTGTCTGCGTAGGTTTCCTCCGGGTGCTCCGGTTTCCTCCCACAGTCTAAAGATGTGCGGGTCAGGTGAATTGGCCATGCTAAATTGCCCGTAGTGTTAGGTAAGGGGTAAATGTAGGGGTATGGGTGGGTTGCGCTTCGGCGGGTCGGTGTGGACTTGTTGGGCCGAAGGGCCTGTTTCCACACTGTAAGTCTAATCTAATGGTGTCCCAGTCGAACTCATGTTGCTTGTCATTTGTGTGTATGGCTACTAAGGATAGCTGGTCGTGTCATTTTGTAGCTAGTTGGTGTTCATGGATATGGATCGTTAGCTGTCTTCCTGTTTGCATGAAAGGACTGCACAAAACACTACATAGGACAAACAGGAAGACAGCTAATGATCCGTATCCATGAACACCAACTAGCCACGAAACAACATGACCAGCTATCCTTAGTAGCCACACACACAGATGACAAGCAACATGAGTTCGACTGGGACAACACTACTATTATAGGACAAGCCAAACAGAGAACAGCCAGGGAATTCCTAGATGCATGGCATTCATCCACAGATTCTATTAACAAACACATCGACCTGGACCCAATATACCGGCCACTGCAGCGGACAGCTAGAACTGACAACCGGAAGCGGCAGAGACAAACCACTATAAATGTCGGAGGAAACAACATAGAAGTGCTTCACAGGAGGCTCCCAAGCACTGAGGATGTCACCTAGACAGGGGACGAAACATCTGCAACACAAATTCCCAGCTTGGCAAACAGAACCACAAAAACGAGCACCCAAGCTAAAAAACTTCTCACAAACTTTGAACCTTTAATGTTTCCTGATCTATCCATGTGCAGGATAAACAGTACTATTCATGGAAATGGTAAACGCTTGCCCTTGGTAAGACATCCTACTAATAAATTTTGTGCAGCCACTTTATTTTTTATAAGCTTCAGGCAAGTTTTCAGTTTTCCTTTGAGCCACATCTTGGATGACATCCTTACTGTTCCCAAGCTTTAATGTTATAATTGTATTATGGTGGGTCTCACTGATTTACTACAATGTCATTATGGGTAGCATCCTTCCCAAAATGGAGACAAACAAGACATTGTTGAGATTTTAAGTTGCCCAAAGCAACAGAGTCATAGAAATTTACAGCACGGAAACAGACTCTTTGGTCCAACCTGTCCATGCCGACCAGATATCCTAACCTAATCTAGTCCCATTTGCCAGCACTTCGCCTATATCCCTCCAAACCCTTCCTATTCATATATCCATCCAGATGCCTTTTCATACACGTACCACACTCTGCATGAAAAATTGCCTCTTAGGCCACTTTTAAATCTTACCCCTCTCAGCCTAAACCTATGCCCTCTAGTTCTGGACTCCTCCACCTCAGGGAACACACCTTGTCTATTTATCCTATCCATGCCCCTCATGATTTTATAAACCTCTGTGAGGTCACACCTTAGCCTCCAGCACTGCAGGGAAAACAGCCCAGACTACTCGACCTTTCCCTGGTGCTTAAGTCCTCCAACCCTGGCAACAATGTTTTAAATCTTTTCTGAGCCATTTCGCATTTCACAACATCTTTCTGATCGGAAGGAGACCAGAATTGTACACAATATTCCAACAGTGGCCTAACCAATGTCATGTACAATTGCAACATGACCTCCCAATTCCTGTACTCAATACTCTGACCAATAAAGGAAAGCATACCAAATGCCGCCTTCACTATCCTATCTACCTGCAACTCCACTTTCAAGGAACTATGAACCTGCACTCCAAGGTGTCTTGTTAAGCAACTCTCCCCAGGACCTTACCATTAAGTGTATAAGTCATGTCCTGATTTGCCTTTTGAAAATGCAGCACCTCGTGTTTATCTAAATTAAACTCCATCTGCCACTCCTCTGCCCATTGGACCATCTCATCAAGATTTTGTTATACTCTGAGGTACAACCTTCTTTGCTGTCCACTATGCCTCCAATTTTGGTGTTATCTGCAAACATACTAACTATAACCTCCTATGTTCGCATCCAAATCATTTAAATAATGATGAAAAGTAGTGGACTCAGGCCTCCAGTCTCAAAAGCGACCCTCCATCATCACCCTCTGTCTTCTACCCTCAAGGCAGTTCTGTATCCAGATGGCTCATTCTCCCGGTATTCTATGAGATCTGAACTTGCATTTGGAAACCATGAGGAACCTTATTGAATGCCTTACTGAAGTCCGTATAAATCACATCCACCATTCTGCCCTTATCAATCCTCTTTGTTACTTCTTCAAAGAAAACTTATCAATTTTGTGACACATGATTTCCCACGCACAAAACCATGTTGACTATTACTAATCAGTCCTTGCCTTTCCAATACATGTACATTCTGTCCCTCAGGATTCCCTCCAATAACTTGCCCACTACCAATGTCAGTCTCACCAGTCTCTAGTCACTTGTCTTTTCCTTCCCACCTTTCTTAAATAGTGGCACCACGTTAGCCATCCAATAGTCTGCCTCATCTTATTATCACTTGCCCTCTGAAGGTTACCAGATTCCAGAGGGGCTCCGGCAGTCCTTACAGATTTTACATTTCTAACCCAAGATTTACAGAAATAATGAGATCGCACTGAACTACTTCAGCTAACCATCAAAATTTAGTGACTAATTCACCATCTTTTCATTTAAAGTTTAAATGTTTAATTATTTTGAGTCAGGTACACATCATGATCACCAGATTGCGGAGCAATTTATATGAGGTAACTAAATTAATTGCTAGAATTTGACTATCTTGCAAAGTAAAAACATTTAATTAGCATAAAATATGAATTAATAAACTTTAAAGTAATACCAGGTCAAGTTTCTCAATTTGGCTAATGACAACGGAATCTGAAAAAAAACTCATTGGATTTTCTTGTCAACTTTTGTGGCTTCCGTACAGATATTTATGATCTGTTCAAACTGCTGCTGCTGTACATTGGTGGTGGAGGGAGTGGATGTAGTGCCAATCAAACAGGCTTGTCTTGGATGGTGTCAAGCTTTTTTAAGAATTAGAATCTCTACAGCATGGAAACAGGCCTCTCGGCCCAACAAGTCCACACCGACCATCCGAAGAGTAACCCACTCAGACTCATTCCCCCTACCCTATATTTACTCCTGACTAAAGTACCTAACCTACACATTCCTGGACTCTATGGGCAATTTAGCATAGCCATTTCACATAACCTGCACATCTTTGAACTGTCGGAGGAAACCGGAGCACCCAGAGAAAACTCATGCAAACACGGGGATAATGTCTGTGTGGAGTTTACACGGTCATCTGAGGCTGGAATCGAACCCGGGTCCCTGGTGCTGTGAGGCAGTACTGCTAACCACTGAACCACCAACTTGCACATCTGGGCAAGCGGTGAGTATTCCATCATACGTCTGACTTGTGCCTTGTAGATGATGGACAAAGAGAGTCTGGAAGTGTGTTCGCTATAGTATTCCTAGCATCTGTCCTTCTCTTGTAACCACTGCTCAATGGTAACCTCCAGAATGTTGGTAGTAGAGGATTCAGTGATGATAATGGTAGTGGTCAAATTTTCTCTTTTTGGAGTTGACCTTTGCATGGCACGAATGTTACGCCAGCTGAAAACCCGATGAGAGACTATTGGAAAGGGCCGCAGTTATTAATTCTCTTAGACTCTGGTGAGCCATTTCTGGGATCATTCCCCAGGGATGGAACTCCGAGACCAGAATCACCAGGGAGGTTGTAGTTGCTGTCAGAGCAACAATTACCAGAGCCTTGGGATCAGAGAGCAAAGCTGAAAATGTGTTGCTGGAAAAGTGCAGCAGGTCAGGCAGCATCCAAGGAACAAGAGATTCGACGTTTCGGGCATAAGCCCTTCCAGGCCAGTAGTAAATCATTCCTGAAGAAGGGCTTATGCCCGAAACGTCGAATCTCCTGTTCCTTGGATGCTGCCTGACCTGCTGCCCTTTTCCAGCAACACATTTTCAGCAGAGGTAAATCATGGCAGGAAGAGTTTTACTAGTTGGGGAATTATGGGGAAAGGCAGGGCAGTGGTGTGTTTATACTGGAATTGAGATCTTAGATGATTGTGCATCGGCCATTTAAAGGCCTCAGTTGGCGATTGAGCAGCAAATCTGACCATGAGCCTTTGTGTTCTGCACTTAATTCTGATAAAGGTGAGATGGCAACAACATGGTCACACACCACCTCAACACCTGATTAAATGCCCTCTCAGCATCAAACCGCAGCATGAAAGAGGGCATAACATTTGCCTTAAAGTTTCAACTGCTTCAAAGAGCCATAGAGGCCATTTACCCATCATGTCGACACCAGCCTGTTAAATGAACATCATTATCCAATCAGATGTGATGATGGGTAGCAGTAGATGATAATGAAATGCAAATAGCAGAGCATGGTTTTTATATATTAATTCTGGGTTGGGAGCTCAGTACACCCTGCTCTGTCACTCTGCTGATTTATTCTTCATACAGATTGTGGGATCGTGTTCAAATAATGACTGAAATCGGCAAATGGCGAAAATAGCCTCTTTATTCAGCAACCACAGCACAAGTTTGAAGTGGCAATAGAATTCCGAAATGCAGTTCTTACAAGAACACCTTTATACACAGTTCTATCATAGCATTACATTTTTCAAGCATGGTACACAAAGGTTTGAAGGGCTCTGTCTTGAGAGACAGGAGATTGGTTAAAAATGTGCTAACTGCTGACTGCTACTTCTGATGGGATTTCTGTCCAGTCTGCTTGCATAATTAAAGGTGTTGGTTATTTTGTGTTTTAAATTAGTAAATGTTTGTAAAAATACTATGCCTTTTTCTCTAAATAAGTTAGAAATCTTAATAAAAGAATTGAGGATATTAAACTGATTACTGCAGCTACGTGGTGAGATTTATTTTCTATTTACCAGTATGAGTTTCATTTATTGTTGCTATTTCAAGCAAATGCTGTTTTAATAGTTTCTTAAAGGGATAATGGCCCAGATAAAAGGTATTTAACAAGTATTTCTGATTAATATAATGTTTTGTGGAGACTTGATGGGGATGGTATTGTTCTGTATGCTGAATGCAGTAATGGTTTAAATTTAGATACTACAGATCTGTGGTTTTTTGAATGAATGGATGAAACTGTGTTATAGTAAATAATGGGTTAATTAAGGGTTATGAATGAATGAATGAACGGGAACCTAATATTAATGAATATAGTGAGCTGGTGAGTGAGTTAATAAAGATAGTCTAAAGTACAATATCTGTCAAGACAAACAGCTAGGATAAAGAAAGTTTCACTCTCGAGTGAGGGATTCCTGGAAGTGATATGCAGGCTGAGGTTTAATGTAAATCATCAGTTAATGTTATGAATTGAAGAATGGAAGCTATTTAATGTATCAAATTTTATTGTGGAACAGCTTTCCATATAGATCTTAATGTCCTATGCCTTCATGCAGGTATAGAACTGTGCTAAACTGTCAAAAGAATGTTGTGATCACACTTACCAGTCACTTGTAGCAGTTGCAGCAAGACAAACTTAAATTCTGTTGAGTAAAGTGCGAAAAATAATGATGAATGAACAATCCATGAGAAGCGTCTGTAAATCATAAGTAATCAAAAATAGCTTGGATGAGAAGGATTTTTCAGAAATTCTTCTCGCTAGGACTTTCCTATTTGTGGTTTAATTTGACTGATGTCTAATATTGTGGAGGACAGTGAGATACGAAACATGCACAGCCATGTGGCATTCTTTCTGCTCCGTGTGATCAACTCTTTCTATGACAATAGGATGGGTAAGACCAATTATGGTGGGACAACACTGGTATCTTATGACATCCCCAGTAAGGTCAACCATTATTGCATTCTACTGCTGACACCCGTATTATCTTTGGTGTAATCATGTCTGTTCAGTTCATCATTAGGTGCAATCTGCTTAGATACAAAACTTAACAGAAAACCATCCAACCTTGTCCAACTGAGATACAATATAAAAGCTTGACAAGTCCTCATCAGAGAGTTTGCTCCATGCTGATGATGCTGTGTTACATTTCCATAGCAAGGCACATCTTCAGAAACAAACAGTCCAAAGATGTGCAGGTTAGGTGAATTGGCCCTGCTAAATTGCCTATAGTGCTCAGAGATGTGTAGGTTAGGTGCATTAGTCAGGGGACATGTGAAGAGATAGGGTAGGGAAATGGGTCTGGATGGGATACACTTTGGAGGATCAGTGTGGACTTGTTGGGCCAAATGGCCTGTTTCCACACTAATGGGGATTTTCTGATTCAATGATGACTTTTCATCAGGAAATATGTTTTTGTGCAATTAGTTAGGATTTGGAATGTGCTGGTTAATAGACTGGATGGATAAAAATTCAATAGTAACTTCAAAACGGAATTGGATGAATGCTTTAAAAAGCAAAATTACAGTAATATAAAGAAACAGCAGGGAGGATAGATTGACATTCAAAGAACCAATGCAGATTGAATGAACCTTCTATGCTGTACCACTATATGATTCCTAATTGTTTTTGCTAGTAAATTTCATGCTCTAAGTAATCTCAGGAGGGTAAATAAAGGTCTCCTGAATTCACTATTGGATTTATTGACAATCTGTAATTCCTGTCTTTCCCTTATGCAAAAGAGAAATACTTGTCTTTCGCAACGTAAAGACATCTTAAAGCTTTACAGCAAATTACCTTTTAAAATGTAGTCATAGTTTTGATATAAATGTCTTCTCTATATCTAGTTTAGCAAATTGTTAGACAATCATAAAGATCTCAATCAGGTTACCTTTCTAGAGAAATTGCCCATCATGTTCAGAGATGTGTAGGTGCATTAATCAAGGGACATGTAAAGAGATAAGCTAGGGGAATGGAATAATCTTCGGAAGGTCGATGTGGAATAGTTGGGCCAGACGTCCTGTTTCTACACTATAGGGATGGATGGACAGTCCACTCATCCCTACAAAGAATTTCATTTAACTATCAAGATCAGAAAGACAAATATCATGGTCCAGGATTTTGTCAGTACTGATTGATGATAGTCTGATAATGTGATGCTGAGGAATTGATAACTTTGTGTGTCTGGACTCCACAATCACCAGCAGTCTGTCCCTTGATGCTGAAATCAACAAACATATGACAAATACTGACTCATAAATTTCCAAGTTAGAATTGGATTTAGGTTTTATTGTCAAGTGTTCTCAAATACAGGAATACAAGAGTTCAGTGAAAAGTTTACAATGTTATAATTCACAGCACCCACTTATATACAAAAATGTAGTCAAAAAATAGAAAAGAAAATAAGTTAAAAGTTCAATGTTACAGTTCTTCTCAGTATAGTGCAGTAAGAAGTTGAATAATAGAGTATGGAACAACAGTGGTCTGCAATTCAACAAAGCCTGTGTTCTCAATGTACAATTTGAAAGTCCTGAGGTTTGGAGAACGTATGCTAGATAGGAGAAATGGCTGAATCTTCTCCACCCATGTTGTCTCACATGTATTCACAACATTTCCTGTGCCAATTCTGTCAACATACACTCACAGCTAAGTCAATGATTGCTTGGCTTTCTTGGCCACGTTCACAGGATGTAAGGTGGCAGTATATCCAAACACCTTCTATTTGGTGAAATGACCGCTGGGTCATGACCTGTTGGGGGTGTGTACCTCTGTAACATGCAAGTGTAATATGAAAGCACCAAACAACGTGAAGCCAGTGTTCCCCCCATTGCTGGGACCTCTGGAGGCAGACTGTTTAGCAAGCATTGGAAGAGGAGAGGAAATATTGAAGGCTCACATTGCTAACAAGCAAGCCCAGGGACCAAAGGCCTTTTTTTTTCAGCCACTGTCTTCAGTAAATATGACAAAGACTGCTAGAAAAACACAAGAGGATGACAGCATCTGTAGAGAGTTAATGTTTCGGCTGCAGTGACCCTTCTTCAGAGCTGGTTATAGCGAGAAAAAGGTTGATGTATGTGGGGGGGCGGGGGGGGGGTGTTTACATTTCTCCAATGCTTCTACATCTTTTGGTCATATTTTCTAAATGAAGTCTAACTAGAGCTATGTTAGTTCAATATTAGCCTCCTTCCTGTTATTATAAATTTAGCATGATGTACCTCATCTACTTCTACCTCTATTAATGATCCCTACGTGAATGATAACAATTGCCTCATCACCTATGTCCCCCTACATTTTGCCAACCCAGGGCAATAGATCCTCAACTTGCCAGCAGCAAACCATTTACCTGAAAACCCCTAGTATCAAAATTTGTCTATAATTCTTTGTAGTTCCCCTTCATGCTGGGTGTTTGAATATCCATATTCACATTGTACAGCAATTTACATTCTATAATCAACCACACCATCTCTTTCCACAAGGAAGAACTATTTGAGAGCATCAGGATTGTTCCAGTCTCTTTACCCAGCAACAACTTGTTTGAGATCCGCTCTTTCTCTAGGTTTGATCTCCTGACTCTGACCTCAAGTGTAGTCTTCTCTAATTTGCCATCTATGAAACTTTTTCCTTCCTGGTATTTTAACCATCTTACAACTTCTACAATGCAGCTTTGGAGTTAGAACAAAATAAAAATCACAATTTTAAATCCTCATTCAGTTACCCTGCCACACAATTCTAAACTCATTCTATTCCCAATATTGCAACACTTGAATTCCAAAATGCTACAAGACTAACCGTGATAAAGAAGAAAAATTATAGCTGGAATGTTTGGAAATGTCTGGAAATTATAACATAATATGTAATATATGCTTCTGAATATTGCACATTTTCCATACTGTTTGACCTGAACAAAGGTATTATAAGCTCAGTACAAATAAAACTTTAAGACATTTGTGATCAAGCCCTCTTGAGGATGTAGTAACTATAAATACCTCCAGTTGCTGCACTCTTAATTTTCAGTGAGTTGGTGTGTACATTACAATGAAGTCAGCAATATTATCTGTAAATATCTCTATTATTCTGTTCCAAAGCAGTGATGCTCTTCCACAGAGCTAGGTTTCTTACTGGTGAGATTATTACTACTAGCAAAGTTTGGTTTGTGTTGACCTAGACGTGGCATAATTTCCTATCTGGATGGATTTCCTTTGCTTCTGAATATTGCACATTTTCCATACTGTTTGAACTGCACAATTGTTTCAGCTTAGTTTAATAATAGTTAGACAAATTTGTAACATTTAACTGCTAATGCTCTGTACCTTAGCTTGTACCTGTTTTTTTTTAAAAGAGAAGCTAATCTGTCTTTAAAATGAATGTGGAATCTTACAGAATGACTCCCAGAAGTCACACAACTACTCTCATGAATTCAACTGGTACTAGCTGTTATTTTCATGAAGGAAGTAAAAGCAAGCTTTTAAAATTAAATGAACATTTTCATGGATAAAATAATACACGTAGAAGTGTGAATTTCTGTTCCTATCTCACCAACAGCCTAAAAAGGTGACAACTATCCCATCTAATGGTTAAGACGGTTAAAAGTTCCATTCTAGAAACTGTGGCCTAGACATCTGGGTACCTCATGATATGGAAGCATGATGTAACAGATTTGGGATAGCAGCCATTTTATGTTTTGCTTGTATAAAAGTCTGGTTGTGATCAACCATTTTGCATGGAGACCATGGGAAAGACATCTTCAAATAGACACTGCTTCTCAACCGTAAAGTAGAGGAAGGATTCCAGGAAACTGTACTGAACAAGGGTATGAAATGTCACAACCTGGAGTGCCATTAATGTGAAACTAAAGAACTTCACTCACTCGCAGGACATGTTCTTCGCAGTCCATGTGTGGGTGCAACCTCCTGTTACTTGACTGACTTTTATTCATTTGTGAGATGTGGAAGTAACTGGCTAAGCCAACTTTTATTGCCCCCCTGAATCACCCTGAAGATGATGGTGGTGAGCTGCCTTCTTGAATTGCTGATTTCCTTACTGCATAAGAAAACACATAGTGCTCTCAGAACTACAAGAGGCAATTGCAGCTGCAGAATTCTAACCTAAATTCTAAACTTCCTCATTTTGAAAAGAGAATCGTCACACGAATGACAAGCCTGTGTTAATCTTACAGACTGAGTTTACTTTCACTCTAAGTATCTTTTCTGTTTGAGGGGCTAGCGGATTTCTGCAAAGATCACAACTATTCGCATTATATATTAACAATTTGGACAAAGGAACTGAAGAAATTGTTGCTAAGTTTGCTGATGGCACAAAGATGAGCAGGTAGTGTTGATGAAGTGGAGAGTCTGCAGAGGCCTTGGACAGGATAAAGATTGGGCAAAGAAGTGGCAGATGGAACACAATGTGGGAAAAGTGTGAGGTAATGCACTTTGGTAGGAAGAATAAATGACTTTGAAAATTTGAAGCACAAAGGGACTTAGAAGTCCTAGTTTAGGATTTTCTTAAGGTTAACATGCAGTTTATTTGACAGTTGAGAAGGCAAATGCAACATTAACATTCATTTCAAAAGTGCTAGATTACAAGAGCAGAGATGCTGAGGTTGTATAAAGTTCTGGTCAGATCGCATTTGAAACATTGTGAGCAGTATTGGGCCCTGTGTCTAAGGAAAAATGTGCTGGAGTTGGGGGCAGTCCTTGGACATTCACAAATTTGATCCCAGGGACAAAGGGCTTGCCATATGAGGGATGCTTGAGGACACTGTGCCTATCCGCAATAGAGTTTAGAAGGATAAAGGGGAATCTCATTGAAACTTACCGAATACTGAAATGGCTGGATAGAATGGATGTTTCCGCTAGTAGGAGAGACTAAGATCTGAGGACACAGCCTCAGAATGAAGGGAACGACCCTTTAGAACTGAGACGAGGAATTTCTTCAGAGAATGGTTAATCTGTAGAACTCATTACCACAGAAGGCTATGGATGCCAAGTCATTGATTAAGACAGAAATAGATAGGCTTTTGATTGGTAAGAGTATCATGGGTTATGGGGAGAAGGCAGGAGCCAGGTTTTGAGAAACATATCAGCCATGATTGAATGGCAGAGTACACTTGATGGGGGATGAATGGTCTAATTCTGCTCCTATATCTTATGGTTTTATGGTCTTACACTGATTCATAAGGCTTTTTGACTAAGTTCAAGAATTCTGGAGTGTTTGTTGCCACAAGGACCAGCAAGTTCTCTTGTCATATCTTACCTTGCCATCTTTTTAGATTAGATTAGACTTACAGTGTGGAAACAGGCCCTTCGGCCCAACAAGTCCACACCGACCCGCCGAAGCGCAACCCACCCATACCCCTACATTTACCCCTTACCTAACACTACGGGCAATTTAGCATGGCCAATTCACCTGACCGCACATCTTTGGACTGTGGGAGGAAACCGGAGCACCCGGAGGAAACCCACGCAGACACGGGGAGAACGTGCAAACTCCACACAGTCAGTCGCCTGAGTCGGGAATTGAACCCGGGTCTACAGGCGCTGTGAGGCAGCAGTGCTAACCACTGTGCCACCGTGCCGCCCTTAAATCTCTTGCCATTCTCTAGCCTTGTTAATTATCCCACTCCTATGGCATCCCTCACCTCCCACTTGGCATTCCCAGATCAACTCACCACTCAGTTAATTTTCCAGAATTCACTTGCATGCCTTACACCTGCACAATCTTTAAAAGTCCATTATGTACTCAGGCAAGCACTGTCAGTCCAGAGCTGACTCTCACAGTTCCCCTAGATGTGGCAGATGGGAAGCTTACTGCCTCATCTGTGCACCACAGCCTGATATACCTCCCCCCCTCCAGGCTGCTGGATTTACTCCCACCAGACCCAACTTCTACATCGTCTACATTATCAGCCTGACTATGGTTTTGCACACTCTATTCTCCCAATCCCCTCACCCCAACTAAACCCCAATATTTCTCCCACCACCACAGTCATACATGACAATCCCTGATCTGAACTTACATTCACCCATGGCACTTTAACCTTTGATCTACCTAAAGTATTCATTCACACACCTGGTGCAATATCCAGCTCATTCAACTGGCACCCCATTCACTTGACACACTGCCTACCTAGCAGTCTAACACCTCAAACAACACTCACCCTAACCCCATACTTGCAGATATATTTTAATCAAGCTGCTCTACAAGAGCCTTCACACTTACCTTATATAACTAATCTTCCACAGGAGCAAGTGGTTGCCTGTTCTGCTAAACATTTCAATGACAGAAATATGACACTGACTATGCATTAGAGATATGGTTTCTACAAAGGTCTTCTTTTCTCTTGGAACTCCCGGGCAGGTTCATAACAGGAACCCCTCCCATCGAGTAATCTCTAATGTTGAAAACATTAAAATCTCAGTGGTAAGGGTAATATTTAATTTTCAATTAGGGTTGGAAGTAAGGTTTCAACCATATTTGTGAGAGTGGTGGCTGTGTGAAATGCTCTGCCCCAGAGGGCAGTGGAGGCCCAGTCTCCAGAGTTGGATAGAGCTCTCAAGGATTGTGGAATCAAGGGTTATGGAGATAAGGCAGGAACAGGATACTGATTAAGGATGATCAGCCATGATCATATTGAATGGTGGTGCAGGCTCGAAAGGCAGAATGGCCTACTCCTGCACCTATTGTCTATTGAATATATGGACATTGTTTATTCAACTGACAGAAAATACAGCTTCGTCTTACTGTAGTGAATTCCAGGAAAGATATAATTTTCCTAACTATGTTATTTTCAACTGAAAACTTTACTTGCTATTTCATGTCCTAGATCTTATGTTATGCTGACACCTCTTGTGATATATTGCCACGGTTTATTCCTTGGTCACATGTGGGGAAGCTGATGTCACCATGAAAAATGTGTCTGTCATTCAAAATGATTGGCTGATACCTCTCACTGTCATTAATCAAATGGCATTCATAGTAGTTGGCATTTAGAAAGGCCATATCTTTAGGTGATTCATCTGCATTTCACTAAGATCCTAAAAAATATGACCAGAAGAACATTTATTTCTCCCAAGTTATTTACCAATCTAAAACTTTCTACTGTTTCTAGTACTTTTTTTTTAAAAAAAGTAAAGCAATGCATTGTTGTGATTTTTTTTCAGTAGGAGCAAAAATCATATTTAACATTTGTGGCATTTGAAATTTTTTTGAGGAACCCTAGTGTAGTGTAATAAAAATATATAAATAACGGTCTGTCTAATACGTAGGACACCATATGATAGCCACTACGGCAGTATCATGCAGGGCACGGAGTAGTATAATTAAATCCAATGTGAACAGAAATGTTATAAATCATATTATGCATGAAAAATCATTGGTGGAAACATATAAGATAACGTAGAGAATAACAGATGCTTAATGGATTTGCAGCCTATTAGAAAACAATGTTTCATTCATAGATTCAGATGCATCATACACTGCAGGAACAATGTATTTTCCACTTTCTGGTATTCAGTGTATAACCGTAGAATTTGCTGATATAGTATGCAGTAGTTCTATTTAGGACAAAAATATAGCCAATTATTCTTGTGAGTGCAGCCATTTCTTTTAGCTCTGATTATTTGTATGGCATAAATACTGTGACCTGCTCTGCAGCAATCAATTGGTTTCACTTTTGCTGACTAATATCAAATTGTCATCCACTGGGAAACGTAAATGTCACAGGCAAAAATAATTCTTTGCCACCTACAAACAATTGTGCCTCCATTTGTGTGTGAAACTCAAGCTGTAAAAACTAGTATATAATTTAAATTGGGGGTTGCTAGAATGGTAGGAGCTGTACAGCCCACTTCATGAAAATATTTTATAATCCAAATCTAATTTTAAATTAATTCATGCTGAAAGATAATTACTGTCATTTAGTGATAGCCAAATGTATTCTGCTGATGGAACTCCTTGAACCAGCAGGACTAAGTCTGAGGTTTGCAGGGCATTTGAGTGCTTAGCTCTAAACACATAGTTCATAGTTTCAATGCTTTTCTGACTCAGGTGATTGGCCAGATGTTTAAACTATATTCAGAGTACTAAACATATTCAGGTTTCCATATTATTAAAGTGATATAATGATTCTGAAGAAAGTGTGAAAGGTTCAGATATACAGAAGAACCTCAATTATCCCAATATCAATTATCCAAATTTCGGAATATCCGATGGAGATCTCAAGGTCCCGATAGAAACATTACATCAAAGTGCAGTTTCAACCCTGATCACGTCTTTTGTTACAGGGACAATGAGTAAAAACAAACTCAGCTCATTGAAATGCTGTCGAGAACAGTCCTGGACATCAATGGGAGCCCAGGCACCGTCATCAAATGACTGACCACCTGCCCGCGCGCTGTCTCTCCCCCTCCACACTTTTCCTGGAGTTCTACATAGGGGTGTACCCTAAAACCACCTTCCTCAGATAATCTCTCTGAGGAAGTGGGGTCAGATGGGATTGGGGGCGGGCGAGAGGGGTAGGGGTAGACGGGATTGAGATGTTCTCGGGGGGCAGGGTGGGGGCGGACGGTGTTGGGGAGCGGGGTGGTGTGGCGGACAGTATAGGGGGCGCGGATGGGGTTTGGGGGCTGGCGGGTGGGCGGGCAGCATTGGGGGGAGCAGATGAGTTTGGCAGGTGGAATGGGGATGGGCAGGGGTGTTGGACAGGGTTATGGGGTGGGCGGGGGGACAGGCAGGTTTTTTGGCGGTGTGGATGCAGACCAGTTTAGGGGTGGCATGGGTGGACAGGATTTGGGGGCAGGGTGGGGGTGGGCAGGATTGGAGGGTGGACAGGGTTGGGAGTGGGGGGCAGGGAAGCGGGGGCTCGTGCATAGTGTGCTGCTGCCAAGTTTCCTGAACGGAGAGCAGACTTAACAGAAAACTTTGAGCCCCAGAGGATATCAATTAACCAAATAATCAATTATCCAAATGAAATAATGCCCACCCATCTCGTTCGGATAATCGAGGTTCCTCTGTAATACCTGTACATAGTAGCTCTCTTTATACAATAGGCTAATCTTATTTTCTCCAGAAAGCAGGTGGGTGAAAAAAAGGAAGATGTCACTTAAAACAATAAAGGGGTTAGATAGAGTAGAAGTTAGGAATAAAGTTTCCAGTTGTAGAAAACTTCGAAACTACAGTTCATATTTATAATATATTGATAAATCCAGTAAAGAATCCACAAGAAACTTATACACTGAGAGGGATTGGTAAGATTATCAAACTCACTCGGCCACCTATAATAGTTCACATGTATAGTATAAATATATTTAAAGGGTAGGAAACTCAGTATATGGGGAGAAGGAAATAGAAGATTATTGCTGATAGGATTTGATGAAGCTGCATTGGAGAAGGCGCATGTACAATGGAAATGCTGCATGTATTAGTTTGGCCAAATGCCATTTTTTTGTGAGTGGTGTGACTAGATGTGTTTTGCTGTAAGCCTACTATAATTCATGGGGTTGAATACCATAGGTGTGATTTTTCCTACATTGGATGGAAGTGGGAAGCCTGGAGCTTTCACAGTTTGGGTCAGTGTCTTTCAAGGGAGTAGTAGTACCTTCTTTATCAGACCCCAGACCCAGTGGAGGTATCTCTTCTTACTTGCCTTCCCATGTAGCATCCACCCTGTTTACTGTACTCACCCATGCACACACAACACATCCTTCCTGACAAACACTGCCAGGGCTCAGATGAAATAGCTGTGGTCACCACTCCTGGTAGCATTGCTGGGATCAGCGAGCTGCTGGTCAGCTGAAAGAAGTAGACGAGGTGGTGGCAGAAATCATGGCTCAAGCCAAATAGCCTGCCTTTTGTTGAATGGCTGGATGACAAAAGCGAGTGGAACTCGGCTCAGCATAACAATTATTTTGGATATGGGCATGGCTTGGGGTGGTAGGGAACAGCTCTGTAAAATTCCATCCATGGTGTGTGTTTGAAGTAAGTTATAAAAACTGCACATAAGATGTTTTCTTCATGTAGTTCCATGATGTATTAAGCATTTTTGGGTCAGAACACACTCACTGACCAATCAGATTACTCAGCATACACGTTTATGTTCTTTTTCTTTTTTTATTTCCATTGTTGACCAGAATATTTCTCCTCATACTTATGGAGTTTGAAACAACCCTTTTTTTAATCAAAATGCTCAGTGTGGGTGGGAACTTTTCCTGCCCATTCAGCTATTAGAAAAGTTCTGAATTAATCACAAGAAGCTGTTGGTGAGATTATCTTTTGCTGTCGAGAATGTATAAAGAACCACGTTCATACAACATTAAAATGGAGGAATTCTGGGCATTTCTGGACATTATGTTTTCATAAACAAATCCTATCTGATCAATTTCCCTTTCCTACCCCCTCCAGAATGATAATATTAAATTCCATTCAGTTGAAAATACCAGGAGTTTTACAACACAGATTCCAATAGAAAAATAATATTTATGTCAAGGAAGTGATAATATATTGGAAAAACCCTTGAAGCGGCAATATCCGCTGCGTGCATCTCAAAGTCTGAGCTATCTTCAATGCTTGACAGAGAGGGTGCGCCCACTATTTCTGCAGCAGTCAGATAGGCAGTTGAGGAGCTGGGCAAGTTTTGCAGCTGGACCATCAGCAAGCTTTCATATGGTCCAGGTACTTGTTCAGGACCGTTGCACCTACCCACACTTTGTACATCACCTTTCAACAACCATGCCTTTTACCCTCCAGTGGTTCCTAAGCCAAACTTCGTCCCTGAAGTGAATTGTCTTTCTCGCTTAGCAGAGTGTTGTATCTAGCATTGATATTCCTGATGCTGTTTCACTCCTTCCTCACCCCAGTCCAGGAAGATCAGATTTAACCTGGTGTGGAATCTTCTCCCCATTAGCAACTCTGCTGGTGCTATTCCTGTGGTTGCATAAGCGATAGTCCTTCAACAAAATAGGATGCAGTATAGTATGGTACCTAGTGAAGCTGTAGGCTGTTTCTTCAAGTCTGCCATCAAAGTTTGGACTGCTCTTTCTGCCAGACTATTGGATGATGGATGGTATGGAGCTATCCTTACATGACGAATATCATTCAACTTTGAAAATACTCAAATTCCCTTATAGTAAATGATGATCAGTTTTCTGTGAATACCACTTCCAGAATCCACGTATTGCAAAAGATACACACAATTTTTCTATCATCAGTCCCATATTTGAGGAATGAACTTCATGAATGTCCAGCCACTCTGAGTGGGTGTCCACAATGTCAAAGATCTTTGAGCCCATGAAAGAACCTGTATAGTCAATGTGTAACCAAGTCCACGGTTTTGCTGGTCTTTCTCACGGATATGGCAGAGCTGCTGGTGTTAATTTTTGTCCCTTTTGGTACTCTGGATGCTGCCCCATCACTGTGGCTGTATCTGCATCCAATCCTGGACACCACGCCTAACTACTTTATTTTGGAAACCCCTGGAAAACCTTGGTAGAGTTCAGCCAGTATTTGGCAGCAACCTTTGCTCTGGACAGTCATACTTGCTCCCTATAATCATATATGGTCCTCTCCTGTGATCTGGTCTCTCTGGATCCAAAAACGTTTCAATTCTGATTGTGATGCCCCTCCAATTCCAAAAAGCTGTTTCAGTTTTGCCAGGATCAGACCTTTCCATGTCCAAAGTCTGATGTTGTCAGCTATGACTGGAAATGTGTCCAGAAAATCTAAAACCATTACTTTTCCAATGGTAGTACTCTCGGCAGTGTATTTGACAGAGAGAGGGAGGCTCAATGCATCCTCCTTTGCTACTTGCTTCTTGGAGGATGTTCCAACTTGTAATTATATGAATTACTATTAGAGCCGAACACTGAATTCGGTCTGAAGTTATGGGTGGCATTTTCTTGCCCTCTTAAAATAGATCTAGCAGGGGTTTGTGGTTCATTATTATTTCAAATTTGCATCAATAAATGAATTGGTGGATCTTCCTGATTCCACACCTTCCTCCTCTATCTGGGCATATATTCACTCTGTAATAGCCAAAGTCTTAGGTGCATATGCAATCGGGTGTTCATCTTCGTTGGGCCACTTATGAGCCACACGGGGAGGCATCGCATGTCAGTACCAGATCTCACTTGGGATCATAGTGTACCAACACCTTAGAGGATGATAGCTGTTTCTTCACTTGCCTGAAAGCTATGGCTTGGCAGGTGACCATTTCCAAGGCTGACCCATTCTTAAGAGTTGATGCAAAGTTTCCAGGATGGAGGCCAGGTTATGTATGAACTTTCTGTAGTAGTTCACCAGCCCAAGGAAAAACCTAAATTTCGGTACAGATGTGTGGGAGCCGGGGCACCTTTGATCACCCTCACTTTATCTTCCAACAGATATAACCCGGTCTTGTCGACTCTGTAGCCCAAGTAGGTTTTTTAGAGTACCTGGAACATGCATTTTTCCCTCTTAAGGTGTATGCCTGTGTCTTGGATTTGGTACTTCGGATTCAATTAAATGTAGTTAAGAGAAGGATCAACAAACATAAATTTACGTAAATATGAATATTTATTAAGTAAATAAAAAATGAAAAAATAAGGAAAAAGACAATAAATCTCCATCCTTCTGCCTGTCAGGGACTTCTCAATCAATGGTTGGTCTGGAGGCTTAGGTTCGTTCCTGGCACTGTTTGCGATCTCGGTCCAAAGGGAAGTCCAACAATTCAGAACAAAACTCTCTCTTGTACAGTGTAATGAGCCGCAAATACAGAAAACAAGTTCATTGTTCCGTCTTTGGCAAGTACAGGAATGTGAGTCACTCATCAAAGGATTTATTTAAGGTCATGCAGCTGTCAAATATCATCATCAATTTTAGTCCATCATTTATAATCCACCCCGGTGATATTTGACAGCTTTTGTTGCAATTCCAAATGCAGATGCAAATCAGCAATAGCCGCACAAGAACATATAATAAAAGTATATGACCATAACCAGCAAATTAAAACTACTTTATATTTTCTTCAATTTATATGTTAGTGATCTGGATGAGGGGACTGTATTAGATTAGATTACTTACAGTGTGGAAACAGGCCCTTCAGCCCAACAAGTCCACACCAACCCACCGAAGCGAAACCCACCCATTCCCCTACATTTAATCCTTTTACCTAACACTACGGGCAATTTAGCATGGCCAATTCACCTGACCTGCACATCTTTGGACTGTGGGAGGAAACCGGAGCACCCGGAGGAAACCCACGCAGACACGGGGAGAATGTGCAAACCCCACGCAGTCAGTCACCTGAGTCGGGACTGGGGACATTCTGGCGAAGATCACCCTTGGTACGAAGTTAGGCAGACAGGCATGTAGTTCTGAGGAAGTTGGGAGGCTGCGGAAAGGTTTAGACAGTTTAGGAGAGTGGCCCAGGAAATGGCTGATGAAGTTCAATGTGAGCAAACGCGAGGTCTTCCACTTGGGAAAAAAGAATACAGGCATGGACGGTGAGAAAATTCATCAAGCCAAAGTATACTAAGGGATCTGGGAGTGCTAGTCAAGGATTCTCTTAAGGCTGACTTGCAGGTTGAGTCTGTGGTTAAGAAAGCAAATGTAATGTTGTCATTTATCTCAAATGTAAAAGCAGCAATGTGCTACTGAGATTTTATAAATTAGGCCCCATTTGGAATACTGTGTCCAATTCTGGGCCTCACAGCTCAGGAAGGACATACTGGTACTGGAACGTGTCCAGTGGACATTCACACGGATGATCCCTGAAATGATGGGCCTGACATACGATGAACGTCTGAGGATCCTGGGATTGTGTTCATTAGAGTTTAGAAGGTTGAGGGGAGAACTAATAGAAACTTACAAGATAATGCATGGCTTAGAAAGGGTGGATGCTGGGAAGCTGTTTCTGTTAGGCTGGGATACTAGGACCCGTAGGCACAGCCTTAGAATTAGAGGGGGTCAATTTAAAATGGAAATGAGGAAGCATTTCTTCAGCCAGAGAGTGGTGGGCCTGTGGAATTCATTGCCACGGTGCGCAGTGGATGCCAGGATGTTAAATATCTTCAAACAGAGATTGATAAATTCTTGATCTCGCAAGGAATTAAGGGCTACGGGGAGAGTGCGGGTAAGTGGCATTGAAATGCCCATCAGCCATGATTAAATAGCGGAGTGAATTCAATCGGCTGAATGGCCTTACTTCCACTCCTATATCTTGTGGTCTTATAATATATTCTCAGTTATCCCTCTGTTCTAAGCATTTCGTAACCTCATGGTATCCCCAGTCAGTCTACCCACCTTTTGTATCTTGTTTTGCAAGGTCTCAACATCCATGACATTTAATGATCCAATGCCTGTTTCCTCCTGTTATCGTACTAAGCCCCTGTCTTAGCCTGGTCTTTTGCAGTTGCATAACTAAGCATTTGATTTTACACCCTAGGGGTTTTGACTCTTATTGTACCCATGTCATGAAATTAAGTACATTGGGAGATACAACTACTTAGGTGCATGTTAAATGGAGGCATTGAAAATGAGTCATCCCTAATCGTTCTTGACAGGTTTTCCGGACTGACCATATGGTTACCATTCATGTCCTATCCACTATGTCAGATGCATTCACACAACCATACCATTGATCGTAAATTGTGTGGTTTTTACCATCTCACTTACTTCTTGCAATATATATGCATTGTTCTATACCCAGTGCAACAATCAGGTTCTATTCATTAACTTTTTAACTGAATTTTAGATCTTACAAGCCTTTTCTGTTTGCAATGCAGTTTACAGTTGTACTACGTGTCCTTTAGATATGGTAAATATACCCATATTCCATATGCTGTACATATAGCTGTGTAGTGTCCAATGACACATCGGTTTCCTGATTGATAAGTAAAGTTGCCCTGCACATTTTCAGTCTTTTGCAGTGTCCATGCCAAATCTGCACACCAGCTATGTAAATCATTGCCCATGTCAACTGATGAATCATCCACAGCAATGTGCATCCAAAATAAATTTGAATGGTTCTGTGAAGAAATCATATCTTATCAGTTTACAATCTTTGACAACTCAGTCCCTTTTCATTAATTTCATTAATATTCTGGTACTTCTTGCCCCATTATCATTATATGATAGGTATCATCTTGTCTATGGGCAAATATCTCACCAGGTTTAGGGGGGTGTTACAGGTAGTGTACCCACACATTCCCCCTGTACAAAGGTTGTCAGACGTTGTAGGTTTACTAGGAGGATGTAAATGGCCACCTTCTTTGAACATTCTACTCATGGATATCCCTCCTTTCAGAGGCCGATGATTCAAATTATGCAATGCCTATGGCAACACTTTGAGCCATCCATCTAGTGTATGATTGGGGTCAATAATTTCATTTGTTGTTTTAATAACCCATTCATTCATTCTATAAGACCAGCAGCAGAGGAATGTGGAACATCCAATGTATCCCATTGTCTGCAGCTCATTGCTGCACCTGTTAACCTGTAAAGTGTGAACCATTATCTGATTATATTTCTGATGCTTCACCATAGTAGGATATCAATAGCTCTAGGCCCTTAAGAGTGCTACTCTGATTTGCTTTGGTTGTCAGTGAAACTAGCATTCGCCCAGAGTAAGTGTCCACCATGATTAATTGCCTCCGCTTAATTAATTGATATTGATATCGGTGTTTTAATGGTAATGAGCCAACATAGTCAATCTGCCAGATTTGAGCAGGCCAATCTCCTCATTTGACTTGTGCTGTTGGCTTTTTGGCTGTGAAACATATTTCACCTATTGTCATATTTTACACCTGCCAATGACTTTTTTCACCAGATTAGCAGATAAGTGCAAACCTTGATGTATTGTCTATTGCACAGTGCTGTGATACCCTAAGTGTCCTGAATTTTCATGAACCCATTTTCCAGTACGATACTCTTCGGATGCGCCTTCAACTGTTTTGGCTTTTACTGTTCCATCTGCGGTATTGCTGTGATCAACAAATTCTGAACCATCCTTCATTTGGTCATCACATGGTACACAGTAATTGTTATGTGCCATGCCTTTGCCCTTAATTTGTTTCCATAGCTGTGTTCCCCACAGGGGCTTTCCAGCAATCTTCCAGTCATGTGATTGCCAGGTTGGCATCTATCCAACCATCCCATTGGTAACTGCCCTCGAATCAATATGTGTGCAGATACTGACTCTTCTCCTCCAGTGCGACAACCATAGCTGCTAATTTGGCATACTGTCTTGATCCTCCATCTCCTTCACAATGGATAATAGTCTGCATGGAGGGATTAAATGTAACTGCTCGCCACTGTCTTTGACCATTCTTCCAGGTAACGGATCCATCAGTGAGCCAAGCACAGTGTCGAGTATCTTTTGGCAGTTGTTCAAATGGAACGCCCCATTGAGTGGTAGGTGCAGGTATGGCCAGGTCAGAGCTTGGAGTTTGTTCACCTGGTTGGTATTCAGCTATTTGTTCATGGTGTTTGGCAACTTTTTTTCTCTTTCTTTCCCTTTCCCTTCTTGGCTCGAACAGCTGAAGCTTTTTTGGGCTCAACCACCCACGTGGGTCACAATATCAGATAACACCTACATTAGAATTTATAATTCTGGTCTGAGGAGCACTTTGTCCTTGCCCATCCGCCCCTCAGTCTCTGTTAAGGCCTAGTAGCAGGCCAGATTTTTTTTTTAATGTGTGTAACACGTAGCTGCTTCAGTCACTTTTCTGGACCAGAAACCCAAAGATTTGGTTTCTCCTTTTGCCTCTGCCACAAACTCCAGATGGCTATATCTTGTACTACTGATATTTGGAATTCAATGGGTAAGCCAGGTATCCAAGGAGCCAAGTGAAGGGCTAGTGCTATGGCCTCTGTGATAGCCAGAAATGCATTCTACTTTTCATTGCCTCATTTGAACTGAGCTTTCTTTCAGGTAATGGCATATAAAGGTCTGAGTAACATGGTCAAATAAGGTAAATGTCTGCACCAGTATCAGAGCGTACCAATAAATTTCAGTGCCTCAATCTTTCTAGTTGAAGCAGCCATTTCTTGTATATTTATGTTTTCAGGGATGTATCTATCCCCTATTGTCCACTTAATGTCTACAAACTGCACAGCTTGTGCTGGTCCCTGTATCTTCTTTGGGTTTATTTCCCAGATTCTGTCCCACATATGTTGCACCAGTGTGTCTGGAGCTTCCACCACTGAGGTTTCCGTTGGTCCACAGATCAAGATGTCATCAGTATAATGTGCTATATCGAAGTCCCTTGCTACTAGCCCATGGCATAGGTTAGGCTGGGTAGAAACCTTGTGGTAGCCGACAGAAGGCACGTTAGTGACCTTCCCAAGCAAAAGCAAGCTAAGCTTGTGATTCCGGAGCTATCAATATCGAGAAAAAGGTATTTGCTAGATCAGTAACGGCATACAAGGTATCTGGCCCATGACAAGCTTTCTATAATAGTGACCACATTGTGCACAGCCGCTG
This sequence comes from Hemiscyllium ocellatum, assembly GCF_020745735.1. NCBI lineage: Eukaryota > Metazoa > Chordata > Chondrichthyes > Orectolobiformes > Hemiscylliidae > Hemiscyllium > Hemiscyllium ocellatum. The sequence continues at coordinate 7,124,236 of NC_083430.1, read as the reverse complement.
ACAATGAGGGAGCATATTTATTGAGTTGGCCATAATCAACTGTCATTCACCATCTTCAGATTTCTTACAGGCTATACACTGCTATTGTATACAGATAGTGTCGTAATTCCTGCAACAAACTGGCCCTGCATGGTATTCCCAAATTCTTTTGTGTCCTCCTAGTGTATGAAACTATTTCATTGAAACCACTCGTGTGGGCAGAGGAATAATGAGGGGTTCCCATTTTGCCTTGCAAACAGTAACTGTCACACCTTGTATATCAAAAGAAAACTTGCTCAGTGGGGTTTGCAAGGTGGTGCTTTTTAACAAGTCCATACCAATAATATTTTTTGGTATTTTGGATATCAATACCGGGATTACTTGTATTGGTCCGTTCCCCAAGCTATTCCAATAGTTCTTCCGATTGCCAGTGTTACCACCCCACCAAGTTCATTCATAGTCATTTTGAGCCCTATGTGTCTATATGGAAATGGCACTTCTGCACCAGTGCCTAATAATGTGATATCTCGTTGTATATTGCCTTTCCTCCAATAAACAGTGATTGGGACATGAGGTCTCAGGTCTCTGGTCATCCCACTAAATGCCCTTACAAAGTCCCGGGAGTCTAGTCCCCCCCCCAAAATCAATTGGCTGACTGGCCCCACCCCAATCAATTAGCTAACTAGCTTGCCACAACCACCCGACTTCCTCCAGGCGAGGGTCTAGTGACCTTGTGGTGGATGCAGTAAGTGTCGTTTCCTTTTCTTCTTCCACACCTGATTTAGTCTCTGTTTGGAGAGTGGTGCATCGTCACCATACTTGGTACTTGTAGTTGTTCCATCTATCTTACTCTTCCCTATTCTTGCTTTTAATAATGCTGAAAACATTTCTCTTCTGGTTATCTTTTGTTTCACCTTCAGACCCATCCCATTTCCATCTTGTCCCTGTTTGTCATTTGCTCAGATGTTCCTCCTTCTTTGCTTACCATCCTCCACATCCTCTAAGTGCCCGAACAGCAAACATACCTGTCCTATTGCCTGTCCCTAGTAGAGCAGCTTTCATCCAGCCCGGACTACTTTGCATGAGTGGGCTCCTCATTTTGCCTGTGAAAGTTTTCTGGTCTGGATCCTGAAACTGTTGAGAATACATACCTGCATGTGTAGCCAAATTCCTCAAACTTTTTATACCTTCTGGTATGCTTTCCCATTTTTCAACATCACACCCAATCATAGAATCCCTACAGTGTGGAAACAGCCATTCGGCCCAACAACTCCACACCGACTCTCTGAAGAGTATCCCACCCAGATTCACCCCTCCCCACACCCCATCCCTGTAACCCTGCATTTCCCTGGCTAATCTACGTAACTTATACATCCATGGACACTACAGGCTATTTAATATGGCCAATCCACCTAACCCATATATCTTTGAACTGTGGCAGGATACCAGAGTACCCGGAGGAAACCCATGCAGACATAAGAACAATGTACAAACTCCACACAGACAGACAGTCACCCAAGGCTGGAATTGAACCTGGGTCCTTGGTGCTATGAGGCAGCAGTGCTAATCACTGGGTCACTGTCTCACTCCTCCCTAGTTTCCTAATGCTAGTATCAGTGCATTCCACAATGATTCTGTTGGCCCTATGTTTCTAAAAGCACTATTCACATATGGATCAACACTTAATGATCCTAGATTCCCTCTCTCCATGGCACTCAACATGATAATTACCCCATGACCACGTCAGCGAAGAGTTGACCCAATTTGTGCTTAAAGCGCAACTTCAAGTCCTGCAATCTAGATATAGAGTAATCTCTCAGTATCCTTGAATTTTGTGCATTTTGTCCTCCTATTTGTTTTGCCTTATATTTAGGAGTCATGCTGTTAGTTCCTTTTCTGAGGATGGCTCTGGAGGTGGATCATCCCCTTTCTCATCCATCCGTGCATACTCTGAATCTGACGAATGCTAAATGTCTCCATCCCAATTGTTGGGGTCCCATTGTGAGTTAATAAGTGCGCACTTTAACTGGGTCAACTTTCCAATTGAGCAGTTTTCATTTCTTTTTCTTCTTTGCCAGAGGTCATACTATTTGATTCTGTTTCTCCTCCGTCTTCTCGGCTCTCTCCTGCACTGTCTTACTGCTTCAGTTAGGGTGATGTTACGCTGTTCTACCGACATCAATGCAGCATCAAGCTGCCTCTTTTTAGCCTGGCATTCTTCTAATTCTCTATCTGTAGAATTCAAAGCTTTTAACAAAATTCATTCCATATATGGTACACTGTCCTTGATTCTGGGGAAGTCTGCTTCCTGCAAGCACTCATATCCAGCAACCTAAATGAATAACCCTCTGTTCTCTCTTCTTAAGGTTTTAACCATGCGCCATTCTTTTCAGGGTCCTACTTGTGTCAACATATTAGCTACAGACCCGAATCCAGAGTTTGCTATATTCCATCCTGGAATACAGAATGTCTCCAGAACATCACGTTGCTTTTCCCTTCTCTTAAACATTTTCTAGAATCCTGCTGTCTATGCCAGAAATGTCTTGGATCACAAAGTGTATCCAAATGGTTCTTCAGACTCAGTTAAGCGTAGTTAGGAGAAGACTAGGCAGCATAAATTTACTTAAATATGAATGTTTATTAAGTAAATAAAAAATGAAAAAGACAATAATTCTCATGTCCCTCTGGGACTCGCACGGAATCCCTATAGCGTGAAAGCATGCCATTCGGCCCATCAGGTCCACATTGGCACTCCGAACAGCATTCCATTCAGACTTACTTCCCCCCCCTCCCTGTAACCTTGCACTTCCCAAGGTTAGCTCACCACCCTGCACATCATGGGCAAATTAACATGACCACTCCACCTAATCCGCATGTTTGTGGACTGTGGAAGGAATCCGGAGCACCTGGGGGAAACCCACGCAGACACAGGGAGAATATGCACAGTCCACACAGTCACAGTCACCTGAGGCTGGAATGGAAGCTGGGACTCTGGCGCTGTGAGGTGGCAGTGCTAACCACTGAGTTACCATGAAGCCCTAACCTCTCGATCGACAGCTGGTCTGGAGGCTTAGATTCATTCGTCGCACAGTTTGAGATCCTGGTCCAAGAGGAAGTCCAACAATTCAGAACAAAACTCTCTCTCTTGTACAGCGTAACAACACGCAAGTACAGCAAAACAAGTTGAGTGTGCCATCCTCGGTGTGTAATGGAATGCGAGTCACCTATCATAGGACTTATTCAAGGTCATGCAGTTGTCAAATATCATCATCAATTTTAAACAGTCTTATGCAGCCTGCCTGAGGGAAACATCTGAGGACTATTCCAAGTTCGCCAATTCTCTTTATTAGTCTTCCCGGTTATTAGCATGTCATCTGGATAAATGGCAACCTGGGGTAGGCCTTGTAAAATATTCTCCATTGTTCTCTGAAAAATTGTACAGGCTGGTGATACCCCAAATGGCATTTTCATATATTGATGCAATCCCTTCTGGGTATTAAATGTAGTATACTTCTGGGAATCCTCATTTAATCACAAGTGCAAGTATGCTTGGCTAATCTCCAGATTTGTGAAGGGTAGCCCCTCTGCCAGCTTTGCGTATAAATCCTCTCAGTGAGGGATTAGCTACTTATCCAACTGCGTCAAGCAGTTTATTGTTTGTTTGAATGCCCCACAAAGTCAAACCTACCCATTGGGATTCATAATCGGTACAACTGGTGCTGCCCATTCTGAAAACTGGACTGGTTTGATGATTCCTTCACTTTTCAGCTTTTTGATTTCTGCCTTTACTTTTTCCCATAAGGCAAATGGCATTGGGTAGGCCTTGCAGAATCATGGAATTGCTTCCTGGTGAACACACAAGGTGGCCTTGACTCCTTTGATAGTCCCTAGACCTTCCTGAGAATTTTCCAGATATTTAATTAGTATTTCACTTAGGCAACCATTTTCTAAATGAAACATGTTGAGCCAATATACGTGAACCTTTCTCAACCAATTCCACTGCATCAGGCTTGGCCAGAATCTTTTACCATAATTAGTGATAACTGAGCCAGCTACTTCTCATGCAAACCAGACCCAAAGTTGTACCTTTAATCTGTAAAGATTCCCCAGTATATGTTCTCAGTCTAGCCAAGGTCTTGTGCACAATTAAGGGTTGGAGTCCAGAGTGAATTTTGTTAACATAGAGCACAGAACCGGCCCTTTGGCCCACGACGTTGTGCCGAGGATTAATCCTAATGTAAAATAAAATAACTTAACCTATGCACCCCTCAATTCACTGCTATCCATGTGCTTGTCCAGCAGTCACTTAAATGTCCCTAATGACTCTGCTTTCACCACCATAGCTGGCAACACATTCCATGCATTCACAACTCTCTGCGTAAAGAACCTTCATCTGACGTCCCCTCTATACCTTTCTCCTAATATCTTAAAACTATGACCCTTCATGCCAGTCAATCCTGGGGAAAAGTCTCCAGCTTTTGACTCTATCCATGCCTCTCATTTCCTTGTAAACCTCAATCAGGTCACCTCTCTTCCTCCTTCTCTCCAGAGAGAAAAGTCCGAGCTTAGTCAACCTCTCTTCATAAGGCAAGCCCTCCAGTCCAGGCAGCATCCTAGTAAACCTTCTTTACACCCTCTCCAAAGCCTCTGTATCTTTCCTTTGGTAGGGCGACCAGAACTGGACACAATATTCCAAGCGTGGTCTCACCAGGAACTTGTAGAGCTGTAGCAAAACCTCGCGGCTCTTAAACTCAATCCCCCGGTTAATGAAAGCCAAAACACCATGTGCTTTCTTAACAACCCTATCCACTTGGGTGGCAACTTTGAGAGATCTATGTAGATTAGATTACTTACAGTGTGGAAACAGGCCCTTCGGCCCAACAAGTCCACACCGACCCGCCGAAGCACAACCCACCCATACCCCTACCCCTACATATACCCCTTACCTAACACTACGGGCAATTTAGCATGGCCAATTCACCTGACCCGCACATCTTTGGACTGTGGGAGGAAACTGGAGCACCCGGAGGAAACCCACGCAGACACGGGGAGAACGTGCAAACTCCACACAGTCAGTCGCCTGAGTCGGGAATTGAACCCAGGTCCCTGGCGCTGTGAGGCAGCAGTGCTAACCACTCTGCCAACGTGCCGCCCAACTCTGCCAACGTGCCGCCCACTCTGCCAACGTGTATTTGAAGACCAAGATCCTTCTGTTCCTCCACACTGCCAAGAATCCTGTCTTTAATCCTATATTCAGCACTCGAGTTTGACTTTCCAAAATGCATCACTTCGTACTTATCCAGGTTGAACTCCATCTGCCATTTCTCAGCCCAGCTCTGCATCCTGTCAATGTCGCTGTACAGCCTGCAATACTATCAATGGCACCTCCAACCTTTGTGTTATCTGCAAATATATTAACCCACCCCTCAACCTCCTCATCCAAGTCATTTATAAAAACTACAAAGAGCAGGGCCCATGAACAGACCTCTGCGGGACCCCAGTTAACACTGACCTACAGGCAGAATACTTTCCATCTAAAACTACTTTCTGTCTTCTGTGAGCCAACCAATTCTGAATCCAAATAGCTAAATCTCCCTGTATCCCATACTTCCTGACTTTATGAATGAGCCTACCATGACGAGCCTTACCAAGTGCCTAGCTGAAGTCCACATACACCACATTCACTGCTCAACCTTCGTCAACCTGTCTTGTCACCTCCTCAAAGAACTCAATAAGATTTGTGAGATGTGACCTGCCCCTCACAAAGCCATGCTGACTGCCTTTAGTCACACTATGCTTTTCCAAATAGTCATAAATCCTATCCCTCAGAATTCTTTCCAAAATTCTGCTGACCAGAGGTGTAAGACTGACTGGTCTGTAATTGCCAGAGGTTTCCCTATTACCTTTCCTGAAAAGAGGAACAACATTCGCCTCCTTCCAATCCTCTGGTGTGACTCCTGAGGAGAGTTAGGAAGCAAAGATCTTCGCCAGCGGCTTAGCAACCTCCTTTCTCGCTTCTCGGAGCAGCCTAAGGGACTTATCAATCTTAATGTTTGCCAAAATTGCCAGTACTCAACTTCATCAATCTTGATCTGTTCAAGCCTGCATCGCAGCTCCTCAAAGTTTTCATTAACAACAAGGTCCTTTCCTTAATGAAAACCGAAGCAAAGAACTCATTTAGGGCTTCCTCTATCTGCTCAGACTCCACGCACAAGTTCCGTACGCTATCCCTGATCGGCCCGACCTTCTCCCTGATCATTCTCTTATTCCTTAAGTATGAGTAAAATGTCTTTGGATTCTCCCTAATCCTTCCTGCCAAGCAATTTTCGTGCCCCCCTCCTGGCTCTCCTCAGTCCATTTCTGAGCTCCTTTCTCGCAAGCCTGTAATCCTCTAAAGCTCTGCTAGATCTTGCTTCCTCTACCTTACGTAAGCTGCCTTCTTCCTTTTGATGAGCAGCTCCTCTGTTCTCATCATCCAAGGATCCTTAATCTTACCCCTTCTTATCTGTCTCAGAGGAACAAATTTGTGCATCGTCACAACAACTGAATCTGTATCACAGAGGGGTGAGACTGTATCACGTAGGAGTGAGTCGGTATCATAGAGGAGTGAGACTATATCATAGAGGGCTGAGTCTGTATCACAGAGGGGTGAGTCTGTATCACAGAGGGGTGAGTCTGTATCACAGAGGGGTGAGTCCGTATCACAAAGGGGTGAGACTGTGTCAAAGAGGGCTGAGTCTGTATTACAGAGGGGTAAGACTGTACCACAGAGGGCTGAGTCTGTACCACAGAGGAGTGAGACTGTACTACAGAGGAGTGAGACTGTACCACAGAGGGGGTGAGACTGTACCACAGAGGGCTGAGTCTGTACCACAGACGGGTGAGACTGTATCACAGAGGAGTGAGACTGTATTACAGAGAGGGTTGAGTCTGTATCACAGAAGAGTGAGACAATATTACAGAGAGGACTGAGTCTGTATCACAGAGCGATGAGAATCTATCACAGAGGGCTGCGTCTGTGTCACAGAGGGGTGAGTCCGTATCACAAAGGGGTGAGACTGTATCACAGAGGAGTGAGACTGTATCGAAGAGGGCTGAGTCTGTATTACAGAGGGGTAAGACTATACCACAGAGGGCTGAGTCTGTACCACAGAGGGGTGAGACTGTACCACAGAGGGGTGAGACTGTACCACAGAGGGGTGAGACTGTACCACAGAGGGGTGAGACTGTATCACAGACGGGTGAGACTGCATCACAGATGAGTGAGACTGTATTACAGAGAGGGTTGAGTCTGTATCACAGAAGAGTGAGACAATATTACAGAGAGGGCTGTCTGTATCACAGAGCGATGAGAATCTATCACAGAGGGCTGCGTCTGTGTCACAGAGGGGTGAGTCTGTATTCCATGAACAAGCACATAGACCTAGACCCAATATACCTGCCACTACAATGAATAACCAGAAACAGCAGGAATGGAGTCACATAAATTCCAGAAGACGCAGTAGGGCACTACTTCACTGGAGGCTCCAAAACACTGAAGATGTCACCTAGATGGAGACAAAACATCTTCCAACCAACATCCCAGCTCAGCGAACATACCCACAACTACAACGACTGGCACCTGAGCTGTGAATTTTTACACAAACCTTTAAGACTACTACTTTATTTAACCAATTTTGGTATTATAATCCTTGAAGAAAAAAAAATTTGTTTTTGTATAATTCCTTCATGACCTCAGGACATCTCAAAACACTGATAACAATAACACTTTACTAACTACAAGGTCCTACAAACAAGAATGTAATAATCACCAGATGATCTGTTTTAGAAGTGTCAATTGAGGGATAAACATTGAGAAAGAGAGCTGTTAGAAAGGCTGACAAGTTCCTCCATCTCTGTTGCATATGTTCTGATGATGCCAACTTCACTAAGAGGATCTCTGAAATGTCCAAGTTCTTTCCCAGCACTGTAGTTGACAGGGCCTCAGCCAGTTGCGACTCATCTCCCGCACTTTGACCCTCACCTCCTTTCTTCCTTCCCACATCGATACAGTCCTCTTGTCCTCATCTACCATCCCACTAGTATCCATACTAATGGGACCATTAGATACCATTTCTGTCATCTCTAGCAGGACATTACCACCAGACGCACATTCCCCTGCCCTCCCTTGTCAGCCTTCTGTAGGGGCCACTCCCTCAGGGAAACAATCGTCCACTCCTCCTTCACTCCCAACATGTCCCTTCAGCCCCATACACTTTCCCTTACAATTGCTGAAGGTGTAACACCTGCCCAGTTACTTCATCCCTGCTCACCATCCAAAGCACCAAACAAATCTTCCAGGTGATGCTGCACTTCACCTGCATTTCACACAATCTAGTCTGCTGTATTCACTGCTCCCAGTGTGGTCTCCTCCACTTTGAGGAAATGTTTTGTCCGCTTTGTAGAACACTTGTGTTCTGTCTGCAAAAAGGACCCTGAGCTTCCAGTTACCTACCACTTCAACACATCACTTTGTATTCTAGCCAACATCCCTGTCTCAGGTTTGCTTCAGTGCTCTAAGAAGCTCAGCACAAGCTGGAAGAACAGCACCTCATTTTCCGCTTGGGAACTCTGGAGCCTTCTGGACTTAATATCGGGTTCAACAATTTTAAGGTTGAGGCACCTTCTCCCATGTCATTACACTTACCCACACACCAGGCTTATCATCATGTGAGTTGGTACCACGCACAATCCATTGTCAGCTCGTAATAGCGCCCATTAGCAGCTATTCATTCCCCTAGATTGACCTTTACTCATTCTTTTGTCTTTCCAACTGTTTTTCTCCCTCTTCAGGCTTTATCTCCACCTTTCGTTTACTTTCTCCTGCGGATCAGCGGATGGACATATTGCAGATGGAATTTAATGCACAGAAGTGTCAAGCAATACATTTTGGTAGGAATAATGAGAAAAGGCAGTACAAAATAAAGAGCACAATTCTGAATTGGATGAAGAAACAGAGACATCTGGACGTACATTTCTAAAACAATGAGGATGGCTAAGCAGGTTGAAAATGTGGGAATAAAGTATGGAGAACCTTGGACTTATAAATCAAGGCTTTAAGTACAAAAGGAAGAAAGCTTTCATAAACCATTAATTCATCTTATCTGGAATACTAATATCTGGATAACAAACTTTAGGAAGATTATGAAGCATTTAGAAAGAGTGGAAAAAGGATTTGTGACAATAGTTCCAAGACTGAGGGACTTCAGTGACATGAATAGATCCAAGAAATGGAGTCTGATCCTCCTTAAAGTAGAGAAGTTTGAAATGAGGTTTAACAGAGAGAAACTATTCCCATTGGCAGAAGATTTGGAAACTAGAGATTCTTAGCAAGATGATTGGCAAAAGAACCATAGGAGAAAGTGAGGACTGCAGATGCTGGAGATCAGAGCTGAAAATGTGTTGCTGGAAAAGCACAGCAGGTCAGGCAGCATTCAAGGAGCAGGAGAATCGACGTTTCGGGCATGAGCCCTTCTTCAGGAATGAGGAGAGTGTGCCAAGCAGGCTAAGATAAAAGGTAGGGAGGAGGGACTTGGGGAGGAGAATTGGAAATGCGATAGGTGGAAGGAGGTCAAGGTGAGGGTGATAGGCCAGAGTGGGGATGGGGGCAGAGAGGTCAGAAAGAAGATTGCAGGTTAGGAAGGTGGTGCTGAGTTCGAGGGTTGGGACTGAGACAAGGTGGGGGGAGGGGAAATAAGAAAACTGGAGAAATTAGTTCATCCCTTGTGGTGAGAGGGTTCCTAGGTGGAAGATGAGGCACTCTTCATCCAGCCATCATGTTGCTATGGTCTGGCGATGGAGGAGTCCAAGGACCTGCATGTCCTTGGTGGAGTGGGAGGGGGAGCTGAAGTGTTGAGCCATGGGGTGGTTGGGTTGGTTGGTCCGGGTGTCTCAGAGGTGTTCTCTGAAACATTCCGCAGTAGGCGGCCTGTCTCCCCAATATAGAGGAAGCCACATTGGGTGCAGCGGATGCAATAAATGATGTGTGCGGAGGTGCAGATGAATTTGTGGCAGATATGGAAGGATCCCTTGGGGCCTTGGAGGGAGGTAAGGGGGGAGGTGTGGGCGCAAGTTTTGCATTTCTTGCGGTTGCAGGGGAAGGTGCCGAGAGTGGAAATTGGGTTGGTGAGGGGTGTGGACCTGACGAGGGAGTCACAGAGGGAGTGGTCTTTTCAGAACGCTGATAGGGGAGGGGAGGGAAATATATCCCTGGTGGTGGGGTCTGTTTGGAGGTGGCGGAAATGATGATGGATGATACAATGCGTATGGAGGTTGGTGGGGTGGTAGGTGAGGACCAGTGGGGTTCTGTCCTGGTGGCGATTGGAGAGGTGGGGCTCAAGGGCAGAGAAGCGGGAAGTGGAGGAGATGCAGTGGATAGCATCGTCAATCACGTCTGGGAGGAAACTGCGGTCCTTGAAGAAGGAGGCCATCTGGGATGTACGGTATTGGAGCTGGTCCTCCTGGGAGCAGATGTGACAGAGACGAAGGAATTGGGAATATGGGATGGTGTTTTTACAGGGGGCAGGGTGGGAGGAGGTGTAGTCGAGGTAGCTGTGGGAGTCGGTCGGTTTATAGTAAATGTCCGTTTGATTCGGTCGCCTGAGATAGAAATGAAGAGGTCTAGGAAGGGGAGGGAGGAGTCTGGGATGGTCCAGGTAAATTTGAGGTCAGGGTGGAAAAGAACCATAGGCAATGTAAGGAAAATGTTTTGTGGTAACAAATACATTTGATGTGGAATTCTCTCTTTAGAATGTTCTGAAAACAGATTCAATTGTGACTTACTAAAGGAAATTGTCCATGCACCTGAACAGTCACCATCTGCAGGGCTACAGGGGAATGTGCCTAGCTGAGTTGTCATTGCACAGAGCTTACCCAGAGACAGTGGGCTGAATGAACTCTTTCTGTGCCATGGCCATTCTGTGATTCTATATTTAAAGGCCAGGAACGAGACAATATTACTCTATTCTTTTTCAAAATGGGCAAAAGATATTTTATGTCCACCTGAAAATGAAATTTGCGGTTTAATTTAATATCTGAGAAACAGCACTGGACCTGTCAGCCGTAATTATTTTTAATCATTCATGGAATGAGGATGTCAGCAGCTAATTTATTGCAAATCCCTAATTGCTCAGAGAGCAATTAAAAGTCAACCACATTGCTGTGGCTCTGGAGTTACATGTGGGCCAGGCCAGGTAAGGATGGCAGTTTCCTTCCCTAAAGGACATTAGTGAACCAGATGGGTTTTACCCGACAATCAGTAATGGTTTCATGGTCAACATTAGGTCCTTAATTCCAGCGTTTTATTGAATTTAAATTCAGTCATCTGATTTGGCAGGATTTCAACCTGAGTCCCTAGATTCATTACCTGGGTCTTTAGATTAAAAGTCCAGCGATAATATCACAACACTTTGTTTCCCCTTACATTTTATCAATTCATGGGGTGTGAGCATTGACTTAGTTCCCATCCCTACTTTCTTTTGAAAAAGTGAAGGTGAGCCACCTTCTTGAACGTAGTAGACACACACACACACAGAAAAAGAACAGAAATTGCTGAAGAAACTCCGCAATTCTGGTGGCATCCGTAAAGAGAAAACAGAGTTAACACACTGGACTTGAATTGTGAACAAGTCTAGTGTGTTAACACTGTTTTCTCTTCCCAGATGCTGCCAGAACTGCTGAATTTCTCCAGCAATTTCTGTTTTTGTGTTTTTCAGATCTCCAGCAGCTGCAGTTTTTTTTGGGTTTATTTTAGATACAGTACTGTTTAAGTCTTCAAAGGCTTTGCAAATGTTTGTTCTTAGGGAAATTACAAAGAGAGATGTTAACTTTTCTAAGTAAAGAGATTGCATTAATTTTGAGTGCAAGTAGGATAGTAAGAAACAAATACCTCAGCATGGGAAGCTTTTCACCCTCATCCATAGTGAGTGCTTAATTCATTATGCAGATTTCACATATCTCATTTTCAGCATGCCATTTTATATTCTGAATTTAAGTAATAAATCAGTTTATTCAATGCTGCAATTTGTTTAGCATTGATCATAACCTCTGGCAAAGCAATCCATAATCCAGTACCTCTTTGTGAAAGGTTTACTTATGTTGTTTGTTAAACAAGCATTAAAATAGATCACAATTTGTGTTGGCATGGATGTTCCCATGAAGATCAGCTAATCTTTACACAATCGGCAAAGCAACAAATTGAGTTTACATGATATCAGTAGATTAATCAAGTCATGTCAATTTCTGTTCCTTCAGAGGTTGGTGTCGGTTTCTCCAGCTTCTTGTGCAGATACAGTGGGTGGCACGGTGGCTCAGTGGTTAGCACTGCAGCCTCACAGCACCAGGAACCCACGTTCAATTCCTGCCTTGGGCGACTGACTGTATGGAGTTTGCACATTCTCCCCATGTCTGCGTGGGTTTCCTCTGTTGCTCCGGTTTCCTCCCACAATCGCAAAGATGTGCAGTTCAGGTGAATTGGCCATGCTCAATTGCCCATAGTGTTCTCTTGAGATTCTCTAAAGAAATAGGAACTCTTTTGCACAACCCCAGTATGTATTAAGAGCAGGATGGTGAGGTAAGGATAGATGTACAAAGGTAGAGGGTACGAGCTGGCTGGTCGATGGGAGGATTGAATGTGGTTGTTGGCTGGAACGAAAAGTCAATCAGAGGAATGGAAGGGAGGAGGAGGGGCTAGGAATGGAGTCGGGCGATAGGAAGGGAGATTATTTGAAATTGAAGAATTTAATGTTGACTCCTCTGGACTGTCGGCTGTCCAGGCAAAAGATGAGGTGTCCTCCAATTTGCAGTCTGATTCGCTGTGGCAGTGAAAGAGGCTGAGGGTAGTCATCTCAAAAAGGGAGTGGGGAGGGGAATTAAACTGAATGGTGACTGGGAGGTCAGGTCGACCTCTGTAGGCCTGGCTGAGATACTCGGTGAAATGTGCCCTGAGTTTACATTTGGTCTCTCCAGTGTAGAAAAGACCACATCGGGAGCACCAGATATAGTAAGCTAAGTTGAAAGAGAGCTGAAAATGTGTTGCTGGTTAAAGCACAGCAGGTTAGGCAGCATCCAAGGAATAGGAAATTCGACGTTTCGGGCATAAGCCCTTCATCAGGAATGATGAAGTTGAAAAAGAGGCAGGTGAACATCTGTTTCACCTGGAAGGACTATTTAGGGCCCTGGATGGAGGTGAATGGGGTGGTGTGCCAGCCGGTTACACCTATTTCTGCCCAAGCTGTTTCTATATCTCAGTTTCTGCTAATTCTAACATTAGCTTTCTGAGCTACCCCTCTGCTTTTTACATGTGCATGTCAATCGTAAATGTCCCATACCCTTCAAGATTCAGGTCCCAATTGCGTATAATCCAACAGTTTTTACTCTGCAATGGATACCAGATCGTATTTATTAACTGCTACTTGAATTCTCATTTCATCAGTTTTGTTTTGAATACTGTTACATCTCTACACCTTCATAACACTACAACATGTATTCAGATACACAACCTTTACAATTATTCTGTTACTTTGTCAATTTTAGTCTTATCTGTTGGTTGATTCTTAGATTCATGCTCTATCTTTTTCTGTCATGGTCAGTTTATCATTTCACATATTAGAACATAGAACGGTACAGCCTTTGATTTGTGCTGACCTTTTATCCTACTCTAAGATCAGACTAACCTACCATACCCTTCTTTGTATAAAATGTATGGAAACAAACCTTCAAGCTCAATGAGCAAACTTACACACTTATTGTACTATCTTCTATACGCCTATCCAAGAGTTGCCTAAATGTCCCTAATGTATCTGACTCTACTACCACTGCTGGCAATGCATTCCAAGCACCCACCACTCTGTGTAAAGAACCTACATCTGGCATTTCCCCAAAACCTTCCTCCAGTCACCTTAAAGTTATGCCCCTTTGTTTTAGACATTTTCGTCAAGGGAAAAGGTCTCTGACTATCCACTCTATCTATGCATCTCATCATCTTGTACACCTTTATCAAGTCACCTCTCTTCCTCCTTCACCCCAATGAAAAAAGTCCTAGCTCCCTCAACCTTTCTTCATAAGACAGGCCCTCCAGCCGAATTAACATCCTGGCAAATCTCCTCTGCACCCTCTCTAAAGCTTCCACATCCTTCCTATAATGAGGTAACCAGAACAGAACACAAGTGTGGTCTAACCAGGGCTGTACAGAGCTGCTGCATAATCTTGCCGTCTTAAACTCAGTCCCCCTGCGAGTGAAAGCCAACACCCCATATGCCTTCTTAACAACCCTATCAGCTTAGGTGGCAACTTTGAGGGATCCATGGACATTGACCTCAAGATCCCTATGTTCTTCCACACTGCCAAGAATCCTACCTTCAACCCTGTATTCTGCATTCAAATTTGCCCTTCAAAAGTGAATGACTTCACACTTTTCCAGGTTGAACTCCATCTGCCAATTATCAGTCCAGTTCTATGTCCTTTCAATGTCTTGTTGTAACCTTCAACAGCCCTCCACACTATGTACAACTTTCGTGTCATCGGCAAACTTACTAACCCATGCTTCGACTTCCTTATCCAAGAACCAATCCCTGCGGAACACCACTATTCACCGAGCTCCAGATACTTTCTATTTGTCACCACCCTCTGTCTTCCATGGTCCAGCCAATTCTGTCTCCAGGCAGCCAGATTTCCCTGTATCCCATGCCTCCTTACTTTCTGAATGAGTCTTTCATGGGGAACCTTTTCAAACGCCTTGCACATGGTCCAGGTAATAATGCACAGTTTATGACCTTTGAGATTCTGTTCCTAGTTTAGCTCTCAGCTCCTAATACTGATAGGCTGTACAAAGTGAGTCTGGCACCATGTTAATATCTACATAGACAATGGTGACTGGATCTTCCCCCTCAACTTGTAAGTTTATTTCCGTCACTGAGAGATACCCTGAACTCTGGCAATAAGCGGGCAACATAGGTATCTAGATTCACACTCTTTGTTGCAAAGTACAATGTCAATCCCCATCACTATCATACCGCTATTGCCAGTATATTCTTTCTTAATCACCCAACTCAAGTAAGTTATTGTACCAAGATGCAATGTTAAATTAATTTGTTCTTCCTGGTGTGCTCAAATTCATCCAGACAAGCTGAATAAAGTCTCTCATTTATTGGAGTTGCAAAAGTTGAAACTCCCATGCTTCCCACCACTATGTACCCATACCTCTCTCATTTATAATCACTGTCTGCTATCCCTAAACACTGATCAAATCAATGATGTAACACTAAGAGGAATGATTGCCTCCCAGTGAAGAAACATCCAGGTAACTTTCGCCATCCTTGATGTGCAACAGTTCACCTCCAGCTCATGAAGTCTGAGCCAAACTTGCTAATTTTCACATACTTAGTCATTTGCCACAGATGTATTTGCTGTGAACCACACTGATATCCAGGGACTCCCACAGGCAGCAACTGTGACACATCAGCTGCCCAGCCATTCTTAGCATATTCAAAGGGACTATCACTGTGTTTGTGTATATGATTTTGAATTTTAGGAATGGAATAAAAGTGAATCACAAGATATTCACCAATTGAACAATTCCTTTTCCTCGAGCAGAGTCATTCCGTTCCTGGAGTTTGAAAAAACTTGTGCAAAAGCAAAAGTATCAGAACGTCTCTTACCCTTCCTGTGCTTGATTCTCTGAATTATTTAACTCCAGCATTCTTATATGAGTCACACTAAAGTGTTCAATTACATTAAGTTGGCTAGTTTTATATACTATGACGTAAAAGTTTATCTAATTATTTAATGAGGATCCAGTTTCAGGTAGTTCTTGTTTAAGCTGTTTTTCCACTGAAATGCTTGAAAAAAAACCCTGCTCAATGTGGACAGCTACAGAATTTAAATGGCATATTTCAGTTTAATGCTAACTAAAAACTATATTGTATTTGTACAAAATAAAAATGTAAACTTTATTTTAACTCAACAATTGCACACACTCAGACCTGAATCAGTCTTAGGTGAATGCAAAGCTTTGAAAGGATTTGTTTATGCACCACTGACTTTATCTTGAAGATAGAATTTTATTGAAAACTATTTTACATTCATGAATATTCGTGGAATGCAATTATGTGAGAAACATAAACTCACCACAGCCAGTTGTAATTTTTGACACACTACAGACATATCCCTGACTTTATCACTGCATTTCAACCCACATTGAGCAAAGGAAATTTCACATCCATTTTTATTAAGTCACTTCATACACCATTTTTTCTACTCTTGTGGATTATAAATTATTCCCCCCATTAATTTTGTTGACCATTGTCATATAAAATCATTTTTCAATTGCTTGAATTATTTCAGCATTACTGACATCAGCTGTAAGTTGGGATTGATCATTTGTTTCGTCTGTTAATGAGTTATACACATCAAAAATTCTTTAAAAGCCACCTTTTTCTTATCCTGTTATTCAAATGACAGTGGGTGATTGTCATGAGACATGAGAACTCTCCATGGGTACATCAAGGAAAAATAAATAACCAAAATAGAAACTTTCACAAATGAAGTGGATCTTAGCTAAAGAATAATGCCTGAATTAATGATGCCCAAACATTAATGCCTTTTCAGTCTAGTGCATTGTAGGGTGAAGTAATGCAAGATTAGATCAAAGGAAACAGATAATTATTTCACTCCATCAAAGGTAACATAAGGAAAGCATAAAGTGAGCCTCTTAACTCTGGTTTAATTTTGTTATCAATAGCAACAGTGGGTCTGTTTCCACTTTGATGCTGAAGCCTGTGAAGGTTAGAACGAGCATAGTGAGAAAGAAAAGTGTGGAATGATGCAGCAGATTTACATACATAGTTACCTGGGAAAACAGTAGTCATGGGAGAGTTTGCTAATTCTAAACTAAATAACCTCAGATAAGTTGAATCACTAGGCAGTGATAATGATAGCCCCTTTGCAGTGTTGAATCAGAATGGAGGAAAGAATGCTTGTGAAGGTAGCGTTGTGCTGAAGCTGCCAAAAATGGCGGAGAATGATTAGTTGATTGGAGATTGAGAAGTTGCAGAAGGGCAAAGTCAAAACAATCAAAGATATTATCCAGGACAAAATATCCCCTTGACTGGCACCGCCTCCACTCCCACCACCACTGGCAAATTCAAGATGCTTTACAGAAATCCACCAAAGTTTACATAGCATCTTCTATATCTAGGCTCCTTACCCTCTTGAAGGACAATGAATGCAGGTATTATCAAACAGCACCCTCTGCAAGTCTCCTTTCAAGCACCCCACCATCCTGACTGTTCCTTCAGTGTTGTTGAGGTAGAATCCTGGAACTCCCTTCTGAGCAGTATTGTGGATCTACCTATGACACGTGGACTGTAGGAGTTCAAGAAGACAACGCACAACCACCTTCCCAAGGGCAACTAGGGCCAGTCAATAAATGCTGGGCCAAACAGGGTGCCTTCATCCCATGAATCCTTCCTTGGAGAGTGGTAGCGGCACGGAATGCCCTGCCTGCATCAGTGGTAGACTCACCAATGTTAAGGGCATTTAAATTGGAAATGGATAAACATATGGATGATAATGGAATAGTGAAGGTTAGATGAGCTTCAGATTGGTTCTACAGGTCAGCGTAACATCGAGGGCCAAAGGGCCTGTACTGCGCTGTAATGTTCTATGTTCTATGAATGAATAAAATAAGTTAGAGATGGACCATGTGAAGATGAGGGAAGGGTAGAAATTGGAAGCAAGTTTGATGAAGCTATCTCGTTGCATTGAGAAAAAAGGAGAAACTACAATAATCAATGAATCTAGAAAAGTGGTGAGGGAAGACGGCCTGTGTAGGACTAGTAAAGAGAACTCCACATTGCCCACAGAAGGGCAAGCATATATTGGAGCCACACACCTTAATAGCAGCATATTTTAGGTGGAGGAAATGAGCAAAACAAATAGCAAAGCTGTCAATACAAGAACGGATTCAACCAAGCCAACAAGAATGATGGTGCATGGAAACTGATTGGACCATTCTGAGAAAGCTGAAAACCCTCATATTATCATTATTATAGGTTACATCTATAAGAAAAAAGATATGGCTAGGATCAAAAACTAGAGATTGCTAAGATGAAGAAAACTGCCACAAATAATCTCAGATATAGGTGGAAAGAGACTGAACACAAGGAAATAAAAGGAAGAAATCACTTTCTTGAGGAAGAACAGGCTGAAATAGAACTTAATAATGAATGGTATCTCCTGGATTAGTTCCAAGGTTTCATGGGTATCAGGAATGCTTGCAGAATTTCTGCTGTTGTTTTTTCCAATTCGTAGTGTCATAGAGATGTACAGCTTGGAAACAGACCCTTCAGTCCAACCTGTCCATGCCGACCACATATCCCAACCCAATCTAGTCCCACCTGCCAGCACTCTGCCCATATCCCTTCAAACACTTCCTATTCATATACCCATCCAAATGCCTCTTAAATGTTGCAATTATACCAGCCTCTACCACTTCCTCTGGCAGCTCATTCCATACACATACCACACTCTGCATGAAAATGTTGCCCCTTAGGTCTCTTTTATATCTTTCCACTCTCACCCTAAACCTATGCCCTCTAGTTCTGGACTCCCCGACCCCAGGGAAAAGACTTTGCCTATTGATTTACCCTATCCATGCCCGTCATAATTTTGTAAA
This sequence comes from Hemiscyllium ocellatum, assembly GCF_020745735.1. Lineage (NCBI taxonomy): Eukaryota > Metazoa > Chordata > Chondrichthyes > Orectolobiformes > Hemiscylliidae > Hemiscyllium > Hemiscyllium ocellatum. Next base: position 7,105,545 of record NC_083430.1, on the reverse strand, counting down.
CCTCTGTAAGGTTATCCCTCACCCTCAGCCTAGCCTGTTCAGCTTTTCCCCATAGCTCAAATCCTCCAACACTCCAACATCCTTGTAAATCTTTTCTGAACCCTTTCAAGTTTCACAACATCTTTCCAATAGGAAGGCGACCAGAATTGCACACAGTATTCCAACAATGGCCTAACCAATGTCCTGTACAGCTGCAACATGATCTCCCATTTCCTGTACTCAATACTCTGACCAATAAAGGAAAGCATACCAAACACCTTCTTCACTATCCTATCTACCTGCAACTCCACTTTCAAGGAGCTATGAACCTACACTCCAAGGTCTCTTTGTTCAGCAACACTCCCTAGGACCTTACCATTAAGTGCATAAGCCTGCTAAGATTTGCTTTCCCAAAATGCAGCACCTCGCATTTATCTGAATTAAACTCCATCTGCCACTTCTCAGCCCATTGGCCCATGTGGTCAAGATCCTGTTGTAATCTGAGGTAACCTTCTTAGCTGTCCACTACACCTCCAATTTTGGTGTCTACCTGCAAACTTACTAACTGTACCTCTTATGCTTTCATCCAAATCATTTATGTAAATGACAAAAAGTAGAAGACCCAGCACCGATCCTTGTGGCACTCCACTGGTCACAGGCCTCCAGTCTGAAAAACAACCCTCTACCACCACCCTCTGTCTTCTACCTTTGAGCCAGTTCTGTATCCAAATGGTGAGTTCTCCCTGTATTCCGTGAGATCTAACCTTGCTTATCAGTCTCCCATGGGGAATCTTGTCGAATGCTTTACTGAAGTCCATGTAGATTACATCTACCGCTCTGCCCTCATCAATTCTCTTTGTTACTTCCTCAAAAAAACTCAATCAAGTTTGTGAGACATCATTTCCCACGCACAAAGCCATGTTGACTATCCCTAATCAGTCCTTGCCTTTCCAAATAAGTACATTCTGTCCTTGAGGATTCCCTCCAACAACCTGCCCACCACCGACATCAGATTCACTAGTCTATAGTTCCCTGGCTTGTCCTTCTTAACCAGTGGCACCATGTTAGGCAACCTCCAGTCTTCTGGCACCTCACCTGTGACTATCGATGATACAAATATCTCAGCAAGAGGCCGAGCAATCACTTCTCTAGCTTCCCACAGAGTTCTAGGGTACACCTGATCAGGTCCTGGGGATTTATCCATCTTTACCCGTTTCAAGACATCCAGCACTTATTCCTCAGTAACGTGGACATTTTTCAAGATGTCACCATCTGTTTCCCTACAGTCTATATCTTCCATATCCTTTTCCACAGTAAATACTGATGCAAAATACTCATTTAGTATCCCCCCCATTTTCTGCAGCTCCACACAAAAGTCGTCTTGCTGATCTTTGATGGGCCCTATTCTTTCCCTAGTTACCCTTTTGTCTTTAATGTATTTGTAAAAACTCTTTAAGTCTATTTGCCAAAGTTATCTCATTTTACTTCTTTTTATCTCATTTCCCTTTTACCCTCCTGATTTCCCTCTTAAGTATACTCCTACTTCCTTTATCCTCTTCTAAGGATTCTCTCGATCTATCCTGTCTATACCTTACACACGCTTCCTTCTTTTTCTTAACCAAATCCTCAATTTCTTTCATCGTCCAGCATTCCCTAACCTACCAGCCTTTCCTTTCACCCTAAAAGGAACATACTTCCTCTGGATTCTCATTATCTCCCTTCTGTAGGCTTCCCATTTCCAGCCGTCCATTTACCTGCAAGCATCTGCCCCCATTTTTGAAAGTTTTTTTTAGATTACTTACAGTGTGGAAACAGGCCCTTCAGCCCGACAAATCCACACTGACCTGCCGAAGCGTAAACCACCCAGACCCATTACCCTATATTTACTCCTTCACCTAACACTATGGGCAATTTAGCTTGGCCAATTCACCTGACCTGCACATTTTTGGACTGTGGGAGGAAACCGGAGCACCCGGAGGAAACCCACGCAGACACGGGGAGAATGTGCAAACTCCACACACAGAGTCACCTGAGGCGGGAATTGAATCCGGGTCTCTGGAGGTGTGAGGCAGCAGTGCTAACCACTGTGCCACCTTGCCTAATACTGTCAAAGTTGGCCTTTCTCCATGTAGAACTTCAACTTTTAGATCTGGTCCATCCTTTTCCATCATTATTTAAAATCTAATAGAATTAAGGTTGCTGACCTCAAAATGCTCCCACACTGACACCTCAGTCACCTGCCCTGCCTTATGTCCTAAGAGTAGGTCAAGTTTTGCACCTTCTCTAGTAGGTACATCCACATACTGAATCAGAAAATTGCCTTATACCCACTTAACAAATTCCTCTCCATCTAAACCCTTAACACGATGGCAGTCCCAATCTATGTTTGGAAAGTTAAAATCCCTGACCATAACTACCTTATTATTCTTACAGATAGCTGAGATCTCCTTACAAGTTTGTTTCTCAATTTCCCTCTGACTGTTAGGGCGTCTGTAATACAATCCCAATAAGGTGATCATCCTTTTTTTATTTCTCAGTTCCACCCAAATAATTTCCGTGCATGTATTTCTGGAAATATCCTCTCTCAGCACAGCTGTAATGCTATCCCTAATCAAAAATGCCACTCCCCCTCCTCTCATGCCTCCCTTTCTATCCTTCCTGTAGCATTTATATCTTGGAACATTAAGTCACCAGTCCTGTCCACCCCTGAACCATGTTTCTGTAATTGCTATGATATCCCAATCCCATGTTCCTAACCATGCCCTGAGTTCGTCTGCCCTGTTAGGCCCCTTGCATTGAAGTAAATGCAGTTTCGTTTATTAGTCCTACCTTGTCCCTGCCTGCCCTAACTGTTTGACTCACGTCTGTTCTCAACTTTACCAGTCTCAGATTAATCTCTCCTCACTATCTCCCTGTTTCCCACCCACCTACTAGTATAAATCCTCCCGAGCAGCTCTAGCAAATTTCCCTGTCAATCTATTAACCGTCACAAACTAATGTATACATTGGAATAATATCACTAAAGTTAACAAGTTGTCTTTTTACCACAGTGCTATTTACAACTTTGCAAAAATTCATCAAAACTGTTGCATTCATTTTTTGTGATTTCCATCTGTGAATATTAGCAACAGTCCGAAAAAGAAACTGACTAATTGGTTCACTGTGCGTGTGTGGAAGTCTAGCTCCTGACATCTTATTACATGCACAGTGGCTAGATCAAAGGTTAATTCTTTCTCATTAACTGCTACTGGATATCATTATTAGGATGCTGTGATGATGAGGTACTGCAGTGTATTCTGTCTATTCAAGGAAAACAATTTTAGACAAAGCCATTTTGGAATTATTACTGCAGGAAAAATAGCAGTCGGATTTCTCAGGATAAAATCTAGTTAATAAATGCTTTTTATTCTGGAAAATGATGTTATTTTCTTGCTACGCTGAAAAGGGGTTTAGTGGCTGGTAAGCACTTCACCCCAAGATATGTAAATCATATTCTGCACATTGTTTCACAATTGTTAATGCAGCTCAGTGCATTCTGCATTCCATCAGCTGAATGGCAGAGTTAGTAGCTTAGGGTATGTTGTGCAAGTCTTTCCTCATAAAAAGATTTTTGTTCAGTGAGAATAACTAGAATTTTATATTGAATAGTCACTTGGTGTTTCAGAATTTGAATTTGCTGGAACTTGCTGTCAAAGCTTTTTGACTTGTAATTATCAGGATAGATACAAGAATACCAAATTACAAAGAGAACAACAGTTTATACTGTGAGATAAATGTTGTGCTGATTGATTGGCAAGTGAATATTGATAGATCAAAACCTTGCCATGGGAAATACACCAGAGATTTGTCACCTTCTAAAATTCTGGGGTTGGTCTGCACCTGATCAGGAAGGTTGAATTCTGTGGTGTGGTCGGGGATGGGAGGAATGATGAAATCTGTTTAAGGGTACTGAGACGTTAGAGAACATTTTAATTCCTCTGACCTTTCCTGGCTAACTATTCAGAAAAATACGTCAGAACATTTTGAAGTCTCCAACTCTAACTCATAACTGGAGGTCTTTTTGGGGGGTTTCAAATGTCTGTTTCAAATTCCTGCAATTACCATAGTTAATGCATCAGGAAATGCATGTAATCCAAACAGGTATCTTCCAGGGCACATCCGGTCCAAATGGACCACGGTTCTGAGTTTTACAAGCATGAGCTGGTTAAGTTCAGTTGGTACTGTACCTGTTGGGAACTGCCAGGGGAAGCTCTGTTTGATATGATCATTGAAATGCACAATCTACATACTGGATATACACGTATGAAAGACAGAACTTATTCTTGGCATGATGGAAACATCCTGCTTGTGGAGAATACCACTTTGGTTGGTACTGCATCATTGTACTGCATTTGTATAGTGCATTTATCATTTTAAAAATCCACAGGTGCTTCACAAAAGTATAATCAGACAAAACTTTACACTGAGCCTAAGATAAATACATTATTTAGATGCATGATGATTTAGTCAAAGTTATAGGTTATGAGGAGAAAGAGGTGAAGAAAGAGAGAGGTTTTTGGAATTCCAGAGCCTAAGGGCTAGATGGTACAAGTTAGAGTTGCCAAGGAGACAAAGAGATTGGTATTTGCCCAATAGGCAGGAGTTGTCATGCTGAGTTATAGGACTTGAGGCAGACAGAGAGATATGGAGCAGAGCTCAGTAAAGGATTCAACAGAGAATGTTAATTTTTTATTGGAATCTGAAATGGCTGTAGCTCCACATGTAAAAGAGTTATGGATGCAAATCTGGATATCGACAGTGCAGTTATGAATGGATTGGTATTCATTGTGGGGGTGGGAAGTGAAGAGTCCAAGAGCTACTTCAAATTTGAAGTATATAATTATGATTCAGGAGGTTTCTTTTGGTTACAAAGATTATCATGATTTAAGATATATCTTTAAATGGAGTTTAACTGAAAAGAGTAAGGCGACCTATGCTGGAGTTTATCTGTCAATAAACATGAGTGATTTAATTATTTAATCAAAACAAGACTCACATTTAGTTATTGAACGTGGTATGTTAAATATTAATCACTGGGATTTCTGAGTGTTTGACTGGAAAAAGCATTACTTATCCATAAGTGGATATCAGACAATCAGGCTAACAAACTAGAAAAGTGAATGGCTGAAAGATGTTGGAGCTGGATATCATCAACACACTCTCTCATTCATTCATACACACACACACACACACACACACACACACACACACACACACACACACACACACACACACACACACACACACCCCTCACAGACTTAAACCCCTTTGCACTCACACTCACACTCACACCCTCTCACAGACACTCTTAACCACCGCATGCGTCCGTGCGCACACGTATACACACACACAGACACATACACGTGTTTGTGGGGTGAATTTGTACTTGCACATTTATATGTTACTTTGCCCAAAAACTGCATGAATCCATGTAAGATTCTGTAAATCTGCTTTTTGGATTAAATTCAGTCTGACCATTATGGCGCAGACATCCTCACATGGAGCTTATCTGGGCCAACATGACACCAATTGTGAAAGTACACTTGAGAATGTAACTTTTAAAAAAGAAGTTTTGCGATTTTCATATGAAAAACTGAAACCAACATGGTCATTCTAAAAGATGAGAGACATAACAAACAATCCAGATCTTTTTCAATATATAATTTCAGTTACATCACACTGTAAACTTTTGCTATAAATTCTGTGTCTTACAATCTTATTCTCCACAATCACCTGATGAAGGAGCAGCGCTCTGAAAGCTAGTGCTTCCAAGTAAACCTGTTAGACTATAACTGTAACGGTGTTGTATGATTTTTAAAAAGGTCTCAGTCATTGATAATTGTTCATTGACTAATCAACTTTTTGTTGTCAGCAAAACCTACATCAGAAAACCCCTTTGGTTCCAAATCATCTGCAATCATCAGAATTACGAAGTATTCAAACCTGAAGTGGATGCCAGGTTACTTATTTTGCAAAACTACGTCAACTTTTTCAATTTTAAATAAAAACAGCCCCTTCCCATTTCTTCCCCCAGTTTTAGAAACCACAATGTTAAAATACAGCATTCATACCACCACTATTCACAACTGAATGTGACAGCTCTGCAGAACTTCTATCTGATGCACTGGTTGTGAAGTTACTCACCTCTATCTATGACTGACTGTTTGGCACAGAAGTAGTACTCTTTTCCAGCTTCTCAAGGCAATGGTCTGAAAATAAAGGATCGAATGTGGTGACTTCTCATATGCCCTGAATTTCTTGTCAATGGAGTCATAAATGGATAATAGATGGCCAGTTTTGGAATGGAACTTTTCATCGCAGTCCAGCTTCTCAGGTGTTCAACAACAGTTTCAGATACTAGTATTTGAAAACTCTATTAGATTCCTAGGCAATTTACCAAGAACGGAATTTCAGGAGGGAGATTTGCAGCTTCTGGAGAGTCTTCTTCACCTACTCCTGGTTACGAAAAACAGATTCTAAATCGAGAAAGCACTGTTAGGCACCCACTAAGGTAGAGGCCCCTTTGTCTTTTCAAAGTCAGGTCTTTGAGTAATTAAACTGCATTTCTTATTTCTATGAAAGCTTTGGTCTGCTGTTTTCTCCAAAGTCACTTGACCTTTCCATAAACAGCAGGCTGGCAGGACACAGTGTTGGTCTCACTCCTTGCCAAAACCCTGTTTAGATCATAGAGATGCACAGCACAGAAACAGACCTGTCATTCCAACTCATCCATACTGACCAAATATCCTGACCTAATCTAGTCCCGTTTGCCAGCACTTGGCCATTTTCCCTCTAAACCCTTCCTATTCATATACCCATCCAGATGCCTTTTAAATGCCGTAATTGCAGCAGCTTCCACCACTTCCTCTGACAGCTCATTCTATACCTGCATGACCGTCTGCGTGAAAAAGTTACCCCTTAGGTCTCTTTTATATCTTTCTCCTCTCAACCTGAACCTATGACCTCTACTTCTGGACTCCCTCATTCCAGGGAAAGACATTGTCTATTTATCCTCTCCATGCTCCCTTGATTTTATAAACCTTGATAAGGTATCCCTCAGCCTCCGAAGCTCCAGGGATAACAGCCCCAGTCTATTCAGCCTCTCCCTGTAGCTCAAATCCTCCAAATCTGGCAACATCCTTGTAAATCTTTTCTGAACCCTTTCAAGTTTAACAACATCCTTCCAATAGGAGGGAGACGAGAATTGCATGCAATATTCCAAAAGTGGCTTAACCAGTGTCCTGTACAGCTGCAACATGAGTTGGGAGCTGCTACAGCTCCCAATACTCTGACAACTCAATACTCTGACCAATAAAGGAAAGTGTTGGGGAAATTAAATTTTTATGCTGAATCGTTTAAAACAAAATAGTCATGAGATGAAACCTTGAACAATTAATTCACTTTATAATGGCCCTAGGGAACACATCTTCGTTCAGAACAAACTCCAACGTATTCTAAAGAAATACAGAATGTTATGAGTTATATAGAAAATACAAGCTCGCTGCCCATTAGTTATGCAATCTAGGGGCAGTCATAAAGCTCCCATACATTTTCCAGACATACGTTTCTTAATGTCTTCAAAGTTGAATGTTATCATATACTCCCAAGTTTAGCTAGGCTAGAATTATCAATAAGGGACAATTCATCATTCTTTAGGACAGAGCTAACAGCACTGAGGAGATGAGGCATCCTGCAGCTGCAAGATCAGTCTTATCAGAGCAGAAGTGTTCTCACACAATACTAGCAGGCTAAAAATCATACTGCAAAATTGCTTTGGGACAAAATGGTTCTAACTGTGACAAAATGTCTTCTACCTGTAATGTGTCAATTTAGGTTAATTCTTCCATAGCCCTTTTTAAAAAAAAACAGATTGGAAATGTCAGCAAAAGGGAGAATATAACCAGTGCCGGGGGGGGGGGGGAGGTGTGGAGGGGTGGTGGTGGTTGGAGATTGGACAGATAGTCCTTGTGTATAGCAAGAAAAGGGGCAGAGAATCAGCATCGGGGGTTTCATCAGGAAGGGGGAATTAAGGCATCTGGAAAATTGCTGGGAAGCAGGGCCACAGCATGGAACTGAATTGTACACAGGCCTGTTTGACACAGACCATAATCATAGAGAGGATATCAAGGGCCACGACGAGGACTATGAGGTCTTGTATAAGGGCCTTCCCCAGGACCCGAACCATCGGCCCTTCCAGCTCCACTGATCCCACTGGGAAGTAATTTCATGGAGTACCGTGTCCATTTTGCGGATGTCATTCGCAAGATTGGTGATGTTCTCACTGGCATCGGTGATGTAGGTACAGCAGGTGAAGACAATGAGGGTACATGTGCCCCTTTCTCAGCTAACAGGTAGTCCAAGGCCAGCCTGTTCTGCAGGGCCACAATGCGAATGGCAACCATTTCTGCATTTATCTAAGCAAGGGCTGTGGCAGTGTCGTTTGCCGCTGCCTCAAGAAGTGAGGCCAGGCGCCTTACTTCAATATCCAATCGAGCACTTCAAAAAGAAAAATCCTAAAAGCTGTTCAAAATGGTAATGGATCTCGTGCTGAGATTGGTACTGTTCAAATGGGGAGGAATGGAAGTGATAGAGGAAAGAAATCGCATACTCCAAAAAGCAGCTGCCTGTCCAGAATTTCAGCAGTCATGGAATCTTCCAACGGCCTCCGAAATCACGCTAAACCCCCACCTTGTCTCAGTCAAATCCCTCGAACTCAGCACCGCCTTCCTAACCTGCAATCTTCTTCCTGACTCTCTGCCCCCACCCCCACTCCGGCCTATCATCCTCACCTTGACCTCCTTCCACCTATCGCATTTCCAACGCCCCCCAAGTCCCTCCTCCCTACCTTTTATCTTAGCCTGCTGGACACACTTTCCTCATTCCTGAAGAAGAGCTCATGCCCGAAACATCAACTCTCCTGCTTCTTAGATGCTGCCTGACCTGCTGCGCTTTTCCAGCAACACATTTTCAGCTCTGATTTCCAGCATCTGCAGTCCTCACTTTCTCCTAGGCTTTGTATGTACTATTGTAAGCTCTCAATGGAGCAGCTTGAGTGCCAGTCCAGAAAAAGGTGAAAGTAGGGCTCTGATGGGCAGTCCCACCCAATTTTGTAACAGTATCTACCCTACTGAATGGACTGGCAAACTCTTAACATTCACCTGTACCTGTGTTTTTGTTTTTGTCGCTGTTTTCATATTATTCATTATCTATGCTACTTTACTGTATGATTTGCCTGTATTGCTCACAAGACAAACCTTTCCACTGTGCCTCAGTACACGTGACAATGCATTCAATTCAATTCAATGCAATTTATCCCAAGTGGCCGTGGCCATTTTGATGTTCTCAAGGCTGGGATATCTGCCAAAATGGGTGAGGCGCAGAGAGTAGGAACACATGCTGGATCCCACCTCCCAACCCCTCCGCAAGTTGCTTTTGAGACAAATAGTACCCTGTGGAGGATCTTTGACCTTGGTGTTGGTAAGGAACAGGGCAGGGGATTTATGTGAAAGATTGCCTGTGGCTTGAAAACAACCCTTAAATGTGTGTAGACGGTACCCTGTGGACTCCCAGGTATGTCTTACAGTTTTGTTGTGGCGAGGGATTTAGGGAGTCTGAACCATCAGACCGGCAGGCTAGCCACCATTCAACTGTCTCTGAGATGTTAAGTGGGATGGTCATCAGGGGAATGCCTCCATTAGAGTGGACAGGAATACGGGCACACACTCAGCAGCAGGAATATCTGGCCTGTGGGTAGACTTGAGTTATGTGCAGAAAAGTGTAAGTATGCAGCTCCCGGTTGACATAATGCTGTGTTTCCTGGCTGTTACCTGGGTTCAATTCCCGCCTCAGGCGACTGACTGTGTGGAGTTTGCACATTCTCCCTGTGTCTGCTTGGGTTTCCTCCGGGTGCTCCGGTTTCCTCCCACAGTCCAAAGATGTGCAGGTCAGGTGAATTGGCCATGCTAAATTGCCCGTAGTGTTAGGTAAGGGGTAAATGTAGGGGTATGGGTGGGTTGCGCTTCAGCGGGTCGGTGTGGACTTGTTGGGCCGAAGGGCCTGTTTCCACACTGTAAGTAAGTAAATCCCTGGTTCTCTATTAATGTGAGCAGGATGACAAGGAGCACAGGGAAATGGCAGGTGGCTATTCCTGGCATGTTGTAGCAAGCAGGCGGGCAGATATTTCCATGGCTGTCTCTTCAGGTTCCTCTGGTGACAGGCCTTCTTGCAGCATATGGCATGTGTCCACTCAGGCCTTCCTTCAACCTTGACTACAGTCCGGGTCACTAGTAATACAAGGAATGGGTCCTTCCACTGAGGAGAAAGCGAGGCCTTATCAGACAATTTGATCGTAACATAGTCCCAGGGTGAAAGGGTTGTATCGGGTCATTACTGGGATTGGGATGGCCTCCTTGACCAGAGCATGGTTATGGGCAATCATACTGCTTCGGGCTTTGACATAATCTAGCAGGGTCTCATGCATCAAAAGGAGTGCCACATCCACTGGGAATTTAGGAGGTGGAATCCCATTTGACATTGGCTGCCCCATTAGGATCTTAAACGGGGGTCAGTCCTGTTGTTTGGCTGACCTGGCTCCGCACAGTGTACAAAGTTAGGGATAGGGCCTCAGGCCACAGTAGACCCGTGTCCTGTGTGATCTTTGTGAGAGTGTTCTTAAGGGTTCCATTCATTCATTCCATGATGCCTGAGGTTTGGGGTTGATATGGAATGTGATATTTCCAGGCAATACCCAGCACTTTGCTAACGCCTTTTGTAACTTCTGTGGTAAAAAGTGTACACCTATCGCTGTTGATTCTGTCTGGGACGCTAAATCTAGGGATCACATTTTTCATGAGACATTAATTACAGTTCTAGCATCGACTTTTCTTTTGAGGAAAGCCTGGATCCATTTGGAAAACACGTCAATCAGCACCAACGCATATTTAAAACCTTGTCTAGGTGGCATATGGATGAAATCAATCTGAACGAGTTTAAACGGGCCATTAGGAGCTAGCAGGTGATCGAACTTGGCCACTGACCTGGTATTGTTATTTTTGAGACATATTAGACATTTTGATATAAAGGCCTGAGCTGTTGCAGCAAACCCTGGGGTGAACCACTGTTGTTGTACTGCATGTATTATCCCTCTTTTTCCTGCATGTCCAATGCCATGAGCAGCTAGGGTGTGGACATGCAGGAAGGATTTGGCGCAGATGATCCACCCATCTGGGTGCAACAGGAGTCCCAAAACGCAACTCTCCCGTGCGCCTATGCGTGACCAGCTGTCCTTTCCAGCTGGTGAAGCATGCTGTTGTGCGTCTCGAGTACCTTCAACCAAATGTAAGCTGTTATATTCCTTGACTATTTTTAGGGCTTGAGGGACATATATTGTGGGGGCCACTGCAGCTTGCCTAGCGGCGTGATCAGCTCTAGTGTTACCCTACGAATTTGGGTCATCACCAGTGGTGTGGGCAGTGCATTTGATGACGGTGAAAGCAGAAGGGAGCAGGATAGCCTGTAAAAGACTATGAACGAGGTGGGTTTGCCGGAGGAAGTAATGAAATCTATGTTGCCAAAGGGTGCTGAAATCATGGACAACACCAAACGCATATGGGTAGTCAGTGTAAATGTTAGTAGACTGTTATTGGTGAGAATACCATGCTCTGGTGAGGGCGAAGAATTTGGCCTCCTGAGCCGAAGTCCCATCTGATAATGCAACGGCCGCTGGAGTCTCAAAAGGGGTGCAGATCGGGTAGCCCACTAGCAAGTGGTGATCTGAGGGGCAGAAGGAGGAGCCACCTGTGAAAGGAACAAGATCCAGATTGTCAAAGGCATTTCAGAAAGGTCTGGCTTTGGAGTCACAACATCTTGAACCGTGCATACACAACCACGGTTGTTCAAGGAGGAGTTCTGTAGGACAGGGAGAAGGGCAGTTGGATTTAAAGTGGGGGCACCCTGGAGGTCAGGTTCGCACGGGACAGCAGAGTGATCTCATAGCCAGTTCTCCTTGAAGCTGTAAAATGTTGAGTTGCTGCTGAATTTAGCAACAGGGAGACCAAAAAGTGAGGAACAAAAACAGTGCACAGATATTCAGGCACAATGGCGGTGGACTTTTCTACCATTATCGCGGCAGCCGCCACAGTTCACAAATAGGTCAGCATTTCCCCTACAACAGTTGGCTGTTGTACAAAGTAAAAAGCTACGGGGCATCGGAGATCACCTTGCTGCTGTGTTAAAATTCCACATATAGCTAGAACGGCTGCTTGAAATCAGGGATGCTGAGGACTGGGGCCGAGGCCAAAATCTACTTCAGTTCATTAAAGGCCGATAGCATTTCAGGTGTCCAAGTCACCTGGGTTGGCTGTTTAGGCAAGGAGGCTTCGTGCAGAGGAGCATCAATAACATGGTAGTTGGGTATCCAGTATCTACAATAGTTAACCATGCCCAAAAACGACAAAAGTTCAGTCCGCATAGTAGGGGAGGGAGACTGACAATAGTGGCGATACAGTTGAGAGACAGGGAGCGAAAGCCGGGCGAGAGTTTGAAGCCTAAGTATTGCACTGACTGTTGGCAGAGCTGCATCTTTTCAACAGAAACCTTCTGGCCATCCGGGGTCAGGCAATGGAGCAAGGCAATCGTATTTTGCATACAAGCAGCAGGCGAGTCAGAGGTCATTAATAAATCATCAGCATATTGGACCAAGGTATTGTTAGATGGGAGGAGGAGATCCTTGAGTGTCCAGTGGGGCTCTCCTTGTACCCTTGGGGAAGCCGATTCTATGTATATTGGCGACAGCCATAAGTAAAGGCAAAAAGGTACTGGCTTTCGGGGGCCAATTTGAGGGAGAAAAAGGCTGAACAGAGATTAACAATGGTGAAACAATTTGCCAAGGAAGGGAGGCTAGTAAGGAGAGCGTTCATATCGGGTACCACTGGGGGGCAGGCGATAACCATGGCATTAACGGCCCTTAGGTCCTGCACAAAGCGGCAGCGACCTGGCTTGCACAGTTCGGGAATGGGGAGGAAAGGGGTGTTACAAGGGCTGGTAGTAGGCACCAGAATGCCTTGTTGGAGAAGAGAGTCAAAGGCAGGTTTAATACCTTCCCGGGCAGTAGATGACAAATTGTATTGAATGCACTGCAAGACGCTACTGGTTTTAAGAGTGACCATATGAGGCGGTGCAGAGAGCACTAGGCCTGTATGGTTGGAATGTTGGGCCCATAGTAACATCAGGAGCATCCAAAGCAGAAAAGGGGTGTCATAGGAGGGAGATGGGGGAAGAGTGTGTAGGGTGAAGATGACACTCACAGACAAAGGGTAGTGCCTAAGGCAAAACCCTCCCCATTCAAGTAAATGACATGGATAGAGTCAGGATTTGCGGGATCTAGGGGTGTAAAGTCTGTTGGCAGACCCTGAAGCGTGTGCACCGTGGGACTTAAGTCTTCTAAGTTCCAAGGGGCCTTTATGATGACAGCAACATGAGGTGGAGAACTGGGGTTGGGCCGGAGAAATATGCGCTGAGTGGAGTCCAGTGGACCTCCATGACCAGCCCTTCTTCCCCAACAAAGTAGAGCCCCGTGAGCGTTAGCGTAGAGGGCATGTTAAGGTGGGGATCCATCAGTGTTGAGCACGACGGGTCAGGGTGGTTGAGGAAGGCAGCAGCGCAATGAAGGGTGTGCGAGGGTCGGCCAGTCTGAATGGTTCATTGTAGAAAGGTGGAGGTGGGGAGCGGGGCGGTGGTGGGGGGGGGGAGGGAGGGGGTGGCGAAGAACAGTCCAGAAAGAAATGGGAGAGGGAGGAGAGAAGCGAATCGTGAGTGGAGACGTTGGAGATGGACTAGATGCAGAAGGAAGGGGAAGGAGTGTTCATGGTCAAAAGGGCTTGTAAAAGTGGGCAACGGGAGTGCGGGAGTTCAAGGTGAGGCCAATCGGGGATGGATGGAGGTATTGAGTTTGCAAAGAGTTTGACAACCAAGAAGGGCCACTGGACAGGAAGGGGAAATAACAGCATTGTCTGGGACCGTGAAGAACCCACTCGGATGGGCACAGGGACGGATAGTGATTCAACCATGGGTACTCCAGAGATACCCACAGTATCGACAATAGTGAAGCTGAGAGAAAGATCCACTGAGGGAGTTACAGAGGACGGGTGGCTCCAGAGTCCACCAAAACCATCTCAACATTTAACATAGAGTTCTCAGATGGGCAGTGGGAGAGTCGTATCGATGTGGCTTGCAGCACCTGCCTCATACAGCAACCCTAGGCAGAAGGATTAAAAGGAAAAGGGTCCTGAACAGTGCATGGAGGCTGTTGAGGCTGTCGTGAAGGTAGAGGTGGCAAAGATTGAAGTCAGTACTGTGGACAAGGCTGGTATTGCGATAGGGGGCCGGAGTGTTCAGACCGACAGTCACAGACCCAATGTCCTAACTTCCCGTATGCCCTACTCTTGTCTCTTTGTTTTGTATAGTGACCTCAGTGATTTCGATCCCAACCCTGTGCCAACCTCCTTTGGCTTTTTGTAATAAAACAATCCCAGTTGGTCCATATTAGAGAGGAAGGAGACAATCTCCTCTCAAGTTTTGGTAGGCCATTCGAGGTGGTGAGATTTAAAAGCCAGGATGCGTCGGGGCTGCAGGCAATTAAGGAGAATTTGGACTGCAAATTTTCCATTTTCCTCAAGGGGGGATCCCAGCATGAGAGTCCTTTGCTTCCCTGAATCGAGCCAGGAAATCAGGCAGTGTCTCATCAGGTTGCTGAAGGCAGTTAGTAACCACGCTAAAATCTGAGTGTTGGCAGGCGGTCTTCAAAATAAAAGGCTGGATCGTTTTGGTAAGAAACACGGCACGGGTCTCAAAGGCATCCCATGGGTAATGGAGAAAAGTAAAGGAAGATTTAACAGCAGACCAGTGGGAGCTGAAAGCGAGATGCAGCAGAACGCTAATGTCTTGAGGAAGGCAATCGTAACTATCACAAAATTGAAGGAGCCATTCATAAAACTGAGCTGACTGCTTAAGGGGATCCAGAGCATCTTGGAGCATACCGCGGACCTCCACGTGAGTTCAAGGTTTTATGAAGAGGGTTTCCTATCATCACACAGGCAAGCTGAGAGGTGAGCTGAACAGTCACACTGTGGGTGGTGTGTTGCTCAGCAGGGGCAACAGCAGCAGGGGAGTTAACAGCATGAGATGTATAACGCCATGTCGTGGGGGTTGTTGAAGAGACAATTTCATGAGATGTATCGGGGTGTCCTTCAGGGTGAAGTACGCTGGAGGAATCCCTTGAGGTTCCTTTTTGCTCAGGCACATTGCACCCCACCACGTCCCCACCCTCCTGAATATGTAGTGAACTGGACTGTATAGTCTCGCCTGCAGTGCCTTCAGTTTGTGGGACCGCAGCTGAGCGTGGATGGGTAGCGACATAGGCAGCAACCTTGTCAAATAATGGGTCAGAGGTCAGGAGAGAGAGAGGATCAGGAAGTTTAGGGTATTGGGAGGGCAAGTGCAGAAGTGGGGCTGGGTCCCTTAACTGTAGGGGGCTAGTGGCTTTTTGCAATCTCCTTAAATTTGTCAAGACACTATACCATGTAAGTCCAGTCCCATTTAGGATTCCCATACACACCATTGATGTTCGTCTTCCAATAGGCAATGTTTTCCAATTTAAAGGAGCCACCGTATGGCCAATTCCCATGAGATCAACCATATATGTCAGAAGTAAACGGAAAAACATGTCAGACGGTGACCAATATGCATTTACCGTGGTGCTTCAGGGTCTTTCTGGACAGAGCCAGAGGCCCTGGGCTGCCCTTCACAGCAGGACAAGGTTAATTTGCCCTAGGGCAGCCCTTCTACCTGACATTTGGAATTAACTGACCCCATCAGAACCTCACCGGTCTGTGGCGCGAGACCATAACCTATTAAAGAGAACAAACAAAACCACACAAACACAAACAGGTGTGGGCATAGCTGTCAATACCTCAAGGCCACCTAAATTTCGAAATTATTTCTTGGCAATTCCCTTCCTGCCAAAGCGTCTTTCCGTAGCTCACCCTGTTAACTCAGGTCGGTCTCGAATGCCACCCGTAATCCTCAGGAGTGCAGTCTTTCCTGTTATCATCTTCCCTTTCGCCTTCAAAAAGGGAGCAGCTTGTTAACTCAGGACCAGATCACGCAGACTGCCAAAATTTTAAATCCACAGTTCCCCTCTCTTCTCTTTTTTGAGAAAATAAAATCAAAATGCCAATCAAACTAATGCCAATCGAACCAAGCAGGCCCATGGGGAGCCTTATTAAAGCAGAATTGGAGAAGACCTCGTAAAATAGCAGCAAGAAATTCAAAAAACTTCGTAAAATAGAGGTTCTGCCGAACTACGCCCAACTGTTAATTAAATCTGGAAATTAAGTCTTTATGCCGAATCGTTTAAAATAAAATAGTCAGGAGACAAAACCTTGAGCAATTAGCTTGCTTTATCATGGCCATGGGAACACATCTTCATTCAGAACAAAGTCCAACGTATTCCAAAGAAGTACAGAATGTTACGAATTAGATAGAAGATACAAGCTTGCTGCCCATTAGTTATACAACCTAGGGGCAGTCATAAAACTCCCATACATTTTCCAGACCTACCCCATACATTTTCCAGACCTACGTTTCTTAATGTCTACAAAACTGAATGATATCTTATACTCCCAAGTTTAGCTAGGCTAGAGTCACTGATAAGGGACAAAGAGAAACAATTCATCATTCTTTAGGACAGAGCTAATGGCACTGGGGAGGACGAGATATCCTGCAGCTGCAAGATCAGTCTTATCAGAGCAGAAGTGTTCTCATACAACACTAGCAGGCTAAAAGTCTTGGTGGAAAATTGCTTTGTGACAAAATGGCTTTTATCTATTTTGTGTCAATTTTGGTCAATTCTTCCACAGATAGGATTCCAAACGCTTATCCTGTTTTCACAATCTTATCCTTCACTATCCTATCTACCTGTGACCCTACTTTCAAGGAATCACGAACTTGCACTCCTCGAAATCTTTGCTCAACAACACTCCCCTGGACCTTACCGTTAAGTGTATAAGTCCTGCTCTGATTTGCTTTTCCAAAATGCAGCAAGTGTCCAAGCTTTTTATTTATTCACTCATGGGATGTGGGCATTGCTGGCTGGCCAGCACTTATTGTCTATCCCAGAGGTAGCAAATGAAGTTTAATACAGAAAAGTGTGAGGGGATTCACTTTGGAAGGAGTAACAGGAATACAGAGTACTGGACTGATGGTATGATGCTTGGTAGTGTCGATGAGCAGAGAGATCTCTGTGTCCATGTGCATTGATCCCTGAAAGTTGCCACCTAGGTTCATAGGGTGGTTGAGAAGGAGTGTGGTGTGTTAGCTTTTATTTATGGAGGGATTGAGTTTCGGAACCATGAGGTCATGCTGCAGCTGTACAAAACTCTGGTGCAGCCGCATTTGTAATATTGTGTACCGTTCTGGTCGCCATATTATAGGAAGGACATGGAAGCACCAGAAAGGGTACAGAGGAGAATTACCAGGATGTTGCCTGATATGGAGGGAAGATCTTATGAGGAAAGGCTGAGGGACTTGAGGCTGTTTTGTTTAGAGAGAAAAAGATTGAGAGGTGACGTATTAGAGGCATTCAAGATGATCAAAGATTAGATAGAGTGTTTTTTTCCTCTGATGGTGGTGGCTAGCATGAGAGGACATAGCTTTAAAATGAGGGGCGATAGATATTAGATCGATGTTAGAGGTAGGTTCTTTACTCAGAGAGCAGTAAGGGCGTGGAATGCCCTGCCTGCAGCAATAGTATACTCGCCAACTTTAGGGGCATTTAAATGGTCATTGGATAAACATATGGATGCTAATGGAACAGTGCAGGTTAAATGGGCTACAGATTGGTTTCACAGGTCAGCGCAGCATCGAGGGACAAACTGCCTGTATTGCGCTGTAATAGAGTCATTGATATGTACAGCATGGAAACAGACCCTTTGGTCCAACCCGTTCACGCTAACCAGATATCCCAACCCAATCTAGTCCCACCTACTAGCACCTGGCCCATATCCTCCAAACCCTTCCTATTCATATACCCATCCAGATGCCTTTTAAAAATTGAAATTGTACCAGCCTCCACTACTTCCTCTAGCCACTCATTCCATACACGTACCACCCTCTGAGTGAAAAAGTTGCCCCTTAGGTCTCTTTTATATCTTTCCCCTCTTACCCTAAACCTATGTCCTCTAGTTCTGTACTCCCCCAACCCAGGGAAGAAACTTTGTCTACTTATCATTTCCATGCTCCTCATGATTTTATAAGCCCCTATAAGGTCATCCCTCAGCCTCTGACGTTCCAGGGAAAACAGCCCCAGCCTATTCAGCCTCTCCCTATAGCTCAATCTTGGAAACTTCCTTGCAAATCTTTTCTGAACCCCTTCAAGTTTCACAACATCCTTCCGATAGGAAGGAGACTAGAATTGCATGCAATATTCCAACAGTGGCCTAACCAATGTCCTGTACAGCCAATGTTCTATGCTCTATCCCTAGTTGTCCTTGAAAAGGTGGAGTTGAGCTGCCTTCTTCAACAGCTGCAGTCCATGTGCTGTCGGTTGAATCATAATCCCTCATGGAGGAAATTCCAGATTTTGACCCAGTTACACTGAAGGAACAGGCAATATATTTCCAAGTCAGGATAGTGAGTGGCTTGGAGAGGAACTTGAAGTTAGTGGCATTCCCATGTATCTGCTGCCCTTGTCCTTCTAAATGGAAGTGGTCATGGGTTTGGGAGGTGCTGTCTAAAGATCTTTAGTGAATTCTGCAGTGCATCTTGTAGATAGTACACACTGTTGCTACTGAGCGTCGGTGGTGGAGGGAATGAATATTTGTGGATGTAGTCCCAGTCAAGCAGGCTGTTTTTTTCCTGGCAACTGTTCCATGTCTTTCACTTCTTCCACATAGTCCTTAAATATAAACATGCATTCCCAACTGTCTAGAAAACATAAGTTTGGACTGTACCACCTTACCCAGTGCGTCATGTCTGTTTAGTTTTTAAGGATTTCAATTTCAAAAGAATCAGCAGCAAAACTTCATGCTTTATACAAGATAAAAGTTTGTTACCATTATTGCAGAAAATAAATCTACTAAAGAGATGTTGTTGTACGCATCTACAACACAGGCCATCAGGTACAGATATCAGGACACTCGTACCGCACCACAAGAGTGCTCAGAAAATGGTATCTGTATGAAGTGATCAATTTTGTAGCTAAGATATTAATACAAAGATCTGAAGTAAGAAAGGATAAGTGAAAATGAAAATGAGATCCCACAGGTGGTCTAAGCAGAATTGGTCTGGGAGTGAATGAAGTCTACTTAGATTCGGTTTTACAGCAGAGCAGTTTGTGAGTCTTGGTTAATTTTTGATCTCCTTTACAAGCGTTGTTTCAGTCAAATTATTGTTGGTGTATTTTTCCCAGCAGAATCTTCTTACAGCCTTCAGATGTTGTGAAAGATCCAGCAACTGGAAATGTTCCTCCAATTATTGCATAGATTGTTGTAATAAACCTACATAATGGCTGTTGCCATTCAAAATATTTGGCAGTGATTGGGCTGAGGTCAGAGTGGAACTGGATGGGGGAAGTAATATGCCCTATGCATGTGTCACTTTTTTTTTGCAGTGCTGTGTATTGTGAGGAAAAGTGTTGTTTTTCTTCACACATCATGAGAACTATCTTCAGTATGTGATGCTAAAATATTGCAACTCAGTTTATCCGTTCCAGCTAAGGCATTAAAAGTACTTTTGAATATTTCTAGCCTCTATCATTTCACAATAACATGAATCATGTCTGGATTATCTGATTGGGCGATGGCATTGTGTGCGGAAATTGCCTGGAACTACATTAATATTGAACTGTCCCTTAAACCTACAGCCTCCGCCATTATTTAGAGGCTGTTTCATGGAGGTTTCAATGTGGCCAACTTCATGTTTTCCCATTTTATCTTGTACGTCTAATCCGACTACACCACATGAAAGGTTAGGTAAACTGATATTTACATTCACTTCAAACTTCCCTCCACGTTTTTTGTCAGGGCCATCCATGTGCTGTTCATTAGCTTAGTTCAGTACTGCAGTCCTGGACACCATTCCCTGTTGCAATGCTTGAGTGATTGCTTCAGGGTGTTTTTCTCATGGTCTCTGCAGATCACAGTTATTCACAGCCAGGTTTTTATATAGATCAAAAATTAAACTCTCCCAAAACTGTTGCATCATGTTTGCATATTAAGTATTGGGTTAACCTAGGTCTGGGCATTGTCTTTTAATTGCAGTAATTAATTTTGAACTTTCACAGCCATTAGCTTGGATGGTTCTCATCCTGTCAGGTTTTTAGTGAGATTGGAAGTGCTACTTACACCTTTAGGGAAACCATGGTCAAGGCTTTTCCATTTATACTTTAAATGTTAATTGAATTTTAAAAGGTCTCTTGTGGTTTTTTTCTTGGGATAAGTGCAGCCTGGTCCTGGTACCAGCTGAATCCAAAAGAGTAGATTTCTGGGAATCATTTTGCAAGATGTTTTATATGCATTTGGAAGACAGATTAGCTTTCTGACAAAATATATAACATTATTATGACATATTCTTGACAGGAGAAGATAAGGACAGATAGCACAGTATCAACCTAGGAGCTGGAAATGCCATCAGCAAACCCAGCCCTGCTGATACTGTGAAGTCCTGTCTAGTAATATGTGGGCTCTTGTACCAGAACAGCCCATTTGAGCAACAGCCTTACATAGTCATATTCACTGAATTATACCGAGAGGTGTTACCATCACAGTCCCTAGGTTTGTAATGTTGGTCTGGCAGGATAGACCCAACAGTGGTGGCAGCAGATAGGATACGATAGCAATTGAAAATAACCAAATGGCAAAGCTGCTGAATTATTACTTGCCCTCAGTCTTAACAGTGGACTAAGAGGATCATATACATGACGTTCAAGCAAACCTAATAATATATCAAGGAATGGAATTCGGTAAAGTTAATTTAAGCATGAGAGTGATATTTTAAAAGTAATGCATTAAAAGCTCTAAAATTCCTTGGATCTTATCATTTTAAAAATAGCAGATGATTAATAGCAGCTTCAGCTAGAGTTTTCAAAACTTGTCCCTATTTAGGAATACCTCTTTAAATTGCAAAATTGCAAATATAACTCCATTATTTAAAAGTAAAAGGGATAAAGTGCAGGAGATTGTAGATTGTTAACATATTATCTGTTTTGGAAAAATCTTTGAATGCTTTAATTAAGGACAAACTGACTGATCCCTTAGAGACGTGAGCTGCCGAGTGTTATGAAGATGTGGGTGTACCTTTAATAGAGTTTAAAACAGCAGAACTACTGGACTCAGCACCAAGTGTTCTCAATAAGGCAACAACGTATTAGGTTGAACAACTCGATTGGTTTGTTGCCTGGAGACACAAACAAATTTGAATTCGGCCCATCAGTTTAAATTATATCCTGATAAAAAATACCAATTTCCATTCAAGTTTAAGTTGAGTATATTGACAATCTTAAAAGCCAATGACACAATCGGATGCTTTGGGGTATAAGATCGGGGGGAAATCGAACAGTTGAGAGGAGAACTGACAAGCCCAACATATAAGCAGATTACCTGAATAGTAGCTCTCTTTTCGATCAGTAACCTTTGATGAAGAAATTCCTAAGAAAAAAAAGAAGACACAGGAAGATCCAAATAGAAGAATGAAAGCTGCCTGGTTTTGGGATAAGAAATGTTTTATAAATCTTGATTGGGAGTTTTACCGGACTAATATTATAGAAGGGAAGGTAAAATATAGGTTAAAGAAAGAAATTGTAAATAGTGGTTAGTTAATTATTCTCTGTTATACTTTAAGAAATAAAGTCACGAATTTTTACTTTACATAGTTTGTGGCCACTTGAATTTTTATAGATTACTGCATGGGATACATCTTCTCTGTGTTGCTGGTTTTAAATTAAACAGGAGATTTTACCCCATGTCATAACACAAGAGAAAATGAACATGGACTTCTAAAGATCTTGCATCTCAAGCAAAACTGATTGAAGTTTTCAAGGAGCTATCTAAGTTGGTAAACAGGGGAATATATATGCGGGTAGTTTAGGAATATCAGATCAAGAATAGGCTCTTTATCTTCTCTAGTCTGCCCCACGTTTCTGGATCTTGGCTGATTATCTTTCTCAATGTTGTGTTCCAATACTATCCCTGTATCCCTTGACATAATTAACAACTGGAAATCTATCAATTTCCATCTTGAACTCACACGTTGACTGAGGTTCCACAGACTTCTGGAATAGAGAATTCCAAAGATTCACCACTCTGGGTGAGAAGGTTCCTCCTTACTGAGTGGCTTACCTTCTATTTTGAGAGTGTCACATCTGGTTTTAGACCCAGCAACCAGAGTGAGCATTCTTTCTGTGTCAACTCTGTTTAACCCTATAAGAATTTTATACATTTCAATGAGATTGCCTCTCATTCTTTAAACTCCAAAGAGAACAAGCCTGGTTTCTTCAATCCCACTTCACAGAGCAGTCCCACCATCCCAGCAGTCAGTCTGGTGAATTTCTGCTGTACCTCTTCTGTGTCAAGTATATCCTCTCTTAGGCAAGTCAGTCCAGAACTGCAGAAAATGTAGCCTCACCAATATTCTTTGGAATTGAAGTCAGACTTATTTGCTGCTGTACTTAAATACTCCTGTAATGAACAATATACAGGTTGCTTTCTAAATTGTTTGCTGTAGCTGTATATCAGTTTTTAATGACTTATGAACAAGGACACCTAGGTCCCTTTGAACATCAACACTTTCCAAACTTTCTCAGTTTAAGAAATACCCTACATCTTCATTCTTCCTATGTAAGTGGATAATCTCAGACTTATTCATTGTATTCTATCTGTTAATCTCTTACCCCCTCACAGTCTCTTTGCATCTTCCTCATAACTCTCATTCCTGTCATATTTTGTATCATCTGAAAATTTGGAAATATGACAATTAGCTGTGCATCCAAATTATTCATACAGATTATGAATATCTAGGGAGGAAGCATTGATTCTTGCAATATCCAACTGGTCACAGCCTGCCCGTTTATCCCTATCGTCTGTTTTTTGGCTGTTAACCAATCGTCAGTTTATGACAGCAATATAGTCCCAACCCCACCAAGTGTTAAATTTGTTTACCAACCTCCTGTGTGGAATTTTATCAAAACTCTTCTGAAAGTCCAAATAGACCTCAACTGCTGGTTTCCCCCTTATTAACTCTATTGGTAATATCCTGAAAAAACATCAGATTTACCAAAAATAATTTCTTCTTCATAAATCTATGCTGTCCAGTCAGAGAATTATTTTATAAATTCCCAGTATGTATAATAGATTATAATATTTTCCCCACCACTGACATTAAGCTAATAGGTCTGTAATTTTAAGTTTTCTCTCTTCCTTTCTTAAATAATGGCACATTCATAATCTTCACAATCTGCACTGTTGCAGAATTAATAGAATTTTGAATGATGATCACCAAAGCATCCACTATCGCTGTAGAGATATTTCTGTCAATCATCTAGGGTTACTGGCGTTTTATTTACTTTCCCATTAATTTTTTCAATGCTGTATTTTTACTAATTTATTTCATATCCATAATCTTACTGGACCTTAATTACTTCAGAGAGACATCTTGTGTCTTTCTTTATGAAAACAGACTCAAAGCATTGATTTGAACAGAAGTATAGAAAATGGGACAGACACTGTCAAGGACTCTGTCAATGACAGCGGGGAGAATCTCAGTTCAGAGAAAGAAAAACATAACAAAAGCACTGCTATGGAAGCCGATGCTGCTTGACCTTCTGAGTATTTGCAGCATTTTCTAGTTTTATTTCAGGTTTCTAACATTTATAGTATTTGTTTTTTTAATGTTTGAGCTCATACACCAATTTGAAAAACAAAGTATGTGCTATTGGAGATGCTATCTCCTAAGTGAGGTGTTCATCCCAGTTGAAAATTAGAGAATTCCTTTGTTTGATTTGATATTGTTAATCTCTCAATCAACATAATCAAAAATAGATTAACTACTTCTTCATCTTACTGCTGCTGGAGATTTATTGTACCAATATTCCTACATGAGAATCTGAGGAGTGTGAAAAATAAGTAATATTGTAGTGTAATAGGTTTCGGCCTGAATGTTAATATCTATATTATTCTGTATTAATAGCTGTGCAACTCTTAGCAAAGCCTATTACATTCAAAGAAAATCTGATTTCCCTTATTGATTTACTTTTCAGACCATGGAATTTACAGGAGTACCATCTGTCCCACTGATGATCGGATGTGGAATTGCCTGTATGGCTCTCTTAACATTGCTTGCTGTATATGCTGCTTTTTGGAGGTACTGTATTATCAACCTGGTAATGGCATACAAAATGCCAAATGTTAAAACTGCACAATAGTAATTTTTTTTGTGATTGATCCTGTTCACCATGTTCTTGTTATAACTTTATGCTGGAGTATTACTTAACCCTTTTATCAAAGATTATAGTGATTTAGTTATCAACAAGACACATTTTAAGCGCTTGTGACTACAGTTAACTATTTGCATCTTTGATATTTCATCATTCAAATGTTTACTTCCTTCAAACCACAAGAATAAACAACATAGGCAGGCTGGTCTGGCTCCTTTGTAACTAATGTTGATGCATACTGCTGACACACTAGTTTTATTCTGCTGAATAGTATTTTTTGATAGTTGTTGCCTCAATTTGCAGCCATCATAGATTTTGCAAAGTGAAAGGAGACAAGCATGTTAGACAATTGACAAGCAATGAATTATGACTAAGTAATTCATGAAAGATAGTTTCTTGTTTCATACTTTTCCACTTTATGTACATATATTTATATATTGTGACCTAATCTCTGTCACTGAGGGAATTTAAAGCCAACAGAAATATTGAACTATATCTAACTATAGTAGTTTCTAACCACTTAACTGAGTGATCAAGTTTCAAGAATTAATACTATACTCGGTGGTATTACAAGAGAATAATTAAATTCATAATTAGAGTGGGTAGACTGTTTGTTTGTACTGGATGCTGGTTACTTATCTGCACATTAAACAAATTTGTCAGTGGCTTTAGAGTCTGTCCCTCTGTTTGACAGAAAATTTATTCATCTGAAGTCAGAAATGTAATACAATAAAACAATATGAGGTCTGGATTCTATCTTCCATCTCTGGTATTCACTCGGATGAAAGCAAAATACGGCAGAGACTGGAAATCTGAAAAATATCTTGGCAAATGCTGGAGAATCTCAATGGGTCTGGTAATATCTATGGAGAGTGAAAGAGAGTTGATGTTTTGAGTCTATTATCACTTCTTCAGGACTGAAAAATATTGGAAAATGTTTTTATATATGCATTTGACAGAGGCAGAAGGCCAGTACATAAGACAAAATGATTGTTAACCGTGGAGCCAGAGAGAAAAAGATTAGATTAGACTTACAGTGTGGAAACAGGCCCTTCGGCCCAACAAGTCCACACCGACCCGCCGAAGCGGAACCCACCCATACCCCTACATTTTACCCCTACCTAACACTACGGGCAATTTAGCATGGCCAATTCACCTGACCCGCACATCTTTGGACTGTGGGACGAAACCGGAGCACCCGGAGGAAACCCACGCAGACACGGGGAGAACATGCAAACTCCACACAGTCAGTCGCCTGAGTCGCCTGAGAAAAGATTTAATTTAAGTCATAAAAGGGAGAAAATGAGTCCTCACTACCAAGAGCAAAACAGAAAAGACAACTGTGGGGAAATTGGGAGTGTGGCAGTGGCACAAAGTAAAAGAGACTTGGAGAACAGACATGGTGGCTCACAGCGCCAGGGACCCGGGTTCGATTCTTGCCTCGGGCGACTGTCTGTGTGGAGTTTACACATTCTCCCCGTGTCTGTGTGGGTTTCCTCTGGGTACTCTGGTTTCCTCCCATGCTAAATTGCCCATAGTGTTAGGTGCGTTTGTCAGGGGTAAATATAGAGGTGGGTTACTCTTTGCAGGGTCGGTGTAGACTTGTTGGGCTGAAGGGCCTGCTTCCACACTGTAATCTAATAATGCAGTCAGCTTCCAAAGTTATGGAATTAAATATTGAGATCACAAGGCCATAAAGTGCCTTAGTGGAAAATTAGTTGCTGTCCCTTGTGCTTTGCTGGAACAACGCATCATGCCCAGGACAGAAATGTTAGCATAAGAACAAAAGCATTTATTTGAAATGTTAAGTAACTGGAAAGTCAGGGTTATTTCCTATGGACAGAGTGAAGGTGTTCTGCAAGGCAGTCACCCAGTCTGCAGAACACTTTTGCTCTATCTGTTCCAAGATTTGAGTTTTGATCGTATGCACTTGATTGGCCAAAGGGACTCTTCTTTTCAGTATGATTCTATGAAATTTCCAGCCAACCTTGTACCATTCTTAGAATTAAACCTGAAACTACCTCTCCCCTTTTTAAATCTCTCATGATATAGAAATACAAATCAAACTTAAAGTTGTTCATTGCTCTGTCATGTTGAACCAAAAATTCTTATGAATAACAATAATGTTCATCAAAAATGAACAGATATGGGTGCGTTAGTTAATAAGGCACACAAAGTCCACTTGTGATAATGGTCTTTGATATTAAAAATCCAAACTCTTAACATCCATCACAATCAGGATTTGACTTAAAAGTTTTCCATCAGTCTCATTTAAAGAGTGGTTACTGCTATCAGCAGTATTGCAGTTCACTATTCAGGATTCCATTTAGACAGTCAGAAATGAAGTGATCTTAACAGTTTTTTTTAGTTGAAACGTTTTTTTTTGAGCAGAATTGTGACTGAGATTACAATATCAGAGTCAACCAACTGATGAGCATGACCATATTTATCAGGCCGAGAGAACTGAAATAATACGCAGAGAGAGAATAAAATGATTGGTGGAGATTTGGATTAACAGCCTTCTCTCTATTTATGCTAATTAAGGTTTATGCTACTGGCATTAAGCAGTTGGACTCATCTGCTGATTACCCAATCTTATCAAATGAGTATGAAATTCACTGTTCATTGATATCAAAATAACACATCCCATGGGAACATGACAAAGAATTGAATTTGGGATCTTAATTTTTGTTGTACAAGTATCCATTTTATAAATATGAAAAATATTCAGTCCTGTCCATCATATGAAATTGTAATGAAAATGATCCATTCTGCAGCTTATTGAAGCATGTGGCAGGAAGTTACCTTATGCAAATTTTATTTCTGTTTACTTTCATGTTTGTCCAGTAACCACTAAAATGAAACTTTCCCCAGCTGCAAGAATGTATATATTATAAATATAATAGCCTGACCAGTCGAAATAAGTCCCACCCATCTTCCCATCCTCCATTATGAGCAACTACCTCTTTCACTTGCTCCAGCCATTCTGGTAGACAATGATCAGAGTACACTGCCTGAAATGTAACACCTGACAGCTCTCCTGAAGAATTCTTAAAGTAACAATTGATTCTTGAATAAGGGTGTCACATTTACTCTACAAACCTCTGGCACATCCCCTATATCAAAGGAAGTTTGGAGGATTATGCTAAACCGTTCTGATGTCTTCACTTCCACTTTTTTAAATAACCTGATGCAAGCAATATATCCACTTCAGGCATAATTAAACATTCCAGTACCATCTTCTCTCTAGTTTTGTCCCCTCCATTACCTCTCAATTTCCATTTCAGCCAATACTTTGTCAGTGTCTGCTTTCTTGGGAAACACTGATACAAAATACTTATTAAATACTTTAGCCTGCCGCTGTGCCTCCAATATAGATCATCCTTCTATCCCCAATATGTAGAACATGGAGTCATTGAGAAAAAGAAATACATTTCAGGTGAAGCTAGCAAAGTAAATGGAGAAGTGAGGAAAATAATATGTTGATGAGGTTAAATGAATTAGGATGTAAAGAAGCTTATGTGGATTATAAGGACTAGCATGAATCCATTAGGCAGACTGATTTTCTCTGCTGTAAGTTCTATGTAATTCCATTAAATGTTCAATTGCATAAAAGTTTCTAATCAAATTATGCTGCACATATTATCTAATTTTTATGATTTGTTTTTAATTATGTTTCCACAGATTCATAAAATCAGAGCGATCCATTATTCTACTCAACTTTTGCCTGTCTATAATGGCATCAAACATCCTCATTTTGGTTGGTCAAACTCAGATACACAGCAAGGTAATAGCAAAAGAGAGTGTTTATAGCACAAATAAATTAACTGTGATGAAGCAAACCTATTGAAAATAATGATCCAAGGTCATTGGTAAATTCAAATTGATCTGATATCATACAGTTAAGGAAAGATAGATTCCATTGTCACAGCCGCACAGGATGGCATTTGTGACCTTGATGAGAATCATTTTGGTACTATGGCAGAGTCGTAAGTCTGACTGGAAAGATGACTACACGAAGCTCAAAGAAAAATGGACATAGATTTGGGATGCTGTAACACATTCAAGCACTTTGGAGAGAAAAGGGAAGTGAAGATGAGGCAGTAGTTTGCAAAGACTAAGGCCATAAGAAACAAAAGCAGAGGGAGCACTGGAGAAATAGTAGATTTGGCAGCATGTAAAGAGAGAAAACAGAGTTAAAATTTAAAGTCATTTGATCCTTTGTCGAAACATTAACTCCACTCTTTCACTGTACAATTCTGTATTTCTCCAGCGCTCTTAATTTATTTTCTTCATATTTTCAACATTTGCAGTTCTTTATCTTTATATTATCTGCAGCATTATATCATGACAACTTTAGCTTCTCGAAATCAATTTCTTTCTTAAATGTGAAGAATTTCAATGACTTTGTCTTGACAGCACTCTGTGGTGGAGAATTCCACACTCACCACCCTCAGTAAAAAGCATTCTCCTTAACTCAGTCTGAAAATGGCCTAAGGAAAAACCCTCAGTCTGTGATTCCTTATACTAGACCCCCGGCAAGGAAAATATCATCCTTCCATCTAGCCTGTCAGAATGTTATATATTTCAGTTAGAGAACTTGTCATGCTTCTGAACGCTAACAGATATAGGCCCAGTCAAGTCAACCACTCCTCATGCAAACCTGCCATCCTGGGAATAATTCTGTTGAATATTTGCTGCATTTCCTCTGTGACATAGATGTTTTCTTTAAGTAAGAGATCAAAACTTCACACAATATACCAGGTAGGGTCTTACCAAGACCCTATAGAAACTGTGGTTAGGCCTCCCTGTTCCTGTACTCCAACTATTTCGTAATGAAGACCAACATATCTTTTGCCTTCTAAACTGTTTGGAGCATTTGCATGCTTGTTTTCAATGTCTAATGTCCAAGTTCCTTTCCCAGCCTATCACCATTTAAGTAGTTCTCTGCCCTCCTTTTATTTCCACTGAAGCGGAGAACTACACATTTATTCACATTACACTGCATTTACTCATTCAGTCAACTTATCTAAATCACCCTGCAGCCTCTTTATATCTTCCCTATCAATTACATTCCTCACTAATTTTGTGTCATCAACAAACTTGGAAACGTTACATGCAATCCCCCTTCTGATTGATTGACACATATTGTGATAATCTGATGCCCATGCATAAATATCTGCAGTACCCCACTTGTCACTTCCTTCCATGCTGAAAATGACTTTTTATTCCTTCATTTATGATTCCTGTCAACTGACCAATTCTCAGTCCATACCAGTTCATCACCCCAATCCCATGTGTTTCGATATTACACAATAACTTCTTATATGGGACCCTTTACAAAAGTTTTCAAAGTATTGATATACACCACATCCACTTCATCCATTCCACTTGTTAGGGTTTTCAAAAAACTCCAGGAGGTTTATGAAGCATGATTTCCTTTTCATAAATCCATGTTGACTTTTATCATACTGTTGGCAATTCTTTAGGTGTTTGTCACACCCTCTATAATAGAGTCCAGCATTTTCACTACCACTGATGGTAAGTTAGCTAATCTGTAATTCACAACATTCTCCCTCCCTCCTTTTTAAAACAGTGGGGTTACATTTTCCACCCTCAAATTTGTTGGGAGTATTCCACAATCAGTTGGGTTTTGGAAGATAGCAATGAATGCAATCATTATTTCCATCATCACCTCCTTTAGAAACCTGAGATGGATATCATCAGGCCCGGGGTATCTATAAGATTTCAGTCCTATTAATTTCGATAGCACTTTGTTTTACTAACATTAATTTTCTTCAATTCCTCCTTCATAAAATACCCTTGCTTTCCTCACACTTCAAGAATGTGTTGTGTCTTCATCTATGAATACAGAAAATACACAGTTGTTTAATTGTTCTACTATTTCCTTAATCACCAATATCAATTTCAGACTGTAAGGACCTAATTTGTCTTCATTAATCTTTTACTTTTTATATTCATCTAGAAGCTCTTCCAGTCTGCTTTTGTGTACGTTGCAATTTTCCTCGCATATTCTATTTTATCCCTTTGGATCCTTTAATGAATTCTAAACCACTCCAAGACCCCAGACTTGCTCCTCTTTCTGGAAACTTTACATGACTTTTTTTGGATCTAATATTATCCTAATTTTCTTTTATTATCAGTGATTGAGCCACTTTTCCTGTTGTGTTCCTTCACCCAAAGGAATGCATAATAAATATTAAACATCACTATGCACTCTGATGCTGGACTTATTCAGTCTAACACAACCAATTCACTCTTCAGTTTGTTGTTTCAGTCTTAGGTCACTAGTTTTCAATTGGACTCCTTCACTTTCTGTCCGAAAGGTGAATTCTATCATATTATTGTCAAAGGACCTCTCATGACAATATTAGTATTTAACTTTTTTATTACACAAAAACAAATTTAGGATAGCCTGTGTCCAAGTTGTTTCCTCAAGTTACTGGTCTAAAACTCCATCATAAGCTCCAGGAATTCGTCTACGACAGTGTCATTGCTAATGTAGCTTGCACTGTCCACACGTTGTTTAAATAAGCCATGATTACTGTTGCACCCTTGTTGCATACATTCCTTTTTTCCTGTTTAATGGCATCTGCTACCTTACACTACTCTTTGCATGCCTATAAACAACTCCTCACAAAATATTTTCTGCAATTTGTTGCTTCTTACCTCCACCCAGACTAATTTTACATCTAGATTTCCTGTGCCATTATCCTTTCTCACTGTTGCATTGATGTCATTTTTTACTTTGAGACAACTATAATTTTCTAAACAGGGCTTCTAGTTATTCTAAGTGATCCTTCCAAGTGTCACTGTAACAGCATATCATTAAGGTAAACCACACAATTAGTAATACTTGTTCTCACTTGGTTCATTAGTCTCTTGAAAGTTGGTGGGACAACTTTTCATTATGAATGAGATCACTTGGCATTAGAAAAGACTATATAGTATGACCATAGCTCTTTGCAGTCTTAAGGAACCTGCCAGTATTACTTTTCATACAAAATCAGAATAGCTAGAAAAACTTCTAATGAGTTTATATGGTAGTTGGTAAGCAATCTAGCACTGCCAATACTAACAATGCAGTCTTTCAAATATAAAAATGGGTAGGAATGAAATGATCTGTAGCTTTTAACTCTTCTGATCTAAGTTAGCTCTGAATAAGTATTTCCTTGATAACTTGTGTCTGCTGAGTTCAAGTTAGCCAGTTCCATAACACCTAGTTCTGGGTTTACAAGGTTGAGATAAACAGCTCACAGCAGAAGAAAGTTTCCATCCTCCTAAAAGACTTGTTTAATTTTAATGAACACTAACTATGCTTTAAATGTTCCAGATATTTTAAGGGCCTGGGATTTTTCCCTTAAGAAAATACACTGTCCCATTTGACTACATAAGATATTAAGATTCATTCCAGTTCTAACAGTAAAATTTAAAGAGACAGTTTATTAATTTTACCATTTTATTAATATAAATTAACAAGCAGTACTCTAAGTGAATGAGTGTGCAGCTATGCTCAAACCT
The DNA here is from genome assembly GCF_020745735.1 of Hemiscyllium ocellatum. Taxonomy (NCBI): domain Eukaryota; kingdom Metazoa; phylum Chordata; class Chondrichthyes; order Orectolobiformes; family Hemiscylliidae; genus Hemiscyllium; species Hemiscyllium ocellatum. The sequence goes on along the minus strand of NC_083430.1, from coordinate 7,073,501 downwards.
AATATATAATACTGAATCTAATAGAATTGAGTTCAGTATTATTTATCACTATCCAAGTACATCTAAGAATTACTAGGAATATCTAAGAACAGCTAAGAATAAGCCTTCAAAAAATCATTTTGCAATTGCACCAGAAAAGTTTAAAACGTACGGTACAAGAAACAAATACAAGTTTGTCAGGATGTTTTTTAAAGAAAACTTTGACGTAACTTGATTAATTCAAGTTTATGAAAAGATTATGAAAAAAATGTTTTTGTTGATATATTGTCCAGCATTTAAAGGAAAGGTACATAAGAAAAAGTAGGTTCATAATTCTCTGCAGTTTAATTATACTCATTGCATGTGTTGTGTTATGTCTCACAGTTAGTACACAGTGTACATTTGAGGGATGTGCTCAAGGTGGCATCACCGTATCATGGCACGTAATCTGATGGTTTAAAGATTCAGTCTTCTTCATGCTGAGTCCACTTGCAACATAGTGCACATGAACAAAACAAGCTGCAGATTACTTTAAATTGTTTATCTTTAGCTGAGACCTACCCAAGCCTGTGATTATAATGTATGCAGATACTGAGATCTGTATAAATTTCTGCTGAATCCTTCTACATTACCCACGTCTCACTCTTATGTTAAGGGAGCTAAATATCATAAGAACCCTTCTAACAGTAAAAAGTCCATCTTTGCACCTGTGACAGACCAGAACAAATCTGAGTTAATAGGAGTGACTGTTTACAAAGAAGTGACTCACAGATATCACACCATGGCGGAAGCCTACAGATAAACAGTGATACCTGCATAGAAAAGACTCCAAGATCTTATTTGCAGACCCTTGGAATCCCCACTGAAAATTACACAGCCCTGGAATTCAAACAGTTTGGAAAACCAACAGAAACAAGTTAATAGCCAGCAGACAGATGTGCCCACTTTCTATTTAAATTTCCAGACCAATTAAGCCGTGAGCTACGTATTGCCAATACGATACAAAACCAAAAAATTGAAGCAATGTTTCAGTTTAGAAACAAACATAGAAGTTAAAATACTACACTTAAATGTCATTTTATAGTATTTAAAGTCATCAGCAATCCCTCACTCATGAGTATGATTGTCCATATAGGAAATTCCATGTCACTGGTCTTGGGTTCTTTGGGCCCTAAAATGATCATAACATAAATTTGAGAGTCTTATTCAGAATTATAACGTGAGGCATAGATGGGTGTTGTCAGTGTAAATATGGAGTCTGAAGTTGAGGTTCAGTTGATGTAACTGAATGGCAGCATGTAGTTGAGAAAAACGAAGAAGGCATGGAAATTTCTGTGAAGCTGCAGAGATGATGGTGCAGAAGGAGAAAGAAAAGCTATTGCAGAAGGTTCTCCAGTTTTGATTGGATAAATAGGAATCAAATTAGGCAAGAGCAGTCGTACTCAACTGGACAAGCACAGAACTAATGTTATCTGTTAGTTTGCAGATAAAATAATTTGACCAGAGTCTGGAATGACCTTTTCTTACCTTTTGCAGTTATTGTTTTTTGGCCTTGCTTTGGGAGCTAGAATTAGCACAGCATGTTAGAACAGCAGTAAAATGGCACAGCATCAATTCCTCACACTCAAACCTGCTTGGTGACAGTAAGTGGAGATTAGTTGCTTCTCTACATGAATAAGTAAAAACTGGTTGGAGAGTTATTGTCGGTAGCTCTCACATCCCTCCTTGAAGAATAAACTTGCTGGTAAAGGCTTGTCATGTTCAACCTACAGAAAAAGAGAGTTTAACCTCAAATATTAAAGAACTAGACCACAAATATCAGTCCTTTTTTACACACTGTGGCTCATTTCTCACATTTAAAAACAAGCAGCTGGTCCTGCAGCTTTACTTTTGCAACCTAATAAAGATGCAGCTGACATACAATGTAGAACATAGTCTGTTTCCAATCTAAGGAAACTCCTGGGAATTGGGACTAAAACAGACTTTCTACTCATTCAGCCAATAGCAGTAACTGGAAAAAAACAATAAAACTGTGGATGCTGTAAATCAGAAACAAAAAACAGAAGTTGCTGGAAAAGTTCAACAGTTCTGAGAAAAGGTCATCAAACCTGAAACGTGAACTCTGATTTCTCTTCACAGATGCTGCCAGACCTGCTGAGCTTTTCCAGAAACTTCTGTTTTTGTTTTGGATCATAAACTAGAAGCCCAGTATTTCTAAATACTCTTGAACTGTATGTAAGTGGGTATTGCTCATGGTGCCATGCGCAACTCATGTAATTCCATTACTGCTTTTTACTGCCACCTGAAATTAATTATTCCATTCGGATAGCCCTCTTCACCATAAGCTTTAAAGAGCCAAAGTGAGGAAGTAATGAGTTTGTTTTGCTGCAAAATGTTTGGAGTATGGTGTATAAATGTGATGTGACATTGTGGTTACTGAGTACTCTAGAAAATAGACAATAGCATAATCTTCTTAAATTGACAAGCTGCTCAGGTTCAGATTGCTTGTATCCTTTTTTATAATGTATAAGTGCAGCTTCGAAAGTGCTTGTTTTCTGAAGCAGTGAAAGCTAATGTTCTAAATTATTGTTATTTCTTGCTTCATATGCTGAGTGTTTAATCAAATGAGGCTGGATTTTCACTTGCTATTGGCAATGTAACAGACTCAGGTTTGATTTTAAAATGACTTTTCTGGAGGACAATATTGAATCCCATTGACCCACAACAACAGTTGGCAGTTTTCAAAGGGCTCGCTGTAAAGAAAAAAAAGGGAGATTCCCCTTGTCACAGATTAATGGCTCTCTAAGCTCCATATCTGGAACAGCATGGGATTTTCAGTGTTTTTTATAGACAAAGGCAAACAGTCTGGCACATATTAAGGAACGATATTCGAATTGACGTTTATTTCCATGTGGGTTGTGTAGTTTGAGAGGTAACATGCACGGCATCGAGTGCTGTACTTCAGTTAGTTTCCATGGCTAATTCGCACCATCTTTATCCTCTGCCCATTTATGCTGCGTGCTGTCCTCAGCAAGGCATCAGTAACTGCTAGCAGGTTGCCACCTGCTTTAGCACCATGCTAATGCCAATGCTTGACTGCCGATGTTACCTAATACCCAATTAGATAAGTTACACTTAAAATAGTCACACCAGAGCAAAGGTTTTCAGGCACAAGATTCATCAGTATGTTGGTTACTTATCCCACTTTGGGTATCCAGCCCAGTGTTTCCTATTAATGAACACTAAGCACTGGGTGACCTCATTGTATCTAATTCCAATTTTGCTGTGTACTAAAGACATATCATCACAAGCTACCGTGTTCAAAACAATTGCCACAAATTCTTCAACCAATAGCCAATTATTTCAAGTTTTTTTTAAAATATAAAATTGCACAGTACATATTTAAATGGAAACAGAGTTTGTGTAATGGTGACATTATGAATCAGAATTTCATAGTGTTATATTGACCTGGGAGCCCTTTAAAAAAAACTGCTGAGACCCAATTCCCAGATTAATCACCTCACTTCTGGAGTTTCTGGTTTTCACTGGACCCTTTAAGATTAAGACCATAAGACATAGGAGTGGAAGTAAGGCCATTCGGCCCATCGAGTCCACTCCGCCATTCAATCATGGCTGATGGGCATTTCAACTCCACTTACCTGCGTTCTCCCCGTAGCCCTTAATTCCTTGTGTCATCAAGAATTTATCAATTTTTGCCTTGAAGACATTTAGCGTCCCGGTCTCCACTGCACTCTGCGGCAATGAATTCCACAGGCCCACCGCCCTCTGGCTGAAGAAATGTTTCCACATTTCTGTTCTGAATTTACCCCCACTAATTCCCTGTGACCCCCTGTGTCCATGGGTTCTAGTCTCTTCCAGACATAAAAGCCTCCCTTTTAAATGCGCCCCTATAACAATACAGGAGGTGCAAGAGGTGGTAAGACAGCTCCAAAGTGGCAAAGCACCTGGCCCAGACATGTTTCCAAGTGAGTTCTACAAGAAGTTCATAAACATGTTTGGGTGGCACGGTTACAGCCTAGTTAGGGTCATAAGCCTGCATCCAGCACTCCCGACGTAGCTGGTTCCATTGCAGAGATAGGCTTGGCCAACTCCTTCGTGATTTTCACAGAATCATGGCAGATTTTTGAACAACTATGTTCATGCCACCTCAGAGATTTCACGAACCGTAGTCTGCCTGTTGAATTCTGTATTAAATAAGTTCTCATATTATGCCTCTTCATGCCAACATATGACACTTATATGTCCACTTACCTATTATAATTGTTACAAAGTTAATGTGTAAAAATGGTAAAATTGTAAAATGGGAGAAATGTGTGGTCCCTTTTAAAGATGATGATTTTTTGGATTCTTGGAGTTAAAAGGATGTCTGAGCAGTATTCAAAGTGCAGGTCCACAGACTGAAACATTTTGCATCAAACAGCCAGCAGCATTTTTACCATGACAACAAGTCTTTTCAAATTTAGCGAATTAATTTAAAGTAATCACTTAGAGATTGAAAGCCAATTAAATTTAAATCTGATAATGTTGACCACCATGAACCGACCTGGTTGTTAAGAAATTAATGAGTCAGCATAGATATAAAGACAGGGGCAATTGAACAGAGGGGCGCGAGCCTAATGTCATTCTCAAAAGAGAGCAAACCTGTTATCTAAGAAATAAATATGGAGGTCTCACAAGAAATCTCCACGGCCTTGACGATTGAGAAGGCATTTCCGACAGAGGAAGATGACGGAAAGTTCAGGAAGACACTTTCTGTGTGAACTTTGAGAGACTAAGTTTTAATTATTGATTTCTTATTACTTCGAAGTGTATCAGTGAGATCTGTGTTATTGGAACAACATATTATTAGAATCTTGTTTTACTCGGGAATAGGGAGTTAGAGAGGGTTTGTTAGTAACTCTGCTAAGTTGTTCACTGCTGGAGTTAGATAAATAAATTGTTACTTGTTAATTATCGAGTTGGTAAAGGGATTCCATTTCATTACCCACCCCTTTATAACAGACCTGGGACAAGAAGTAGGCTACACTACCTTTCACACTGTTTTTATCAGATTACGAGGTGAGGTGAGCTTCTCTGGATGTTTCACTTTTACTTATCAGAGGGGTGTCGGCCCTCAGTTCGTAACACAATGAACCCTGCTGTGACAGATGGATGTATTTAAATGAAAGCTTTTAATAAAAGAATTGATTTCTTACTTTTGATTATGTTCAAACCACTGTTTAACAAAAAATTAATTCACTGCAAATTGGCATCGATAGTCACAGTTGAGGTGTCAGAAGACAGGAGGCTGACAAACACAGTACCATTATTTAAGATAGATGGTAAAGACAAGCCAAGGAACAAGAGACCGGTGAGCCTGGCATCCGTGGTGGGTGGGCAAGTTGTTGAAGGGAATCCTGACGGACAGGATTTGCACATATTTGGAAAGACAAGGACTGATCAGGGATAGTCAACATGGCTTTGTGCATAGGAAATCTCACGAACTTGATTGAGTATTTTGAAAAAGTAACAAAGAGGATTGATGAGGCCAGAGCAGTGGACATGATCTATATGGACTTCAGTAAGGCGTTCGACAAGATTCCCCATGGGAGACTGGTTAGCAAGGTTAGATCTCATGAAATACAGGGAGAACTAGCTATTTGGATACAAAACTGGCTCAAAGGTAGAAGACAGGGTGGTGGTGGAGGGTTGTGTTTCAGACTGGAGGCCTGTGACCAGTGGAGTGCCACAAGGATCGCTGCTGGGTCCACTACTTTTTATCATTTATATAAATGATTTGAATGTGAGCATAAGAGGTCTAGATTAGATTACTTACAGTGTGGAAACAGGCCCTTCGGCCCAACAAGTCCACACCGACCCTCCGAAGAGCAACCCACCCATACCCCTAACCTGACACTACGGGCAATTTAGCATGGCCAATTCACCTGACCTGCACATCTTTGGACTGTGGGAGGAAACCGGAGCACCCGGAGGAAACCCACGCAGACACGGGGAGAATGTGCAAACTCCACACAGTCAGTCGCCTGAGGCGGGAATTGAACCCAGGTCTCTGGCGCTGTGAGGCAGCAGTGCTAACCACTGTGCCACCGTGCCGCCTAAAAGGTATAGTTAGTAAGTTTGCAGATGACACCAAAATTGGAGTTGTAGTGGACAGCGAAGAAGGTTACCTCAGATTACAACAGGATCTTGATCAGATGAGCCAACCGGCTGAGAAATGGCAGATGGAGTTTAATTTAGATAAATGCGAGGTGCTGCATTTTGGGAAAGTAAATCTTAGCAGGACCTATACACTTAAGGGTGGCACGGTGGCTCAGTGCTTAACACTGCTGCCTCACAGCACCAGGGTCCCAGATTCAATTCTAGCCTTGGGCGACTGTGTGGAGTTTGTACATTCTCACCGTGTCTGCGTGGGTTTCCTCCAGGTGCTCCGGTTTCCTCCCACAGCGCAAAAGATGTGCAGGTCAGGTGAATTGGCCGTGCTAAATTGCCCATAGTGTTAGGTGCATTAGTCAGAGGGAAAATGGGTCTGGGTAGGTTGCTCTTCAGAGGGTCGGCTGAAAGGTTGGGCTGAAAGGCCTGTTTCCATGCTGTGGGGAATCTTATCTAATCTAATGGTCAGGTCCTAGGGAGTGTTGCTGAACAAAGAGACTTTGGAGTACAGATTCATAGCTCCTTGAAAGTAGAGTCGCAGGTAGATAGGATAGTGAAGAAGGCGTTTGGTATGCTTTCCTTTATTGGTCAGAGTATTGATACAGGGGTTGGGAGGTCATGCTGTGGCTGTACAGGACATTGGTACAATTCTAGTCTCCTTCCTATTGGAAGGATGTTGTGAAACTTGAAAGGGTTCAGAAAAGATTTACAAGGATGTTGCCAGGGTTGGAGGATTTGAGCTATAGGGAGATTCTGAATAGGCTGGGACTGTTTTCCCTGGACTGTCAAAGGCTGAGGGGTTACCTCATTGATGTTTATTACATCATGAGGGGTATGGATAGGGTAAATAGACAAGATATGTTCCCCTGTGTGGTGGAATCCAGAACGAGAAGGCATAGGTTTAGGGTGAGAAGGGAAAGAGATAAAGGGGGCCTAAGGGACAGCATTTTCACGCAGAACGTGGTGCGTCTATGGAATGAGCTGCCAGAGGAAGTGGTGGAGGCTAGTACGATTGCAACATTTAAAAGGCATCTGGATGGGCATATGAATAGGAAGGATTTAGAGGGATATGGGCCAAGTGCTGGCAAATGTGACTAGATTAGGTTAGGACATCGAGTCAGCATGGACGAGTTGGACCAAAGGGTCTGTTTCCATGCTGTATATCTCTATGACTGTATGACTATTGTGTTAGTCATCCAATCCCTTTAGTGATTCAATGCCTGAAACTGCAAGGTACTTGAAGCAAATTAAACCTTCATACACATAGATTGTTTTATCTACAGCTCCTCTGTCTGAACTCCATCAATATAGCTGGGGCTCGGGTTCAAGACGTTCGTGGTCAGCCTCTTGCAAGAAGCTTGGGTCAGGCTCAAGGATCTAAATAGTCTATTCCTGTTTCTATGTTCCTTTACATTTGTTTTTGGGCAGGTTATCAGGCAAAATAGAGGGCAGAGCAAAAGCAAAATACTGCTGAACCTAAAATAAAACTTGGCTTCATTTGGCAGCACAGTTTCTTTGAATTTGAGAAATTTTGGCTTTCTTTCATGTTTTTTTTACTGCAGAAATTTGTGTTTGCAATATTGACAATGTAATCCACCTATCTTAAAATTTTAATTTAATCCAAAAAACCGCAGAAGAGCAATTTGTCTGGTCACTACATCGAGCAATTTCTTAATTGTGTTGAAAATTGCTTTGTTCGACATTGCTTCTGAAATCACAAAGTCGTTGAAAAATGAAGTCAAGATTCCATTAATAATATGGACCAGAGAAGGTTTTCCCCCATTAATTTGTTTAAGTGCAATATATAACATTCAAAGTAATTCCTATTTTATTTAGTTCAATCTGGTTCAAGAAAACAACAAAGTATTTTAGAAGGGGAGTAACCCTAATTCACCTTGCAGAGCACTGACCTAAATATGCAGATTAAAGTGATCAGCCAACAAAATTAGTTTATGTTAGTATTACAGTGAAGTATGATAAAGATTAATGTTGATTATTTCCATCTGTTTTGTTCAGAATTCACCAGACTCTTGTTGGTTTTGTTAGACATTTCACACTCTCCTTAATATGTTCCTTAAATTTTTTTTCCTGATTTTCTCCAGGGAGTGTGCATGATGACAGCAGCTTTTCTGCATTTCTTTTTCCTCTCATCCTTCTGTTGGGTGTTGACAGAAGCCTGGCAATCCTATCTTGCTGTTCTGGGAAAAATTAGGACCAGGCTTATAAGGAAACGCTTTCTCTGCCTTGGCTGGGGTATGTGACTGTCTTTATTATTAAAATGCTTATCATGTTCGATTTTCACAGGAATTTTAACATTCTAAACTTACAGCAAATGGTTTTATTCTGATCAAATGCATGGGTGTTTCTTGTTAGTAACCAAAGCATCAAAATCACTCAGTACGGCATTATTTTTCTCTTGGCCCAAGGGGATGCTCTAGTATACTCCGTAATGGAACTCATGCTTCAATAAGAGCCATTAATGCTGGCATCAATATGAGATTTAACATTGCAAATGCTTTTGTCATTGATTTGTGATCATTCTGTCTTTCATCCAATTACATTCATATGCAAATAAAAAGCATTAAAATTTGCAGAACAGAATAAGATCATTGAACCGAACATGTCTCTATCAGGTTTTTTTTAAAACAAGCAAAACCTAAACCATTGACTCACTCTATGTCCATAGCCCTGTTTGTGTTTAAATTCACTTGTCACTCCCTGTGGCAAAGGATTTTAAAAATTAATTAAATAGATTTGGAATAAAATGCAGACCATGAAATAACCAGATTGTTGTTAAAAGTGATCTGAGTTACTAATTCCCTTCAGAAAAGAACAATTGCTTTCCTCACCTGGCCTGCCTCATACATGACTCTATTTCCATAACAATATGTTGGGCTCAGAACAACTGTATGATATAGCCCAGCGAGCCAGCCAGTAGTATCAGATCAGTACAAAATTGTCTACAGATACACATGGACAGACAACTTGATTGTTAAACTTCTGGCAACCAGCTGGTGAAGGAGACCAGTCAATTTTCACTCAGGTTTAAGATTTATTCACAACATTAAAAGTTATAAATAATATTGAGAACACAAATACTGTTGTAAATAATATTCATATTTAAGTGCGTTAAATGCTTCTCACTCTATAATACACCATCAATGTCCTCTTTTATATAATTAAGTAATAATCCGTCTGTATCCACAGTTGTATGCACTTAGCCTTAATTTATGGTTAATACTGGTATCACCTTGAGCACCATTCATGGTAAAGGCAGCACCATCAAAATTGAATCCACTAATATTGTGAACTTGTGGCAAAATTGGTAAACTGTCCCACAAACTAGTTATAGAATATAGTTCACAAAATCAGATGATTCAATTTGTCCAGTTCATGTTGGCATTTATGCTTCACATGAGCCTTCATCCACTTTTCCTCATCTAAACATATGATGATAACCCTTTATTTCCTTCTTTGTCATATGCCTGTATATCCTTCCTTACAAGCATTGGTAATTTTTGCTTCAACCATTTCATGTGTTTGAAAATTTCATTTTCTTACTTTTTTGGGTGAGAAACAATTCTTCTCAATTCACTGTAGGATTTCTTGGTTACTGTCTTACATTCATGGTGTCTAGTTGTACTCTTTACCAGAAATTTAAAAATAGTCTCTTGAAACCTTAAAGAATTTTAAATATCTCTGTAGTGTCACCCCCACAGGTTCTTTGTTCAACAGAATAGAGATCAGGCTTGTTCACCCTTTCCTTCGCACACATTCTTTGGTATCTTCCTTGTAATTTTTCTCTCTAGTTCCTGTATTCACTTTATATAATAGAGCCACTAGAACTGCACTCACTGCTTTAAATGCAGGTTATCCAGGTTTGCACAGGCAATGGAATCATACAATTGTTACAGTAAGTAATTCAGCCCATCATATCCATGCTGGCACTTTACAAAAGCAATTTACTTAATGCTACTCACCTGTATTTTTCCTTTGGCCCTGAAAAAATTTCCTTTATGGGTAATGATCCAGTTTTATTCACTACTTTTCGATTCTATCCCTCCAGAAATAAAATATTTATTTAATGGTCTTATTAACCTGTGATTTTTAATTAAAGGTGTACTTGTTGTCCAAGATTCCCTTACTCTTCTACACCATCGCACTTCTAAATAGTAATGAACTCCTATTTCTTTTGACCAAATGTAGTAGCAGACACTAGTCTGTGTTTAACTTCATTTACCAATTATTTGCACATTCTGCAATTTATTAACTTTTTCCTGTAATTTGATGTTTCTCTCCACCCCCAAGATCCATATCATTATGTAAATTGCAAATAATAGTGATGCCAGCACATATCCTTCTGCTACTTTGAATTATTACCCATTACCCACATAAACCTATTTGTGTCTTGAACTAAGCTGACAATCCTTTCTGTCAGTTGTCCCAGTCTGCATTCTTTGGCCTCATTCACTGGTCTGTCCATGTTAATGTTAATACGAGTGACTATTACCAAGTTCTTGTGGAGATGAAATTCCATTTTCATCTTGATAACACCCTCAATCATATTACGTGACATTATCATTGTGCTAATTTGAACATTGTTGACACTGCTGTCTGAATTCTTTGAGCTTTCATAGATATCAGGCTGGGATAATATTAATGTGACATTTTGTGACAACCTATTACATAGTAGATAGAAATTCACAGCCCAAAATCTTCTGATCTGTGCTGTTTCTATAAAATATTTACTGTCATGTGTGAGTTAATTGCTATGAAAATTACTGTCATTTTAAATTATCTTGGATACTGAAGAACACAAGTAGATCATGAGGATCAGTATTGTGAGCTGACACAAATATGATAGCCTTCTGTTGTTAAAACTAAAGGTTTGGAAACATACTATTTCTTCATGCAACTGTTTATTATTTCTTTTAATTCTCAGTTTCTCCCTGCATTACTACCTAGATACAGTACGGAATTATCATCTATTCTTACTCACAAGCCTTTGGTGTGAGGTGTTCAGTGATGCTGCTTCACATGCAACAAGCCTGATATTGTTAATTTCTGACCAGTAGTATGTTTTATATAGGAGCAAATTACTACAGATGCTGGAATCTGTACGGAAAACAAAAAGTGCTGGAGATCACAGTAGATCAGGCAGCATACGTGAAGAAAAAGAGAGCTAACGTTTCAAGTCGAGATGACTCTTCATCAGAGCTCTGATCTAGACTCGAAACATTAGCTCGCTTTCTCTCCACGCATGCTGCCTGGTCTACTGTGATTAGATAAGATTCCCTACAGTGTGAAAACAGACCATTCGGCCCAACAAGTCCACACCGACCATCCGAAGAGCAACCTACCCAGAACTATTCTCCTATATTTACCCCTGACTAATGCACCTAACATTACGGGCAATTTAGCGTGGCCAATTCACCTGACCTGCACATCTTTAGACTGTGGGAGGAAACCAGAGCACCCGGAGGAAACCCACACAGACGCAGGGAGAATGCGCAAACTCCACACAGTCAGTCACTCAAGGCTGGAATCGAACCTGGGACCCTGGTGCTGTGAGGCAGCAGTGTTAACCACTGAGCCACCGTGCCGCCTCCAGCACTTTTTTGTTTTCAGTTATGTTTGATATAATTGTTGTAATCCAGCTAAAATTTTAAAATCTTTCACTTGAAACTATAAGGGGATCCAGTGGTAGTGGATTTTTCCATGCTAACTGTCCCATAAGCAGTTGTTAGTGCTCTCAAATTCTAGTTGAAAATGTGTTGCTGGAAAAGCGCAGCAGGTCAGGCAGCATCCAAGGAACATTTCAGGCATGAGCCCTTCTTCAGGAATTAACGTCGACTCTCCTGCTCCTTGGATGCTGCCTAACCTGCTGCGCTTTTCCAGCAACACATTTTCAGCTCTGATCTCCAGCATCTGCAGACCTCACTTTCTCCTCTCAAATTCTAGCCCAAATGATATTTAAGCATGGTTTATTTATGGTGGTATATGACTGTTCAACAGTATTTTATTAAATTAACAAATTACATGGTAAATAATCCAAGCTGGGTCTCATACTCAGAGAAATCACTTTCAGCTGTCCAGGCTGTTAGCCTGTCTTTGAGTTTAGCTTGTGTGAATGCTCCAAATCCCTCAACGTCAACACATTTCAAATTCCAGGCCAGGAGAGATCAGCTACAGACTTAGGTCATTTGCATATGGTTTATAACCATTCTGAGAACACTCTAAACTTTTAAAATATTCCATTGACCACTCTGAGGACACTGAACTTTCAGAATTTCCTATTCTTATTCTATTTGGTTATTTGGACTGAGTATATTTCTTTGCATCAGAAAATAAACTCCAGCCTATGCTCAATTTTACCATGGAATGGACCAGTCAAATAAACTTTCTATCCTTGATGTATTAACTGAGAAGACTGACACTAAGATCGTAACTACCATCTACTAAAACATTCGCTGGTCAATATATGCATTGTGATAACTACAGTCCCATGTGCTACAAGATCAATTTTATTATCAGCCTTGTGAATAAAGCCCAAGTTGTCTGCTCACTGTGCAAACTTGATTACAGACAAAAACTGCAAATTCTGGAATCCAAAGCAGGTAGGCAGGAACCTGGAAGAACACAGTAAGTCGATGTTTCAGGTGTAACCCTTCTTCAGGACTCGGGGTGGGTGTTGGGGAGCTGCAGATAAAGGGGGTGGTAGGGGCAGGGTGATGAAGTGAGGATAGGTGAAGACAGTTAGAGGGTGTGACCCATTTGGTCAATGGGAGGAATGAATCCAGTTGGTGGTAGGGAGGGGTGAAAGGCAGGAGGAGGGGCTGGGAAGGGAGTCGGGGATGGGAAGGGAGGTTATTTAAAATTGGAGAACACAATGTTGAGTCCTTCGGCTATAGGGTGCCCAGGCGGAAGATGAGGTATTGCTCCTCCAATTTGCAGTGTGGTTCATTGTGGCAATGGAGGAGGACAAGGATTGTCCTCAGAAAGGGAATGGGAAGGGGAATTAAAATGGGTGGTGACTGGAAGGTCCATTTGGCCCTTGTGGGCCTGGTTGAGTTGCTTGGTGAATTGTTCCCTCAGTTTGCATTCAATCTTCCCAATGTAGAGAAGACCACATTGGGAGCACCTGATGCTGTAAACTAGGTTGGAAGAGAGCAGGTGAACCTCTCTCTCATGTAGAAGGGCTGTTTGGGGCCCTGGATGGAAGTGAGTGGGGTGATGTGCTGGCAGGTTTTGCATCTTTTCTGGTTGCAGGGGAAGGTGAACTGAGGGTTCGGGGGGTTGGTGGGGAGAGTAGCGAAAACCGAAGACTGTCAAAGGGAACAGTCCTTGCAGAAGGCAGAGGGGGGGTGGAGAGGGGAAGATGATCTTGGTGGTGGGGTCTACTTGGAATTGACGAAAATGATTAAGGATGAGGCTTTGGATGCGGGATTGGTGAGGTGGTAGATGAGGACGAGGGGGACTCTGTTTTTATTGTGTTGGGAGGGGGGTTTAGAGCAGTGGAATGGGGAATGGAGGTGGTGCAGCAGAGGGTTATCTGGATGACAGAGAGAGGAAAAGCACATTGTTTGAAAAAGGTGGATATCTGGGATTCTCACGAGTGGAATATCTCCTCGTCTGAGCAGATGTGACGGAGGCGGAAGAATTGGGAGAGTGGGATGGAGTTTTTGCAGGATAGTGGGTGGGAGATGTAGTCAGGTAGTTATGGGAATCTGTAGGTTTGTCGTAAATGTTCGTCTGGGACTGTCACCGGAAATGGAAATGGTGAGGTCAAGGAAGGGGATGGAGGTGTCCGAGATGAGGTGTTGTTCCTCCAATTTACAGTGTGGTTCATTGTGGCAATGGAGGAGGCCAAAGATTGTCACCCTAAGTGAATTTGAGGGCAGGCTGGAAGTTGTGGATGAAGTCAATGAACTGCTCCAGTTCAGCCTGGCTGCAGGATGCTGCACCAATGCAGTCATCGATGTAACAGCGGAAGAGTTGGGGCACAGAAACTGCATAGGTACTGAAGTGGGACTGTTTAATATGGCCACTAAAGAGGCAGGTGTAGCTCGGACTCATCTGGGTGCCCATGGCCACCTCCTTGATTTGGAGGCTTCCTGCTTGTCTATTGTGCAAACTTGAAACTGAGATGCAGCATATCAAAACAATCTTACATGATAACATATATCCAGATCAAATAATAATTTATTTTAAATCACAAAAACTCCAGAAAGCACTTCTCCTACTATCCTTCACTCAAAGTCTCTCTAAGATTAGCCCAGAATGAGAAGGAATCTCAAGAATTTTGACAACAGATGAAGCTAACTATTTCATGCCATGACTGTGCAGTAAATCCTCAAATAGATTTCTCCACTAACAGATGCTGTCATCAAGCAACAAAGGCGTTTTGTCTATCGCACAAATGAGAAATGCATTGTATGAGTTTCAGTGCTGGTGTAATGCCAGGTATGTAGGCCATATGTCCCAATGACTGGTGGACCATATCAAACAACACCTCCCTTTGACTAGTGGCAGCATCCAGAATGCCAATTATGCTCAATCAGCAGGTACCTGTAAGCTCAGAAAAATATATCCCCATTTGATGTGGGAGTGCACGAAGAGTTACACTGGAAACCAATTTAAGATCAATAGTCAGGCTCACAGTGTGATGCTTTTGTGCGTGCTAGATACTATAGTGCAGGACCCTGTGGGCAAAAGAAAAGAGCCAAAGTTTTGCACCTTTTATTTAAAAAAGGGTGTTGAGACAGTCAACCACTGCTGTATCCCCATGAGAGCACCCTGACCAATCAAAGTTTACTTATCTGGTCTTAAGATTGATAGGTAACTATTCTTTCTACATCTCCAAGTCACTGATACCCCAATCATCTGGCAAATTTTTCTCATTTAAATAAAACAGACAACTGTAGATGTTGGAAATCTGAAACAAAGAAAGAAACTGCCGGAAAAATTCAGCATCCGTTGAGAAAAAACAGTGTTAACATTTCAGCTCCAGGGATGCTTCCGCAGAACCTAATCTCAGCTCAAACCCTAACTCTGACCTTCATGCTGTGTAAAATTGTGTCCATTTGTTCAAATCTGTGTCCTGACACCTACTCATGATGAGTGCAAGATAAAAAAGGCTTCAACTTCTGTCTTTTTGGCAGTGTTTTAATTGTATATCTGTACAACAGCATACCTGCAAGTTTAATGAAGTTACTGATAAACTTTATTTAATTTTAACTATTTAATGCTGTTTTTGTTTTACTATCGTGCCTGAGCAACTGACCTTTATCTTGGAATGGGTCATATCTTGTTCTGGATAATTATTCTTTGTCTAGTTTCAAATTGTCCTTGCTGACATATTTGTGCAGCAGTTATTTTGTTGAACAATGCCAAATGTAACGTTCTGGGTTACTTTAATCAATGAATATTAACTGTGTTGATAGGTGAGGTGTCTAATGTTATGATTGTCTTACTTTACTATTGTATATCATTCCATTTTTACAAAGGACTAATATGACTCCATCACCCAATCAAATTGGAGATGAATCACACATTAATTGAATTACATACAGCTGCTTCAAATAGTAGGATCAGATATATCGGATTGGCCCAGTGAGATTGAATGTGATTTACTAACTCAAGGAATTCAGATGATGAATGAGATCTGCAAGATGAGATCTTTTGTATTAACTTGCTTTCTTATTGCTAATCGTGTAATAATGTGACAGTATATAAAATATCTGATCAAGGATATGGCAGGTCATTGTGAGGAATTTCATTAGTTTTCACTTGGGAGAATTAAAATTCATTTTGTCAGAATAAAAAGTAAACATCCTTTTTTTCTGTTCTGGAACGGTGCTGTAAAATTGTGCACAAGTTATTCAGATATCAGTGGTATTTAAACACAATGCAATCAAATGGACTAGAAGACCTGTCCTTCAAAAATGTTTGCTTTATTACTCCTCAGGTTTACCCGCACTGATTGTGGCCATTTCCGTTGGGTTTACAAAAGCTAAAGGATACGGAACAGCTAATTAGTGAGTATGCAGAAAAAAGTGCTCCTTGCAAAGTTGCTTTGATACAGCTACACAATCCAAGACTTCCCATTACACTATTTATTCCAACATATCACTGAGGTCACTTCTTCCGAACAAGTTAAGTGAAATATAACACACAGCTTAGGTCTTCTAAGCCACTAAATGTGGTCAGTCAGCTCAGAGACACCAGCTACAATCTCAAAATCCGATAGTGATTTGTTTTATTAAGAAAATGATTGAAATTACAAACGATGCAATGCAATGACTACTGTACATAATATTGTCAGTCTACTATCACAGGGTCTATTCAAATGTTGATTTTGTAATTATTTCAACTGGAGTTGTTTTACCTTGCTTACTTGTGCCAGTTATTCCCATAGTTACGAGAAGCTGAGAGTTAAGCTATTTAAAAAACAGCATTTGCAGCATAAGAAGCCAGTGGTCTTCAACTTTTAATTAGTCTGTGTTCCCTCCCTCTAACTTTAGTGTCCTTACTGCATAGAATATAGAACATGCAACATTACATCGAACATTATGAAACCAATCTGAAGCCCATCTACCTAGCAATTCCATTTTCATCCATATAACCAGCCAATGACCATTTAAATGCCCTTAAAGTTGGTGAGTCGACTACTGTTAGGCAATGCATTCCACACCCTTACTACTTTCAGCTGTCTGTGTGGAGTTACACATACTCCCCGTGTCTGCGTGGGTTTCCTCCAGGTGCTCCAGTTTTCTCCCACAGTTCAAAGATGTGCAGTTTAGGTGAATTGACCATGCTAAATTGCCCGTAGTGTTAGGTGCATTAGTTAGGGGAATGGGTCTGGGTGGGTTGCTCTTCGGAGGGTCGGTGTGGACTTGTTGGGCCGAAGGGCCTGTTTCCACATTTTTGGGAACCTTATCTACTCTGAGTAAAGAAATTACATCTGACATCTGTCCAATATCTATCACCCCTCAATTTAAAGATATGCCCCCTCATGTTAGCCATCACCGTCCGAGAAAAAAGGCTCTCACTGTCCACTTTATCTTATCTGATTATCTTATTCGTCTCAGTTAAGGCACCTCTCAACCTTCTTCTCTCCAACAAAAGCAACCTCAAGTCCCTGAATCTTTCCTTGTAAGACCTTCCCTCCATACTAGGCAATGTCCTAATAAATCTCCTCTGAACCCCTTCCGAAGCTTCCACATCCTTCCTGTAATGTGGTGACCAGAACTGTACACAATACTCCAATTGCAGCCACACCAGAGTTTTGTACAGTTGCAGCATGACCTCATGTTTCTGAAACTCAATCCCTCTACCAATAAAACCTAACACACCGTAAGCCTATTAACACCCCTATCAACCTGGGTGGTAACTTTCAAGGATCTATGTACATGGACACCGAGATCTCTCTGCTCATCTACACTACCAAGAATCTTACCATTAGCTCAGTACTCTGCATTCCTGTTACTCCTTCCAAAGTGAATCGCCTCACACTTTCCCACATTAAACTCCATTTGCCACCTCTCAGCCCAGCTCTGCAGCTTATCTATATCCCTCTGTAACCAAAACATTCTTCTGCAAAATCCAAAACTCTCTCGACCTTAGTGTCATCCACAAATTTACTAACCCATCTTTCTTTGCCCTCCTCCAGGTCATTTATAAAAATGGCAAACAGCAGTGGACCCAAATCAGATCCTTGCAGTACACCATTAGTAACTGAACTCCAGTATGAACATTTCCCATCAACCACCACCCCTTATCTTCTGTCAGCTAGCCAATTTCAGATCCAAACTGTCAAATCACCTTCAATCCCATGCTTCTGTATTTTGGGCAATAGCCTACCATGGGGAACCATATCAAAAACCTTATTGAAATCTATGTACACCACATCAACCGCTTTACCATCATCCATCTCTTTAGTTACCTTCTCAATTAGGTTTGTGAGGCATGACCTACGCTTCACAAAACCCGTGTTGACTATCCCTAATCAAATTATTCCTCTCCAGATGATTATAAATCCTATCTCTTATAACCTTATCCAACACGTTACCCACCACCAAAGTAAGACTCACTGGTCTATAATTACCATGGTTGTCTCTACTCCCCTTCTTGAACATTTGCTATCCTTCAGTCTTCTGGCACTGTTCCTGTAGACAATAACCACATAAAGATCAAAGCCAAAGGCTTGGCAGTTTCGTCCCTGCCTTCCCAAAGAATCCTAGGATAAGTCCCATCCAGCCCGGGGGACTTATCTGTTTTTACGCTTTCCAGAATTGCTAACAATTCCTTGTGTTCTCCTCCTTCTGAACCTCAATCCTATCTAGTCTAGTAGCCTGTATCTCAGTATTCTCCTCAACAACATTGTCTTTTTCTAGTGTTAATACTGATGAAAATTATTCATTTAGCCCTTCCCTGATCTCCTCTGACTCCACACACAACTTCTCACTACTTTCTTTGATTGGCCCTAATCTTATTCTCGTCATTGTTTTATTTCTCATATAACGGTGGAAATCCACCAAGGATTTCTCATGTCTCTTCCTGACTCTTCTTAATTCTTTCTTTCTTTAGGTCTTACTAACTTACTAGTTAACAGGATTGTGGTGATATGAGAGCTTTCTCACCAGATACTCCAGTTTGTTATCTGATAACATCAAAATGATAATGTCAGACATGCAAATGACATCCCTCTGTGAAAGGAAGCAATGTGTTGTTAGAACTGAGGTTGAAAAATTGAATTGTCTCTTTACTCCCTGTATTGTCACGACTTGCAATGTGAACTTAAATGTTTTACCCAGTTACTGAAATGACAGTTACATACTTTATTAGATTTGGAGTGAAAATCCATCAACCGTATCTCGTTAATAATGAAAATTACTAATTTATAAGATTAGATTCCCTACAGTGTTTAAACAGGCCCTTCGGCCCAACAAGTCCACACCGACCCTCCGAAGAGCAACCCACCCAGACCCATTTCCCTCTGACCAATGTACCTAACACTATGGGCTATTAAGCATGGCCAATTCATCTAACCTGCACATCTTTGGACTGTGGGAGAAAACTGGAACACCCGGAGGAAACCCACGCAGACACGGGGAGAATGTGCAAACTACACACACAGTCACTCGAGGCTGGAATCGAACCTGGGACCCTGGTGCTGTGAGGCAGCAGTGCTAACCACCGAGCTACCGTTCCACCCCATTTGTGTGAAAACCAAATTTATTTAGTCAAGATATAAAACTGATTGACACAAATTGAATGCATAAATGTTACCCTTTTGATTAATTCAACACACATTCACACATAAATGAAAAAAAGAACTTCCTATGCAAGGATTAATTTTGAAAACCACAATTGGCCAATAAGTGTTAGATCTTGATGTGCTAAAGCATAAGTTATGAAAGCTGGTTTTCAGTCAGCATCTTGGCACATGTAGATAGGTATCATTAAACATGCAGTTGTAACTTATATGGCCTTTAACTTTAGTTCGAGTAAAAAGTGAGGTCTGCAGATGCTGGAGATCACAGCTGCAAATGTGTTGCTGGTCAAAGCACAGCAGGCCAGGCAGCATCTCAGGAATAGAGAATTCGACGTTTCGAGCATAAGCCCTTCATCAGGAATAAGAGAGAGAGAGAGCCAAGCAGGCTAAGATAAAGGGTAGGGAGGAGGGACTGGGGGGAGGGGCGATGGAGGTGGGATAGGTGGAAGGAGGTCAAGGTGAGGGTGATAGGCCGGAGTGGGGTGGGGGCGGAGAGGTCAGGAAGAGGATTGCAGGTTAGGAGGGCGGTGCTGAGTTGAGGGAACCGACTGAGACAAGGTGGGGGGAGGGGAAATGAGGAAACTGGAGAAATCTGAATTCATACCTTGTGGTTGGAGGGTTCCCAGGCGGAAGATGAGGCGCTCCTCCTCCAGCCGTCGTGTTGTTGTGTTCTGCCGGTGGAGGAGTCCAAGGACCTGCATGTCCTCGGTGGAGTGGGAGGGAGAGTTAAAGTGTTGAGCCACGGGGTGATTGGGTTAGTTGGTTCAGGCGGCCCGGAGGTGTTCTCTGAAGCGTTCCGCAAGTAAGCGGCCTGTTTCACCAATATAGAGGAGGCCACATCGGGTGCAGCGGATGCAATAGATGATGTGTGTGGAGGTACAGGTGAACTTGTGGCGGATATGGAAGGATCCCTTGGGGCCTTGGAGGGAAGTGAGTGTGGAGGTGTGGGCGCAAGTTTTACATTTCCTGCGGTTGCAGGGGAAGGTGCCGGGGGTGGAGGTTGGGTTGGTGGGGGGTGTGGATCTGACGAGGGAGTCACGAAGGGAGTGGTCCTTGCGGAACGCTGATAGGGGAGGGGAGGGAAATATATCCTTGGTGGTGGGGTCCGTTTGGAGGTGGCGGAAATGGCGGCGGATGATACGTTGTATGCGGAGGTTGGTGGGGTGGTAGGTGAGAACCAGTGGGGTTCTGTCTTGGTGGCGGTTGGAGGAGCGGGGCTCAAGGGCGGAGGAGCGGGAAGTGGAGGAGATGCGGTGGAGGGCATCATCGATCACGTCTGGGGGTAATCTGCGGTCCTTGAAGAAGGAGGCCATCTGGGCTGTGCGGTGTTGGAATTGGTCCTCCTGGGAGCAGATGCGGCGGAGACGAAGGAATTGGGAATATGGGATGGCATTTTTACAGGGGGCAGGGTGGGAGGAGGTGTAGTCCAGGTAGCTGTGGGAGTCAGTCGGTTTATAATAGATGTCTGTGTTGAGTCGGTCGCCCGAGATAGAAATGGAGAGGTCTAGGAAGGGGAGGGAGGAGTCTGAGATGGTCCAGGTGAATTTCAGGTCGGGATGGAAGGTGTTAGTAAAGTTGATGAACTGTTCAACCTCCTCGTGGGATCACGAGGCAGCGCCGATACAGTCATCGATGTAGCGGAGGAAAAGGTGGGGGGTGGTGCCAGTGTAGTTGCGGAAGATGGACTGTTCCACATATCCTACGAAGAGGCAGGCATAGCTGGGGCCCATGCGGGTGCCCATGGCAACTCCTTTAGTTTGGAGGAAGTGGGAGGATTGAAAAGAGAAGTTATTCAGGGTGAGGACCAGTTCAGTCAGTGGAAGGAGGGTGTCAGTGGAAGGGTACTGGTTGGTGCGGCAGGAAAGGAAGAAGCGGAGGGCTTTGAGTCCTTCGTGATGGGGGATGGAGGTGTACAGGGACTGGATGTCCATAGTGAAAATAAGGCGTTGGGGACCGGGGAAGCGAAAATCCTGGAGGAGGTGGAGGGCGTGGGTGGTGTCCCGAACGTAGGTGGGGAGTTCTTGGACTAAAGGGGACAGGACCGTGTCGAGGTATTGGGAGATGAGTTCGGTGGGGCAGGAGCAGGCTGAGACAATGGGTCGGCCGGGGCAGGCAGGTTTGTGGATTTTGGGCAGGAGGTAGAAATGGGCGGTGCGGGGTTGTGGGACTATGAGGTTGGAGGCGGTGGATGGGAGATCCCCCGAGGTGATGAGGTCCTGGATGGTCTGGGAGATGATGGTTTGGTGGTGGGAGGTGGGGTCGTGGTCAAGGGGGCGATAAGAGGAGGCGTCCGCGAGCTGGCGTTTGGCTTCAGCGGTATACAGGTCAGTGCGCCAAACTACCACCGCGCCTCCCTTGTCTGCGGGTTTGATGGTGAGGTTGGGATTGGAGCGGAGGGAGTGGAGGGCTGCACGTTCTGAGGGTGAGAGGTTGGAGTGGGTAAGAGGGGTGGACAGGTTGAGTCGGTTAATGTCACGGCGGCAGTTGGCTATAAAGAGGTCGAGGGCGGGTAGGAGGCCAGCACGGGGTGTCCAGGTGGATGGGGTGTGTCGGAGGCGGGAGAAGGGGTCGTCAGAGGGTGGGCGGGAGTCTTGGTTGTGAAAGTGGGCACGGAGGCGAAGGCGGCGGAAGAATTGCTCAATATCTCGGCGCGTGTTGAACTCATTAATCCGAGGGCGTAGGGGAATGAAGGTGAGGCCCTGCTGAGGACTGATCTTTCATCCTCAGAGAGGGGGAGGTCTGGAGGGATGGTGAAAATCCGGCAAGGCTGGGAGCTAGGACCTGGTGTAGGACTGGAGCTGGAGCTGGGGCTGGGGGCGGGGTTAGGGGCGGGGACAGAGATCGAAGTAGGGGCGGAGTTAGACGTGGTGACGTTGCTCGACGTGGGGGCGGGGTCATGCGTCGTGACGGAAATAAGCGCGGGGGCGGGGTTACGTGAAGTGACGAAAGACGTTGTGGGGGCGGGGTTATGTGTGGTGACGAAGGTTTGCGTGGGGGCGGGGTTACGCGTAGTCACGTAAGGCGGCGTGGGGGCGGGGAAACCTGAGGATTTGTGTTCCTGCAGGTTAGTGATGTCAGTGGGGGCGGAAGTGGCTGCGCCGACGGCAACCGGAGGGGCGGAAATGGTTGCGGCGACGGAGGCGTGGTGGTCATTCCCGGTGGCCGCGTGGGTCACGGGTCCGTCGGCGATCGTGGAAGCGGTTGTGTGTGTGGTGGTCACCGGGGCAGTGGTTGGGGCGGCGATCGCGGGGGCTCCGAGGTCGGTGGGGGCGGAAGTGACGTCACGGTCGGCGGCGGCCTTTGGTGCCGCGGAGGCCACATGTGTAATGGCGTCCGACAGGCCTGTGGAAGATTCTGGAATAGTTGAGGGGCCACGAGTGTGGGGGTAAGTACATGAAAGTTTTTGGTACTTACTGTTTTCAGTGGGGGCGGAAGTGGCTGCGCCAACGGCAACCGGAGGGTCGGAAATGGTTGCGGCGACGGAGGCGTGGTGGTCATTCCCGGTTTAGTTCATTGAGGAGATGTCAAGATTTTAAAGACTTTTCAGAACAACTGCATCAGTTTTGGAGGTGGTACAATGGACTCTCTGAAAGTGTTTTCTCTCAAAATTGAAGGATGAGCTGGGAAGCTTCTCTAACTCAATTGAATTCCAAACAATATCTAAAGAAATCCACAAGCCCAGATGTGTAACTTCCTGATAGAAGGCCAAGCAGTTAGCTTAAATCATGTGATTTCCAAGAAGTATTGTTTTCAAATATTCCTTTTAGTGTAAAAAAATCCAGGATTCTGTTCAGATCTCCAAATAAACCACCATTCACCATCCTTTAAACAAAAATAAAAAATACATCTTCATAAGTATGTCATGGATTAAACTATGCAAGAGATCTATTTAGGACAACAGACCAAATCCTTTGTTAATTTCAGGGATTTTCTACCACATTCTGTAGTGATCAAGATCACAGTTTCAACTAAGAGACTAACCTGATCTTCTCAAAAATGCTTTTTAATGATAATATGCACAAAATAACTAATAAAGAAACATAGCAAGATAGAAAAATGTTTCAGTTCCCAATATACAACAACATCTTGCATTTGTGTAATGAATAACCTCAAGGCTCTTCAGAGGAGTATGAAAAAACAAAGTAGAGTCATCGAGATGTACAGCATGGAAACAGACCCTTCAGTCCAACCCGCCCAGGCCGACCAAATATCCCAACCCAATCTCGTCCCACCTGCCAGCACCTGGCCCAAATCCCTCCGAAACCTTCCTATTCATATACCCATCCAAATGCATCTTAAATGTTGCAATTGTACCAGTCTCCACCTCTTCCTCTGGCAGCTCATTCCATACACGTACCACCCTCTGTGTGAAAACGTTGCCCCGTGGGTCTTTTTTTATATTTTTCCCCTCTCACTCTAAGCCTATGCCCTCTAGTTCTGGACTCTCTGACCCCAGGGAAAAGACTTTGCCTATTTACCCTATCCATGCCCCTCATAAATTTGTAAGGTCACCCCTCAGCGTCCAACACTCCAGGGAAAACAGCCCCAGCCTATTCAGCCTCTCCCCATAGCTCAAGTCTTCCAACCCTGGCAACATCTTGTAAATATTTTCTAAACCCTTTCAAGTTTCACATCTATCTGATAGGAAAGAGACCAGAATTACATGTCATATTCCAACAATGGCCTAACCAATGTCCTATACGGCTGCAACATGACCTCCCAACTCCTGTACTCAATACTCTGACCAATAAAAGAAAGCATATCAAACACCTTCTTCACTATCCTATCTACCTGCGATTCCACTTTCAAAAAGCTATGAACCTGCTCTCCAAGGTTTCTTTGTTCAGCAACACTCCCTAGGACCTTATCATTCAGTGTATAAGTCCTGCTAAGATTTGCTTTCCCAAAATACAGCACCTCGCATTTATCTGAATTAAACTTCATCTGCCACTTCTCAGCCCATTGGCCCATCTGGTCAAGATCCTGTTATAATCTGAGGTAACCCTTTTCGCTGTCCACTACACCTCCAATTTTGGTGTCATCTGCAAACTTACTAACTGTACCTCTTATGCTCGCATCCAAATCATTCGTGTAAATGACAAAAAGTAGAGGACTGATCCTTGTGGTACTCCACTGGTCACAGGCCTCCAGTCTGAAAAACAACCCTCCACCACCACCACCATCTGTCTTCTACCTTTGAGCCAGTTCTGTATCCAAATGGTGAGTTCTCCCTGTATTCCATGAGATCTAACCTTGCCAATCAGCCTCCCATGGGGAACCTTGTCGAACGCTTTACTGAAGTCCATGTAGATTACATCTACCACTCTGCCCTCATCAATCCTCTTTGTTACTTCCTCAAAAAAACTCAGTCAAGTTGGTGAGACATGATTTCCCATGCCCAAAGCTATGTTGACTATCCCTAATCAGTCCTTGCCTTTCCAAATACATATACGTCCTGTCCTTCAGGATTCCCTCCAATAACTTCCCCACCACCGACGTCAGGCACACCGGTCTATAGTTCCCTGGATTGTCCTTACCACCCTTCTTAAACTGTGGCACCACATTAAGCAACCTCCAGTCTTCCGGCACCTCACCTGTGACTATCAATAATACAAATATCTCAGCAAGAGGCCCAGCAATCACTTCTCCGCTTCCCACAGGGTTCTAGGGTACACCTGATCAGGTCCTGGGGATTTATCCATCTTTACCCGTTTCAAAACATCCAGCACTTATTCCTCAGTAATGTGCACATTTTTCAAGATGTCACCATCTATTTCCTTACATTCTATATCTTCCATATCCTTTTCCATGGTAAATACTGATGCAAAATACTCATTTAGTATCTCCCCCATTTTCTGCGGCTCCACAGAAAGACCGCCTTGCTAATCTTTGAGGGGCCCTATTCTCTCCCTAGTTACCCTTTTGGCCTTAATGTATTTGTAAAAACTCTTTGGACTCTCCTTAATTCTATTTTCATAAGCTATGTCATGTCCCCGTTTTGACCTCCTGATTTCCCTCTTAAGTATATTCCTACTTCCTTTATACTCTTCTAAGGATTCACTCGATCTATCCTGTCTGTACCTGACATATGCTTCCTTCTTTTTCTTAACCAAACCCTCAATTTCTTTAGTCATCCAACATTCCCTATACCTACCAGCCTTCCCTTTCACCCTGACAGGAATATACTTTCTCTGGATTCTTGTTATCTCATTTCTGAAGACTTCCCATTTTCCAGCCGTCCTTTTATCTACAAACATCTGCCCCCAATGAACATTCTTGCCTAATGACTTCAAAATTGGCCTTTCTCCAATTTAGAACTTCAACTTTTAGATCTGGTCTATCCTTTTCCATCATTATTTAAAGTCTAGTAGAGTTATGGTCGCTGGCCCCAAAGTGCTCCCCCACTGACACCTCAGTCACCTGCCCTGCCTTATTTCCCAAGAATAGGTCAAGTTTTGCACCTTCTCTGGTGGGTACATCCACATACTGAAACAGAAAATTGTCTTGTACACACTTAACAAATTCCTCTCCATCTAAACCCTTAATGCTATGGCAGTCCCAGTCTATGTTTGGAAAATTAAAATCCCCTACCATAACCACCCTATTATTCTTACAGATAGCTGAGATCTCCTTACAAGTTTGTTTCTCAATTTTCCTCTGACTATTAGGGGGTCTATAATACAATCCCAATAAGGTGATCATCCCTTTCTTATTTCTCAGTTCCACCCAAACAACTTCCCTGGACGTATTTCCGGGAATATCCACCCTCAGCACAGCAGCAATGCTATCCCTTATCAAAAATGCCACTCCTCCTCCTCTCTTGCCTCCCTTTCTATCCTTCCTTTAGCATTTGTACCCTGGAACATTAAGTTGCCAGTCCTGCCCATCCCTGAGCCATGTTTCTGTAATTGCTATGATATCCCAGTCCCATATTCCTAACCATGTCCTGAGTTCATCTGCCTTCCTTGTTAGGCCCCTTGCATTGAAATAAATGCAGTTTAATTTATTGGTCCTCCTTTGTCCCTGCCTGCCCTGACTGTTTAACACGCTTTTGTTCTCAACTGTGCCAGTCTCAGATTGATTTCTTTCCTCACTATCTCCCTTTGTCCCACCTCCCCACCTTCCTAGTTTAAATCCTCCTGGGCAGCTCTAGCAAATGTCCCTGCCAGTATATTAGTCCCCTTCCAATTTAGGTGCAATCCGTCCTTCTTGTACAGGTCACTTCTACCCCGGAAGAGATATAAGTTGTGGTAAATATGACACTTACTACAAAATGAAATTATGACTAAATGGCCAAAACCCTGATCAAAGAGGAATGTTTCAAGGAGAGTCTTAAAGGAAGAAAGCAAAATAGAGTGGCAGAGAGCAGGGAGGCTATTCAAGATTTTTAAACCTAATTGTTTGAAGGCATTCACACTAATAGTGCAACAATTAGCAAAGAGTTTCACAAGATACTAGATTTGGAGAAGTCTAGATATCTCAGAGTGATGTGTGGTGGAGGAGTTTACAATGATGGGAAGGATCTCAGAGGGATTTGAAATCAATGATGAGACGTTTAGAATTAATTATGAAGTTGTTTGACTGAGAGCCAGTGCAGGTCATGGTGTACAGAGTGGTAAAGAAGAAAACATTGAATTAAGTTGTGGGCAGCAGAGTTTTGGATGATCTCGAATTTATACAGGATAGAAAATGAGAAGTTATCCAGAACTGTATCAGAATAATTGAGTCTATAGGTACTGAAGGGATAAATGAAAATTCAGCAGCAGTTTAGCTGAGATTGGCAAAATCAAGTGATTGCAGTGGAGCTGGATCAAAATGACTTTCGTGATGGTGTGGGTGTGAAGTTGGACGGACATTTCAGAATAAAGTACGACAAAAAGATTGCAGACAGACTGGCTTAATCTCAAAACATTACTAGGTAGAGAGACAAAGCAGGTAGCTGGGAAAAAGAAATTTGGAGTGGGGTCCACAAATAATGGGCTTCCAATCTTTTTCAAATTTTTAATTGAAAAAAGTCTCTGCTCTCCCAATACTGGATGTCGGAAAAGCATATTGATAATTTAGCAACAATGCAGGGGTTGAAGGAAACTTTCCTAGGTGGTGTAAAAACCAATGTTATGCCTTCAAGTGATGTGTCTGAGGGGCAGCACAAAGATGAGAAACAGATGTGGGCCATGGATTTACTTTTGGGGTCACCAGAGGTAACAGTGTATGAGCATGAAGAGCAATCATTGCAGTTTATAGAGTATCACACTAATTAGAGTGAAAAATAGAATACAGGAATAAAGTTTAACCTTACTGGGACTCCTTTTAAAATTGAAGTCTCCAGTGTGTCTGATGATTTGAGTAATTTAGAATACCTGTAGTGATGTTCCCTCATCTGCTACCACTTTGAAAATGCGAGTGCCTCACTCATCCATTTTGAAAGTGACTTTTCTCCCCAGTAGAACTCCTTAGTTCAGTGTTTACCAGTTGAAGCCCCCAGAGACACAGCCTTCTGTTGTATGTTTCATGGGGGTTGTTTTCTCATTGGCATCTTTTTTAGGAAAACTGAGAAAATGCTCAGTGAGAGATTTTGCTTCAAGGTGAAGCTTACTTGGAAGCCTTTCCTGGATTTCATTAAGATATCCTAATTGTAAAGAATTATTGTCATTTACTCCAATAATCAGTTGCCATTGTAGAAAGAGCACTTATTTATTTGTGACCAATCTACTTTACAACATTATTGTTTGGCACAATGCATCTCTTAACAAAATACCTTCAGCTGGAGACATTTAAAGTTATTTTATTCCTTCCTGAGGTTTAGAAATATGTGCTGTCAATTCATTGCACTCACTGTGAAAGAAGCATTCCAACGAAGTATTGTCTTCTCAAGGCAAAAAGACCTGATTTAGTGATTACTGGGTATAACAGCGCGAGGGCCTCAATTAACACACAGCCCTGAAATGAAAAATCATTGAAGCTCTCTGGGTTAATGATAGCATGTTCATTGTTGCTGATTATCAGGGGTAGAAAGAAATCAAAGAGATACTAACAAGTTGATATATTTCTTTACAGTTTTTTTAAAGAAAGATCAATAGTGGCAAATTACCTTTTTTAACAAGGAAATGTGCATTTTAGGAAATAAAAACACTCACTTACTTTTGCTGAACTCCAATCAGATATCCTTGCTGGTCATTTATCATTCCCAAATCTTGTTAAAATTCTCCGACTTAATTACAAAGAGAGACTTTATCAATGTTCACAAAAAAAAGCACTTAATTATGTGTAGTTTCAAAGGTTCATTTTAAAGAACAACCTTTATTATTATTGATAATTTTAGACACCTTCACTGCTGAATAACCTATTGTTCACTAAGATCAACCAATGAACAAGAAAAATGATTGAAAAGAGATTGAGGAAGATGCTCTATTTTAAGATACTTCTTTATCATTTTTTTTGGTGGTGAATGGGAATTTGACTCTGAACCATTCACCAAAGGTGCTTGAAAGATTGAGGGATATTGATCGATTGATAGAAAGACACTTTCTCCAGTAGTGACTAGGTGCTGTAGATTACCGGTAAGTGATAGAAATCTAAGAAGAACGGCTGTAGTTGTGCAGTGTACCTCTGAGCCAAGAGGCCCAGATTCAAATCTCATCTGCTCCAGAGATGTGTCATAGCATGCCTGAACAAATTAATTAAAAGTATTTTGAAGGCTAAGAGGAGAGTTGAGGGAAACATTTCTTTTCACTCAGAGGCTGCTGGGAGTCTGGTGCTCACTGCATGGAAGTGTGATTGGGTCAGAAGCTCAATATTTAAGCAGTATTTAGATATTCACTTGTGTTGCTATAGTCTCCAGGGTTATGGGCCAAACGCTGGAAAATGAGATTGTCAGAATGGTATCTTTGTTGTAAACACCTGCGAATCTCTAAATATGGGCACGCATGAATCCCACCATGACAAACAGTGGAATTTGAATTAAATAAAAATCTGGAATTAAAAATTCAACCTAATGGTGACCATGTAACCATTGTCAATTGTTGTAAACCATAAGAATGTAAGACATAGGAGCAGCCCATCAGGTCTGCACCAACACTCAATGGAATCATGGCTGATCTGTTAATCCTAAACCTCATTTTCCTGTCTTTTTCCCATTACCTTTGATTCACTTACTAATCAAAAATCTGTGTACCTCAAGTTAAAATATACTTAATGACCCAGCCTCAACAGCCTCTGAGGTAAAAGAAATCCACAAATTTACATTTAAAGAATGAGCAAAACCTTAGTCTGCGATTATGTCCTCCAGTCCTGGACCTTGAACATTTCAATAAGGCAGCGTCTCATTTGTCTATATTCCAAGAGTACAAGCCAAACCTACTCAATCTATCCTAATCAGACAGTCCCTCCATATTTGGTATCATCCTAATGAACCTTCTGTGGACTGTCTTTAATGTGAACATATCATTCATTAGATAAGGGGGGAAAAAACTATTCAAAATATTCAAAAACTGTTGTGGTCTGACTATTTCAGCATACCTCACTACTTTACACTCCACTCCTATTGAAATCACTATATGATTTGCTTCTCTGTCTCGATATTGGGTGCTAGCTTTTTGTGAATATGATGAGAACTCTCAAATCCCTCAGTTCTGTAGCTTTGTTTCATCATTTAAACAATGTTCAGCTCCTCTACTCTTCCTGCCAAAGTGTATAACCTCAAATGTCCCCAAATGACATTCCATCAGCCAAATTTTGGCTCACTTATTTATCTTGTCCATATTGTTCTGCAGACTTTTGTGTCATCCTCAATGCTTGCCCTCTCACCTATATTTAAGTCATCCACAAACTTGACTATTGTATATTCACTTACTTTATCCAAGGCATTAACTTACATTGAAGATAATGTGGCCCAGCACTGTGGTTTAACCGTCTTTATAGGTTGCCACCCTAAAAATGCCCCAACTCATCTGGTTAATGAATGTGTTACAGAGAAAACAACTTGCTATCCATACCAGGGCTCGTCTACATGGGACTCCAGACTACAGAAATATGGTTGACTCTTAACTAGCAAGTTGTATCAAACTGCTACAAAATCTAAAGAAAGGACTTTTTAAAAATTTCTCATGGGATGTGGGCTTTGCTGGCTAGGCCAGCATTTATTGTCTATGTATCGTTAGTTAGTTGTCAATCACCTTGCTGTCGATGTGGAGCTATGTGTAGGCCAGATCGTGTAAAAGTAGCAGATTTCTTTTCCTAAAGGACATTGGTGAACCAGATGGGTTTTACAACAATTAACAATTTGTTACACTGTCACCTTTAGACTAGCTTTTTTACTCCTAAACTTTGTTGAATTCACATTTTGCCACTTACCATGGTGGGATTCAAACCCACGACCCCAGAAGTTTAGTCTGGGCGTTTGAATTACTACTCCAGGGGCATTATGCTATGCTACCACCTTTCCCAACTGGCATTGATCTGGACACCAGAAACAACAACAGCAAAAAATAACTGTCAAACTTTAAATCCTTCTTATCAACCCCTTATTAGTAAACAGACTGGTCAAGCAGCAACCTGACATAAACGAATCTTACTGGGGTCTGAACAATGTGGTCTACAGTAGGGAATTTGACAGAATTGCACATGAAGGTAAAGTCAATCTCAATATTTAGAGCAACTTACTGTAACTTTTAACTAAGTTTCATGCGTCAAAACAAGATACTCAGAACGCAGTGGCAAATTGTCAATTAAAGGGATTAATTGTTTTTTAATGAACTAAAGGACTTAATGAACTGCAAATCTCATCTTATTAATGTCAGCTTCCAATCCTACCACCCGTCACAAGCAAACCAGATGTCGATAGTTCTCGATGTCGGTATCTGGTGTATTCTACTCACCACTTGTTTCAAAGGACCCCCATGTTGAATACAGGCACCAACATCTTCAGTACAGACCACCACATAGACACCACATCCATGGACATTTACATTCAACATGTAGCAACCTGTAAGACTCACCATGGTACACATTCGATCCACTTACAGGGCACTTCTATACTTCAGTGCTGCACTTCAGGGCACAATGGTACCTATCATTTTAATTCTGCAGGAAGGAAGCCCCAAAAGTTCAGGGACATGCACACAGTTCAAATAGTGGACCAGACTGCATCTCCAGCTCATTGGCTTGCTGTCATAGCACTCACTCAATCTGAACCTATCCAGATGCTCATAGCATCCCCTTCTTGGACTTATCATTTTATACCTGCCCCTTCAGCCAGAGATACCAGGCTCACAGTACTGCTGTCTTGCCCTGTGTTCTATAACAGGCACAAAGCCAGCAAGTTTGTTATTATTTTCAGGAATCCTTAGTCAAACAGGATAACTTTAGATTGTGGGTTGCCAGCCCAATATGTCAAGGGCATACTGGGCAGGTACAGTACCAAAGATAGAGTGAGTGTGTGGTACTAGAGAGAAATGGTTGTACTTATATTGGCAGAGTGGAGAAGGCAATCTAATATGCATTTGCATATACAGCTAAGATTGTATTGGCTTGGACAAGTCCTTAGACCAGACTGGGATAGTTTGGTTAATGACCTTCTCTGCTGGTTCAGAGGAAAGATAACATTCACATCTGCATCAGTCCGGCCAGCCAGACCTCCAAGTCCCTGCCCACAATTTTCCCTTGTCTGCCATTTCCAAGGCAATTGGCAGGGCAGCTACTAACTAATGGTGCTACTCCACAAATATCCCAACATGCAAAGATGGCTGGGGGGAGGGGGACACCAAATTACCTCAAGGACACCTCAACATGAGTTCCTCAGGGAAACATCCTTGGGCATACATTTTCAACTGCTTCATCAATGCTGAACATTATGCTGAAATCAGCGAACATCTTCCATCGTAAAATCAAGAGTGAGGATGTTCGCTGATGACAGCATAATGTTCAGCACCTTTTGTGATACCTCAGAAACTAAAATAGTCCATGATCAATGTAGCAAAACCTTATGGCATCCATGCTTGGGATAATAAACAAATAACATTCATACCACTAAACCATGTCCATCTCCAACAAGAGTGAATCTGATAAAGAACCTTTGTCATTCAATGGCATTACCATTGCTGACTTCTCCACTATAGATGTGTATTACCATTGACCAGAAACTGAACTGGACTCGTAGTATAAATACAATGGCTAAAAGAGTAGATCAGAGGCTCGAAACTTTGCTAGACTAATTCACCTCCTTTTCCCCATTGCCTGTTCTCCATCTGTAATGTTTAAGTCAGTAGCATCAAGAACATGATGGGATTCTCTCCACTTGCTTGGATGAGTACAACTCCAACATATTCAAGAGGTTTGATACCATCCAGGACAAAGCAGTCCGTTTGACTGGTACCTCATCCACAATTTCAGTCTTTACTCCTGTCATCTCTGATATATAGCAGGAGCAGTGTCCACCATCTACATGAAGCACATAGTATTTCATTAAGGGTATTCTGACTTCACTTTCCAAACTCTGCCCTCCAACACCTAGTAGAATAAGGGCAGCAGATACATGGGAACATTACCACTGACAAGTTCCCCTCCAAGCCACTCCACATCCTGACTTAGATCTACAATACCATTATTTCATTGTTGCTGAGTCAAAATCCTCAAACTCCATTCTTAACAGAGGATGCCCCTCCACCCCAAGGACTGCAATGGTTCATTGATGGATGCCTTCCAAAACTACGTTCACTACCTTCACTATTCACTCCTTCACCAACATTACACAGCCACAGCCATAGCAATGTGGACTATCTGCAAGATGCACTGAGCAGCATATTCAGGCTTCTTCAACTGCAACCTCCAAATCTGCGACCTCTACCAACTAAAAACATAAAAGCAGTAAATGCATCGGACCACCACCACTTACAAGTTACTCTCCAAGCCACATATTATCCTGACTCGGAACCTTATCACTGTTCCTTTATCGTCACTGAAACTAAATCCTGGAGCTCTCAGACAGCGCTTGGATGTACCTACAGTTTAAGCAGATTGCAGCAGCTTAAGAAATGGCTCACCACTGCTTTGTTCAATAGATGTTGGCTCAGTCAGTGACACCCATATCATGTGAATAATTTTTGCAACAGTCACAGCATGATATCTGTGGCTGTCTTTATGATTTATTTAGTGGGCGGCACGGTGGCACAGTGGTTAGCACTGCTGCCTCACAGCGCCAGAGACCCGGGTTCAATTCCCGCCTCAGACGACTGACTGTGTGGAGTTTGCACATTCTCCCCGTGGGTTTCCTCTGGGTGCTCCAGTTTCGTCCCACTGTCCAAAGATGTGCGGGTCAGGTGAATTGGCCATGCTAAATTGCCTGTAGTGTTAGGTAAGGGTTAAATGTAGGGGTATGGGTGGGTTGCGCTTCAGCGAGTCACTATGGACTTGTTGGGCTGAAGGACCTGTTTCCACACTGTAAGTAATCTAATCTGATCTTATTCAGACTAGATAAAGCAAATTAGCAAGGCAGTCTCAAAGATGAGTTTGTAGAATGCTTTTGTGACATTTCTTGACACAATATGTTGTGGAACTACTTACTTCAGATCTTCATGCTTAATTTTGTAGTAAAATATCCTCCAGGAAAACAGTGTAATATCATTTAAGATTGGAGTTTGAAAGCAACATTGTTCAGTTGTACACGTGAATCAAAAACTTAAGCCAGTTTATCTAAGTATCAGAGTAGGGCTGACCAGGGTTGATTGGAAAGTAGACTAAAGGATATTGTAGCAAATTAACAGGAGGAGCATTTAAAGAAACAGTTCCAAATGCTCAATTAAATAATTAAAAACTCAACGAGAAAGGTCTATCTGTGGCTTACTAGAGAAATTAAAGATAGTAATTAGATTAAGCCATATAATGTTGCAAAGTATAATCATAAACCTGAGATTTGTCAGAGTTTTAGAAGAAAGGGTGACCAAAACATTGCTCAAAAGTGATCAAAATAATATGCAAATAAAGTAATCAGGAATATGCAAAACAGATTGTAAGAGCTATTACAGATTTATAAAAGTGAGTAGCTAAATCAGTATTGATCCCTTTGAGGCAAGATAAGTTATCATAAGGAATGAAGAAATAGACTATGAACAGCTATGTTGTTTTAGTGAACAACTTAAAATAACTAACATCAGAAGAGAAAAAGTATTTGGGAAACAAAAGAAACTGAAGTCCAGTATTCTGCAGCCTAATGTTCTAAAAGAGATATCTACAAAGATAGGGAATACAAAAGCAAATGCTGCAGTTGCTGAAAACCTTAAATAAATACAAAAAATGCTAGAAAAAACTGATCAGAACAGGCAACGTCTGTCGAAGGTGAAACACCATTAAAGTTCCAGATCAATGGCCTTCCCTCAGAACAGAGACAAAAAAAAAACCTTGCAGATTCTGGAATCCAAAATAGAACACAGCAAGCCAGGCAGCATCAGGAGGCAGAGAAGTCAACACTTCGGGTGTAACCCTTCTTCACGACTGAAGAAAGGTTACTTCCCTCAGAACAAACATTGTGGACAGAACTTTCAAGGCTCACTCAGAGCCTGACAACAAATGTTCATAAAATGCTGCAATATAATGCTATTGTTAAGCAAACGTTAACAATGCACTTAGAAAATCGATGTATAATCAGACAAAATCAATATGATTTAACCAAAGGGAAATCATGTTTCATTAATTGATTAGAATATCTTGGGAACGTTACTTGTAGGATGGATAAATAGTATCTGTAAATGCACTTTGATTTGCAAATGGTATTGGATAAGTGCCATATAAAAGATTAGTATACAACATAAAAGCTTACAGAGATGGGAGTAATACATTAATTGGCTGGAAGATTGTTTAATCGACATAAAACAGAGAGTTGGGACATAATTAAGCATTTCCAAGTTGGCAGGATGCAACTATTGCAGTGAAACAGGGATCAATGCAAGGGGGATGGGAGGCATCAGCTATATTCGCTCCAAGTTACCACCTTCATATTAATGAGAAAAAGACCAAAAGTGATGTACCTAAAACTGTTGATTATGCAAATCTAGAATCCAAAGAACTGTAAAGAGATATAGACATATCAAGAACAATGCTTATATACACACAGAAGTGAACAGCAAGTTGATAAGTGGAGAAGTGTCAGGTCATTCCCTTTAATAGTGAGAATAGAAAAGCAGAATATGAATGTTCAGAGAGATCTGGGTGTTCTTAGTCAGGAACTCAAGAAAATTATCATGATGTTACAGCAAGAGATGAGGTAGGTACATTACAAGTTAGCCTTTATTTCAAGGGGATCGGAGAAGAGCGGATGCACAAAGTAGAAAACAATACTGTCTAACAGAGAGGGGAAAAAAGAAAGCTGGAGTCATACCACATCTGCCGTATCTCTCTCGGTAGTTGAACGAAACACCATGTATTTATTTACCAATGACAAGTACATCTCTCTGAAAACAACTGTTTTTCATTCACTTACAGCTGTTGGTTGTCTTTGGAAGGAGGCCTCCTTTATGCATTTGTTGGACCTGCAGCAATTATTGTATTGGTAAATTTTACTTTTTAATGCAGCACGTAACATGAACTGTACAATCAGAACAAATGCTAACTGTATATTGATAGCTTTACCTTGATGCATTCAGGAAATCATAGGAATCAGACAAAGAAACTTGCATTTATGCCGACCATATTTTGGAAGCCATGGCAATTTTGCAATTCCATCTCCTTATCTTTATTGGCTGTTAGCTTTTCTGAATTTGTTTGTAATTTATACATCATTGATTATATTTTACTTCAAACACAATTTCTAGCTAATTTTAAACAAATGCCAAAATATTTTTTGTGCTCCAAATTTCCAAGAAAAACCATTATCATGTTCAAGAAGAAGAGGTTACAAATTGCAAATGACTGACTAGCAGTTACTTAGGATGTTTCTGTGTAAAACAACCAAAGAAAATCTTTGTATTTTCATTAGGATCTTTTAAAAGTGGCTGATTTTTAGAATTGATCTGAGGACAAATATTCTGGTCTAGTCAATTCAATTATAGGTAGTTGATCAATAGCCATCAATGTCATATAAACACCATCTTTGAGAACTCTCAAACGGCCACTTATCAAGCTCAGCCTTAATTTCCACAATGTGTTACACACTGAGAATTCTCAGACACACACTAAAATATTTCTCTAATTTATGAACAGTCCAAACCAGGGCTTTTTAAATATATATATATATATATATAGTCTACGTGAATGTGCATGTTTGGTTCCTCAGAGAAAATGTAGCTTTCATGAAACAGATGTAAAGTTTGCTGATTAATTAGAACTGACTACAAAATTAATTGAGTCCTTGCTAACTCTCTGTTTTCCTGCACAAGGTAAATATGCTCATTGGGATCATAGTATTCAACAAACTCATGTCCCGAGATGGAATTTCAGATAAGTCCAAAAAGCAGAGAGCTGGGTAGGTATCGACGTTTTGCTTCTTCTGTAATGAAACAGACTTTGTTTTGTTTAGCCTGCAATTAATTGGATATCATATCTGATATGTCTACTTCATTGGTTGGTTATCCTTTTATATCTGAAATGTTTATTTTCTCCTTTCTAATTACACTGGTTGAAAATTCCTCAGCATTCAATTGCAACATCTGATTCATTTTAGAAGAGATTTCTATTACTGTCCTCCAGAATAATTCATAATGGCTTGACATTTCTAAGGTTCACTTGTTTCGGGAGGCCTGCATTTTCAGGATGACAATCTCAATTGAGTTCGCATTTGAAACTTTATGGTAGAAAAAATGGGCTGCACTCTCAAGGTAACTGGAAGTTACCACTCACCTTCACCCAGCAGAGAATAATGCAGATAAATGTTGCAACCAAGACTAATATGCAGACTGCTATGCAGAGTACTGACATGGTAAAATATGACCCCCTGTGAATGATGCATGTTACTGACTTAGAACATGTTATGGAGACTGGAAGTATCAGGCAAGCTAAACTCTCCAGGTAGATTATTCATGCAGAAGGCATCTGGCAGTGATATTTTAGCAACAAAATAAAATAGAAGAAATATATGTTCACTGTTAGTAATTTTTTTAAACTTTTGAAATGATACTGGTAGAAATATTTTCTTGCTTGAGAGGAAGTAGAGAGGTAAACCATAACCTCTTCACAGTTTAAATTGAATTAACTCTGCAATACATCCTTTCAAAATTACCAACTTCTTTTTTAAAAAATACATGCATTTATTGTGTGCTTCATTGGCAGGAATAGCATTTTTTTGTCCATCCCTAATTACATTTTAGAAGAGGTGAACGTTTTCTTGAACTGCTGCAATTGGTGTGGTTTAGCACCCACAGTGCTATTCGGAAGGGAATTTATAACTTTTGACCCAGCAACAAGGCAATGTAGTTCCAAGATGGAATGGCATGTGGAGAGAAGTTTGCATGTTTGTCTGCTCCTCTTCTTTGTATAGACGGTAGACGTCACAGGTTTTGAAGATACTGTTGAAGAACCAAAGTGGGTTTCTGTAATGCATCCTGAGATGGTACACACTGCTACCACTTACAGAAAGATAAATAAGTTAGTAATCAGCAGCCTGCTTTGTCCGTAGTGTTAAATAATTTGAGTGTTTTGCAGCTGTGACCATCCAGAAAGGTGGAATATGCAACAGCTCCTGACTTGTGTTTTGTACATAGTGGAAAGATTTAGTGGAGTCAGGATGTATATCCAGATTCTGACATGATCCTTTGCCCCAGATTTTACATGGACAACCTCCCCACCACCTTCATGATGTTGATGATGAGGAATTTAATGATGGTTTAAATGTCATTTTTCTGAAGCGATGTTGAATGTCCCTAAAATGTTCACCTACCTACACCAACACCGTGTGCATTCCAAGTGATTTCCTCAAGCATTTTCCTTCTGATAATATCAAAATAATGAGCCTGAATCTGTCTTGACTTTTTCAAAGACAATGACTGCATTAAATTAATTCCAATTTAAGGAAATGACCCAGAATGCAATAACTATTCAAAACATCTTCTTCAGCACCTCCTATCCTCCTGAAGATTGGACTATCGATTGCCCAGTTGTTCAATCAATTTGCAAATTCTTAATTCTGTTGAAAAAATATAACTCTTCTATGGTAATATTACCAGTTTTATTCTTAATATCATCATTAATGGTTAATGGTTGAACATTATCTTCAACTGTGTATACTGATGCAAAAACCCGTTTATATTTCCACCATACCCTGTAAATTTTTCACAACCTCTTCTTGACCATCCTTCTCCAGTTCATTTCAGTCTTGCACAGTTTTGTGCCTCTTCAAAGAACAAAAAAATCCTTTCACATTACTTACACATTTGTCGACAAGACTCTTTTCTATCATTCTTCTAACTGATCTGGATAAGCGTAGTTTGAGGTTACATCTCCTAACAGTGATCAAAGGGATCTTTGTCCCAGCAAATATTTGTTCCATAAATAGAACATGGAACAGTACAGCACAGGAATGGGCCCTTTGACCCATGAGGTTGTGCTGAACACGATGCCAAATGAAACTAATCCTACCTGCCTGCCCTTGGTCCATATCCCTCCATTCCTTGCATATTCATGTGCTGAACTAGAAGTCCCTTAAATGCCTTTATTGTATCTGACTCAACTATCACTCCGGCAGTGCGTTCTAGATTCCTTCCACTGTCTGTGTAAAATATTTGCCTCTCACATCTCATTAAATTCCTACAGTGTGGAGACAGGCCATTTGGCCCAATAAGTCTGCACTGACCCTCCGAAGAGTAACCCACTCAGACCCATTACCCCAACATTTACCCCTGACTAATGCACCTAACACCATGGAAAATTTACCACGGCCAATTCACCTGACCTGCACATCTTTGAATTGTGGGAGGAAACCAGAGCACCTGGAGGAAACCCATGCAGACACAGGGAGAATGTGCAAACTCCACAGACAATTACCCAAGGCAGGAATCGAACCCAGGTCCCTGATGCTGTGAGGCAGCAGTGCTAACCACTGTTCCGCCCTCAAACTCCTTTGAACTTTCTCCCTCTTCCCTTAAATTCATGCCCCCCAGCACTAGAGCATCAGGGTATAAAAAAAACTTCATGACCTCATATCTCTGGAGTCTCGAGCAAGATGTCAAAATTTCATATTGTGTTGCCGATAATTTGGGCATTACAGGTGGCATTTTGTTTCTTGAATAATGTGGGCCAGGACAGATGACATTCTGAATAGGATGTATGCATGGGCACAGGAGGCATGCAGTGGAATATGCAATCGGCATACTGTTGTGTCAGTCAGGCCCAATGTTCCTTTCATGCCAGTGCTACCAACTGCAACTCAATACTGCAGCTTACACATTGCCTTAAATGAACTGAACAAGTTCAGTAGCAAGAAGATCCCCACTACCCTGTCATTGAAAGGAGCTATTAACTACTTTCACCTTTATTGTTGATTGATTTCAGTTTGCCATTGCTGAATTTGTCAAAGTCATTGGTTTGTATGGTTAATTAAAGTTGCTGAAGTCCGCAGGGATTAGTAAAGCAAGTGCTAAAAGACTTCATGCTGACTTCAAGGATCCTGTGCAAAGTGCTTGTACCTGGTAACAGTACATCCTGAATGGACTATAGCATGTCAGAGAAAGTGAGCACAGGACAATCTGTTGGAAGAAGTAGATGGAGGAAGAATTTGAAAACTCTCTGAGAAGTTGGTCACATCTCATCAGGGTGTTCAGGAAATGTTTTTCATACCTGAACCTCAACAAGAAGCAGTGTGCCAGACATTTCTGCTTCTTTTCAGATATCCTTATGTAAAAATGCCACATTCTGCAACCACAGCTACAGCTTCAGAGCATAGTGAGACAGTCATTTCCAGTAACTATGAAAGTAGCCTTGAAGTTTTATGTGGATGATATTTGAAACATCTGTTGCATTAGGGATAGATTGGTATTTGTGAGCACAGGTACAGTGGGCAAAAGGCCACTTTCTGTACTATAAACTATCCAGTGTTTTATGTCTCTTTTCATTCAGAAAGGATGCCCTAATTTTTACAGACCCTACTAGTCTGCGGGTGGAGAGATGGTGGGTTGTAGTTTGTGCATCGTGTCAGGGTGGTGATAGTTGGTCCACTCATTTGTGGTCCACTTCAGGCCTTTAAATTCCAAACTAATGGTCACTTACGAGTTTCCTTCCTCTGCATCTGGAATTTTA
The DNA here is from genome assembly GCF_020745735.1 of Hemiscyllium ocellatum. Lineage (NCBI taxonomy): Eukaryota > Metazoa > Chordata > Chondrichthyes > Orectolobiformes > Hemiscylliidae > Hemiscyllium > Hemiscyllium ocellatum. The sequence goes on along the minus strand of NC_083430.1, from coordinate 7,032,859 downwards.
CCCACAGTGGGGAGGTCGACAACTAATGCCCAGGCTTCTTGATAACTGGATGGGGGTTGGCACCTTTTTGTCAAGTCTCCAGTGTCCATTGGAGGACTTGTCCTAAGTATGCTTGCATTTCCCTTCCACCCTGCTCTGTCTACCATAGCGCCCACTGCCCTGACCTCACTGCCTTTAAATGACTGTGGGCCATGCCAGCCAGAATGGATGTTTGGGAGTAGGCAGGGGCTGCAAGGGCTACAGGGAAAACTTTATACTGTAGTCATTTTGCCAGCATAGAATTACTGGTCTATTGTCTAAATATATTGACCACTTTTCAAATAGGATCTTATATTGCTGATGTTTTATCCTTGGGCTTCTGTTTTTAAAAGGAATTCTTTTCTTGGGATGTGGGTTAGATGGTCAAGGCCAACATCAGTTGCCCATACACATTTGCTCTTGAATTGAGTTGCTTGCTAGGTCATTCCAGACGTCAGTTAAAAGATAACCACACTGCCATGGATCTGGAGTCACAAATAGGCCAGACTGGATAATGAGGAAGACTTAAATCCCTAAAGAACATATGTGAACCAGATGGGTTTTTACAAAGGTTGTTGATGTGATATGATATCGATAATTATAGACTAACTTTCAATTCCACACTGTATTAATTGAATTCAAATTTCACTAACTGTTGTGGTGAATTTGAACTGGTACTGTAACAGTATTAGCTTGCGCCTCTTGATTACTAATGGAGTGACGTTATCACTATGCCACCGTCTCTATAATAAGTGAGCTCTGACTGTTTTGTGGCATGTGAAAACTATATCTAATCCATTATTGGTTTTCAGTACTCCAAAGTCACTGTATTTTATTCTGAATGAGTAAATCCTTGATCTGATCTCATAAAACCAACTAAGGCTACATGCTGAATTAGCACATCTCTGTCATCATAATAGTATTAATAAAAGTAAAATGCTGCAGATGCTTGAAATATGGAACAAACGCAGAGGAAGCTGGAGAGACTCAATAAGTCTGTCAGCATCTGTGGAGAGAGAAACAGAGTTAATGTCTGAGTCTGTTATGACTGTTCTTCAAAATGATATTAAATTTGGTCACTAACACGACAAAAATATTTTACAGCAATTGGAATATCGGAGTATGGAGCAGAATCAGACTTATTTGAGCTTGGGAAGTAATCATCAAGTGTAAAATGAATTTAAAAATCCTTTCACTTTAATTTCCTTGTGAATCAAAGAAAGCAAATTTAAAATGGATATCAGGGATGTGGATAGTTTAAGTGCAAGGGTCTGATTGCTGTTCTTTGCTTTTGGCAGCTGGTTTTTAGTTAAATTATTATTAACAGTTGCAGTGATTAATTGAATACAAAGTGTTCCTCGCATCTGCAAAATTCACAATTCAGACCTACTCTGACAGTTAAAATGACTATGCATTTTTCAAACAGAGAGCTCTGTTAATTAATTGACTCTCCCTTTGTCAGATGTTTGAATGTAAGTAATCATATAATTGTGGGAAAGATCTTCTGTGGCTTTTTTAAAGGATAAATTATGAAAATTGGATAAACTGTTGGACAAGAACTTAGCAGGTACTGATTATCCTGATAAAGTAATACCCATAAAGCTAGTGACTATCAACATCTTAGACAAGTTGTGATTTCTGAATATAGTCTGACATATCAAAATAAACTAACCTCTCTGCCACATTACAAACACAGTTACAGGCAGAAGTTGCCCTTTTGTTATTTTCATTGTATGCACCTGATATTCACCTTTTGTGTCATGATAGTACTTTTGCCATGATAAAGATATGCTGGGCATACTGGACACATTCTCATTGATCACTGAAGTGAACATTGTTCTGTCCCAACATAGAAACTAAACGTTTTTAAATTGTAGACTTGACACAAACATGCACCTCCATTAAGACTGACTGAATGGTGTTAAGAAACAAAACAACTTTGACTAAAGATTTATCTTTACTGCCTTGGGAATCACTGAAGCCTAATGTAAGGCTGTAACTCAAATCACTGCAGGGATCAAACTAGGGATCATTCTAGTAACTACAGCCAACGTAGCCTAAAAACTGAATTAAGAGCTACGATATCAGAGAGCCCAATAAATCCAGTTAAAAAACAACGATTACCAAGGTGATTCTGTGACTAATACATGGTAGTACATATGAAATAACAGTCACAAGCAAGTGTAAGTGATTACCATGTATCTGTTTGAAATATCAACAGGATTTAATTGATACAGAATATTACAAGTAAAAGATACGTAGCCCCATGAGAAATGTAGCACGTCAGTGGGGATTGGATAAGAAGGAATGTGATACATTTCAGAGTGACTTGCTGGGTTGGAGTCCTCTGTATTAAAGAGAGGCAACTACATTACATCAAAGAGCTTGGCTGAGACTGGCTGAAGTCTTGAAAATTTCAAAAGTTGGTGAATGATTGATGGCAGAAGAAGTTTGATGCAGTGAAGTGTGAGGTGATGCGTTTTGCTCCAAAGAACATGGACAGTCAATATAAAGTAAGAGGTACAAGTATAAAGCCAGGGTGCAGGGCAGAGGCACTTAGGTGTACATGTGCGCAGATCATTGAAGGTGGTAAGACAAGTGGAAAGAGTAATTTACTAAAGTATGCAGTCTTGTGGGCTTTACAGTGTTAACTTTAACAGGGGATAAAGTGCAAGAACAAGGAAGTGATGCTGAATTTCTGGAATACACTTGTTGGACCTCAGAATATTGTGTACAGTTCTGGTCTCCCCATTATAGGAAAAATGTGAACAAATACAGAGAGTGAAGAAGAGATTTACAAGATTGGGGATTCCAGAGATGAGAATCTTCAGTTATGAAGATAGATTGGGACTGTTCTCCTTGAAGAAAAGACCTTTAAGAGGGGATCTGTAGAAGTTTTCAAAATCATGAGGCGGTGGGGTGGGGGTGGGTTGATGCTGGATATAAAAGATTGAGAGAAACAACTTCTGTTTGTAGAAGAATCAAGAAGGTGTCAGAACAGATTTAAAGTGATTGTTCAAGAAATAAATATGATGTGAGAAAAACAGTTTCATACAACAAGTTGGGTGGGTCTGGAATGCACTCTCTGGAAGAGTGACAGGGGTGGGTTCAGTTGAGGCATTCTTGAGGGCATTGGATGATTATTTAAATAGAATTAACATTCTCGGGCATGGGGAAAAGGCAGGAGATTGGCTGTAGGTCATGAAGCTCATTAGGAGAGCCAGTGCAGACATGATGTGCTAAGCTGTCTCCTTGTACACTATAACTCTTCTGTGTTTCTGAGATTTGAATGTGCTAATTCATGGAATTCCAGCATGGTTAATTTCAATGAACAGAAAATACTGTGGTGGAGTGCTTACCCAACTTAGAGTCATAGAGATGTACAGCATGGAAACAGACCCTTCAGTCCAACCCTTCCATGCCGACCAGATATTCCAACCCAATTTAGTCCCACCTGCTAGCACCCGGCCCATATCCCTCCAAACCCTTTCTATTCATATACCCATCCAAATGCCTCTTAAATGTTGCAATTGTACCATCCTCCACCACATCCTCTGGCAGCTCATTCCATACACGTACCACCCTCTGCATGAAAAAGTTGCCCCTTACGTCTCTTTTATATCTTTCCCCTCTCACCCTAAACCTATGCCCTCTAGTTCTAGACTCCCCAACCCCAGGGAAAAGACTTGGTCTATTTATACTATCCATGCCCCTCATAATTTTGTAAACCTCTATAAGGTCACCCCTCAGCATCTGACGCTCCAGGGAAAACAGCCCCAACCTGTTCAGCCTCTCCCTGCAGCTCAGATCCTCCAACCCTGGCAACATCCTTATAAATCTTTTCTGAACACTTTCAAGTTTTACAACATCTTTCCGATCGAAAGGAGACCAGAATTGCACACAATATTCTAACAGTGGCCTGACCAATGTCCTGTACAGCCACAACATGACCTCCCAACTCCTGTACTCAATACTCTGACCAATAAAGGATTGCATACCAAACACCTTCTTCACTATCCTATCTACCTGCGACTCCACTTTAAAGGAGCTATGAACCTGCACTCGAAGGTCTCTTTGTTCAGCAACACTCCCTTGGACCTTACCATTAAGTATATAAGTCCTGCTAAGATTTGCTTTCCCAAAATGCAGCACCTCGCATTTATCTAAATTAAACTCCATCTGCCACTTCTCAGCCCATTGACCCATCTGATCAAGATCCTGTTGTAGTCTGAGGTAACTTTCTTCGCTGTCCACTACATCTCCAATTTTGGTGTCATCTGCAAACTTACTAACTGTTCCTCTTATGCTCTCATCCAAATCATTTATGTAAATGACAAGAAGTAGAGGACCCAGCACCAATCCCTGTGGCACTCCACTGGTCACAGGCCTCCAGTCTGAAAAACTACCCTCCTTCACCACCCTCTTTCTTCTACCTTTGAGCTAGTTCTGTATCCAAATGGCTAGTTCTCCCTATATTCCATGCTAACCTTCTTAATCAGTCTCCCATGTGGAACCATGTATATTCTTGTCATATAAATTTAAAAGAACATCTAACTTAAAAAGAAACATTGCTCATTTAAATTAAATTATTTTACATAAACTGGTATGCAGAGATGAAGGATGAGACCTGGGTCATTTTACTGATGAGCAGATGAAAATTTGATTATGACTGCTTTATTCACCCCTCATTAATGGAATAAATAAAACTAGCAGTCTCTAAACTTGCTATTTTATTTCTGAATTATCTGTAAATGCTGTCTTAGAATAAGGAAATATTGTCCTTATTTGATTAAACAATATTCAGTACAGCTATTTTTAAAAATTTACCCTTACAATCCCTTTGACTTTTCTCTGTATTCGACAGGTTTGTAATTCCTCATGAACTGAGGAATATATAAACATTTACTGATTCTCTTATGCCATATAATGCCAATGTGGGCAGATACTTCTACACTAGAATAATTGTTCATCTGATTACCCTTCTCAATCTGGTGATAGAGCAAACATCAATCTATGAAAGAATGTAACATGCAACAATTCTTGCCCCATGCCTGTCGAAGAACTACAAAGTTCATAAAGACATCTTCTCACAGACTACAAGTGTCTCCCATTGCCTGTCTAGTATAAGTGGCCTCCAGTTAGAGTGGACTTCACCAGTTTCCTTGTTTACCCTCCCCCTGCCTTACTCCAGTTCCAACCTGCCAGTTCAGCACCATCCTCATGACCTGTCCTACCTGCTAATGTTGCTTCCCACCTATCCATTCCACCCTCCTCTCCAACCTATCATCTTCATCCTCACCTCCATCCACTTATTGCACTCTTAGCTACCTTTTCCCCAGCCCAAGCCTCATCCCATTTATCTATGCACCCCAGAGGCTCCCTGCCTCATTCCTGATTAAGGGCTTCTGCCCAAAACGTTGATTTTCCTGCTCCTAGGATGCTGCCTTACCTGCTGTGCTTTTCCAGCACCGCTCTAATCTTGACTCTGATCTCCAGCATCTGCAATCCTCACTTTCACAGTTAGCGCCTGATTGAAGAATTAAATGGAGGGCATGTGATAAAGATCAGGCACATTTATGCTGTAATTCACAATTGATCATGACTGTTACACTGAGACCACCCAGGCTTTCTCTTATTCCATCAGAATTATGATAGGATAAGATTTCCAACCATCCACAGCCTTGCTCCTGATCCTTTGCACTTTCTAAGATCAAGTGCATTTTAACAGTGGTTAGCATTGCTGCCTCACAGCGCCTGAGACCCGAGTTCAATTCCCGACTCAGGCGACTGACTGTGTGGAGTTTGCACGTTCTCTCCGTGTCTGCGTGGGTTTCCTCCGGGTGCTCCGGTTTCCTCCCACAGTCCAAAGATGTGCGGGTCAGGTGAATTGGCCATGCTAAATTGCCCGTAGTGTTCGGTAAGGGGTAAATGTAAGGGTATGGGTGGGTTGCGCTTCGGCGGGTCGGTGTGGACTTGTTGGGCCGAAGGGCCTGTTTCCACACTGTAAGTAATCTAATCTAATCTAATACTTTGAAAATATGGGTCAATTATGGCTTAGTTTGGGACAGTGACTTTTGGACTGCAGGGAGAAGACTAGAATAGAGTGGATTGCTGTGTAGCTTACCACAATATTAGCTGGTGCTGTGCCAAATGATGTTTAGAAAATTAAACATCTGTTCTATAATTAAAAGAATTTCCATATTATGCCCGTTGACTTATCAATCAGTTGAGGCAGAGGACATTTCAAAATGAATCTCACCCAATGCGAACCCTTAGGAGTGGTGGGTAATAACAGTAGTTGAGTGTACCTTGCATCCATGAGACTGAGGACACAAAGGAGGAAACTACAGAGTTGCAATTGAAAGCAATGTGGGTCAGAGGTGGGACTCATACAATATAGGTTCAAGGGATTTTGATATATTAAATTTATTAGCATATCATCAAAAAGACAAGCTGCAAAAATTCCACCTTGCAAAAGAAAGTCTGAATCTGTGAACTAAAATTTCTCACTGTTTCTATAATTGTAAATCGATTAATCACTGTACTCCAATGTCTTGCATTCCAATATTGCAAGCTAATTACATCTGTGCTGCTTTTCTCAACTGTTTGTTTTTTCTCTGCATTTAAACTTGTAGTCGTTATTTGTCCTCATTTTTGCTTTGCATTTGTTTCAAGTCAGGCAAGTGAAGCCCGTAGCGGTTTGATGCTCAAATGTTCCAAGTGTGGAGTTGTTTCAACTACAGCATTATCTGCCACCATCACCAGTAACGCCATGTTAGTCTCATCCATTTGATCTCTAACTCTTGCATCATGGGTAACTTTGAAAGAGAAAGTATCCCTTTCTTCTCAGCCTAAACAAGACTTTTAAAATAACATTAAATGTTGTACATATAAAAGTAATGATGTACGGTTTAGAATTTTAAAGGTCAGTGGAAGCCTTACAGCCCATTGTGCCTGTGTCAGTTCTTTGAAAGAGTCATTAAGTTAGTCCTAATCCCATCCCCTCTTCTTTGCCTATGCGTCTATATGTGCATTTTTTAAGTAATGTCTCCTCCCAGTCTTATTCAAATATACAATTTGTCTAAGGGAGTCAGGAAAATATTCCTGCTTCATCACATTTACTCCACTTCATCCTTCAGCCACTGTTGATTCTTGTTGAAATTAGTGGCTATTTCTTAACGTAGTTGTGTATTCAATAGCACAGCATTGTAGCCACACAAGTTACAAGGTGCTAGATTTGATTTTCACTTACAGCTATTGCTTGGAGTACTCAAAGGAAGTAATGTTCTTTGTTTAAATCAAACACCATTCCTGTTCCTGATCACTATTCAGTGACTCTCATTGAAAAGTATGTATGTGTGATCATCTGATGATGACAACATTAGATTTGCATATGATGCCACCCAATATCAAGTAGCTTGTCAAAACCCACTTGTTCACATGAAGAAGGGCAGTTTGAATAGCCAGGTGATTGACTATATTTGTATAAAATGTAGATTCAGCAAGATTCAGCATCTTCGGGAAAGGAGAAAAAAACTGGAATAAAACCAAGATGTTACCACTATCTGGAAGCAGAGCTGTGTTAATCATTCATTTCACTCTCCACACATGTGATTCATTTCATTCTCTATATATGTATTTCATAGGATGGAAACTTCCCATGCCTTGAATAAGAAGGGCTATACCTCCCTGGGACAATGAAATGAGATGTCAGACAAGACCTTTTTCTCGACTTTAATGCTGCACTTTGGAGTCCTTTGCAATGCTGCTGCAAGAACACACTGGACGCAGGAAAGGCAGCCAGCTCATGGACTCGATCAGGGAGCATCTCAGGACTGCTCACTCACTCTCTCAGCTCACACTCACTTCACACTTACCTGAATGGTGACAACATTTCCTTTGCTTACCTTTTTGCACTTTGCCCCCTCAGCCAGAGCTTAAAGGTGTCTCTATCTTGTCTTGTTCAACACTGACAGAAAGCTACGCAGCTTGTCATGGATGTTAGCAGTTATCAGTCAAGATGGTGAGAAATACAGCACTAATCACTCTTAATATCACAGCAAACACACCGCATGTGCATTAACCAAATTATTTAAGTCTTAAGGTCTAAGGAGAGTAGTCCCATGTTAAGTCCAAGGGGATGACATCTGTCAGGAAGACCCATATAGTCAGTCAAGGAGGTGGGGACGGTCAGTTGGCCACTCGGAGTAATCATAGTCAGGATTACAGAGAATTAGTAACTCATTTTTGGGTACCCCAATACCTGTTTTGGCTCTTTTTGCACTCCAGTGAGTTGTTTCCTCCTGAAATTTAGACAAAGGTCAAGATTGAATGAGATGTAAGTGACTTACATAGCTGATACTGGTGCTGGTTTAGATGGAGGAAAAGTGGTGAGGTGTCCAGAGTGAGTGAGCAAGTGGCACAGAGGAAATATACAATTAGTGGTCTGAGGGAACGGTGTGGGTGAGAGTGTGTGAGGATGATGTTGCAGGCAGTAGTGAGAGTGGAGAGCATCAGCCTTGGTGGGAGGTCTGTGCAGTAACAGGAATCGAGATTGAGTGTGAGGAAGCAGAGACAAGATGGTAGCACTTACCTTGGTGAAACAGAGAAAGTCAGTGACCTTCCTTCAGCATTGCTGCATATTCTCCAGACAGTTGAAAGTGTGTTGATCCAGCTGGCAACCTTGTGCCATGGCATCTTCTGTTGATCCTGCAGGAAGAGGACAACCTTCTTCTGCTCATCCCACCTACCAGGACCTCCAGGTGCCTGTCACAAATTTCCTCATGTTGAGGGAACATGTTAGGAACCGTGCAGAGAAGCTGTAGACTGCCAGCACTTAACCAGGAGTACAACAACCTTCCAAAAGATGGTGCCGGTACCTGTAATCCTGGAGTGTCTCAGCCACAGTGAGTACATCCATCTACAATGAGTGAGAGAATCTGGAGAAAGGCTCCATTGGTGTGTGGTAGGTGAGTTTGGGATGATCCCAATAAGAAACATATTAGGTCTCGTACAGAGAAATCCTCCATGAAATTCAATGAAAATTACATTTAGCCAAAATGTGGAAAATCCACCTATGGTGTTTATTCACCTGAGAGTAATTTAACTTTTGTTGAAGAAATATCGGGTTTAGCTAGGAACATCATCATTAATAATGATGTTGTTTCAGTGGCAACAGGCAGCAAGGGTTGAAATTATTGTGTGCAATGGTACTGTCCATTAAAGAGGCAAGTTACTTCTTCAGGTTTCTTTGCTTTGGGTGTATATCTTGGGATTGCAGCACATTTGAAAATATAAAATCATAAATTATTCAAGTTTTGTGACTTACTGATTAGCAGTTTCCTTTTTATTCAGCATCAAATCAATACATTTCCATTTGCTGAGGAACTGTATTACTTCTGTTTGCTATAGTTGTTGAATAAATCATTACCCTGAACTTTGGATGATGAATCAATCATCGTTGACAATGATGTTCACTGACTGGTAACATCTATTCTAACTTGAATTGGCCAGTTTCCTTTGCCTAGCAGAGTTGATAGTCTTTGTCTGAGGCATTGAATTAGTTGCTTCTCAGCTCATATTATTTGGTTGTTTTTGTTAAATTTCTGGTAATCTCCAGGAATTTATTGATTCAGCGATGATCGTGCCATTGAATGTCAATGGGGAGCTGGTCAGATTCTTTCTTGTTGCAGATTGTCCTTGTCCGGCAATACTGTAACATAAATATTTCTTGCTGCTTATCAGCCAAAACCCCGGTCAGGAGTTTACAGACAGTGCCGGGAGAGAGGCAGACTGCTTATGTGCCACCACTCCCAGCAGAAGGAAAGTCATAGTTCAGTTATGGAGACATAAAGCATGGAAACAGACTCTTCAGTCCATCCAGTCTATGCCGAACATAACGGGAAAAAATTGACTGAGTTCACCATCAACAGTCCCTAGGAAAAGTGAAGTCACTGGCAATCGGCACAAAGGAAGGTTGTGGTTGTTGTAGATCAATCATCTTTGTCTTAAGATATTGTTTCAGAGATCCCTTCGGAGCAGCATCCACACATTCTCATCGACTCATCAATGTCCTTCCCTCCAAGGTATGATCGGAGATGTTCGTTGATGATTGTACAGAGATGGTTTTTTAAGCAAAAGATTTTCCATGTTCCTTGTTCCCAGTTTTGAATCATTCCTTTTCTTCCTTCTCTAATTTATGTATCATTTATTTTTCCTTCTTCCCAGTAAGAATTAGTCACTTTTCCTGAATATCATATCCCTTTCTCTTGTTATTATGTTAGCCATATTTTTGTATCTTATCATGCAATTAGTTATTTCTCTTTCACTAGTGTAAAACTTTTCTGACAAAATTCTCAAAATCTTTTGAATCATGTTTTCTTTTCTTATTTTGTTTTAATTTTGAAGTCAAATACACCTAACTTGAAAAGGTACCTGTAATTAACCTGTTGCTTGGAGAAGCAGGCAAATGGGTTGCTTAAGGCTTTTTAATAAGTATTATTTCAAAATTCTCAGTTTACCTAATGCAAAGACTGGTGCAGGCCCATTTCAAAGGGATACTGGATCTTTATAGGTCTATGTGAAGTTATATGAACAATATAAGATTTATCATTGTATATTTTCAGCTGCAATGAAATGTGTTCTGTGGAGCTTTCTGTTGCAGTTTTTATGTACTCTATAAAATGTGGGTGATAAGTTGCACACCATTTTCTGTTCATATTTTTAACAGTAAAACAGAATTAGACGTTGAACTTCAGGCGATCTCTGTGTGTGTAGGTTAACTACTGGCTTGGAAAACAAGAATCGCTGCAAATCTGAACCACTATCTTCTGTCTCATTATCAGAACATAACAAGCAAATGTGGCCCCTCATGCCTGCTCTACTATTTATTACAAACATGCTTGATAATCTTCCTCAGTCGCACTTTCTACCCACTCTCCATTTTCCCGATTATCTGAGAGAATAACAATCTATCTGTCTGTCTTAAACATACTCAGCGACTGAAAAGTCTCAGCTTTCTGTGGAAGAGGATTCCAAAGGCTCTCAATTCTTTAAGTCACAAAATTATTCATCGTCTCAGCATTAGCTTATCAACCCCTTATCCTGAGGCTGTGTCCCATGTTGTAGATTCCACTGCAAGGGGGAAAACCCTTCAGTATCAACTTTGTCAAGCCGCTTCAAAATCCTGTGGGTTTCGATCCAACCACTTCCTATTCTTCAATATACTGTACTCCAGAGAGTATAGGCCCAGTTTTCTCAGTCTCTCATCATCGGAAAATCGTCTCAGTCCAGGAAACAATCTTGAGAACTAAGTCACATTCTTTCAAAATAAACCTCAACTGAATCTTAAAATAATTTACCCTAATATATAGCATTTCTACACCAACCTTCACAAAAAATAATGCACCATTTTGCCACTTAGAAATTTCTATTGGCATACTATTTGTGGTTTACTAAACTCTATTTTTGAGAGAGTTTGGTCCTGCTGGTTTGTTCAGTCTAAATATGAGCCATCTATCACACCAAGCTTGTCTTTGAAACTAGAGCAAATTCAATCTTCTGAATGATCTGCAAATTGTCAAGAGGAAACAGTCAAAATACCTATATTACAACAGTGATTACACTTTAAAAGTATTTGACTGGCTCTAAAGCACTTTGGGATATCATAAGGTTGTGAAAGGTATAGAAATGCAAACCTTCTCTTTCCTTTTAAAATTGATGCAAAGTTGTGTATTATTAATTAAGGAAAGACAGCTTTACAGGCCGGAAAATTGCAAGCCTTCTGAGACTTCACTGAGATAAGTTACAGAACTGATGCTTTTACACATCTAAATTTTCAGGAAATAGATTTCAAAGTAGGGCACTGCCTACTTCAGTTTACAGTTCTGGATATGGCTGGCTTGTATGGAGAAACAAAGCTAGGGAAAATCTCAGCAGCCAGCCAATGATGAGGTGTGACACTGAGGGAGCAACCTTCAGCAGCTACAACTCATGATACCAGTGTATCAACCATGAACCACACAGTAGGTACCAATAAGTCGGTTCAAGGGTTTTTTTTTATCTAACTAGTTCAGTGGAAAACTGATGGGATCAGACCAGAAAACTGTTTTTGTTGCTCTCTGGATTTTGCTGTCCTTTGAATTCAATAGGTGCATAGTTTAAGGTCATTCAGCCAAATCATACTCTAACACACCGCTAGTATTCTAAATGAAAACTTTGTATATCCAAACTAAGAAGGGCAGACTTAAAGTAAAACAGTAAAAGCAAAGCATGAAAACCTCAATGAGGAATCAGCTGTAACACAGGAAAGGATTAGTGACTCAGATACGAAGTTCAGACGATAAGCAATGCAACAACTGGAATATTTCCTGTCAAATGATAGTTTGTACAGTTGTTTAAATAGTACCCATTAATATCTGGGTTTCTGCTAAACGCTAAGCACAATACTCAAATTAAGTGCAAGGTAATGACCTTCTGTCGTGAATGTGCCAGTGTTGGCTGTTTCAGCTAGCATGATGTTGCTGTTTGATGCCATGCAATATTTCTCGTGGATAACATCAAGCTTAGCACTCCTCATGAATGTGAAATACTGCAGCCAATGATCATAATAACTCCTCTCAGGAATGGCCAATGATCACAAAAATGTCTCCAGTACTGGCTGGAAGAGGTTCATCACATCACTTACTAACTCTGAGGGCTACTGACTGCAATGTTTCAATATTATATGCCATGCAGAAGCTGAAGATTGCTGAAACATAAGTGTGAAACCTTTGCCTTCAGTAACATCTCCTGTGGCTTTTTTCAAGATTGTGCAGCAGAAGGCAAACATTGCTTTCATGGATTTTCACAAGGCTTTTAATATAGTACTATGTTCAGTCATATTGAAGAAACTAGAAACTCTAGATGTGCAGTGCAAAATTGTTGATTTTATTCAGGAAATATGCACTAACTCCAATGTTTATGTGAAGGTGTAGGGGATTCATACAAAACCTATCCTAAAATGATATGAGTTAAGTTTGCCTATGTTAATGTCCTCATTAGCAATGCATTGGAATCCTGGCATCCAAGGAATAGAAGAGTTGACATTTCAAGCATAAGCCTCTGATGAAAAGCTTATGCCCAAAACATCGACTCTCCTGCTCCTCGGATGCTGTCTGACCTGTTTTGCTTTTCCAGTGCCACATTGATTTGGAACATCTATTATATATATACTTCTGAGACTTCAAGCACTTTGTGCAGGTGAATATGTCGTTGGAGTTTTATGCACTCTTCCCACGTTTTGGAATATTTGGCCAAACCATGGAATCTGGTTGAGGGTCCATTATGTGGCATTACTGCTTTTAAATGCCCTGAAAAGGTATCTGTTCTGTTTACTAATTTATTTCTGTACCTTTGGAGTTTACTGGATTTCAAATTGCAATTCAAATACAACCTTGCAGGACCACACTAAAAGGAGCCAATGACAATTCAGTCTTGTCTTTATTCACTGATAGCAGAGTCTCTTTACAGATTCAACTTGTGACAGTGTTCCGTCATAGTTCAGAACTGCACAGGACCTCTGGGCTGTTTTCAAAGTTCAGATCTGCTATGTGATAAATCTTTGACAAAAGCCTCAGGAATAAAAACTTTGGCTTTCCCCAGTGGCTCACTTGGCATAAGGATAGAGCAAGCATCAATAAATTTGGGAAGAGAATCATTTGTCACAAAAGGAGACTTCTCAACCCATTATATCTAGAATAATGAAAGTTAGCCTGTGTTGATTCTCTATCCTCAAACCTCTCCATCACATAACAAATTAAATGGTGCATTCTCCATTTTGATGTCAATGATTTCATTGGATTTACATTTAGCAGTGGGTTTGTCTGCTTATGTTGGCTCTGCTGAGATTCTGGCACCTGCAAACCACTTATAAAGGGCCCAAATCTACATTTGGCTGTTGCTTAATGGAAAGTGATGGAATAAAGGGTTACCTGGAGCTTTACTCTAATTATTCATTCTAAGCATTTGCATGAGGAGCCGAATATTACATATGGAATTGGGAGTTTGTTCGATTCCAAAGATGTTTTCTCTTACTCTGTCCCATATGTATACTTACAAAGAACAAAGAAAATTTATAGCCCAGGAACAGGCCCTTCGGCCCGCCAAGCCTGAACCAATCCAAATGTACTGTCTAAACCTATCGGTCAATTCCTAAGCATTTGTATCCCTCTGCTCCCCACCTACTCATGCATCTGTCCAGACGCATCTTCAATAAATCTACCGTGCCTACCTCTACCACCTCTGCTGGCAACGCATTCCAAATGCCCACCACCCTCTGCGTGAAGTACTTGCCGCGTGTATCCGCCTTAAACTTTCCACCTCTCACTTTGAAAGCATGACCTCTCGTTATTGAATCCTTCACCCTGGGAAAAAGCTTGTCTCTATCTACCCTGTCTATACCTTTCAAGATTTTGTAGACCTCAATCAGGTCTCCCCTCAATCTCCTTTATTCTAGTGAAAATAAACCTAACCAACTCAACTCAACCTCTCTTCATAGCTAGCATCTTCCATACCAGGCAACAGCCTTGTAAACCTTCTCTGCACCCTCTCCAAAGCATCCACATCTTTTTGGTAATGTGGCGACCAGAACTGTACCAGTATTCTAAATGCGGCCGAACCAATGTCTTGTACAATTTTAACATGACTTGCCAACTCTTATACTCAATATCCCGGCCAATGAAGGCAAGCATACTATATGCCTTCTTGACCACTCTATCCACCTGTGCAGCAACCTTCAGGGTACAATAGACCTACACTCCCAGATCTCTCTGCCCATCAACCTTTCCCAAGGCTCTTCCATTTCATTGTATAATTCGCTGTAGAATTAGACTTGCCTAAATGCATCACCTCACATTTGTCTGGATTGAAAGCCATCTGCCACTTTTCCGCCCAACTCTCCAGTCTATCTATATTCTCTTGTGTTCTTTGACAGTCCCTTATGCTTTCTGCTACTCCACCAATCTTGTGTCATCTGCAAACTTGCTGATCATACCAACAATGCCCTCTTCTAGATCATTAAAGTATATTACAAACAACAGTGGCCCCAATACTGACCCCTGTGGAATATCACTGGTCACCTTTCTCCATTTGTGGGCGGCACGGTGGCACAGTGGTTAGCACTGCTGCCTCACAGCGCCTGTAGACCCGGGTTCAATTCCCGACTCAGGCGACTGACTGTGTGGAGTTTGCACGTTCTCCCCGTGTCTGCGTGGGTTTCCTCCGGGTGCTCCGGTTTCCTCCCACAGTCACAAAGATGTGCGGGTCAGGTGAATTGGCTATGCTAAATTGCCCATAGTGTTAGGTAAAGGGGTAAATGTAGGGGTATGTGTGGGTTGCGCTTCGGCGGGTCGGTGTGGACTTGTTGGGCCGAAGGGCCTGTTTCCACACTGTAAGTCTAATCTAAAAAAAAAATTTCAAGAAACTCCCTTCAACTACTACTCGCTGTCTCTTGTTGTGCAACCAGTTCTTTACCCACCTAGCTGGAACACCCTGCACACCGTGTGACTTCACTTTCTCCATTAGTCTACAATGGGGAACCTTATCAAACGCTTTACTAAAGTCCAAGTATATGACATCAACAGCCGCTCCTTCATCTAACAACTTGGACACTTCCTCGAAGACCTCTATCAAGTTGGTAAGGCACGATCTCCCCCGCACAAAACCATGTTGCCCTTAACCGATAAGCTCATTCCTTTCCAAATATAAATATATCCTATCTCTCAGTACCCTCTCCAGCAACTTCCCCACCATCGATGTCAGGCTCACTGGTCTGTAGTAACTTCATGAGGATTATCAGTGTTCATTGATAAGAGTGTGGACTGTCTTCAATCTACAATCCAGTCATTATCTTGCAACATTAACTAGTGACTCCTATTCAGTAGGAGGTGAAGAAAGGGTCTCTTGGTATCCATGGTGTCAAAATTATTAATTTGTTGATGCAAGTTTGGAACCAAAATGACTCTTTGTGATTAACATGATAATATGATAACCATGATAGCAGGTCAGGGGACCTTTCCGTGGTGCTGTAAACTATTGATCAACTCATTTCATGTTTTCTAAACTCTTTCCCATTGTGAATCCATTGTGTGGTTTGGAAGTTGTTCAGTTCCTTGGTGAACATTAGAACTGGTGACCTATCAGAACAGGGGTGGGATGTTAGCCATTGGTGCCTCAAAGTTTGGGACCCCAAGATGTCACCTAGTACTCAACTTTAGGAAGCCCTGAGCTAGTTGTATCATTGTTGTGTCTGGATAGAATTGATTTGCCATAAAGTCACTCTGAAAACCAGGTGCTTGTTAATTAGGATAGTCCCACATGAACAAAGACCGAGGAGCTTGACCATGCCCTTTTATTGAAAGTGCTGTGCAGTTGTAGCTATCGGAATTACAACAACATGCAGCGATAACTCAATGCCCACTCACAACGCCCTGGCTCTGCAAATCTGTTCCTCATCTCTCTGGATTGGGTTAGGCAATTTTATTTCTGTGAAGAAAGAAAGTTACCTCTCTATCAAACGAAATCAGAAAATATACATTTCTCAAAGTTTTATTCAAAGACTCGGTGATTATAATGGAGTTCTGAAGGTCATTTTTTTGACCAGCTATCAAATGCAATTCATCTGCAATACTTTATTATGTAGATTATTGGCCATTGCAGAGACCCATTGTGTACTATTGTTCAGTTATATGCTTTGTGCACACACATAAATAACCAGGTAGGATTTTGTCTAGGAGTCATGATTACCTAAAAGAGGTTGAAATCACACATCCTGTTTTAAAGTAGTTTATTATGAAGCAACTGTTTTAAGTGGACAGACAAGGAATAAGACTAGTGGCAGCTAAGACAATTTGCAACTTTCATGTTATATGAAAAGATTAATGAAGCAGGTTCATGGTGTCAATCCCTTCTGTTTTCATCTTCTTGAGCAAACCAAAGTTTGAGACTGCAGCCAGAATAGCTCAATTTCAGGAAACACCTCTCTGTCTAAAGTGATCTTTCCTTCTTGACTGCCCATAAATGTATTTTATTTTGAGGGAACTGGTGAATCTCTCATGCCAAACACTCGTTTAATCACATCTTCCTATTCAAATGTCCCACAATGAAGATTAATGTCCAAAGTCTACCCTTGATCCAGTTTCCTCTAAACCTGAGATCATTTTATTTCTTAACTCCGATAAGGACACTTGGTTCATTAAACTGACAACAACCTTCGTCTTATCAGGCACAAGAATATATATGTGAAGGTCTGTATCCAAAGGAGCTTGTTATTGTTTATCTCTCAGTTGGAGAATGAAGTCTCCTCAGAGTTGTGAATTTTTGCTTTGGGTCTTCTAGTGACCAAACAGACAAATTCCCCATAATTCTGGCAAATGGAGCAAGATAGCGATGTCTGAAGTACAGAGTTTGCTGCTTCTGCTTTTGTTCTCTGCCATCTCTCTGTTTCATTGTGAAGGTTTTTGGAGTATAAGCATATGCAGCTTGATGGTCAAGTTGTCATCGTTTTCAACTATTTGTGGCATGCTCTTCCAAAGTCACCAATGTCACTGCTACTGTGCTTCAAGGAAAACTTTGGAGTGTCTTTGTAGCATTTTCTTTGTCCTCCCTGGAATATAGGTCATTTTGTTTTTGAGAAATCAAAATCTAAAAGGGAGACTTACATAAGTAATCTGGACACAGTGGTTGACCTAAATGCTTGTAATAGTCTTCGAGTAAAAAATGAGGTCTGCAGATGCTGGAGATCACAGCTGAAAATGTGTTGCTGGTTAAAGCACAGCAGGTTAGGCAGCATCTCAGGAATAGGGAATTCGACGTTTCGAGCATAAGCCCTTCATCAAGCCCGAAACTTCAAATTCCCTATTCCTGAGATGCTGCCTAACCTGCTGTGCTTTAACCAGCAACACATTTTCAGCTAAATGCTTGTAATGCCACCTTCAAGAAGGAAACCAGTCTGAAGGAGCTATGTAACATAAATAATATCCCTCAGCTAATCGACACAGGTTTTTTTGTTATTTCCCATATGAAGTGTCTTCCGTTGGGTCATAGAGAGAGAGAAATTTATTATTAAGACACCAAAGCTTCCACCTTTCTCCTCAAACTTTGATTTCTAGCAATTCTACCATAATTCTTAGAATTATCATTTTCAAAGAGTTATGTGTACATGCAGAAACTGTGTATACAGTTTTGCTGAAATGTCTATTTGCAGCACTGTGCATGCAGTGTTACACAATGCAAATACCAGTAAAACACATGCACAAAGTATTCCAATGCACTCCACAGCCAATGTATTGTTTCTGAATTGTAAGCTTTACTATATGGTAATCATGCCAGCCATTTCTACACAGCTAAGTCAGATTAAAACAAATGAGATAAATTGCTAGTTAAATTTACTTTGGTGATACTGGCTGAGGAAGGGATGTTGACCAAAATACTGGGATAACTCCCTTCTCTTTACTGCCACGGAACAGTCTGGAGTCCTCAAATAACAGCTCATTTGAAAGACAGTGCCTCCAATAATGCAGCAGTCTCATCATATTGGATTGAGGAACCAGCCTAATTATTCACCTAAACTCGCTCCAAGAGTTCTACCTATTGAATTGAGCTGATACTTCCCACAATTATGCATTTGCCTAAGTTAGCCCAGTGTCCACAATAGTCTCGACAACACCTTCATCCATGAAACTTGGCACATTTACACTGTTCCTGCTGATTTGAGACTGTGCTGTTTAGCAGCGAAATCACAGAAAAATTAAGGTGCATTTCCTGCATTTGAGAAGTGTAAAAGCAAAACAGATTTCTGAAACTTAATCAGAAGAAATCACAGAGAAGCCTGTCATATTGGCAACTTACCTGAGCCCGTTACACAGCCATTAGAATTACTGCAGGATCTCCTCAACAGTTTGAAGCAGGTATATTATTGAAGTACAGATTTTAAGACAGCTGATCTGTGTAAGACTCGTGTCTTGACTTCATGAGGCTTTAGAAACAAAAAACAATTGGATTTATATTGTGTCTTTAACATAAAAGGTCCCAAGTGCTTCACATAGACATCATCAAAAAAGATATAACTTTAAGTCACAAGAAGGAGATATCACAGAGATGACCCAAAGATGTAAGAAGTATCTTGAAGGAAGAAATCAAGACAAAGAGGTGGAGTGGTTTAGGAAGGGAATAACAGGGCTTAGGGCCAATGAAGTTGGAAACATGGCATCCAGTGTTGGAGCAATTAAATCAAACTTCTTCAGAAGAGACCAGAATTAGAGATAAACAGAAATCTAGGTTGTGGAGCTGGAGAAGATTTCAGAGATAGGCAAACCTAGAAGAGGGAAGGATTTGAAAGCATGGATGAGAATTTTAAAGTCAAGCTGTTGGCTAGTCTTGAGTTAATACAGGTCAACGAGCACAGGGAAAATGGTATTTGGTATAAATTGTGACCAGAACAGCACAATTTTGGATAGCCTCACCTTAATGGAAAATTAAATCTAGGAGGCCAGCCAGGATTGTGTTAGAACTGTTAAGTCTAGAGATAATAAAGGATTTCAACAACATAAGACGTGAAGCAGGAGTAGAGGTGGGCTTTTTTGTGGAAGTATCATGAGTGAATAGGTAAGTGCAGTCCCTCCAAGATGTACAACATTAATTTGTAACAGTTGTTCAGCAATCACTCTCAAGTTCTCTGCTGGTAACAGCATTATCAGAACTGCATGCTAATTGTGACATAATAGCAGGAATCATCCGCTATTATTCACACATTGTCAGAGATCCAAGTTCATGTTGTCACACTACAAGCACTCTGCTAACATTGACAAAACTGGAAGCAGCCCTTGAAAATAATGGTGCTTCCTCAAGGGATTCTTACTTGTATTGATAAACTCTTAGGAAACCTATAAAAATGCAACATGTTGTTGAGGTAGGCATGGGAGCTTTACCAATTTCTTGAATACTGCAACAGCTACACAACGGGAAATCATGTTTTTGCAGACAATATTCTTCAAAAACATAGACTGCAACAGAAATAATGAACTAGGAAGTCAAAAAATATAACAATCTGGGCCTCTTAAATCGTCTTGCAGAACCCTATCCTCTGAGAACCCCCATTTGAATGTCCAGTTTGATTTGTGGTTAGAACTAAAAATTAAGTATTACATGTCAAAAAACAAATTGAGGCACAGAATTCGAAAAATACCCTTCTAAATTATGAGATTGTAACTGAATATAATTGATTACACTTATCATTT
Source organism: Hemiscyllium ocellatum (assembly GCF_020745735.1). NCBI lineage: Eukaryota > Metazoa > Chordata > Chondrichthyes > Orectolobiformes > Hemiscylliidae > Hemiscyllium > Hemiscyllium ocellatum. The sequence goes on along the minus strand of NC_083430.1, from coordinate 7,012,568 downwards.
TAATTAAGACTGCCATTCTTCTCTGTTCCTCCAGGGCGTCCCTGTGGAGCTCGTGCGTTGTTCTCCCGTTGCTGGCACTGACCTGGATGTCAGCTGTTCTGGCGATGACTGACAGACGATCGATTTTGTTTCAAATACTGTTTGCAGTTTTTGACTCCGTTCAAGGCTTTGTTATTATCACGGTCCACTGCTTCCTGAGACGAGAGGTATGTGCAGTCAAATCAAATCAACATCACTGAAGGTTGAACCCCCTGTCTCATCAGGGGTGTCTGTGCTTCAGTGTAACAATGCAAGCAATATCCTTGAAAAGTACCTGTGTTGAAGCTGGCTGTCATGAAGTTGCTGTGACACACCTACTTAAAGTGGGTCAATATGTATTGGAGTTGGGATTGTTTGTCTCATGTGAGTACCTGGTCTCAGATCAATTGGGCACAGTGTTGGAGAGTTTCTGAATCATCCATTATCCTGTCCAAACATTTAAACCTGAAGGAGATCAATATTTATGAAAATACTTCTCAACCACATTGGAATATCTCGGTATCGCTTCCCTATCTGGCATTTTTACACATGCTTTGCTCAGAGGCATAATTTAGCAGTAATCAGGTGTAAAAACCCAATCTGAATTTACTCTCTTTAACCCAAAGAAAACAGGTTAAAGGTCATTTGAGGTCCTCCTTCTGTTCAGGTAACAACACAACTGAAATATAGGTTTTCTGCTTTGAATGATTGCAGAATTTTTCTCATTGTAACCTGACGTGATCAGTAAAAACACAAACCCAAAAAGGTGTTGCAAAATGCCTGCCTAGTTCAGCAAGGGATAAAGTGTATGTGAAGCTAGCACCACCTAAAGTTTAACTGCATCACCTAAAGCCAGCCTACTTCCTCTCCAGGGAAGCTACTAGAAATAGATTAGAGACAAGTGACTGCAGATGCTGGATTCCAAAGCAGACAAAAAGGAGGCTGGAAATCTTCTTTCCTGTTAAGGTACTAGAAATGGCTGGAGAAGACTAACCTACAAGAAGAATGAACATGATGCAATGTTCCATACTGTAAAACTAGAGGCCTCAGCAGAGGATATTTTCCACCCACCAGGACAGTGGAGGCAGTGGGAACAGATAACCGCAATAGCCAATGACAGGCATATAGCCTGAAGGCATGTGGCAGTGCAAGATAAGGTTTAACATGAGTGGTCATGATCAGTGAATGCATTTCCCAGGGTTGTTTCTTTAGAAATGAACCAGCAACTCCATACACTGCTCAATTTAACATCCCCCTTAACTCCAGTATGAAGATGACCAATCAAGCCTGATTTCATCATCTTACTCAGAGGGTCAACTTAATTCTCACATAGCTGAGGTTACCATGAAGGTCTCTCTCCTTGCCTGAGGTATGGTAACCCTCAGGTTAAACCATCACCAGTCATTTCTGTCCAATGAGAGAGCAACCCTGTGGCAACTTTACCTTTACCTTTTACATTTCCTATTCACAGCCTGACCTCACCCACCCACTGTTGTAAGACTCCTCACTGTAGTTCTCAGTTTGCACACATTATCAAGTGCCCAGCTATGGCAGCCATACAAATTACAGAGGAACCTAGATTATCCGGTATTTGATTATCCGAGCAAGATCACAAGGCCTCGATGCTTGGCCAAACAGTGTTATCCAGCATTCGATTATCTGAGCATTTATCTAAACAAAATACGACCCGCCCATGTCATTCGGATAATCGAGGTTCCTCTATACACTATACCCAATGACATAGTTCTCTAAGTTTTACACAGTGAGGTTTTGCATAATTGCAGCTAGCAATGCCTGAATAGCAAAGATAGGCACACTCACGTGTCCTTGCCCCAATAGAGGGGATAGCACTGACCACTATTGAACCAGCTATGACTGCAATCATGGTGAGTGGCAAGATTAAAATATTGGAGCTGACACTGCGACAGTTTTGCATTCCACTTTTTCCCTTATCCCACAATCATGTCTGATTCTAAATCTGTACTATGTGTAAACATACACTTCTTGCTTTCCCTTCCACCTTCTCTCACTGCAATTCCACGCATGGATTTTCTCCTTTTAAATACCTAAAAACACCCCCTCCTGAGGTACTGCTGCAGGGGCCAAAATCCTAGGAAACTGATGATGATAAATCACTAAGACTCAATCTCATCCTCTCAGCCTTTCAAATACAGGCATTATGCACACTATAGAGATTGATGTCTCATCAGCCCCCACACAATAATATCATAAATCTTTAAACATACATTTTCTAAAAGCTACATTTTTCAAAGACGGAAAGTGAAGATTCCAAGGATCATCAGACATCTTTTTGAGATTAAAAATATATCTTACTGCCAGAGTGGACAAAAGGACTCTCCGTTGGACATGGCTTACTTTGGACCAGGCCTGGAAGTAGATGAGGCCCCTCAATACCTTATTTGTAGCAATACTGACATGCTTCTGTGAAAATTATGAAAGTGTGGGTACATTGAATGAATTTTCGTTAACCTGCAGGATAAATGGTATGAAAGCATATAATCTTGCTCATTTAAAACAACCAAACGCTTGCTCCTGGATTATTTGCATTGAGTTAATCATTTCAAGGATAAGAAAATACACCCACCCACACAATGGTCACATAAAAGGGAACATATAAAATTTGTCTGTGGCATCAGGAAGAGACACAACATATGAATGACTAGCAGACAAAGTAGAAGGAAAAGAGTCATAACTGCCAATTCCCTACATATGAGGTCTGTTGCAGAGGACTCAAAAGAAGACTTAAATGAGAAAGCACACAGAAAAGGGCTGACTGACACCGATTCAGAGAGATATGATAAATTAACAAGCCTTCCAGATAGCCTTCCGTTACTATCAAAGAGTATGAAGAACTCCAGCATTAACTTAGCTACAGATTTGTACTCTGAGCCCATACTTTCTAACTCATGAGTGATGCCCAATTCCATGAGAAGACTTACAAGTCCAAATATGATGCAGCACCTGATGTTTTAGCTTTCAGTGTCATACAAACAGCATTTACCCAAAATCTGAGTGTGTAATGGAGGTTCAGGCTGAGAGTTTGGCATCAGTGTTTGTTTCTGTATTGCTTTGGATGTCACTGCCCAAAATGATCAAGTAGAATTTTATAGCAGTGACAGATTGTCAGGATTGCTAAGGTGTTGCCTGGAGGAAGGTGCAGTGACTTGATAGAGAGAAGGCAATGGCCTAGTGATATTATCACTGGACTATTAATCCAGGTATGCAAATAATGTTCTGGGGACCCAGGTTTGAATCTTGCTACACAACAGATGGTGAAAGTTCCATTCAATAAAATCCTAGAATAATGACCATGAAACCACCATCGGAAAAACTGATCCAATTCATAATGTCCTTTAAGGGAGGAAACATCTGTCCTGATTGATATGGCCTACATGTGACTCTAAAGCCCACAGCAATGTGGTTGACTCTTAATTGCCCTGTCAATGAGGGTAGGCAATAAATGCTGGTCCAATCATTGGCACCCACATCCCATGACTGAATAAAGAAAAGGACATGTTCCTACTTTGAACTTACAGAACATTATTTGTTCTTTGGATTAGTGGTGCTGGAAGAGCACAGCAGTTCAAGCAGCATCCAAGGAGCAGCAAAATCGATGTTTTGGGCAAAAGCCCTTCATCAGGAATTATTTGTTCTTTCACCACTGCCACAACAACTATGTTCTTGCTACTGTCTGTCTATTATCCAGCCTGTCCATGACAAGGTTGTGGCAGATCAAAGCATCCTGCTGGATCAGGACACTATTCACCAACTTAAACATTCACTTTCTCCACCAGTATTGCAGAGTGGCCTTAGCATGTAGCACAAAAGAGACCCACTGCAACGCTGGTCAAAAATTCCTGAAACAGCACTTTCCAAACCCACAATCTCTCCTATCTGGAATAACAAGATCTGACGATGCATGTGAACATTGCTACCAGCAAGTTTCCCTCCAAGTCACACATCATCCTGACTTGGAATTATATCGCTGTTCCTTCACTGTTGCTGGGACAGAAATGAGTCCTGATATGAGTTATGATCTATAACTTTGGGATTGGGAAATCTGAAGAAGTAACGGCTGCAGTGGAGCTTGAACCAAGTTACAAAAGCTATGCTCCCTTTCTAAGAGGGTCTCACTCTCACAGCCCTCAATGGGAGGTTGAACAAATTTTCAAAGCTCAATATGGAGTTACAGATAAAATTTAGGAACACTGCTATAGAAGCTGTGGTACATTGAGGGTGGCGCGGTGGCTCTGGTTAGCACTGCTGCCTCACAGCGCTAGGGACCTGGGTTCGATTCCCGCCTCAGGTAATTGTCTGTGTGGAGTTTGCACATTCTCCCTGTGTCTGTGTAGGTTTCCTCCGGGTGTCCGGTTTCCTTCCACAATCCAAAGATGTGCAGGTTCGGTGAATTGTCCATGGTGTTAGGTACATTAGTCAGGAGTAAATGTGGGGGAATGGGTCTGGATGGGTTACTCTTCAGAGGGTCAATGTGGACTTGTTGGACCAAATGGGCTGTTTCCACACTGTATGGAATCTAATCTAATCTCTGTATTTAGATGTAGCACCATGATTGTGCAGCAAATGGTCATGCACAATGAGAAAATCGGCCATCTTCCACATTTCACCTGCACCTATCTTGTCAGAGGGAAGATAATGTACTCACCTCTCCTGGTATAAAGAACATCGACACCTCATTTGTGTAATGCTCTTGGCTTTGGTTAGTTGGCTGAATGGTTGGTTTGCAATGCAAAATGATGCCAACAGAGTGGATTTAATTCCCATACCAGCAGAGGTGACAATGAAGGACCTTGTTTGTCACCCTGTCCCCTCGCCTGAACTGTGGTGACTCTCAGGTGAAACCACCACCTGTCCTCTCTCTCTCTTTCTCTCTCTCTCTAATGAGGGAGCAGCCCAATAAGACTATGGCAACTTTACTTCTACCAGTGCCCTGGACAATGTGAGTGATTCAGCTCTGATCTCCAGCATTTGCAGTCCTCACTTTCTCCTTGTGGTGTCATCAGGTCAAGATTATCTTAAACTTCTATGCCTGAACAAACATTCAGCAACAAGATGGGCCAACTAACCAGAGCTATTGTAAACTACAAGGTTTCCACAGCCACAATTACCTTCCCTGTTACCAGTAGTACAGTATTGGTCCTACCTGAAGATTTGCAAGAGATGCCAGATTTCAATAAGAAGCTCCTTCTTACGTTGAAAGAAAAGAAATGCTCCTCAAAGTCCCAGGTAGAAAAGACCTTCTTTTAATGCTATTGGCCAAGGGGGAATCTTGGGGTAAGTGATCTGACAAGAATCTTTGAAGCCAGAATCAAAGTCTTCAGCACCCCAGATTGATTCTGCCAGCTGCATCAGTGGAAGACTCACAGCAACTCTGCAAACTTAGCTGGAAACCATGGAAATCAGCACCTAACATATTTAGTTTACAATAGCTCTGGTTAGTTGGCCTATCTTGTTGCTGTATGTTTGCGCAGTTATAGAAGTTTAAGGGAAACCTGAGCTGAAGCAGCAAAGTCAGAAGTAATAGCACAAGTGTCAATCATAACTCACCTCGATGCATTCAACATAACTCATGCTGGAGATGTGCATGCACATTGCACATTCCTCTTTGAGATCAAAAATAACATGAGGAGATCCAAGATGGCGGCAATTCAGTAGGTCTGCCCTGCTGAGCTCTGCACCAGAACCCAGATAAAGTGGTACATTCACCCTCCCTTTCTCACCCATTGTGGTAAAAATCAGTAGTTTTGGATCCCCAGAATTGCCAGATGTCAGTTCAATTAGTTACGAAAAGTGATTAAAGGAAAAGGACAGCGAGGATTACACCAAGCAGGGCACTCTCCTGCAGCAACGGACACGCCTCCGCAAAAGCCCCACGGGACTTCCCTGTGGAGCACAGCCTGGTCTCGGAGCTCATGAAACTCCGAGAGAAGATCGTTTTAGTGATGGAGAAGACCCGGACCAGGTTGGAACCGATCTTAGCTGTGCTGCAGCAGTATGACCAGGAGATCCAGCATCTTGGGCAGCACGTCATGGAGCAGACCATGTCCTCCGAAACCGCGGTGGAATCCTCGGCGGGTCGGTTCCAGGCCATGGAACAGCAGGTACGGGCTTTAGTAGAGAAGGTCAATGACCACAAAAATCAAGAATATCCACCTGGTCGGGCTACCGAAACTGGAAGAAGAGGCCAGCTGGTCAGCTTCTTGGAGCAATGGCTCCGGCAGTTTCTGAAGCTGGAAGTCGGGGCGGGTTGAGTGGGCCCACCGGGTCTCAGTGCACAGGCCCGGATTGGACCAGCGCCTCCACCCCGTCCAAGTGTGACTCCAGCATTACAGAGATAAGCAAATGGTTCTGAAAACGTCTAGAGCACTGGGGAAGGATTTACAGCGTCTGACATACAAAGGATCAAGATTTATGTTTCTCCAAGACTTTCCTGTGGCTGTGATCCACAAGGGAAAGGCCTTTGATGAGGTAAAAAGGAGGCTGAGAGACTTGGATATTCAGTACTCTGTAAAATATCCGGCAATATTAAGTTTCAGCCAAGGAGGGTCCGTGTTTAATTTTGACTCACCAGAGAAGACAAAGGACTTCCTGGACTTAAAATAGACTGGCTGGCTGGAATAATATGGACAATCATGTTCACTTTGTTTTTTCTGTAGTTTGCCTGGTTTACCTGGTTTTGTATTTTTTTAATATGTGGGAGGTCCCTTGTTTTCTCTTCCTCTCTCTTCTTCCTTCTTTCACCCCTTCCATTATCATTAGTTATCATTCTCTTTTCGTTTCTCCCTCTTAGTGCAGGGGAGGGGGTGGTTTGGGGAGGCAGGTTTTTTTTATTTTACCAGGATTGCCTAGGGTAAAAGTATGGACTAGCGTTGAGTGCCCATTTTTAATTTTCTTGTAACTTTTTTTAAACTTTGTTTTGCTTGGGTTTGGGGCATGGCTTCAGCTAAAAGGAGCCATGGAGGGATTAATGGGTATTATGAGTGCTCCCTGTGGGCAAGAGGGAAAGTCTGCTCTTCTTTGTGTTATATGTTAGTTCAGTAATTTGGTAATTTTTGTAGTTGTATTTTCAAGTTTAAGCAAACTATTTACTGTTTTCACTTGGTGTACTATGAGTAGGGTTCTTCCTCCCAGATGGGTCATGGGATGTTTTGGACAGCTATGGCTAGCCATTCATTTAAATGATACACCTGGAATGTTAAGGGGAGTCATTCACCAATTAAGAGAAAAAATATCCTCTCAAGCCTTAGAAAACAGAGGGTCGATGTAGCCTTGCTGCAAGAACACATCTAACCAATAAGGAGCACATGAAGTTACAGCAGGGAGGGTTCAGACAGGTGCTTTTCTTATCCTTTAATTCGAAAAATAGAGGAATTGCTATACCCATCCAGAAGAATCTCCCATTTCACCTGTTAGACCAAATTAAGGATGAATATGGGCAGTTTATGATTCGTAAAGCTTTAATACAGGGCAAGGAATATGGAATCTTGAATGTATTTTGCCCCCTGGCATATTCAGGCAAATTTTTAACAGATGCCCTTTCCAGGTTGATGGTCCTTGAGGCGCATCATACAATTGTAGGGGGAGACTTTAATTGAGTTATGGACCTCGAGGTGGACAGGATGCCCTAGGGGTCTCGCGGGTATATTCCCGCAATCCAGGCAGCTGGTGGACCTGAACAGGGAGCTGGGATTGGTGGATGTGTGGAGATGTCTTCACTCTGAGAGTAAGGACTTTACCTTTTTCTCTCACCCACATAAGTGCTACACTATGGTTGACACTTTTTTTGTCCCATTGGCTGTTTTGAATTCAGTGCTGTCTTGCAGAATTGGCAACATAGCCATTTCCGATCATGCGGCAATGGACATGGAGGTCAAGACCAGTGGTGATGGGACAGGGTCAGGGCATTGGCGCATGGATCCTTTCCTACCCAGTTTACTGAGTATTTTTCACAGGAAATAAAATCTTTTGGGACATTAATTCGGGTACGGCCAGTAATCTGTCAGTGCTGTGGGAGACTGCCAAGGCCTATGCAAGGGTTTGATTATTTCTTACTCGGCGACTCGGAAGCAGCAGAGGGGACAGCAACAGTGTGTGCTCGAGGCCAGCTGAAAGCAGCCGAGACAGCATACTTTGACAGACCGTCTGTGAGCAAGTTGTAACGGATTACAGCCCTCAGGGATGCTCTGAATGCTACATTCACTCAGACAACAAAGAAGGAGATTTCCTTTGTAAAGTAGAGGTTATTCGAGTATAATGATAAACAGGGTAGATATCTGGCGTACCTGGCTGGAAAGAGGAATGCCCTCCAATCTACCACACCCATTAGAGAGTATGCTGGTACTCTCATTTGCAATTCCAAAAAGATTAACGCAGCATTCAGGAAGTTCTACTCTGAGGCAGCTCCAGAGTGGTAAAGCGCCAGGTCCAGATGGATTTCAGAGCAAGTTTTATAATGAATTTATAAACATGATGGCCGGGCCAATGTTGGATATGTACAATTATTCGTACAGTCAGGACTGCCTCCCATCCTCTCTGAGAGAAGCAAATATTTCTGTTATTCTCAAGAGAGGGAAAGCCCCAGTGGATTGTACTTCGTACAGGTACACATCGTTATTAAACATGGACTTTAAAATTTTGTCAAAAATGCTGGCATTGAGGTTGGAGTGGGTTTTGCCCTTCATTGTAAAGGAGGGCCAGACAGGTTTTATTTGGAGTCGCAGGTCTTCTGATAATATTAGAAGAGTACTAAATGTGGTTCAGGTATGGCAGCAAGGGTCGGTTCCGGGTTTGGTAATAGAGAAAGTGTTTGACAGGATGGAGTGGCCGTACCTTTACGTCTTGGAGTGGTTTGGTCTTGGAGGGGGTCTTTACCCAGTGGGTGGCAGTGTTATACAGTGATCCTCAAGCAGCAGTTTTCACTAATGCTATGAGGTCTGACAGTTTTGGCAGAAACAGCCGGCAAGGGTGCCCCGTTTCACAGTTACTATTTATATTGGTGATTGAGCTGTTGGCAGAGGCCATCCAGAAGGACCCCAATATAACTGCCCCAGAGGTAAGATCTGGAGGGCATAAGATCACCCTTTATGCAGATGACGTTCTTCTCTTTCTAACTAACCCATTTATACAAGTTTGGTTTGTTTTTTCCCTGGGGTATAAAATCCATTTTATGAATTTGGAGGCCATGTCTATGGGGGTGGAATCTGATTCCCTTTCAGTGGTCACAGGGAGGTTTCCCATATTTAGGCATTTTTATCAGCCTGGCCTTCGATCAGTTATATAAAACTGATTTTGTGCAGTTGGTAGAGAAGATAAGACAGGACACTCAGTGATGGAAGAATCTTCCGATATCCTGGTTGGGGAGAATAGCTCTGGTCAAAATGAATGTTCTTCCTTGTTTATTATTCCCCATGCAAATACTCCCTTTGATGCTGCCCAAGCAGGTGCTATGGAGGCTTCATACTTGGCTCAGTTCTTTTATCTGGCGTCATAGGCAGCCTCATATTAGGCTTGCCAAATTGCGGTTTCCGCAGAGGATGGGGGTGTAGATTTTCCAGATTTTAAGAAATATCAAGTGATTGGGCTTGCTAGGACCCACGGTCAGTTTGGCTGGACATTGAGGCCTCCCCGGCGAAATGCCTCCTCATTAATTTGTTGGTTATGGACAAGTTGAGGACTGCTGTGGAATATTGCAGAAATCCGATTGTCCTTAACATGGTTAAAAGCATGGAGAATGATGGAAGAAAGTGAGGGCAATTTACAAAAAACTTCCCCTTTTACTCCCATAGTAGGAATGTTAGGATTCCGGCCAGGATTGATGGATTCTGGATTCAGGTTCTGGGAGTCTAGAGGAGTTTCCTGTCGAAGAGATTTATTTGAGGGGAAGGAGTTGAGCAGTTGAGCAGCAACTTTCGAGCAGCTGAGCCAGAAATATGAACTATCTAGGAGGGACTCTTGTTAATTTTAGATTAGGGACTTTATACAGGTAAAGACTACATTGACGGTTAGTCCTTATAATTCGAAAGTGGAGAGGAGAGTACTTTGGTCCATGGGTACTCTCTCGGTCAGCGCCCTCTATCATTTATTAGGAGGTATTGTTTGGAAGGACATTGAGCTGCTGTGCGGAATCTGGACTCAGGAATTGGGGGTGGAGATCTCGTCAGAGGCATGGGAGGATATTTGGGAGAACATAAGGAAGATTTCAGTTTGCAATAGGACGCAGGCTATGCAACTGAAGGTACTCCACAGGGCTCATTTGGTACCGGAGTGGCTTGTGAAATTGAAGACAGGAGCATCCCCATGTGTGTGCCCCAAATGTAAAACAGATATTGGTATTCTTATTTATTGCTTATGGTCATGTTACAAGCTTTGTAGGTATTGGGGCGCTATAGCGAGTGTTTTGGAATGGGTCTTGGGAACCGAGGTCAAGGTAGATCCAGTGTCCCCTCCTCTTGGGTTTGCCAAATCTCCCCTCTTTGGACGTGCATGTGAAGAAACTGTTTAATATTCTTTCATTTTGTGGGAGGAAGAACATCCTGATAAGCTGGGTGTTGGAGAATCCCCTGGGACTCTTGGGGTGGCGTAGGTCAGTTATGGAGCACATTCCCCCGGACTTCCTCACGGTTATGGTGTACCAGCAAATGGAATTCTTTTATAGGATGTGGCGGCTCTCTCTAAGTGAGAGAGATGCAGGCTTATTGGCTATGTTGGTCAGGGCCTTGGGGTAGCGGCAAGGGCTGTGTCTGGTGAGCCAGGGGCCCCTGGGAGGAAGAATTCCAAACAAATATGGGTTTGCCAACTGATGCTCCCGGTGATGGGGAGCTTTGGTGGGATTGCACTAAGTGTCACAACTTAGTTTAATTTGCCTTGGTTCAATTGGGTTTAATTTAGTTTTATTGTGATTTAGTTATTTATTGACTTGTAGTTTGCTTCGGTTTTTTTTCTCTTTATTCTATTTTTACTTCTGAATTGTTTGTGGAGTACAGTAGCAGTTTGTTTACTGTTATTATTGTTATATTATAAGCTTATAACGCTTTTGTAGTAATTTTCTAATTTCTAAAGATTGCAAAATCTTTTTCTCCGTAAAAACATTTACAAAAAACAAACATGAGCTGCCCAAAAACAGCCAAATTTTAGTCATTGGAGATGGTTACATAACAACTTTTAAAAGTCTGTATAATATTGATGGACTGAAGAAACAGATTCACAAAGCCATTTACTAGACACTCTGTGGATCACTTTAGTGAAGCCCTCAACAATTTGGTCCAAACTGAAGAGAAGAGGAGGAAAATCAGGATGGAGTGTACAGTGCACAGACCATAATAGAAACATATGAAAACTATTGAAACCTGAAGTAGAAGCCAGAAATAAAACTTGGCAAAAGAAAGATGTAGACTGGGACTTACAGAGCGTTAAGGACTTAGACAGGGTGGAATTTGTTAAGTGCTTTCAGGAAAGTTTTCTCAAGCAGTATGTAGAAGGTCTACTCAGTAAGGGGCAAAACTCAACCTACACTTGGGACATAGGGCAGGACAAGTGATGGAGATGATGTTGGATGACCACTTTGGGACCAGTGACCATAATTTTATTAATTTAGGGGCAAAACTGGTCCACAGGTTCAAGTTCTACACTGGGGCAAGACGAATTTTGATGGAATTAGACAGGAGCTTGCAGAGGTTGATTGGAGTCGTTTGTTTGCAGGGAAAGGGACTTCCAGCAAATGAGAGGCCTTTAAAACTGAGGTAGCTAAAGTTCAAGGTCTATGTGTTCCTGTGAAGGTGAAAGGCAAGATTGGCAGGAATAGGAACCCTGGATGACAAGAGATAATTGAGCTTTGACCAGAAAAAAGGTGTGGCTCATGTACAGGCAGCTGGGATGGAGGGATTTCATGGAGGTATACAGAGAATACAGGAGTTTACTGCAGAAAGAATTCAGGAGGGTGTAAGGGGGGCACAAGATAGCCTTGGCAGGGAAGGTTAGGGTGAAACCAAAGAGGTTCTTTAAGTATATTAAAGGAAATTAAAAAAACTAGAGAGAAAATAGGACCCCTCAAGGACCAAAGTGGACATGTATATGTGGAACTGCAAGAGATGGGCAAGGTTCTCAATGAATATTTCTCCTGTGTTTACTGTGGAGAAAGACATGAAGACTTTGGAACTTGGGGAAATTAGTGATGGTATCTTGGGGCCAGTCAATGTCACAGTAGAGGCGGTGTTTGATGTATTAAAATGTATGAAGATGAATAATTCTTCTGGTCCTGACCAGATATATCCAAGAACACTGCAAGAAGTTGTAGGGGTTCTGACTGATATTTTTACATCATTGTTAGCTATGGGTGAGGTCCTGAAAGACTGGAGAGTAGCGAATGCTGTGTCCTTATTCAAGATTTTTATGCAAATAAACATCTGGGATCTGTAGACCAGTAAGCTCAACATCTGTGATAGGTACGTTTCTTGAGAAGATTCTGAGAGATAAGATATGCATGTATTTGGAAAGACAGGGTTTGATCAGGAGCAGTCAGCATTGCATTGTGGGAGATCATGCCTCACAAATCTATTCGGGTTATTTGATGAAGTGACGAAGAGCTTTGATGAGGGAACAGTGATAGACGTATTCTAGATGGATTTCAGCTAAGCCTTTGAGAAGGCTCCACGTGGTAGGCTGCTCTGGAAGGTTAGATCGCATAGAATCCAGAGTGAGCTGGAAAATTGGATACACAGTTGGCTTGATGGTACGAAGCAGAGGGTAATCATGGAAGGATGCTTGTCAGACTGGAGGCCTGTGACTAGTGGGGTGCCTCGGGTCAGCGTGAGGTCCATTGCTTTTTTGTTATCTATATCAATGATTCGAATGAAAATGTACAAGCATGATTAGTAAGCTTGCAGATGACAATAAAATTGGCACTATCTAGGACAGTGAGGAAGGTTATCAGAAATTGCAGCAGGACCTAGATCAACTGGGGATGTGGGCCAAGAAATTGTAAATGGAATTTAATATAGATAAGTGTGAGGTCTTGCATTTGGAAAGTCAAATCAAGATAGGAGTTTCATGGTGAATGGGAGGGCCTTAAAGAGTGTAGTGGAACACAGGGACCTTGGAGTTCAGGTGCACAGTTCTCTGAAAATGGAGTCACAGAAAGACAAGCCAGTGAAGAAGGCTCTTGGCACACTGGCCTTCATCAGAAGCGTATAAGATCATGAGAGACATGGATAAGGTGAATGTACTCAGTCTTTTTCCCAAGGTTGGGGAATCGAGGACTAGAGGGTATCAGATTAAGATTAGAGAGGAAAGAATAAAAGGGAGTCTTTTTACACAGAGGGTGGTATGTATATGAAATGAACTGCTGGCAAAAGTGGTTGAGGTTGGTATATTAACAACAATTAGAAATTAAAAATCCCACTGTAGGACCCTGGGTCTGTGACTCTCTGTGTAACGGTGACTCAGTGGTTAGCACTGGTGCCTCACAGCACCAGGGTCCCAGGTTCAATTCCAGCCTTGGGTGACTGTCTGTGTGGAGTTTGCACACTCTCCCTGTGAATGCGTGGGTTTCCTCCGGGTGCTCTGGTTTCCTCCCGCAGTCCAGAGATGTGCAGGTCAGGTGAATTGGCCATGCTAAATTGTCCATAGTGTTAGGTGCATCAATCAGAGGGAAATTGGTCGGAAGGGTTGCTCTTCGGAGGGTCGGTGTGGACTTATTGGGCCGAAGGGCCTGTTTCACACTGTAGGGAATCTAATCTAATATCAAGTCTACCTCTAAAGATGGTATATTAATAAAAAGTTTATGGACAGAATCTCACAGGGGTCTGAGTGACATGGCCTGTGACAAGATATGTGGCTGAATTGAAAGCGAGACCAGGCTCATCTTGCCGTCAAGATCATCTTGCCGTCAAGATCATCTTGCTCCATCTTTTATGCATTTCACTAACAGCATGACGAGATTCTCACTAGGCAGCAACAAGATGCCAATTGACTGTCATTATTGCTTGTTGAGTATATTGTGAATGCCACTACCCACCAAATTAACATTAGTATACCCATTTTACCAAAGTCAGCAAGCAATACAGGCAACAGAAAATTCAATACAGAAACCAGAGCAATACCTGGCAGATGCAGCTCGCCGCTTGTTCCAAATGACTTCCAGATTGAAAACTAGGCACCAACATCTCAGGAGAAAGTGAGGGCTGCAGATGCTGGAGATCAGAGCTGAAAAATGTATTGCTGGGAAAGCGCAGCAGGTCAGGCAGCATCAAAGGAGCAGGAGAATCAACGTTTTGGGCATAAGCCCTTCTTCAGGAATGAGGAGGGTGTGCCAAGCAGGTTAAGATAAAAGGTAGGGAGGAGGGACTATGGGAGGGGCGTTGGGAATGTGATAGGTGGAAGGAGGTTAAGGTGAGGGTGATAGGCCGGAGAGGGGTTGGAGGCGGAGAGATCAGGAAGAAGATTGCAGGTCAAGAAGGTGGTGCTGAGTCCAAGGGTTGGGACTGAGAAAAGGTGGGGGGGAGGGGAAATGAGGAAGGTGGAGAAATTTGCATTCATCCCTTGTGGTTGGAGGGTTCCTAGGCGGAAGATGAGGCGCTCTTCCGCCAGACGTTGTGTTGCCATGGTCTGGTGATGGAGGTGGCAAGGACCTGCATGTCCTTGGCGGAGTGGGAGTGAGAGGGGGAGTTGAAGTGTTCAGCCACAGGACGGTTGGGTTGGTTGGTGCGGGTGTCCCAGAGGTGTTCTCTGAAACATTCCGCAAGTAGGTGGCCTGTCTCCCCAATGTAGAGGAGGCCATATCGGGTGCAGCGGATGCAGTAAATGATGCGTATGGAGGTGCAGGTGAATTTGTGACGGATATGGAAGGATCCTTTGCGGCCTTGGAGGGAAGTGAGGGGGGAGGTGTGGGCACAGGTTTTGCATTTCTTGCGGTTGCAGGGGAAGGTGCTGGGAGTGGAGGTTAGGTTGGTGGGGGGTGTGGACCTGACGAGGGAGTCGCGGAGGGAATGGTCTTTCCGGAAAGCTGATAGGGGAGGGGAGGTAAATATATCTTTGGTAGTGGAGTCTGTTTGGAGGTGGCGGAAATGACGAAGCATGATACGATGTATCTGGAGGTTGGTGGGGTGGTAGGTGAGGACCAGTGGGGTTCTGTCCTGGTGGCGATTGGAGGGGCGGGGTTCAAGGGCAGAGGAGCAGGAAGTGGAGGAGATCGTCAACCACGTTTGGGGGGAAATTGCGGTCTTTGAAGAAGGAGGCCATCTGGGTTGTTTCGGTATTGGAATTGGTCCTCCTGGGAGCAGATGCGGCGGAGGCAAAGGAATTGGGAATATGGAATGGCGTTTTTACAGGGGGCAGGGTGGGAGAAGGTATAATCTAGGTTTATAATAAACGTCCGTGTTGAATCAGTCGTCCGAGATAGAAATGGAGAGGTCTAGGAAGGGGAGGGAGGAGTCTGAGACGGTCCAGGTAAATTTGAGGTTGGGGTGAAAGGTGTTAGTAAAGTAGGGCATGCTTAAAGGACACTAGCCACATGTACCCCAAACATTGTCATCTGACATGCACCAGCATTTAAGAACCCTCATGGCACATCTCCAGTCCAGTGACTCTTCTGCACTTCAATGCTGTATCAGCAACTATAATTGTAATGCTGCAGCAAGGACACTGCACTCAGGACATGCGCCCAGCTCATGGATCAGGATACATCTTTGGGCTCTTTGCTTGCTGACATAAAGTTCACTCACTTTGACTCTACCTAGATGCTAACAGCATGCCTGCCTTGCACTGTCTTGCCATATTGTGTTTTGCCCCTCAGAGACACCACCCTCATAATGCCTTGCCATTTAGTGCAGACACAAAACCACAAAGCTTGATATAATTGTCAGCAGACCTTCACTCAGAGGTTCCCAGCACAATAAATCAAGGATATTCTCTGATTACAGTCCAGGCTCTGCTTGGGTCAGTCACAGTCAGAATCCTCTCTTCATAAGGGATCTGGAGCTTGATAACAGGTAGCATACCACTCATCTTGACTCTTTCTGCACTATGGAGAAAGTGAGGACTGCAGATGCTGGAGATCAGAGTCGAAGAGTGTGGTGCTAGAAAAGCACAACCGGTCAGGCAGCATCCAGGGAGCAGAGAATCAAAATTTCAGGCATAAGCCCTTCATCAGGAATGAATTTTCCATTTCTGGAGGCTTTGGATTTGTTGTAGGTTTTGTTGTCCTGTTCAGGTCCAAATTGTCGTGGATATTGATAGTGGAGGACTCTGTGATGGTAATACCATTGAATATCAAGGGCAGTGGTTAGATGGTCTCATGTTGGTGATGGTCATAGCCTGACATTTGTGTGGCATGAATGTTACTTGCCATTTGTCAGCCCAAACCTAGATATTGTCAAAATCTTGTTGCATTTGCACATGGACTGCTTCAGTTTCTGAGAAGTCAGGAATGATGCTAAACATTGTGAATCATTGGCGAACATCCCCACTTCTGGCCTTATTATGGAGGGATGGTCATTGATGAAGCAGCTGGAGACCATTGGGCCTGCGACACTACCCTGAGGAACTCCTGCAAAGATGTCCTGGAGCTGAGATTAATTATCTTCAACAACCACAACTGTCTCGCTATGTGCAAGGTATGACTCCAACCCGCAGAGAGTTTGCCCCCTGATACTATTGATTCCAGTTTTGCTCGGGCTCCTTGATGCCATAATCAGTTGAAAGCATCCTTGATGTCATGGGCTGTCAATCTCACCACCCCCCTCCCCACTGCAGAATTCAGCTCTTTAGTCCATGTTTGAACTAAGGGTATAATGAGGTCTGGTGCTGCTTGAAAGCACTGTTGATGACACTTTCCATCACTTTACTGATGATCAAGAATAGATTGATGGAGCAATAATTGGCGGTGTTGAATTTGTCCTGCTTTTTACATACAGGACATATTTGGGCAATTTTCCATATTATCAAATAGAAGGCGGTGTTGTAACTGTACTGGGAGAGCTTTGCTAGAAGAGCAGCAAGTTATAGGGCACAAGTCTTCAGTACTATTGCTGGAATGTTGTTAGGGCCTGCAGCTTTTACAATATCAAGTGTCTCCAACCTTTTCTTGATACCACTAAGAGTGAATCGAACTTACTGAAAACTGGTTTCTGTCATGCTGGGGACCACAGAAGGAGGCTGAAATAGATCATCCAATCAGCACTTCCGCCTGAAGATTGCTGTAAATGCTTCAGCCTTATCTTTTGCGTTGATGTGCTAGGCTCTTCCATTGTTGAGGATGGGGATATTTGTGGAGTCACCTCCTTCAGTGATTTGTTTAATTGTCCACCACCATTCTTGACTGGATGTGGCAGGACTACAGAGCTTAGATCTGATCCATTGGCTGTGGGATCACTAAGCTCTGTCTGTCACTTGCTGTTTATGCTGTTTGTCATGCAAGTCCCATTTGGTAGCTTCACCAAGTTGACACCTCATTTTCAGGTATACCTGGTGCTGCACCTAGCATTCCCTCTTGCACTCTCTATTGAACCAGGGATGAACTCCTGGCTTGGTGATAATGTTTGAGTGGGGATATGCCAGACCATGAGGAGTCCAAGTCTTCTACTGATAGCCCACAGCACCTTATGAATGCTCAATCTGAGATGCTACATCTGTTCTAAGTCTATCCCAATTACCATGTGATAATATCACACTGCACAATGGAAGTTATTCTCAATGTGAATGCAGGACTTCATCTCCACAAGGACTGTGTGGTGCTCACTCTTATCAATACGGTCAAAGACAGATCCATCTGCAGCCGGCAGACTGGTAAGAATGAGACCAAGTATGTTTTTTCCCTCTTGTTGGTTCCCTCACCCCTGCCGCAGACCCAGTCTGGCAGTTGTGTCCTTTAGGACCTGACCAGTTCATACTCTTGCAGAGACACTCTTGGTGATGGACATTGAAAACCCTCACCCAGAGTCCATTTCGTGTCCTTGCCACCCTCAGTGCTTCCTCCAAGTGTTGTTCAACACGGGAGTATCAATTCATCAGCGGAGGGATGATAGTAAGTGATAATGTGCAGGAGATTTCCTTGCCTATGTTTGATCTGCAACCATGAAACTTCATGGGGTCTGGAGTCAATTTTGAGGACTCATGGGGAACTCCCTCCCTACTGTGTACTACTCTGCCATCACCTCTGACGGGGTCTGTCCTGCCAGTGGGACAGCACATATCCAGGGATGGTGTTGGTCATGTCTGGGACATTGTCTATCAGGTATGATTCATGAGTATGACTGTGCCAGGGTGTTGCTTGACTAGTCCGTATGACTGTTGTCCCAACTTTGGCACTAACCCCAAGATGTTAGTGAGGAGAACTTTGCAGGATCTTCAGGGCTGTTTCTTCCATTGTCTTTTCCAGTGCCTAGATTGATGCCAGGTGATCTGTCCAGTTTCATTTCTTTGAGACTATGGCAATTGATAAAACTGAATGGCTTGCTAGGCCATTTCAAAGGGGATATGAGAGACAACACATTTCAGTGGGTCTGGAGTCACACATGTAGGCCAGACCAGACAAGAATGGCAGATTTCCTTCTCTGAAGGACAATACTGAACCATAGATGGTAATACGATTGAATGTCAAAGGACTATGAAAGAATCTCCTGGACTAAAAGGGAAGCTGTTCATTGTAGCATCAATTTTGCTACCAAGCCCTGGTGCCTGTCCCTTACAATATCTTCCCCAGATGGCTGCATCTTGATGAAGGTCCTCTTGTGGTACTACCTGCTATTGGCATTGTAACTGCCATTGTTGACTGAGAAAAGACCTCCTTTATCACATCCGCTCCTACTCCCAATGACATTGGGTATATGAGATGAACAGATTTTCCAGAGTTGAACTGTGTAGACATGGCAGATGGTGTTATGTGAACATGAGTGTTCATGGATTTCAATCACAGAACTGGTAAGTAGTGATCTTTCCACACTTTCCATTGTCTATGCTCACCACATACAGGGTTTCTCCCACTTGAAACTCTAATTCTGGCACAGTTCCTGGACAGATTGCAAAATATGGTCATTATGAAATCTGTGATAGAACTTGTATCTGTCCATCCTCCTCCTGTCATCCTCACACTGGTCCAACCACCACCCCGACTGCACATCACTTTTCCACTCAGTGCCTCTGACCCCACTCCAGACAATAGTCTTCCCCATCCCTGACTTTCTCCTTTTGTCCTAAGGCTCTGTGCAATTGCTATTCTCCTGCTCTCCCCCGCCACAGAGTTCAACAAAGCAAATCACCGATCTCAGAGACAACTGCAAAAGTGACTGATGCATTCCACCTTTAAATGAGTGTGAACCAAATCCTAAAATGTTCATGTGTAACTGATTTTATCTTAGAAGTGTGTTATAATTCTGAACACTTTTACATAAATATTTTTGAAATGCACGCACCACAAACCAGCACGAGGCTCGATATGCCACGAGCATGACATTGACTACGTTTTGACAACTGAACAAGATGTGAGAAAATCAAAATTTTGGCTGCCACCAAATTCAGTCATCTCACTTTCTGCTGTTGCAGGCCTCTCAAATCCCACTACCACCACTCCCAACCCCTCCTCTCAGTATCTATTTGCAGCTTTTTGTCATTTCTTTTTGGAAAATAGTAATCAGGAAACAGCTGTCTCTAAGCTATGTCTCCTCAGAGCTGATTTTAGACTTAGTGAACTATCTTCAAAGATGTGGATTGCATTTTGCAAAAATGGAACATGTAATTGGCTTTGAAATAAATGAAAAAGTTTAATGTTTCTTTATTTGGAGATGCCGGTGTTGGACTGGGGTGGACAAAGTTAAAAATCACACAACACCAGGTTATAGTCCAACAGTAGTATTTGGAAGCACTAGCTTTCAGAGCGCTGCTTCTTCATCAGGTGGTTGTCACAATCTGATGAAGGAGCAACGCTCCAAAAGCTAGTGCTTCCAAATACTCCTGTTGGACTCTAACCTGGTGTTGTGTGATTTTTTAACTGTTTTTTAACCCCTAAAGCTGATTTAAAATTTATAACTTAACAAATGTGAGTGAATCTTATAGTCTGATGTCAGTGGGAGTGACAGTGATGATGGATTGAAGTCAAAACTATTGTGATGTTCATAATTTTACAACAATCCTTTTTACCAACTCAATATATACTGATGTAAAATTCATATCATCCTGAAGTCCCATCCATCACAAGATGGATATGCAAAGAATAGTTGTGTTGCTTACCAGTTTAGTCATGAAGGAAAAGTAGAAAGAATTCCAGTACTGCAATTAACACCTTCTTAAAGTATTCAACAATTTACATCTCCACTACCTCACCCAAGGGTTCATGTGTTGATCATTCACCTGTGAAGAAATCCCTGACATCCATCTTGAATTCACTTTACACCAGTTTGAACTTGTGACCTTTTACCTTTCTGTGCTATCAAGCAGCATCTACTTAGCAACACTCTGCTCACTGATACCCAGTTTGGATTTCGCCAGGGCCACAAAGCTCCTGACTTTGTTATAGCTTACCAAGAATCGCAGAATTGTCAGCTGATGGTGGATTTCACTAATGAAAAAAATGTCCTCAACATTTCCTTGCATGCCATTGGCATTTAGTTTTTTGGTTAGAATTGGTGACAAATGGAAAAGAACAAGAGAGCAGAAGTGACATGTAATTTGCAAATGGCACCCCATAGTTAACTTTTGGCCACTGTGTGATGATATGGATCTGTTTCCTCCAACATCCTTATGCAATGCCTTGGATCTTCATGACGTTGCCTCATGAAGCCCCAACCAATAAAAGGATAAATAAAGCTGTGCAATAGTTAAAGTAAGCCATTAGCAAATAGAAATATCTGTAACAAAAGGTTGAAGTCTGGCAAAAACAAGAGATCCAGGAACTAGCACTAACAATGATGATTTGTATTAAAATAGTGCTTTAACATAGTAAAATGTGCCAAAGTCTAACTACACAAAGGAATATTAGGACTGAGGATTAACAGCTTGATCAGAGAGGTAGGCTTCAAAAAGTGTCTTAGAAGGAGAGAAAGATTGCAAAGTTTATGGGGGAAACTCTAAAGTGGCAGGCTTTACAGTTGAAGGCACAGCCACCAATGCTGGAGTGATGGCATTTGGAAATCTACAAGATATCAGAATTAGAAGAGTACAGAGATCTCAGAAAGTTTTACAGATGGTACAGATTGCCAGGATAGGAATGGGTGAGGCCTTTGACAATTTCCAAACAAGGATGAGAATGTCAAAATTGAGACAGTGTTGGTTAAAGAATGAAACTAGACTAGTAAAGACAGGGATGAAGAATGGGAACTGTGCAAGTAACGATACAAACTCAAGCCAATGACGAGTGGTAAATGAGAGACGTTGGTCAGGAAATCTTTGGAACGATCAAGCCTCCAGGGAGCAAAGGGTGAGATTCTTGATTAGGATGAGCACAGATAGAGTATGATAAAATATCGGCAGAAAATAGAGAGAGCAGTGAGTTCAGATCAAGGAATACCTAAGAGTCAGTTTGCCTTGGTGCATCAGAACAATTGAATGGATGGCCACAATGTTAGTGGCACAGATATCCACAATCTCCTCACACTACAGATCTGAAGGTAGAGAATGCAAAGGAGAATCGAGTAAGAGATGGTTTGTTTTGGAGAAGAGAAATCCAAGGTTATCTTTTCCTTCCAGCATGATTCTGGGATAGTGAATAGTTTGGTCAGAGACTAGGACTTCACAATGCTTTTGATTGTTCATAATGATCTAGCAGTAGATGGCGATATGTGTTGGCCACCATAAACTTAGATTAAATCTGTTTCATTGGGAATGGCCAGGTGAGGAATATTAATTGTATAATTGTTTCATGGAGATTGGAACAACAAAGAGGAAGGTAAGGGTATAGCTGGGTAAATCTGTAGCTGCAGAAATATTGTGAATGGAGGACCAAAAGCGAGACAGTTGTGAATTTGACAATGCTTTGCAAGAAACTTGGGGGAAAAGTTTTTTTTCCCCCCAGAGTATGGAACAAAGCAAGTCAAATGAGAAAGTGGGATATGATTGAAAAAGGATTTAACAAAATGATCAAAGATAAGTGCCCTTATCTCTAATTAATACAATAAATATAGACATGTGAGAAGAATGGGTAGCCATGAATTTGACTAGAATGATTTATTTGGACAGAGAGATTAAGATCGGAAATCAGGACTCGGAGTTATAAGAGCTTGATCATTGAAATGGAAGTTGCAGTCAACAGTGAACATATCTCAAAGAGTAATTTGATATACTACATTGCTGGGTGAAAGGGAACAAAAGTTTAAATGAGAGAAGAGTGGGATAGAAAAGATGAGTTGGTCCAGTGGTTTGTATTGGGTAAATGGTACAATGTTTAGCCAGACAATGAGGCTCCATTAAGAACAAATGGTGTAATCGCACCTTAGTCAGGTTTCCATAAAGGCTTTGGGGTTCGCTGCAATTGTATTATAGTACAACCTCAATTATCCGAACAAGAGGGGCAAGGAGTATTTTGTTCAGATAGCTGATCGTTCAGATAACTGATCTAATTGTAAACAAGTAGTAATTAATGAATGCTGGTTATCCGAGCTTGCCTCAGTTATCCAGCAGGACATGCCACAATGCCATTTAACTGATACTGATCTGCTTATAAACAAGTGGTCATTTGAGTGCCAGTTATCAAATATTTCTCCATTATCAGCAGTGCACGCCAACATGCCATTTTACTGATAACTAAGTGCTGAGTTGCCTAATGCTATTTTTACGGGACCTTGAGATCTTGTTCAGATAATCCGAAGTTCAGAAAATTGATGTTCGGATAATCGAGGTTGTACTGTACATAAAATCACATTACAATAAGCTCATAAGAAATGGGAGCTGGGAAAGATCATAAAAACCTTCAAGCCTTTTCCACTATTTAGTTAGAGCATAGCTGATTTTCCCAAGTTCCATTTTCCCATCTGACTTTCCACATCTCTTGAAGCTCTTGGTGTCTAATTTGTATTTATCCCTTTCATGACCATTGTCATTGAGTGACCATCCATTATCCTGCGGGCAGACAGTTCTAAAATTGTGCAATCCTCAGAGCTAAGTAATTTTTTCGACATCTCAGCCCTAAAGGAATCAATCCCTTGTCCTATGTTAATGACCCATAGTTCCACACTCTGCAACCACATTTTCTCAACATCTATAATGTCATGCCCTTAAAATCTTTAATGCATTTCAATTAGATAACCTCTGATTCTTCTAAATCATGATGAATGTGTACCTATTCTACTCAATCTAACTTTATAGGACAATCAAGTCAAACTTTTTGGTCTGCATTCAAGGAAAATATGCCTTATGGAAAAGAGATCACAACTGTGTTGTGGTTGAAGTGCCAGGCCTCTAGGAATTCTCTGGCATGTCTTTGCTTAGCTTGTCCCAGGATAGATGTGTTGTCCCAGTCGAAATGGTGGTTTTTTTCATCCATGTGTAGGGCTACGAGGGAGAGAGGGTCATGTCTTTTTGTGGCTAGCTGGTGTTTGTGTATCCTGGTGGCTAACTTTCTTCCAGGACAAACAGGAAGAAAGTTAGCCACCAGGATACACGAACACCAGCTAGCCACAAAAAGACACGACCCTCTCTCCCTCGTAGCCCTACACATGGATGAAAAAAAACACCATTTCGACTGGGACAACACATCTATCCTGGGACAAGCTAAGCAAAGACATGCCAGAGAATTCCTAGAGGCCTGGCACTTCAACCACAACGCCATAAACAAACACATAGATCTATCAACCCCTCAGAAAACGAACAGGAAATGACCACCACAAACCACAGGAACCCCATCCAGGAGAAAGATATAAATAGAAAGCAGGAGACAACAGCTTCGCTTCACTTGGAGGTCGCCACTGATGATGTTACCTAGCCAGGTAATGAAACGTCTGGATATCATACCTACAGCTCAGCAAGCAAACCTACACCCTAAGTCTTGCCTACCTTTAACCCCATTAGTTTGTCTAATACTACCCCTCCAGTGATTGTAATG
The DNA here is from genome assembly GCF_020745735.1 of Hemiscyllium ocellatum. Taxonomy (NCBI): domain Eukaryota; kingdom Metazoa; phylum Chordata; class Chondrichthyes; order Orectolobiformes; family Hemiscylliidae; genus Hemiscyllium; species Hemiscyllium ocellatum. The sequence goes on along the minus strand of NC_083430.1, from coordinate 6,988,489 downwards.
GTACTTAATTCCACCCCTATATTCCTTATTATTAATGGGGTGTTTGAAGTATCTTCCACCATAAAGACTGATGCAGAACCCCTCTGCCATTTCCTAAACAGTATTGTCAGTTTTTTATATTCTTTGCTAGCCTGCCCTTGCATTTTGTTTTTTCTCTCTTTATTATCTTTTTAGTCCTCGTTAACTCGATTCTGAATTTATCCCAGTATTCAGGACTATCACTGACTTTTACCACCTTAAATACCTTTTCTTTCAACTTAATATTCTCTTTAATCTCTTAGGTTCGCCATGGTTGATTCATCCCTCTCTTAAATCTTTCCTCCTTTCTTGGATGACTCCACTCCATATACACGCACACTAAATAATAATGTTGCTGAACTGTCAGCTTTAATTTTGGTTAATCTGTGCTGTCCTGTATCAGTCTTTCAGGAGTATCTGATAAACATTGACATTCCATATACAGTAATTCTATAGAGAATTTGATAATTGCCCTGTTAGACCCTTGGACTGTTGTAGCCATGTTGAATTACATTGGGAGTATTGAAGTAATATTGAATTGTGTTTGCCTAAGAGGGCAACATTGCCACCAGAGTTTTGCTGGACCAGTACAGAAATGTTCAATTTGGTGACATTTTAAGCAATTAATTTCTGAGATGTGAGCATCAATGGCAAAGCTGGCATTTATTGTTCATTCCTTACTGCTCTTGAGTAAATGACAGTGAACATTGAACCACTGCTGCTCTATCATGTGGATATCTTCAGTACTTTAAGAAGTTTCATGATTTTGACTCAGTGATAGCAAATGAATAATCATAATGTGTGACTTGGAGAGGAGATTGCTTCCCATGTTCTTCTAGATCGTGGGTTTGGATGGTATTGTTGAAGGTCCCTTGGTGAGTTATTGCAGGGCATCTTGTAGTTGGTGTACTCGGCTGATTCTGTATCCCAGTGGTAGAGATTGAATATTGGTTTTAGTGAATGAGGTACTGATCAAACAGACTTTTGTTCTGGATAGTGCTGATTTTCTTGATTATTGCTGGAGAAATGTTTATCCAGGCAATTGAATAGTATACCAGCCTACTCTGGGCTTGCGTCTTGAAGATAGTGGACAGGCTTGGGGAGACAGGAGGTGAGTTACTGTCTGGAGAATTCTTGGTTTCTGATCTGCTGTAGCAACCACATTATGAATGTAAATGGTCCAATCATTTTCTGGTCAAATCTAGATGAACAGTAGCAAATATAACCAGTTAGTGCTGACTGTCTGGAGCACATACTTCAGACTCAAAATCAGATCGACATTGGGAGGCTTTCAGGAAACAAGAGACACAGCCACTTTGAGAAAAATAAATAAGACAGTCACATACAATTTGCATTTGTATAGCAGCCCACCTCAAGAAGAAAACCTTATTACAATTTAAAGGGAATAGAAAAGAGCATTGCAGACACTGGGAAAATTAACAAGAGAAGGAGACAAAAACAATGCTGGAGGAAAGCCAGAGAAGAGCAACAGGAAACGTAGGATCAGCATCTAGTATTGTTGGTTCTTACAACTGCACTTTCTTTATCTTATCACTGTTTTATATCAACATTTCTCTAAATCTGTTTTCTGAAATTATTTACAGATTCAGGATGTTGTAAAATGTCGAACAGGAAGCTGCAAAACTGAAGAGAATGAAAACTCACCTGATTCTTACAAAAATGGTCAAGTCCAGATTATGGTGAGTAAAGGACCAATTGCAGAGCAAAAGGTTGAAAACTGAGTCATACCTAACATTATTCAAAGATTTGTTGGAGCACAAATTGTTTTTCCACAAGGACTGATTGAGACAAAAAACATTTTGTTTCTCAAAGGAAACTTAAATAAATATTTAAACAGAAAAAGATACTGGGTTAGAAGGATAGACCGAGAATAGTTTTGGGATTATTGTATTAAACAAACAGAATAGACACAAGGGGCTTTCAGGTGTCATATTCCTCAATGTGCTTTCGCTTCAAGAGAAACTGGGTAATCTCTATCTATATATTGACTGTTGTGAGATATGTCCAGCAGTTTCAGCTTTTAAGGTCAGGGAGGTAATTATTAGAGTTGAAGGTTATACTAGAATGGTTTCTGTATCAGTTGCTTAAATCAGGAACAAATTACGAATGTTTTTTGACCAGATATAATCATATTTGCATTCATATAACTTATTAAGAGGGGAATAACTGTTAGCTTCATAATACACAAGAGGATTTTCACCTGTACATTGAAATGCATCATTGAGTCAACAGCAAACATGGCTGACACTGTTGGTATAATGCGACTTTAGTTTGAAATAATCAGGATCCAGCAGCTGGCTCACATTCCAAAGTGCAGTTTAAATATCAGGCGGCTGTCAGTAAAAGAGTAAGATATTCTGTGGAGGTACCACAGGAGGGCAAGGGAGATACCCAGCCTGGGTAAAGCCCAATAACCTTGTCTTGCGGGGCATGGAGAACAATTTCTGCTACTCCTCTCTCCACAGACAAAGTGATGGTGCACAGTGGTTAGCACTGCTGCCTCACAGCGCCAGAGACCCGGGTTCACTTCCCGCCTCAGGCGACTCTCTGTGTGGAGTTTGCACATTCTCCCAGTGTCTGCGTGGGTTTCCTCCAGGTACTCTGGTTTCCTCCCACAATCCAAAAAAATGTGCAGGTTAGGTGAATTGGCCATGCTAAATTGCCCCATAGTGTTAGGTGAAGGGGTAAATGTAGGGGAATGGGTCTGGGTGGGTTACACTTCGGCGGGTCGGTGTGGACTTGTTGAGCCGAAGGGCCTGTTTCCACACTGTAAGTAATCTAATCTAATCCAAATGAACTCAATTGTATCTTGTAGCTCTGTCTGTTACTTCCCAACTGGCCAATCACACTACCTGGTCAACACGAAATAGGTAACATCAGCTACAAAATGAGACATTCACACAATCCAAACAAGGTTCGTGGTAGGGGTCAGTGTTGGTAATCACAGCTTTGGAGAGACAGAGCTTTGGTGACCAGGAGCTGGGAGAATGGTGAGGATGAGTATTGGGGATAGGGATAATCAAAGGCTTGCTTGTGGTCAGATTACTGCTCTTCTGCTACTCCTGGATAGGGGAGTGTTTAAAAAGGTACTTACCTTCTGGAGCCAGCTTTCATGTCACTGCCAACCCTGGGAAACCCACAGAGCAACTGTCACTTTTGCATAAAACTTTCCATTGCACTTTGCAAGCCCAAATTTAGACTGAGACCTTGAAACAGCAGGTAACTAGGGCACCCCAATATCTGCAGACATATTATATGGCAGCATAAGCCACCAGTTGGAGTAAGAATCACACAATTCACTTTACACTCTCAACTTCTCCACCTGTTAATGTGCATGGAGGCGAGTAGAATATCAAGACTGTTATAGCAATCAAAGTGAATATGAAGCTGTCTGAGAGGCTGTTGTAAAAGCTCACATTGTCCATTAATGTGAATACCTGCTCTGACCTATAGAGCATGATTCCAGTCCCAAACCTGTGACTCTGAGCTTTGGTCAGTTGTGACTTAGCAATGAATCAGTTGTAGCCACTATAAAGAATGATATGATAACAGGAAATTCTGGAATCTCCAACCTGGTGGTATAGTGGGAGTACCTTCATTGTACTGACTGTTATTTCAAAAAGGTATAGCTTATCAAAACAAACAGAGTTTGCAATAAATGCCAATAAAAACAACGTTTGCTTCCTAAAAATGAATGAAAAGAAATATAACAAGACTATGCACTTTTAAATTGGCATCCTTCGGTTAGATACTAGAATTGCTGCTATATTGCATTTTAAGCATGCTACTGCTTTTATCTAGAAAACGTATTCCACGTTTGACATATTAGAATTCATGGACACTACACAGAATAAGAATTATAAGCACCAATTGCCCAGTGAGTCAGAGCACCAGTAGCGCAACACAAGGCTAGGTGGGCTGTATTCCACAATCAGATGATGGTTTGTGAATTTCATAGACAGAGATTGGAGATACACTTCCAAATCTTTCAAATATGAGTGGACAGATTATTACTAGCTAATCATTCAGGACCTTGGTGTCCCCTCTTACTATATGGGAACTTTAAATGAATATTGAAGAACAACCTAATTTCCTTCGGCAGAAAACTTTTGTTTCTAATTTACTGGTTTTTATTCCTTGTTTCTTGCTGCCTTTTTATAGACAGATTTTGAAAAGGACGTGGACCTGGCCTGCCAGTCAGGTGAGTGCTTTACAATGTCATGAATGGTGAATTCTGTCGTCATCAGTAATCATTTATATATTGTCCTACTCTCATTCGAATTGATACTATTCATCAGAAGAATCAGGAGTCCCAGTCCCACCACTAATTGAGGTTCTTCAATGGACAGTTGGTGCCCACATAATGCCACAAACTCCACATCAATTCTAAGTACCCTAATTCTGTCAAATATTCACAACCCACAGAACTCCATATGTGTCATTTCTGTCTCTTAACTGATCTCCCTTCACCAAAACTCTCAATTCTTTGATCTTTTAGCTACTCACAATTTTCTCAACTACCCCATAACGAAGTCAAAAAGTGTGGTGCTGGAAAAGCACAGCCTGTCAGGCAGCATCTGAGGAGCAGGAGAGTCGAGATTTCTGGCATAAGCTCTTCATCAGGAATGTGTACAAATTGATGTGTACTTCATTTATATTATAAACTTTACCTTCCTTTAGTTCTAATTTATTTCATTTTGACTTGATTTAATTTTACCTCGTTTTTGCTAGTTTCCCTTCCATAAAACCAAAGAGTTGCTCCTTCTTCATAATTTTTTTTTTAGTTTCAAGTTATTTAGATGATACCCTACCAGCAGCTCCTCACTAAGCCATACATTTACAGATTTCCTGTGGCAGCAATTTTGGATTCTGTTTTTCCAACTCAACCTTTCCCTACTCTCCATTCTCTCAAAAAACTTGTTGCCTCTTCTGTCTGTGCTGTGTTCAGAATGATGTCACTCATTGCTCTCTGCACTGTCTTCAAACCTGCTTGCTCCTTTCCCTATGCTGTGTTCAGAAAGGCATATCTGTCGTAACAAAATCAGAATTTTCTGGAAAAACTCTGTAGGTCTAGCAGTATCTGTGGAGAGAAAGCAGAATTAAAGTTTTGGGTCCAATGACCCTTCTTCAGAACATGTCTGTAGCAGTTGGTTCAGGTGTCTGGGGTTAGGACAGTCCTGTGTCATTGGGGGCAGTCAGGTGACAGGGAATTAAGATCAGGGGATTATGGTCAAGTATCGGGGAGATGCAGTCACATATTGGGGTGTGAGTGAGTCACAGTGAGTGGGTGGGGAGTCAGTGTGAGTGTGGGATCAGGATTAGGAGTTAGTGTGTGTTTTAATTTCTGCTTCTGCATAACGTCTGTTGGCTAACTATTAGAGGAAATAAATCAGAAACTTACAAAGTTCTTTACTGTAATTCCAAGTTTTGGACTTATTTTGAGGATTACAAGGATAGGTTAAATTCCCTTTGGAAGTTTCAGCTTCGCGGTAATGACCAAATAGTCACAGCATCAGGATTTCTGAGTGGCCATCTGTAAGGGATATCCAGTCTCTGATTGTGTGGAGGTTGAAAGATCCATACATCAAAAGCTTGCATTATGCATCAGTCACTGCTAGTATTGGAATGTATAGGCAATCCAACAATATAACACAAGAGTGAAAGACCTTAATAAATTTAAGAACCTTTCATGATATTAGGATGTCTCAAAGTGTTTTACAGCCAGTTGATTACCAGGAACTGCAGCATGATGTTTACACATATCCCACAAACAGCAATGTGATAATAATTCAATATTCTGATTTAGAGATGTTAGTTGAGGGGTCCATGTTGGCCAAAAAACAGGGATTATCTCTTTCATTGATTTCATACAGCTGAGAGAGTAGAGGCAGGTTATACTGTAGCAGTTGTTAGTATCTCACATGTTTTTCATTGTCTTTGCATCCTTAGTGCTCTTCAAGGAGGTTAACACTTGCAATCCTGCGACTATTACTGGAACACTGTCTCGTATCTCGTTGGATGATGAGGAAGATGAAAAGCTGAACATAAACAGTGAAGGGATGAACTTCACAACCCTTCCTGGAAATATTCCACCAGGAAATGTCTTGGTTCAGTTGCCTCCCATGCACCAGTTGCGCAATATAATGTCTGGTATGAATGAACTGAATGATCAACCAGCCGAAAAAGAAACCAACAATGAATTGAGGGGAACACTGTATCTGTGCACAGAGAATACCATGAAACCAGTGGATGTGAAATGGAGGCGGGCACAAGAGCAGCCACTAGAAGGTGACTACATGGTACTCCCAAGACGCACAGTCAGCTTAAAGCCTTTCATTAAAGAGGACAGCAAGTTAAACATCAATGTGGATGACAACAGGCACAGTATTGGCGGGAACCAACCAGTCGAATCAGAGATTTATCCCAACTTTGCCTCACTTGATCAAATCAATATTAACTTAAATCAACCTTATGGTACGCTTAATCACCCACGGAATGTACCCATCAAACAGCACCCTTCAGTGAGGCACATTCTAGCATCTGAACTTGCTGACAGGAGCAGAACCATGCCACGCAGCAAACCAAGTACAACAAACTCCACAGGTTCCTTAGAAGTAAGTTGAAGCGATGATATTGAGCTGGTCGTATTTGCTGTTGGGATAGTACAGAGGAAGGAAGCACTGATAGAGGCATCATATCCATCTCACATTGACAGTGAGGCTATAATCACATTGAGACTTAGTTGAGCCCTCCATGGTATCAGCCACGCACAAAACATAATTCTTCTGTAATTTTCATATTTAATTGGAGTAAAAGAATGGTATTTGCCAATGCCTTCAGATTCACACATATAGCTCTGTAGGAGTCTGAGGCTGAACTCATCTGTTATAATAGAATCCCTACAGTTGCAGATAGAGCCAATTCTGCACAACAGATCTGCTCCGAAAAGCATCCACCCAGAACCCCCCCAACCCCCCATCTCTGTGCTGTATTTACCATGACTAATTCACCTAGCCTACACATTCTTGGATACTAGAGGAAGGCAATGGCCTTGTGGTAATATCGTTGGATTAATCCAGAGAACAAAGTAATGTTTTGGAGACCAAGGTTCAAATGTCCACATAGCAATGGTAGAATTTGAATTTAATATTTCCTAAAAATCTGGAACTCAGAATGTTATGACCATAATTCACTTGTCAGAAAAACCCATATGGTTCACTTACCTCCTTTAGGGAGGGAAACTGCCATCCTTACCTGGTCTGGCCTACATGTGACTGTAGATCTGCAGTAATGTGGTTGACTCTTAACTGCCCTCTGAGCAATTAGGGATGGGCATTAAATGCTGGCCTAGCCAGTGATGCCCTCATCGCATGAATGAATTTTTAAAATGTGGTCTGAGGCAATGCAGCATGGCCAATACACCTAAACTGCACATCTTTGGACTGTGGGGGGAAACTGGAACACCCGATGGTAACAGTTACCCAAGGATGGAATTTAACCCAGGTTCCTGGCACTGTGAGGCAACAGTGCTAACCACTGTCTCCCCTTGCCATACTTAATGATGTTTCTCCATTCATTCAATCAGTTTTCTGTCATTAATGAGGGGACAACCAATGTGTGCCAAAGCTTTTAAGACACTCCTTCTCTCAGGAACCAGGTAATCTCCTGCCTATGCCCTATATAAAACCCAGAATGAAGTTTGCTTTGAAGTTCTTTGCCCTTCAGTCATGTCCAGCAACTCCCTAATTTTAGATTAGATTAGATTCCCTACAGCATGGAAACAAGCCCTTCGGCCCAACTAGTCCACACAAACCCTCTGAAGAGTAATTCACCCAGACTCAATTCCCTACATTTACCACTAGCTAATGCACCAAACCTAGCTTGGCCAATTCACCTGACCTGCACATCTTTTGGAATGTGGGAGCAAACCGGAGCACCCGGAGGAAATCCAAGCAGACACGGAGAGAATGTGCAAACTCCACACAGACAGTCACCTGAGGCCTGAATCCAACCCAGGTCCCTTAACGCTGTGAGGCAGCAGTGGTAACCACTGAGCCACCGTGCAACCCAAATGTTTCTTTGAAAACTCTTACTACCTTTCCTACTATGGAGCTTTTATTTACTGACTCCTAACTTGCTGCCTTAACTTTACATTTTTAGACTGTAAGAAACCAATCTGTACACTGATGTGTTTGCATTTTTTAAATCAATTCCCATATTCAGGTTTTCTCCTTTACTGTGGCTCCTGACTTGCAGTAGCTCCATTTTAAAATCCTCATTCTTGTTCATTCCATTCCCTCAGCCCTCCCTATCTCTGTAATGTGCTGCAGTCCTAAAACCTGCTGTGATCTCTACGTACCTTCAATTCTAGCCTCATGGCAGCTTCAGTTTGTTTGTATGGGCTAGGCTGTACAGGAACATGCTGTTGTTTCAAACTGGCCTTTAAATATGTCCACTCTTCACCGATCAAACATTCTGGACAGCCGAAGTAAGCTTCACTGTTGTGGGAGGAAGGCGTGACCAGCCAATCTGATTCGCCAACAGCTCTAACAGTTCCACAACACCAGAACTCATTAGTAGTATAACCGGAACTGCAAATAGACTCACAGAGATTGGGAATAGACCCAGATAATCCTGGGCTTTTGGGTTTGCGAAGAATTGGGCACTCCAGGGAACGGTAGGAGGGACGTGCTTTGAAGACCAGGCAGGGAGGCCCAAAATGTGAGACTTATAAGGTATTCCCCCAAATAATACATCCCTCTCTTTCCAGCCTTTTCGCCAAATGTCTTTAAAAAATCAGCATTCTTTTTCTCAACTGCCTCCATTGTCCAGAGTATTATAACACTAAAGGTAGATTAAGGGCCATAATTGAAGGCCAGTTAAGGCCTTCAGTTGATGTGTGAGCAGGTGAACTACTGGACAGGTTGTACACCTTAATCCCTCCTGTATTATAAGGACCAGGTCAGGAAATCATGGGTAGACTGTAGGTTAGAGCTGAAAATGTGTTGCTGGAAAAGCGCAGCAGGTCAGGCAGCATCCAGGAAGCCCAAAACGTCGACTTGCTGTGCTTTTCCAGCAACACATTTTCAGCTCTGATCTCCAGCATCTGCAGTCCTCACTTTCTCCTAGGCTGTAGGTTACTTGTCTGACAGAAACATACCCAGAAGATTAGATTAGATTACTTACAGTGTGGAAACAGGCCCAACAAGTTCACACCGACCCACCGAAGTGCAACCCAACCAAACCTACATTTACCCCTTCACCTAACACTTCGGACAATTTAGCATGGCCAATTCACCTAACCTGCACATTTTTAGACTGTGGGAGGAAACCGGAGCACCCGGAGGAAACCCACACAGACATAGGGAGAAGGTGCAAACTCCACTCCTGAGGTGGGAACTGAACCCGGGTCTCAGGCGCTGTGAGGCAGCAGTGCTAACCACTGTGCCATCGTGCCGCCCACTTACTTAATCCAGCACCATGTCTCCCAAGTCCTTAAACTCTGGAATCCCTTCTGAAAACGTCTCCATATTTCGTGTTTCTTTCCTCTTCCAAGCTGTTCCTTAAGACCTACATAAGAATGTACTTTGATCATCAATCCTAACTTTTCTTTGTGTATCATGACCCTTCCTTGAAGTGCCTCAGGGCTTTTTTCTACATTACAGGAGTTAAATAAATGCGAGTTGATCTGAAATTCTCCATTCTGCTACAGTTTCTCTCTTGTGCTTTTGCAACTCTGAGATCTAATTCAGAATGACATAAATGTGTCCAATTAATTTGAGTGCATGACCTTTCGTCCTTGATGGTCAGTATCACTATTTTACTAGAATTCCATTACTTTTTCACATTTCCTAACTTATGAAACACAAAGTATTTTCTATATTTTAAGATGTGACCTGTACAAGCCAGATAGGCAATTTTTGATGGAAAATTAAGCTTAAATCTTCAGAAATTGAGATGCCGTGCTCATCGTAAGGCAAAGTGGTTGCCTGAATTGCTGCTGACATAGTTTTCTAGTTTACCCGAAATAGTCCCAGTTAGGCTGCTGGTGATTCAGGATAACTGTGAGGCTCTACCTCAATCAATTGTGCTCCATAACTCCAGACAGAAAATTTTCCCTACCTCTCTTGACACAGTTTTTCTGACTTTGAACTTTAGATTTTCCCTCGATTTTGAGTGAGGTTGTAATCAGTCTAGATGACCCTGCTTTAGTCTCCAGGTTGAGTTAATTTTGGAGTGACTTTTTTAGATAAAAGCAGATTATTAGATTACTTACAGTGTGGAAACAGGCCCTTCGGCCCAACAAGTCCGCACCGACTCGCCGAAGCGCAACCTACCCATACCCCTATATTTACCCCTTACCTAACACTACGGGCAATTTAGCATGGCTAATTCACCTAACCCGCACATCTTTGGACTGTGGGAGGAAACCGGAGCAAACCCACGCAGACACGGGGAGAATGTGCAAACTCCACATAGTCAGTCGCCTGAGTCGGGAATTGAACCCGGGTCTCAGGCGCTGTGAGGCAGCAGTGCTAACCACTGTGCCACCGTGCCGCCCAGACTATTGGTTGTTTGCAGTGTGAGTTATGTACTGGAGCTCCATTGGATTTAGAAATATTGTGGAGGATGCTGTGGATGGTATCAACATCAACTTTCACAAGGTCCCACTTGGCAAATTGGTCAGAAAAGTGAAAAGGGATATAGGAGGATGTTGCAAATCAGATCCCTTGCAGGAAACAAAGGTTATTGGGTTGATGGAAATTTTTGCAAAGGAAAATGTTTTGACAGGTGCATTCTACTGAGCTCATTGTTGGTGCCCTTTATATCTGTGTACACTAATGGTTTGGACTTAAATGTGGGAGGCATGATTGGAAAATGTGCAGATGTCACAAAAATTGGCCGTGTAGTTGACAGTGAAAATGATAGCTTTCAACTCCACAATGACAAAATGGCTTGATTGAACAGGTGGAAAAGTGGCAAAAGTAATTCAGTCTGGAGAAACATGAGGTAATACATTTAGAGAAGACAGGCAAACCTAGGGAGGACAAAATAAAGGGAGTGAGAGATCTCAGAGTGCATGTCCACAGGTACCTTGGGGTGGCAAGACATTTGGTTATGTTTGTAAAGAAAGCATATTAAATGCTTTTCTTTACTGGACCAGGTGTAGAATACGAAAACAGGACTGCAGTGTTTGAACTATATAAAATGCTGATTAGACTGCCGCTAGAATTTGTGTACAGTTCTGGTCACAACTTTAGAAAAGGCATAATTACTCTGGATAGAGTACAGAAGAGATTTTTAAGAATGTTGTTAAGGCTCAATCATTGTAGCTATGAGGGAAACCTGGATAGACTAGGCGTGTTTTATTTAGAACAGAGGAGACTGAGTGTTGACATAATGGAGATTACGAAAGTTTCAGTGGCAGCGATAGGAAAGACCCATTTTCTCTATCTGAAAGATCAGTTACCAGGCGATACTGATTTAAGATAATTGGTAGAAGGATCAGAGGGTACTTTTCACCCAGAGAGTGGTGGGTGTCTATAATTCACCACAAGGATTAATGGTTAAGACATAAATCTTCAATTCATTTAAAATGTATCCGAGTCTGCACATGAAGGGCTGTAATCTTCAAGGCTGTGGACTAGGTGCATGATGATGGTAATAAAATGAGGAACTAGTTCATTTTCTTCTTTTTCTCCATTAGTGCAGCTGCAATGGTCAAATGGCCTCTTTCTGTGCCACAACTTTGCTATGGTTCGACTGGATCCTGTCTCTGCACAGGTTGGCCACCCTCCCTCACAGTTCTACCAAACACATGACACCTTCCCTGGGATTTTAGATGAAGATTGTAATCACATGAGAGTTTGTGTCCAATGAGTTTGAGTAGGAGATGATGGAGTAAACTTTTTAGAATACTGTGCTGAGATCTGTTAAGTGGCTCATTATCCAAGGAATTATTTTGTATATAATTCATTTAAACTGAGAGTAAAGCCATTGGAAGAATTGAATTTTGCACCCTGTACTGATTTTTGTTCTTGTCAGACTCATTAAATTTAGTCATGCAGAAAATTTTACATGAAAAGGTAAAGTTTATTTTCTTTATAATAATCGTCCTTTCTGCTGCAAATATTAAAATTGAAACTTCAATGAAAATAGGCAGCTACTATACACCCACCTCTTTTCCACTTTTTGTAATACTGTTGAATCATTGTTTTGTGTTACATCAAAACTGAATTTGCATCTTGCTGTAGTGAAGGATTATGACCTTCTCCCAAACTTTATTGTTCCCATTCTCAACTTCAGGAGTTCACATATATCTTGGCCTTTTCTTTTGCTTTTGAGATTTGGGTAATAATGATAAAGTCCTGTGTGTTATCCATTGGCGGTTACTCTAAGAAGATGTTAATGGCCATTATCATTGAACTACTGCAATTCTAAAGGTGGTGTTTAATTCCTCAATCATCTCAACTTTAAGATTTCTTCGCCACTGGTTCCACAGCCCTATGAATCTAAACCCTCCTTTAACTTCTGCCTCGATTAGACTCCGTTTTTTTGCTTCACAGTAGGTGGCAGCACTTTCAGCTGTCTGGGTCCTAAATCAAGAATTCTCTTTTCAGACTTGTTTGTTTCTGCAGCTGTCTTCCTGTACAATACCCATCGTTTTGTCACCTTTCCTAGTTATCATTTTTTTTCTCAGATTACACTCCTGTAAAGTCATTTTGGAGGCTTTGTTAATGCAAGCTGTTATTATCAGATAACATTCTCGACAATTGACCCCTCTATGTAATTAAGAAGCTGTCCAGAGACATGAACATTGTCATGTAATGTCAATTTATGCAGATCAGTGAAAGCTCAAATTTAATTGCTGATGCATGCTGAAATAGCTAATCTTGATATCAGTGAAGATTCTGCAATTAGCCTCAGCGTTAGTGATGTGAAGTGGGAACAAAATTAGTCATGGTTGGCAGTATTGTTCATTATTCAAAGATCCAGACTGGAAAATTAACTTAGGTCAATGCCTGTTATCAGGCTGTCTTGTAATATCTGTTACTGTCATAGAGATGTACAGCATGGAAACATACCCTTCAGTCCAACCCGTCCATGCCGACCAGATATCCCAACCCAAACTAGTCCCACCTGCCAGCACCCAGCCCATATCCCTCCAAACCATTCCTATTCATATACACATCCAAATGCCTCTTAAATGTTACAATTGTACCAGCCTCCACCACATCCTTTGGCAGCTCATTTCATATACGTACCACCCTCTGCGTGAAAAAGTTGCCCCTTAGGTCTCTTTTATATCTTCCCCCTCTCACCCTAAACCTATGCCCTCTAGTTCTGGACTCCCCGACTCCAGGGAAAAGACTTTGTCTATTTATCCTATCCATTCCCCTCATAATTTTGTAAACCTTTATAAGGTCACCCCTCAGCCTCCGATGCTCCAGGGAAAACAGCCCCAGCCTGTTCAGCCTCTCCCTGTAGCTCAGATCCTCAAACCCTGGCAACATCCTTGTAAATCTTTTCTGAACCCTTTCAAGTTTCACAACATCTTTCTGATAGGAAGGAGACCAGAATTGCATGCAATATTTCATCAGTGGACTAACCAATGCCCTGTATAGCCGCAACATGACCTCCCAACTCCTGTACTCAGTACTCTGACCAAAAAAGGAAAGCATACCAAATGCCTTCTTCACTATCCTATCTACCTGCGACTCCACTTTCAAGGAGCTATGAACCTGCACTCCAAGGTCTCTTTGTTCAGCAACACTCCCTAGGACCTTACCATTAAGTGTATAAGTTCCTGCTAAGATTTGCTCTCCCAAAATGCAGCACCTCGTATTTATCTGAATTCAACTCCATCTGCCACTTCTCAGCCCATTGGTCCATCTGGTCCAGATCCTGTTGTAATCTAGGTAACCCTCTTCGCTGTCCACTACTAACTGTTCCTCTTGTGCTCTCATCCAAATCATTTATGTAAATGACAAAAAGTAAAGGACCCAGCACCGATCACTCCACTGGTCACAGGCCTCCAGTCTGAAAAACAGCCCTCCACCACCACCCTCTTGCTTCTAGCTTTGAGCCAGTTCTGTATCCAAATGGCTACTTCTCCCTGTATTCCATGAGATCTAACCTTGCTAATCAGTCTCCCATGGGGAACCTTGTCAAATGCCTTACTGAAGTCCATATAGATCACATCTACTGCTCTGCCCTCATCAATCTTCGTTGTTACTTCTTCAAAAAACTCAATCAAGTTGGTGAGACATGATTTCCCACTCACAAAGCATCGCTGTATAAACTTTCAGCACACATAGCAATGCAAATGGAAAATGGCTCCATAATGTGGAACTCGTAATCTGCTTGGAACAATGCTGCATCACCGATCAACAGGGAAAAACATAATCAAACAATGTTTTACTGTTCTTCCCTGAGTCTGTCACTTACCTTTGCACTAGAAAATTTTAAGGTTGCCCCAGAGGCAGTAGTAGACGAAGTAGTCATGTTAATTCTCTTTAGGAGTGATTGTTCTGCTTATTGTTGTTTTAATCTTTTATATCCAGCATTTCCACTGGATAGTTCACCCTTCATTCCTCCTTCATCACCTGCTCCATAATTTCCATCCATCTCCTCTTAGGAAACTGGTCTCCACTTGATGTGTGAGATTTTCTATGTCCATTTTAAGTGTGAAATTTTGAACTTCAATATGAAGTTAGTAATGGTACCTGAACAGTGATTGTTTAATTCAATACTGCATGTTGGAAATTCACACTCTGCAGAAATTAAACACATTATCCCTTCCTGGACTGTAATTTGAAGTATTTATTATAAGGTGCTCTTCTTTCCTCCTCTGCATCTAGTTTTCACTTTCAGTGAATTGCTATCTTTAGAAGTCCTTATTTTCTCTCTGTTCCTCTTTGCTTCCTTATTGGCTTAGTTTATTGTGCTCTTGGCTTGAGCATGTATATCATACACTCTAGTTTAGAGTGGTGCTGGAAAAGCACAGTAGTTCAGGCAGCATCCGAGGAGTAGGAAAATCAATGTTTCAGACAAAAGCCCTTCATCAGGAATAGAGCCCTCTATTCCTGATGAAGGGCTTTTGCCCGAAACGTCAATTTTCCTACTCCTCGGATGCTGCCTGATCTGCTGTGCTTTTTCAGCACCACTCTAAACTAGAATCTGGTTTCCAGCATCTGCAGTCCTTGTTTTTACCTAAATCACACACTCCTCTACATATTCATAGAATCCCTACTGTGTGGAAAGATGCCAATTGGCCCATCAAGTCCATGCTGACCATCTGAACAGCATCCCACTCTGAAACCCCTACCCCATCCCCGTAACTCTACATTTCCCATGGCTAATTCATCAAGCCTACAAATCCTGGACACAATGGGCAATTTAGCATGGTCAAGCCACCTAATCTGCTCATCTTTGGTCTGTGGGAGGAACCCAGAGCACCTAGACATGGGAAGAGCATGCAAACTCCACACAAACACTGACCTGAGGCTGGAATTGAACCTGGACCCCTGAAGCTGTGAGGCAGCAGTGTTAACCACTGTGCAACTGTCATCTCAAGGGCTTATATTTCTTTATAACTGAGTGCTGTAGTGGTTATTGAGCCAATGGGGTTTTGCAGGCTTTGATTCAAGTTCACATGAGATTGTAAAATACTATAACTCTGGTAAGTTGAAGTATCATCCTCTGTCATTTGATCCTGGAACTTGAGATCTGGAGTGGACTTCAAACTGCCTTGATTCTGTAACCTTTATTAACCTTACCTTACAAAAATATTAGGTTTCTAGAATAATCTAGCACAGAAGGATTCAATTCTTTGTACCTGTGTACACTATGACAATCTCTACTTTGAAGTTTTTAAATAATCCTAGCCTCAACGATTTTTGCAGGAGGAAGTTCAGATGTATAGAGTCATAAGGTTATACGGCACCAGAACATATCCTTCAGTCCTACGTATCCATGCCGACCAACAATCCCAATCTGACGTAGTCCCATTTGCTAGCATTTAGCCCCTATCCCCCGATACCATTCCTATTCTTGTACCCATCCAGATGCCTTTTAAAAATTGTACTTGTACCAGTCTCCACCACCTTCTCTGGCAGCTCATTCCGCGCACACATCACCCTTTGCATGAAAAGGTTGCTCCTCAGGTCCGTTTGAAATCTTGACGTTCTCATCTTAAATCTATGTCCTCTAGTTTGAGACTCCCCTACCCAGGGAGAAAGACGTTGGCTATTCACCTTATCCATGCCCGCCATAATTTTAAAAACCTCTATACGGTTATCCCTCAGCCTCTGATGCTGCACTGAAAAAGGTCTCGGCTTGTCCCTATAGCTCAAACCCTCCAGTCCTGGCAACATCCTTGTAAATCTTTTCTGAACGCTTTCAAGTTTAACAACAACTTTCCTATAGCACGGAGACCAGAATTGAATCAACTTTTTCCTAACGGGCATGGCACTTATTTTATGGGTATGCTATAGGAAAGATGTTGTTAAACTTGAAAGGGTTCAGAAAAGATTTATAAGGATGTTTTCTTTAACTTATCAATCCATCTACCAAATTAAATACTGTGAGTTGTCCATTTCTTAACCTTCAATATTCAAGGAAATACATGTGTCGTCTATGTAACCATGGAGTGAGTCTCTTCCAACCTTTGTAATATGTTCTGTTTGAACAAAGTTTCTTCACATTGGCTGTCACCAGAACTTTATACAGCTCTGACGTAGTTTCCACCTCTTTATATTCTAGCCCTTTTCAGACAGTTTCTGCTATGCTGTAAGTCATACAGTTCAGAACATCACCAGGTTTTATCATGGAGGCATTGATGAAGTGATGTTTTCTGACAGACTAGTGAACTCATTTGGAGCTACATTCATTCCAAATGCTTTTGCAAACAAATCCTGTGAGGGTGGCCCTTTCGTGAAGTTGTGTGACAAGGAGAATGAAGGCAACATGCCAATACTTTAAAATCTGGAGGTGCGCATTCGTGTTCCAAAATGAGGCAATTGGCTACATAATCAGCTTCTTGTCTGACCTGAACCATCAGGAGCAGGTGATGAAGTGCTTCCATGAGTTGCATTTATTCACATCTCAGATATCATAACTTGTCCTTCTGCTGCCATGGATTTGATGTATTGCACAAAGAAAGCTAATAAAAAAGGAGGGGAATGGCATTAATAAACTCAATAAATTCCTTCCCAAAAACTTCCATTTTAACTAATCACATCTGTTTGTTGTTTTTACAGAGGAAAAGATTGAGGTACTCCGATCTTGATTTTGAGGTATGAATCATCATATATTTTCTGTAATTAGTAAAGTAACTTGTTCCTGCTCTTTTGGCAATAATAGCATGAGTTATTCTGAAACTGTACAGAATTAGGAACTCTAATTTAGTATCATGTATGATCATATCGAGACTCACAGATGATCTCATGTAGCAGCAGGGATAGTTCAGTGTTATGAGCCTCTGTTCGATTTACATTACTTAATAGCAGTTTTTAGCTCAAGCTAACTGTGATTTTATGTCCTACAGTGTACAGACAAGATACAACACACTGTTCATGAAATAGATCAAAAGAATACATTCTGCATTTCAATCTTGTTGGAATTTTTGCAAAGGTACCAGAATAGACAAAGGATAATGTAAAAGTTATGATATATTTCTTGGATAAGAAAAAGCCTGAGGGGTTACCTAATGAGAGCTTTAGAATTCTGATGTCTTTTGATGGGGTAGATGTGACTCACAGACATTTACAACAGGGAATAAGGTCATTGTGACTACAACAGTCAATGATCTGACTACATTAATGCCATTTTTCAGCTCTTGGCCCATGGTCCTGGAGGCTTGTGGCAATGCAAGTAATTATCTAAATATTTTAAATGTTACGAGAGCATCTGATTCAGCATTCAGCAAACCAATTAGAATTCTTTGAAGAGTTAACAAAGTTGATTGTGGGAAGAGATGTAGATGTCATATACATGGACTTTAGTAAGGTGTTTGATAAGATTCCCCAGGTAGGCTGATGAAGAAGGTGAATTTGCATGGGGTCCGGGATGTTGTAGCTCAATGGATAGAGAACCGGTTGCGCAACAAGAGACAGAATACTGGTGGAAGGGAGCTCCTCAAACTGGAGACCTGTGACCAGTGGTGTTTCACAGGGATCCATGCTGGACCACTATTGCTTGTGATATACATAAATGATTTGGAGGAAGATGTAGGTTGCCTCATTAGCAAGTTTGGAGATGACACTAAGATTGGTGGAGTAGCAGATAATGAAGGGGACTGTCAGAGAATACAACAGAATATAGATAGATTAGAGAGTTGGGCAGAGCAATGGCAGATGGAGTTCAATCCGGACAAGTGCGAGGTGATGCATTTTGGAAGATTCAATTCAAGAACGAACTATACAATAAATGGAAAAGTCCTGGGGACAATTTATGTACAGAGAGATATGGGTGTTCAGGTCCATTGTTCCCTGAAGGATGCAATGCAGATTGATAGAGTAGTCAAGAAGGCATATGGTATTGGACGGGGTATTGAGTACGAGATTTAGCAGGTCATGTTACAGTTGTAAAAGACTTTGGTTTGGCCATATCTGGAATACTGCGTACAGTTCTGGTCATCACTTTACCAAAAGGATGTAGATATTTTGGAGATAGTGCAGAGGAGGTTCACCAGGATGTTGCCTGGTATGGAGTGTGCTAGCGATGAGGAGAGGTTGAATAGATTAGGATTATTTTCATTGGAAAGGAGAAAGTTGAGGGAGGACCTGATTGAGGCCTATAAAATCATGAGAGGTGTAGACAGGGTGGATAGCAACAAACTTTTTCCCAGAGTGGAGGACTCAAATATTAGTGGTCATGAGTTCAAGGTGAGAGGGGAAAAGTTTAGGGGAGATACACTTGGAAAGTTCTTCATGCAGAGGGTGGTGGATGCCTGGAACACGTTGCCAGTGGAGTGGTCGAGGCAGGAACTATATCGTCATTTATGATGTATCTAGACAGACACATGAATGGGCAGGGAGCAGAGGGATACCACTTCTTAGAAAATAGTTGGCAGGTTTAGATAGAGGATCTGGATCAATGCAGGCTTGGAGGGCCGAAAGGCCTGTTCCTGAGCTGTAATTTTCTTTGTTCTTTCTTCAGCCAGCATTTCAAGAAATAAGTTTCAGACCTTCTCAGTGAAAAATCCCACCTCAAATCCTCCCTCAGTTTCTACCAGTTATGTTAAATCTATGCCCCCTGTTATGAGCCTTTCATTGATGGATAAAGCACTTTCCTATCCATCCAATATATTGCCCTCATTATCTCACACTCCTCTATCATGCCCCCTTTCCATCTTCAAATAAAATAAAAGCAAAATACTGCGGATGCTAGAATCTAAAATATGAACAGAATGTCCTGTCGAAGCTTAACAGATCTGACAGCATCTAGGAAAGTTCTGAAGAGGAGTCATTCTGGATTTGAAACATGACTCTGTTTTTCTCTCTCCACAGCAGCTGCCAGTTCTGCTGAGTTTCCCGAGTAGTTTGTGTTTTATCCTCTCTCAACCACAAGAAAAACAATCCTAGCCTTCCAACATTTCCTCACACCCCTGGCCCAGGCAGCATTCTGGTCCTTCTTCACCCCTCCAGTGCAGCCATATTGTTCCTATAATGTGGTGCCCAGAACTGCATGTGGTACTCCAATAATGGCCTAACAAATCCTTTTTACAGTTCTAGGATAATCTCCATTCTCTTTGATTCTATGCCTCAGCTCAGAAAGTCAAGTATTCCATAAGCCTTCTTATCCACCTTATTTGTTTGTTCTGCAAACTACAAGAATCTGCAGATATGCAGACCAAGGGCATTCTAATCTATAGTACTTTGCATAGTCCTACCAATCGTAATCCCTTGCCTTGTTAGCCTCTGCAGATGCATTGCATCACACTTTTCCCGGTTAAATTCCATTTGTCAACTGTTTCTTCCGAGCTGCTCAGTCTGTTGGCATCCTTCTGCAGTTCATAGCTATCGTCCTCAATACTTACTGTTCGAGCAATGTTTATGTCATCCACGAGCATCTTGATCATGCCCCCTACATTTAAGTTTAAATTAGTAATTAAGGGACCCAACACCAAGCCCATTGGAGCCCCACTGGAAATAGATTTCCAGTAACAGAAACATCCCTCTCTCATGACCCTCTGTTTTCCGCACCTGAACCAATTTTGGATCCAATGTGCTGCTTTGCCTTGGATCCTGCAGGCTCTTACTTTCACAGCTATGACAAACCTTCCAAACCTTTAAGCCTTCCAAAATCCACTTAGGCCACATTAAATTTTGTAAGGGTGATCTAGACCCAAAACATTAGCTTGCTGGATGGAGGTTTGTTCACTGAGCTGGAAGGTTCATTTTCAGACATTTCATCACCATAGTAGGTAACATCTTCAGTGAGCCTCTGGGTGAAACACTGGTGGTGTAGCCCGCTTTCTATTTATATGTTTGGGTTTCCTAGGGTTGATGATGTCATTTCCTGTGGTGATGTAATTTCCTGTTCTTTTTCTCAGGGGATGGTAAATGGAATTCAAGTCAATGTCTTTGTTGATAGGGTTCCGGTTGGAATGTCATGCTTCTCGGATTTCTCGTGCATGTCTCTGTTTGGCTTGTCCTAGGATGGATGTGTTGTCCCAGCCAAAGTGGTATCCTTCATCATCCATATCTAAGGATACGAGTGAGAATAGGTTTTGTCTTTTTGTGGCTACTTGATGTTCATGTATCCTGGTGGCTAGTTTTCTGCTTGTTTGTTCAATGTAGTGTTTGTTACAGTCCTTGCAAGGTATTTTGTAAATGACATTAGTTTTGCTTCTTGTCTGTATAGGGCCTTTCATGTTCATTAGATGCTGTTTCAGTGTGTTGGTGGGTTTGTGGGCTACTATGATACCAAGGGGTCTGAGTAGTCTGGCAGTCATTTCTGAGGTGTCTTTGATGTAGGGGAGAGTGGCTAGGGTTTCTGCATGTGTTTTCACTGCTTGTTTGGGTTTGTTGCTGAGAAATCGGTGGACTGTGTTCATTGGATACCCGTTCTTTTTGAATACACTATATAGATGATTTTCCTCTGCGCTGCTGTGTGGTGGCTAATTCAAATGTTCAAATGCAGCTTCATTTGTGGGTGTTGGGATGATTGCTTCTGTAGTTTAATATCTGGTCCATATGGGTTGTTTTCCTGTAGACGCTGGTTTGAAGTTTCCCATTGACTGTTCGCTCTACTGCGACATCTAGGAATGGCAGTTCGTGGTTGTTTTCCTCCTCTTCACTGAAATTTATGCCAGGAAGGGTATCATTGATGGTCTTGATGAACATTGATGAACATCTGAAAACAAACCTTCCAGCTCAGCGAACAAACCTACATCCAGAACCTCAACCAGAGCTACAAATCTCTCAAACTCACTATTAGCTTGCTGTGTCTCCTTGGATGCTGTCTGACCCATTGTGATTTCCAGCATTTGTTGTTTTCACCCTTGTCAACACTCCCGGTTTCCTGTTCAAACCAAAAGTAATTTTGTTCCATTAATTATTTTGAATATGATTCCTGAGGTCTGCCAGTGGTGGATATTTGGTGAGATGCTAGGATGATGTTAAGACAAAGCGTGTCTCGGTAGGTTGCCAATGAATTGGCATTCAATTGACATAAATGAAAAAGGTCATAAGTTTGGTATGGTGATTATGAAGGGCCATTCGAAGTGGCTGGATACATGGGTTGGCACGGATAATATGGGAGCCAACAGTAATAGATAAATTCACATTTCACCAAATTATATTCTACTCGCCATGTTTTTGACCACTTATTTAACCTGTTTATATTGTTTTGCAGCTGCTTTGCATCCTTAAAGCGTTCTTTCCTGCCAAAGTTTATACCTTTTTTTTAAAAAATTGTCTATTTCCTGTTTTCTGTCAGTTGATCAAGCCTCAGTTCATGCTAATTATTTTTAATATTGGCCATTCCTAATTATCCTTGATGGGTTGAGCTACCTTGTAGTACTACAGTCCAAGTGACGTACGTACACTCCAGTGCTATTAGGGTGGAAGTTTCAGGATTTTGACCCATTAACAGTGAAGGAACATAGTTCCAAGAAAGTGACTTGGAGATGAAACTCTCAGATGATGCCTGTCTTGATCTTCTACACTTTTATAAGATTCCTCCTCAGTCGTCTACACTCCAACAAAAAAAAATCTAAGCTCTACCTATAACTCAGACCATTCTTGTAAATATACTTCTGCACTCTTTCCAAGTTAATAACATCCTTCCTATAACAAGGTGACCAAAACTGAACACAATTCTCCAAGTGTGGTCCCGCCAACATCCTGTACAACTACAACATAACTTCCCAACTTCTATACTCAATGCCCTGACTGATGAAGGCCAGTGTGCCAAAAGCCTCCTTCACTGCCCTGTCTACCTGTGACTCCACTTTCAGAGAACCATGTACCTGAACTCCAAGACCCCTCTGTTCCACTACACTCCTTAAGGCCTTATCATTCACCATGCAACTCCTACCTTGATTCGACTTTCCAAAATGCAAGACTCTTTACTTATCTGTTTAAACTCCATTTGTCGTTTCTCATCCCACATCTCCAGCTGACCAAGGTCCTGTGGCAAATTCTGATATTCTTTCTCACTGTCCACAATACTGCCTATTTTAGTGTTATCAGCAAATTTACTTATCAGGCCTTGTACATTATCATCCAAATCATTGATATAGATAACAAACAGTAATGGGTGCAGCACCAATCCCTGAGGCACTCCATTAATCACTGGCCTCCAGTCTGACAAGCATCCTTCCACTATTATGCTCTGCTTCATACCATCAAGTCAATTTTGTATCCAGTTTGCTAGCTCGCCCTGGATTCCATGCGATCTAACCTTCCAGAGCAGCCTACCATGTGGAACCTTATCAAAGCCCTGACTGAAATCCATACAGAGTACGTCTACCGCCCTGCTCTCGTCAGCCTTCCTAGTCACTTCATCAAATTTGTGAGGCATGATTTCCCACTCACAAAGGTATGCTGACTGCTCCTAATCAAACCCTATCTTTCCAAATGCATGTATATCTTATCCTTCAAAATCTTCTCAAGTAATTTACCCACCACAGATGTTAAGCTTACTGGTCTATAGTTCCCAAACTTTTCTGTGCAACTCTTCTTGAATAATGGGACAACATTTGTTATCCTCCAACTTCCAGGACCTCACCCGTGGCTAATAATGATGCAAAAATGTCAGCCTGGGACCCCGACAATTTCTTCTCTAGCCTCTTGCAGTGTTCTTCGATATATCTGGTCAGGATCAGGAGATTTATCCATTTTCATACACTCTAATACATCCAATACCTCCTGTACTGTGATATGGACTGTCCCCAAGATATTACCATTAAACTTCCCCAAATTCCCAAGTAGTCATGTCTTTCTCCATGGTAAACACAGGAGATATATTCATTGAGAGCTTTGTGCATTTCTTGCAGTTCTACACATACATATCCACTATGGTCCTTGAGGGGCCCTATTCTCTAGGTGCAAGTGAGGACTGCAGATGTCAGAGGTCAGAGTCGAGAGTGTGGTGCTTGAAAAGCACAACCAGTCAGACGGCATCCGAGGAGCAACATTTCAGGCATAAGCTCTTCAAGACCGTATTCTCTCTCTAGTTATTCCTGCCCCAGCCGCACTAGCACGAACAGCTATGTCAGCCACAGTATCTCACTTAATCCTTTCTTTTCTCTCATTCCAGAAGAAAACAGGTCTTAGTAGAGCAAAAATTGCCTTGATGGATGGTGTTGGGATACATGACATCGCGTTCCCCACCCTCCTCATGAGTATTTGGTGAGACCACATCTGGAGTATTGTGCACCGTTTTCGTCCCATTATTTGCAGAAAGATGTAGTGGCATTGGAGGTAGTTCAGAGTAGGTTCAGTAGATTGATCCCAGAGATGACATGTTTGTTTATGAGGAGAGATTGAACAGTTTAGGCCTGTACTCTCTGGAATATAGAAGAATGAAGGGACATCAAATTGAAGTTTTCAAGATGATAAAAAGTAAAGATAAAATAGACGTGGAGCAAATAGTTCCTCTTGTGAGGCATTCCAGGGTGAGAGCTCATAGTCTTCGGATAAAGGGTAGCAAATTTAATACAGAGTTGAGGAAAAACTGCTTCTCCCAAAGGGTTGTGAATATGTGGAATTCAGTACCCCAAAGTGCTGTGGATGCTGGGACAGTGAGTAAATTTAAAGAGGAGTTAGACAGATTTTTAATTGGTAATGGGTTGAAGGGATATGGGGAGAAGGCAGGAAAATGGGGGTGAGGAACATATCATCCAGGATCAAATGATGGAGCAGACTCAATGGGCCGAATAGCATATTTCTGCTCCTATACCTTATGAACTTAGGAACCCTCAAAGGAGAAAAACAGAAGACCTCTGGGAATGCCAAAACATCCATGTCACATCAGCCAAGTAAATACAACTCTTCACTCTCATAGTAACCCTACTGTCAGTGTCATTCATTGTGTACCACTTCCAACCCTTAGCCATGTCATCTTCTCTGTTTTGCATCTCGTAAAGGACAAGTGTGATTTCCACTGTCTTGCCAGTCAAGAGGGCACGCCCACAAGAAATGCTTTTGTACAATGAAAGGAGAAATGTTCTAAAGCTTCAGAGGAAGCGTTGGCATTGCTATCTACTGGTACCCCCACCACTCAGATGCTGTCAACTCTAGGGGTAAGTTGCTAAAGTAGTTAGGCATGGAAGCTGTTAAGCACATCATTGTCAAGTCCCTCACCTGGCTAAGGTAGAAACTTCCCAGGCTGCTGGCACTTGGAGCACTGCCAGGGAGTAGGCACCTGCTGAGCCTCAAGCAGGAACAAGATCCTGTGATGTCTGCAATCAGGGATGTCATGCACATCAACTGGGAAACACCAGGCAAGTATGTGGGAGGCGATGGCCTTCATAATCCAGAGCTTGCAGGATTGTAGCTGTTCTGTGGGAACCCCAGCTGTTTCAAACATGGCTGCCTTCAAATTCAAGATGGTGGCTGCCACATTGAGCAGTCTCAGGGCCTGTTAGATATGTACATGAACCTACACACTGCCACTCCAGTCATTGGTCCTTAGCTGAAATGGCAATTGTGTGTGTGTATATATGGTGGAGGGGTTCATGGACCACCTTGACCTTATACCAGGTGCCCCTTCCTCACAAGGAAACAGGATGGTGACAGTAGGCACTCAGCTGGAGTGGAGTTATGCACAGCTTGTCACAAATCTTCTCTCAGGTAATTTCAGAGGGTTGAAAGTCCTTCCATCTCTGAATGTCTATATGAACCTACACATGTACTTCCTTCCTCTCACTCCCTGGCATATAAGGTGACCATGTCAGGTATGATCCCTGGAAGTTGAAGTGACCCTTACAGTGGACAAACTCCCCACTCACATGACTTATTTCTCATCCAGGTTTACCATACCCTCCCTAATATATACAGTTGCCCCTTTCACAATTGTAATTCTCCCCTGTCTCCCAGCCTGTAGTACCCAGTTCCCACGATTATGTTGCCCAGTCTACTTTCTGCAGTATATCTGTTTACCCCAACCTTCTTATCCCTTGCCATTGTTGAAACCTTATAGACTTTCTGGCCCACCTCCCTCAGCGATCTAACTGGACAGCTTCGAACAAGAAATGCCCATAACCCTGACTGATACACATACATCCCTCCAACATTCCAGACTGGGTGCTAAGGAGCCACTACCCAGGATGCTGAGACATGAACGCCCTGACTGACAGCACACCGACTGACACTTGACCTCACCCAGCCTCTGCTGTGGTATCAGAGATTGCCCTTAACTTGTGCTGGGAACCCCTGGCTGATGGGTGCTTCCATGGACTTTATTGAAGACAACGCTGCTTAGACTTGAGATGTGGCCATATACATATAGTACATGCTGTTTCTTTGTCAAATAAAATTTGTCATATAAACGTGGGCATCCCAGAAGGTGCGAAACGAACATTCATTCATAAACTGAGCAAGCAGCCTTGAGGTGCAACCTGATCCAGTCCATGACACAAAGTGATCTGCATGTGGATCAGAGAGGTGCCATGAGATTCTGGGAGGCTGGAATTTGTCAAGTGCCAAGCCCAACAGACATGGAGTATATGCAGCCAGTGCCCATGGAACATGCCCTGAGCTGTTGTTACCAGTATTTCTGCTTCAACTTTCATGTTGGAAATTGATATCCAGTTTGCTCGCAGATGGCACTAGTATAGGAACGATTATATTAATAGGTAGGACTTTTTGTTAACAATGCTATTAAGCCATAATCCTTGTTAGAAGGCATCCTGCCACTTCCAAGTGTGAATCTTATCTTGACACCTCAAACTCTACTTGAAAATGCAACAAGTTGCTCCCGACTTGAAGAAAACCGTAGCTTCTGATATGTACAATTATGCACAATACTCAACTAAAAGGAATATTTTAAGGAAAGAAGGAACACAAGAAGAACTTTACAAATGATCATTAAAAAGTAACTAAATTTCTAGGGGAACCAACTGTGGAGAGAAAAAAGAACATATGTTAGTGACTGGCAACATCAAAAACAGCATAGCAAGAGGGAGACAAAGGAAACTTGTAACATTGAGCAAACCCTTTGATTTTTTGTCTTGCTATAAACGCTTAAATAATTGTCACTCTCAGCCCAGCATGACACACACTGCTGGTCAGCTGTAGGAACAACTGGAGCTTAATGATATGTGAGGCTGGAACAAGTTCTAACTAGTCTCCAGCTCTTAAAGTCATTGTGTCCCTTTTAAAAGACAGCTGTGCTGAATAACAAAAGGCTGACAATAACTCATAGGTGAAAACAATGACTGCAGATGCTGAAAACCTGATTCTGGATTAGTGGTACTGGAAGAGCACAGCAGTTCAGGCAGCATCCGAGGAGCAGTAAAATCGACATTTCGGGCAAAAGCCCTTCATCAGGTGAAAATAACTCATACTGACAAAGTAGGAGAACATGAACACTGGGTCAGAGAGAGAGCTTCATAATTCATGGATGTCTTGCTGAAGACACTGGCTTTGGACATGAATTCAAGAAGAGAAACCAGGTTTCCACAGACAGGCCAGAAGAGCACCAAAGAGCATTGGAGGAGTTGACAAGCAAGGTAAATCCCTCAAGTCTAGCTTTGAAGTTCTGACAGCTACAGTGCAAAGGGTTAATGACCTCACAATTCTGCTCAAGATCCGTGAAAGTGTCTACCCATCATACTACCAGCTCGTTGTGTTGACCAATACAGCAATCACCTCTAATATTCACATATTGATGCCAGCCTCAGATATCCACCTCCCTCAGATATCCACTTCCCACTGTCCCCAGCTATTCCACGACAAGCAGTACCACACAATCATTGCTATTCTGTGCTTTATCTTCCAAGCTTCCCATAAGAGGGACCAGTAAAGGCATGGTGATTGGGGGAATGATTTCCTGAGTCCCTCCTCTCGAGAAGATTTTACTCTGAATCAAGAGGTTTGGGGCTAGTTGCAACAAAACTGGTGGCATTCAGCATTACCGAGAGGAGTAAATATAATTATTTGTGACAGCACCTTCCGAACTCTGTCAATACACTCATCCTGAGTTCTGCCATGATATGGAGGCGCAGACTTTGTATTTGTGCAACTACCGGTTTCCTTCCAACTTCCATTTCGGCTTTTATACTTTAAATCCTTAAATAATTTCACCAGGTTAGACACAGTATTCCAGGAGGAAGAGAAGGAAGAAAAGCCACCCCCTTTATGATGAAAAACTGTTTCTGACACTCACAACCATTGCCAAAATGCTGATGGTTGAATTGAAAACTTTGTACAGTTTACAGGCTAGTGTGGAATTTGCATTTGCATATGTGAGTTTCTGGGAGTAAGTGGGTAGCAGCCAGCCCCATAGGGAGGTGGGGTGAATCATGTCACAGATCACCAGAGGACAAGATCATAATCGAGTTCTACTGTAGAAGATCTAGATGAGGATTTCCAAGGTGGGGCAGGGGAGCATCCTGGAGAAGACTGACGAATATATGCACCAAAATGTTAAGTGTTTTCAGCATAGCTGCTGTAGAACCTCTTGCCACTGTTGAAGACTGTGGAGAAATCCAGTTCCAACGTAGCACAGTAAATTGAGCATAAATTGGAGGCCATCCTTTCTACTGTGGAAATGACAGCTACACCAGTAATTTGTAGACCAAACTCTGAAGCAACACCAGGTGGGTGGTGTCTCAGATTCCTCTGCTGCTTTCTTGAATTAGCATCAGAAAGCAGATTATCTGTTCTTTAAGGCAGTGCCGTTTGTGAGAGTTTACTGTATTTAAAGTGTCTGGTATGTATCCACCTAAAAAGTACTGAATTGTTTGTAAAGTAGTCTATAAAAAAGGCTATATATTCCAGCACTCGAGCATTTACACTCTATTGCAGTATGAAGGTGCTGGTGTACTTTCACAGGTGTCGTCCTTTTCAATGCTTGGTAAAGTAAATGCCTTCTCGCTATTCTGGTGGTTGAATGTTAAGAATGCTATGACACTACTTACAGAACAGTGTGCAATCCAATGTCTTGAACTGTCGTTCTTTCGTAATCCCAAGAACAGAGTAGCATGAAATTTATCCAATTTGTGGATATTACTATGTACACTATGAATGCTGTGCTCTTCCAGCACCACTAATCCAGAATCTGGTTTCCAGCATCTGCAGTCATTGTTTTTACCATGCTATATAAGTGTCAGCATTCAGAAGAATACATGACCTGCAAGGCATTTGAAACATTTTGGAGAAGGATGTAAGTTTGCTCACTGAGCTGGAAAGTTCGTTTTCAGACATTTCGGAGCTTCATTTGGAGGCTCACTGAAGATGTTACCTCATATGGTGACGAAACATCTGAAAACAAACCTTCCAGCTCAGCGAGCAAACCCACATCCAGAACCTCAACCTGAGCTACAAATCTCAAAACTCACTAATTTTGGAGAAAGTGATAAAGTACACCATGAAGAAAACATATCCTTTCCAAGCTTTCAAGTGGAAACGTTTTTTTTTCTAAAAAACATCTAAATATTGTTCAATTCCACCCAGGTCCTATTAGTGCTTCTCAGTGTACATTCAGTAATGTAGATTAGATTCCCTACAGTATGGAAACAGGCCTTTCGGCCCAACAAGTTCACACTGATCCTATGAAGGCCAACCCAGTGAGACTCATTCCCCAACCCTATATTTACCCTAGACAAATGCACCTAACACTATAGGCAATTTAG
Source organism: Hemiscyllium ocellatum (assembly GCF_020745735.1). Taxonomy (NCBI): domain Eukaryota; kingdom Metazoa; phylum Chordata; class Chondrichthyes; order Orectolobiformes; family Hemiscylliidae; genus Hemiscyllium; species Hemiscyllium ocellatum. Next base: position 6,959,142 of record NC_083430.1, on the reverse strand, counting down.
CATGGCCAATTCACCTAACCTGCACATCTTTTGGATTGTGGGAGGAAACCGGAGCACCCAAAGGAAACCTGTGTGAAAAAGGGAGAATGTGCAAACTCCACGCAGTCACCCAGGGTGGGAATTGAACCGTGGTCCTTGGCATTGTCTGGCAGCAGTGCTGACCACTGAGTCATCGTGCCACCCCAGTTACCATAATAAAGATTGTGGTCCTGAAATATATTCAGCACAAAAAGCCCCGTAAAAAGGGACAAATATGGGGAATGACGATTAATATATTCAACACATTTGGTAACTTGATTCATTCAATAAAGTCTATTTTTAGATGATTGAACTAAAATTGCTGAATTAATATACATTTTATTTTTATTACATGATATTCTGGATCACAGTTTAAAATATAGATGAATACTACATGCTTTTGCACAGTTTATTTCTAAATATTTTATTAGCTTGAAAGCAATATCAGAATAATAACTGCAATCCAGGGAGGTTAAGTCTTGTTGAACTCTAGTCCTGAGATGCCATTTTATCTTTACTAATACTGTCTAGTGAATTGAACAACATAAAGACTCTAACACCACATAATAATATACCGGCCCACTTCATGACATGAAGTGTCAGGACTTAAGAAAACAAGGAAGAAAAGGTTATGTTCAAGTCATTAAGACCCTATCTTTACACAGACAACAAGTCAATCTACCCATTGCCATCCAACTAAAATGCTTAAAGTCAAGTTTGACAAAATTTTCTCCTAACCCCTCAAAGGTATTTCACCATTTGTCCATTTAACTTCAGCTAGTTACTCTTCACAAATGATAGTTCCAGAGGCACAAGACCTATTACCTCCCTTGAAGAATTTAGTTACTGGTATGTGTATTTATCTCCATAAAGTCTTCAATTTCACTCCTCTGGGTTCTTAGATGATACATGACAAGCATTTGTAAGCAGCTGTTTGAATTTGCTTTTATTGGAAATGTGTGTCTTATGTTGATTGCTCTCTGTGGTAGAACAAAATGTATCTCCTCATTTGTGGTTTTCTTTCATAGCTGAAGTCTCTAGTTCTATACTCACAGTTCAAGCCATGTACAATAGGTTTCTACAGTATATTTTATAATATCTGATTCATGTTCCACCTGACCCCACACCTCATGTGTCAGGACATATGTTCAATAACTTGGTTCTTTGCATGGTCTTTTATAACCTTTGGTTGAAGTTTCAGGGGAAAGTCTGATAGCAAGTTTTTTTTAAAATATGCAGGTAATCATTGAACTAGAAATGAAATATGATTTGTGCTGAGCTGCTAAAAAGAACATTGATGTGCCATTTATCGCTATTAAAGGCAATGTCATCAGTTAAATTTCTGCCTTAAGGAAGCAGAGTGACCAATAGTAATGCAAATTACTGTTATTAGATTACTTACAGTGTGGAAACAGGCCCTTAGGCCCAACAAGTCCACACCGACCCGCCGAAGTGCAACCCACCCATACCCCTACATTTACCCCTTACCTAACACTACAGGCAATTTAGCATGGCCAATTCACCTGACCCGCACATCTTTGGACTGTGGGAGGAAACCGGAGCACCCGGAGGAAACCCACGCAGACACGGGGAGAATGTGCAAACTCCACACAGTCAGTCGCCTGAGGCGGGAATTGAACCCAGGGGTTCTCTGGCGCTGTGAGGCAGCAGTGCTAACCACTGTGCCACCGTGCCGCCCTAATATGTTAGTACATATTTATATTTATGAGAATATTCTTAGATTGCCCATTTATACGTATGACACTTCCTTGTGTGATATCACAGATTATAACAGTTAATCCTTTATGAAATTTAGTCTAAAGTATTGCATTAAAATACATGTCCACCCTTGTTCTCCAACACTGACTCCACTGTCAAGTCTCAATTCAGAGATCCGTATTCTCTAACATTCCTGGAATCCCAACACCACAGCATTTTATTCATTCAAAATGCTTTCAATGATTTGAAGCCTTGTAGGAAATGCAGCCTTATTTTGCTCTCCTTTCTGTTTTTTTTTGGTAATTCTCACTTCCCTTATGCCACGGTGGCACGGTGGCTCAGTGGTCAGCACTGCTGCCTCACAGCACCAGGGACCCAGGTTCGATTCCAGCCTCGGGCGACTATGTGGCATTTGCACATTCTCCCCGTGTCTGCGTGGGTTTCCTCCAGGTGCTCCGGTTTCCTCCCACAGTCCAAAGATGTGCAGGTTAGGTAAATTGGTCATGTTAAATTGCCCATAGTGTTAGGTGTATTAGTCAGAGGGAAATGGGTCTGGGTGGCTTACTCTTCGGAGGGGCGGTGTGGACTAGTTGGGTCGAAGGGCCTGTTTCCACACTGTAGGGAATCTAATCTAATCAATCAACATTGGGAATCTTTATCAGTCTATTGCTAATTCTCTTCTCATTTCTTAGAAATAATTCTGCTATTGGTGGTCAAGAGACTGCTGAATAGAATTCAAACTAGTAGGTGGTTTATAATCACTTGCTTTACTGTTTTCTTTTGTTTCTTTTGATTACAACCTCACTGGTCTCTGATTAAATCATTCTGTTACTCAGTTGCAATCAAAATACTTTTGTTTATTTTTATTCTGCCCTGTTCCTATGGACAATGTAAGAGATCACTTGTGGCAATTTTTTGTCTGTTTCTCCAAATCTTGATTGATCTTTGATTTAACTTGATTTCATTTATTTATTATTGTCACGTGTACCAGGATATTGAAAAGTATCATTTTGCATACTAACCAGCAAAATTATACCTTACATAAATATATCAGGGTTATAGAACAGAATGCAGAATATAATGTTACACCTATAGAGAAAGATCAACTCTAATATAGAGTCATAGAGATGTACAGCACTGAAACAGACCGTTCGGTCCAGCTCTTGCATGCTGACCAGATATCCTAAATTAATCTAGTCTCATTTGCCAGCACTTCGCTTCCACCATTTCCTCTGGCAGCTTATTCCATACACGCACCAAGCTCTGCGAGAAAAGGTTCCTCTTTAGGTTCCTTTTAAATCGTTCCCTCTCACGCTGAACCTATGCTCTGTAGTTCTGAACTCCCTCACCCGGGGAAAAGACCTTGCCTATTTATCCTATCCATGCCCCACACGATTTTATAAACCAATAAGGTCACCCCTCAGCCTCCGATGCTCCAGGGAAAACAGCCCCAGCCTATTCAGCCTCTCTCTATAGCTCAGACCCTCCAACCCTGGCAACATTCTTGAGTCTTTTCTGAACCCTTTCAAATTTCACAACATCCTCCCTATACAGGGAGACCAGAATTGCACACTGTTTTCCAAAATTGGCCTAACCAATGTCCTGTACAGCTCAACATGACCTTCCAGTTCCTATACCCAATACACTGACCAATAAAGGCAAGCATGCCAAATTCTTTCTTCACTATCCTATCTACATGAGACTCTACTTTCAAAGAACTATGAACCTGCACTCCAAGGTCTCTTTATTCAGTGGCACTCCCCAGGACCTTGCCATTAAGTGTATAAGTCCTGCCCTGATTTGCCTTTCCAAAATGCAACAGCTCACATTTATCTAAATTAAATATTATCTGTTACTCTTCAGCTGATTGGCCCATCTGTTCAAGATCCTGGTGTACTCTGAGGTAACCTTCTTCACTGTTCATACGAGAGGTCTATTTATAAGTCTGATAACAACAAGAAAAAGGCTGCTCTTAAAGCTGTTGGTACGTGTTTTCAAACTTTTGTATCTTCTGCCGAACAGAAGAGCGTGGAAGAATGTATAACCAGGGTGGGAGGAGTCCTTAATTGTACACTGTTTTCGGCTGTATTCCCGAGTCTGCAGGAAGTATAGACAGATTCAATGAAAAGAAGACTGGTTTTTGTGATGGACTGGGCTGCATTCACAGCTCTCTCTAACGTCTTGTGGTCTTGGGCAGACCAATTCCCAAATTAATCTGTGATGCATACAGATAGGATGCTTTCTATGGTGCACCTATAAAAATTGGGAAGAGTCATTGTCTGATCAACAAACCATCTACCTCAGCCTTAAATGTACACAAGGTCTCTGCCCCACCATCCTTCTGTGGCAAGGAGTTTCAAAGATTCACCACCCTTAGAGAAGAAATTCCTGCTCATTTCAGTCGGAAATTGGTACCGCTTTATTCAGAAAATGTATAGACTCTCCGTGACTGAAACGTCCTCTCAGTATGTACCCTGTCAAGACCCTTAAGAATCCTCTGTGTTTTCGATGGGATCGCCTCTCATTTTACTAAACTCTCTTGAGTAGAGTTCCAACCAGTTTAGCCTTTGCTCATAAGACAATCCTTCCATATCAGGGTTCACCCCAGTGAACCTTCTCTGAACTCTCTCCAGTGTAATGATACCTTTCCTTAAATATGTTTTTAAGCTGGTGGCGGTGTAGGGGATCTGAGCCAGGGCTTATCCACTTCGTCTTTTTTTACTTCTTTTTACTTTTTTCTCTTCTTTTTTACCTTTATTCGTTTTCCTTTCTTTAACGCCAGGTGAAGGAGGAGGCTTCTGGCAGCGGTGGCAGCAATGCTAGGATAAGCCAGATGTGGCTCCATCCCAGTCCGGGATCTCCTGTTGAGCAAGAGACAGGTCCTGCACTGACTCGCAGGCTGGGCCAAGGCTCCAGGTCCATAGCTAGGCATAGACATCTGAAGGAGCAGAAGCATTGGTGAAAAGGCTGGACAGTGGATTAGTAGCAGCCTCTGCAAGAGTACTGGATGGGGAACAGGAGGCTTCTCCTGGTCTTCCCTGTTATTAGCATGTCATCTAGATAAACGGCAACCAGGTGTAGACCTTGTTAAATGTTCTCCATTGTCCACTGAAAAATTGCAGTCTGATGATACCCCAAATGGCAATCTTGTATATTTGCACAAACTCTTGTGGGTATTAATTGGAGCATACTTCTGGGAATCTTCATGTAACCACAATTATAAGTGCACATGGCTTCATGAAGGACAGCCCCCGGCCAGCTTCACATATAAAGCCTCTATGCAAGGATTTGGGTATTTATCCAGCACAAAAGTGGCTTACCATTTGTTTAAAATCCCACAAAGGCAAACTGACATGTTAGGCTTCACAATCAATATGACCAGTGCTGCCCATTCTGTAAACTGGACTGGTGTGCTGATTCCTTCACTTTCCAGCCTTCTGATTTCTGCCTCTGCTTTTTCCCGTAAGGCAAATGATAATAGGTGGGCCTAGCAGAATCATGGAATTGCTTTCTAGTCAATAATGCAATGTGACCTTGGCTCCTTTGATAGCCCTTAGACCTTCCTCGAAGACTTCTGGATATTTAATTAGAACTTCACTCAGGCCTTCACTTGGATGAAAAATGTTGAGACAATCTAGGTGGATCTTTCTCATTCAGTTGCACCCCATCACACCTGGGCCTGAGCTTTTTACTACAATAAGTGGTAACTGGACCAGCTGCTTCTCATAAGAGACCAGAACCGAAGTTTTATCCTTAATCTGTAAAGGTTTCCTCATAGGTTCTCAGTCTAGCTGAGGTCTTGCACAAACTTGAGGGCTGGAGTCCAGAGTGAATTTTGTTAAAGAGTGGTTCTGTGATCACTGAAACAGCCATGCCAGCGTTGACCTCCATTAGAGCTGGGTGATCATTTAACCAGACATTTATTTTGATTGGTACTGATTTGGATGTTGCTAAGCAATTTAACTATTCCAAACCAGATGTAGGTGGACTTTCCAGGTTATGCACTCTCCTGGATACCAGCCTATCTTACTCAATTTTGATCCAATGGGACTCTTTTGCTGTCTTGAGTCTGCATATTGACAATATCTACAATGGCTTGCTAGCACAGATCCTGAAGAGAATTTTAACCATTTGGCTGTTGCTTGGTTTTGTTTTGTGGTTTTGCTTTGTCTGACCTAGAGTCCGTCTAATCAGGATATGTCCTGAGGTGGGCTATGCAGTTACCTTCACTCAAGTGGTATTCCCCAAGCTCAGTCAGATTGGTGAGGGTGTCCACAAATGGTGTGCTCCATTTGCCACAATTACCAATGTTAAAGCCAGTTGTAGTGCCTGTTTGAAATCTAGTTGGGCTCCAGCTGGAAGAGGCTTTTACATGGTTACACCATTAATCCTACATACCAAATGGACTGTCAGCATCTTATTAACCAAAGTCACATGCCTCTGTCAGTCATCTTAACCTAGTCAAAAATCCCAGTACAGATTCCCCTGGTTCTTGAATTGTCAAGTAAAACTGATGGTGTCTCAGAATTAGAGGAGGTTTGAGATTGTGATATTCCTTAACTAAATCTGTTAACTCTTGAAAGGTTTTAGTAGCTGGTGCCTCAGGAAAAGCTAGGCTCCAAAAAAGCTGCGGGTCCACATGCTGTCAGAAGAGGTACTTGTTGCTTTTCATCTGGCCCAATTTCATCTGCCCAAAAAAAATCTACACATACTTTCCACGAATGATTTACTCCAGGAACATGCTTTTCTTTCATCGCCACTGAAATAACTCCACAGAGGATGGTATCCCATCACCAAGTCACCCTTTATTTACAGATGGAGAATCCTTGACACTTACCCAACTCCCTCAGAGCCAGCTTGAAAAGTGGATGGGATTTATGACACTCCTGTTCTTATCTTTCCGTCAGGGCTACCTGATAAGACCAGGTTAACAGTCCCAATCATCAAACTCATATTCTATGAGGTCTACCTAGTTACAATCACTACACTGGTCAGCAAATTTCTTACAATGCACATGCAGCAGCTAATGCTTTCTTTTCAGTTACTGTGTGTGTTAATGACCATCATGCGTAATAGATAGGTCTGAATTTCTATCACGTTATAATTGAAACAATATCTCCCAATTCTGTAAAATCTGTGACTGCTGCTAATATTATAAGTAATTCCAAGTCATATCTCTGATGACATTAATCTTTGCAAAAGCTTTTCAAATCATTTCCGATGTTCTTCTTCCCAACAGTATTCATTGCCTTGGCATATCAACTGGAGAGAGCGTAGAAAAAAGTAAACAAAATCTCACCAAATACTGACAGTTTAGACTATGAGGCCAGAAGATATAGGAGCAGAAATTAGGCTATTCTGCCCATCGAGTCTGCTCAATCATTCAATCATGGCTGATACGTTTCTCATCCCCATTCTCCTCTTTTCTCCCTATAACCCTTAATCCCTTTGACAATCAAGAACCTATCTATCTCAGTCTTAAATACACTCAATGACCTGGCCTCCACAGTGTTCTGTGGCAGTGAATTCCATAGATTCACTACTCTCTGATTGAAGAGGTTTCTCCTTATCTCCATTCTAAAAGGTCTTCCCTGTACTCTAAGACCCTCAGGTCCTAGTCTCTCCTACCAATGGAAACATCTTCCCAACATCCACACTGTCCAGGCCATTTAGTATTGTGTGTTTCAATTACATCCCCCCCTCCCCTCATCCTTCTAAACTCCATCAAGTATAGATCCAGAGAACTCAAACCTTCCTCATATGTTAAGATTTTCATTTCTGGGACCATTCTTGTGAACCTCCTCTGAACGCGCTCCAGAGCCAGTACATCCTTCCTGTGATATGGGCTCCAAACCTACGTACAGTATTTCAAATGTGGCCTGACCAGAGCCTGATAAAGCCTCAGATGTACATCCTGACTTTTATGTTCAAGTCCTCTCAAAATAAACGCCATCATTGCATTTGCTTTCCTAACTACAGACTCAACCTGCAGGTTTACCTTCAGAGAATCCTGAACTCGAACTCCCTAGTTTCTTTGCACTTCAGACTTCTCAATTTTCTCCCCATTTAGAAAATAGTCCATGCCTCTCTTCTTCCTCCCAAAGTGCATGGCTTTACACTTTCCTATCTGCCACTTTTTTGCCTACTCTCCTAACCTGTCCAAATCCTTCTGCAACCTCTTTGCCTCCTCATTGCTGTCCCTCTACTATCTTTGGATCATCTGCAAACATAGCCAGAAAACCCTCAGTTCCCTCATCTAGATTATTAACGTATAGAGTGAAAATTTGTGATCCCAACACTAAGCCTTGCAGAACACCAGCTGTCATCCTAAGAAGGACGCTTTTATCCCCACTCTCTGCTTCCTGCCAGAGAGCAGACAGCCAAGCTTCTATACATGCTAGCACCTTGCCTCTGACACCATGGGCCCTTATCTTACTCAGTAGCGTCATGTGCAGCACCTTTTCAAAGGCCTTCTTGAAGTCTAGGTATATAACATCCATTGGCTCACCTTGGTCTAACCTGCTCATTGATTTCTTCAAAAAATTTCAGGAGATCTGTCAGGCATGCCCTCCACTTGATGAAACCATGCTGACTTTGCCCTATTTTACCATACTCTTCCAAATATTGAGAAATCTCATCTTTCACAATGGATTCCAGAATCTTACCCATAACCGAGGTTAGGTTAATTGGACTTAATTTTCCATCTCTTGCCTTACTCCCTTTTTAATGAAAGGTGTCACATTGGTGATTTTCCAGTGCTCTGGGACCCTCCTCGTTTCTATTGATTCCTGAAAGATCACCACTAATGCCTCCACTATACCTTCAGCTATCTCCTTTAGAACTCTGGGGTGTAGTCCATCTGATCCAGGTTATTTATCCACTTTTAGGCCATTCAGTTTTTCTAGCATCTTCTCCTTGGCGATGGCCACCGTACTTAGTTGTGCCCCCTCACTCTCTTGAATTTTTGGGATTTTACTCGTCTTCCACTGTGACAACTGACGCGGAGTAATTATTCAGCTCCTCAGCCATTTCATTTTCCCCCACTACTATCTTTCCAACGTCATTTTTCAGCAGCCCAATGTCCACTTTTGTCCCTCTTTTGCCCTTTATGTATCTAATGAAACTCTTACAGTCTTCCTTTACATTACTGTCTATCTTACTCTCATATTTAATCTTCTTCCTCCTTATTTCTCTTTCTGTTGTCCTCTGTTTTATAAGCTTCCTAATCCTCTGGTTTCCCACTGACCTTCACCATATTATATGCTTTTTATTTTGCTTTTATCCTATCCCTGAATTCCCTGGATAGCCACGGTTGCCTCATCCTCCCTATCATGCTTCTTTTTCCTCAGAATGAATCTCTGCTGTGTCTCCTGAATTACTCTCAGAAACTCATGCCATTGCTGTTCCACTGTCTTTCCTGCTAGGCTCCTCTCCCAGTCAATTCTACCCAGCTCCTGCCTCATGCCTCTGTAGTTGCTTTTATTCAGCTGTACTACCATTATCTCTGATTCTAATGTTTCCCTCTCAAATTGCAGAGTAAATTCAATCACATTATGGTCACTACCTCCTAAGGATTATTTCACCTTAAGCTCCCTTATTAAGTTTTGCCTCATTGTACATCGCTAAATCCAGTATTGCCTAGTCCCTAGCAGGCTTTACCACAAGCTGCTCCAAAAAGCCATCCTTTTCTTACAATTCCTTACCAACCTGAATTTCCGAGTCCAACTGCATATAGAAATCCCTCAATGAGCACCATAACTTGGCCTTTCCTACACATCCTTTCTAACTCCTGGTGTATCTTGTGCCCCAGCTCCTGACTACTATTTGGAGGCCTATAAATAACTCCAACTATGTCTTTTTCACCTTTTCAGTTCCTCAATTTACCCGAACAGATTCTACCACACCCAATCCTACTATCTCTTAGTATTGATTTAATTTCATTTCTTACTTATAAAGCAACCCACCCCTCTGCCCACCTGCCTATCTTTTTGATAGGCTGTATATCCTTGAATTTTCAGCTCCCGGTCCTGATCCCCTTGCAGTCATGTCTCTGTAATGCGCACTACGTCATATCTGCCAATTTCGATCTAATTAAATATTTAATGTATTCCTTATACTGTGTGCATTCAGATGTAATACCTTCGGTCCTGTATTAACTGTCCTCTTCTCATTGTCATCCGTTTGTCCAGTGTGCTTGACGTTTTATTGCTAAGCCTTTCCAAACATACTGTCCTATTTGTGTCTGTGCTGGAGTTTTAATAACCTCTCCTGAGTTCTTACCTCCTTTTTAATTCGGGTTTTTTAGTTTCAGTTTTCTTGTCCACACGCTTTAAACATAACAAAAAGCCTATGATTCGTTTGTATTCTGGTCCCAATACAGTTCAAACGAAGACTTTCCCATTGGAACAGGTCCCTTCTTGCCCAGTACTGGTGCCAATGTCCCACAAATTCAAACCCATTTCTCCCACACCAATCTTTGAGCCACTCATTTACCTGCTTAATCTTATTGGCCTTGTGGCAATTAGCTAGTGGTTCAGTCAATCAGAGATTATTACCTTTTTCATTCAGCTTTTTAATTTAGCTCCTAGCTATCCATATTCCCTCAGCAGAACCTCTGCCCTAGTTTTATCTATGTCATTGGTACCTACGTGGACCACAACCAATGGATCTTTACCCTCCCACTCCAAGTTCCTCTGCAGCCCAGATGAGATATCCTAAACCAAGCACCTGGCAGGCAACACGACCTTCAGGACTCTCAATCCTGGTCACAGAGAACAGTGTCTATACCTCTAACTATACTGACCCCAATTACAACAACATTTCTCTTTTCTCCCCCCACTTGAATGGCTCCCTGCACCACTGTCCTGTGATCACTCGGCTCATCCTCTCCAAAGTCCCCATTCCCGTCCACAAAGGGAGCAAAACTCTTGAACCTGATGAACAAGGACAGTGGCTGAGGCTCCTGCAATTCTAACTCCTGGAACCCTTTACCTGTCTCACTCACGGCCGCACCCTGCTGTCCCTGACCACTGGCCAAATTAGAGTTAATTAGTCTAAGGGGTGTGACTGTCTCCTGAAACACAGCGTTCAGATAACTCTTTCCCTCTGTGATATGTTACAATGTTTGAAGCTCAGACTTGACTCTGAGCTGGAGTTCTTCCAGCAACCCCCAACATTTACTACAGACAAAGTCACTGGAAACCACAATGGGTCCATCAGCTTCCACATCATGCAGAAACAACACATCACCTGACCCTCCATCCTTATTTTCTTTAATTAGTTTTGAACTTTTTTATTTCATTTTAACTGATTTTATGTCTCTGGTTATGGAAGATATAACCAATAAATAAGTTGTATCCAATAATTTAACACGATTCAATTTAACACAGATTCAAATTTAGCCAGTCAAATCACTGCCCTCCTGTGACATCACCTCTCAGTTCCTACCCAGAATCAGAATCCCCGACCTTTCCAGGCTGCTCTCTGCTTGCTCCTACTCAGCTCTGGTCTCACAGTGCAGGCCCCAAATCTACATGGTAAGTTTGTATTACCTTACTTTCCCAGGCTGCTCTGTTTGGCTGCTCTGTTTGGCTCCTCTCCCAAAGTGTAGGCCCCAAATCCATCTGGTAAGTTTTTATTACCATCCCTTCCCAGGCTGCTGTCAGCTTGACTCATTTCCCAAAGTTTAATAAACTAAAGAATGGTGGATGTTGGCAATCTGAAACAAATAAAAACAGAAATTACTGGAGGAACTCATTAAGTTTGTCAGCATCTGTTAAAAAAGCAGAGTTAATATTTTGAGTCTGAAGTTCTAAAGAAAGATCATTGGTGCATCAAACCTGCAGAGTTTCTCCAGCATTTCTGCTTTTTTGACTTGCAGTATATTTGTTGTCTCTATTCCCCATTCCTTGAGTTAGAGACGTGTATGTTTTGGAAAAAAGCGATGCCTTGACGGGAAAGGGAGAGGTTACAAAATGAGGTATATCTGAGTGGGCCAGCAAGAATCAGAATTTGTTTTATTTCATCTGAAAGCTAAGTCAAGACATATCATGATTATGTGAAATGAGACCTTGAATTTTCTTTAAATAATAATTGAGAAACAAAATGTTGTGGTTCTGTTCGCTGAGCTGGGAGTTTTTCTTGCAAACGTTTCGTCCCCTTTCTAGGTGACATCTTCAGTGCTTGGGAGCCTCCTGTGAAGCGCTTCTGTGCTGATTCCTCCAGCATTTATACTGGTTTGAATCTGCCGCTTACAGTTGTCAGTAGCTGTCCGCTGCAGTGGCCGGTATATAGGGTCTAGGTCGATGTGTCTGTTGATCGTATTCGTGGATGAGTGCCACTGCAGCGGACAGCTACTGACAACCGGAAGTGGCAGATTCAAACCAGTATAAATGCCGGAGGAATCAGCACAGAAGCGCTTCACAGGAGGCTCCCAAGCACTGAGGATGTCACCTAGAAAGGGGACGAAACGTTTGCAAGAAAAACTCCCAGCTCGGCGAACAGAACCACAACAACGAGCACCCGAGCTACAAATCTTCTCACAAACTGAGAAACAAAATGTTAAGGTTCTGGAATATGGCTGTATCAAATTTCCAGTTTTGTACAGGAATGCATTTTTGTCATTTTGACATCTTGAGGCACAACTGCATTGTGACACCAGTCTGATGGTAAAGCTGCAGCATTGCAACTGGCAGCACTGTATGAAATATCATGGGCAGCCATAGATATGAATTAAATTCAAGGCCTTAAGAAAAGTCTACGAAGGGTTTCCGATTAATACCCATTTCATTGTTCTGAAGGTACAAGTGGAATACCTGCCTCGGCAAAGCAATAGAAAAATGCTCCACTTCAGATCATGCATTTGCTGAAGAATCAGTGGATTTCTGGATCATTGAAATGTTCAATGATGTGATGGAATTGTATTACTCTATGCAATATCTGTAACAAAATTGTAACTACTTTGTTAAAGCATTGTCCTTACATATCGGATACAAACAATATCTTCACAGCAGTAATATCCAATAATGAGAGATGGCTGTGAGAGATAAGTACATTTTGCGTAATTCACTCAGCCCTGTAAATCAGATCTCACTCCAGACTTATGGGCTGCAATTTTAACATAACCTGCTCTTTGAAACCAGTTAGATTGAGTGCAGTGCTCATTTTGCACCATACTTGGTTTACTCTCTCTGGGTGCTATTAGAGAGTACTATTGGAAGGTTTATAAAACAGCATTCCAACTAATTCTATCGGTTCTCTATGCAGTGAGTTCAGATAAAATGATCTCATGCTGCCATTTATCCATCATAATCAAACTGTACTCAAAGATAAGAACTTAGTTCCTGTCCATGTTTCATTGATTTACAGCTATCATTTTGATTCCTCTCTAACATTCTGTTTACAGAAAGTCATGCACACAAGAAAACGTCATTCAGAACTCTATCATGAACTAAACCAGAAATTCCACACCTTAGACAGGTTCCGAGATTCCGAACCCTCAGGATTTAAGGTGAAGTTTAATTGTTTTTTCTGAATTAAATTAATGTGCCTTAGAAGTCAATGTACTCTTGTTCTTTACTTGTAAGTTTTACTCAACAATGTTTTCGAAAATGGTATTTTCTGGTTATGAACTGTGATCATTGTGATTTCTATCTGGACTGCTAATTATGACAAAACCTTTTCAGTCTTAGTAAGGCTAAACATTACAGTAAGTTCTGTTCTTCAACAAGTGCTTCAGTTGCTCATACAAATTAATTTCTGTGCTCTTTTAAAGCAAGGGTGAAAATCTACAATATATTAAAGATCTTAAATCTGTTCATACCTTTTCCATTTCAAATGTCTTTTCTCTACATTTATAATAGATGTGATCTATAAAAATCTGTCACAATATAATTAAACCATCTCTCAAGTGGTAACTGGAATCAGTTTTATGTCTCTTTGAAGTGCAATTTATATTGCAGAGAAAATTATCTGCTTTGACCAATTGCAGCTATCCATTTCCCAAATCTATATAGGTTTTGCTGTTTAACATAAATAACAATGTAAAATCAAGCATTATATGAAGACAAGGACAAATTTATGGCATTTAGAATTGGGAGTAAGTTACATCTGTATGCCCTGGTCTAATGTTTGCTTCACAGGAAGAAAGGCTCTTTGTCTTTCCCTGTGAACAATATCACATGTAGTGAACCAGCGTTTAAAAATAAACAATACTCATAAGGCACAGAAAAAAAAAGATTCAGAGCAAGTATAGCCAGCCAATCACCAGTGCATAACCATTCAGAGTCTGCATTGCTAAGTTCTGTTTTACTGGCAGGAGCCCATCATGCATATATAATGAAGCCTAACCATTGAGCAGTAGGATAAATAGAGTGGTCCAGCCTGCTGGAACTCCAGCACAAAAGGGAAAACCTCCTCCATGAGTTTGGATGATCCACAAGACGCTCCAAATGCCTTTCACTGTTCAAAAAGTGAAGTTAATTCTTGTATATTTTCCAGCAATTCTATTCTCTGAATTTGACCCTTTGTGAATTAATCTTAACTTTAACATAGTCCAATTTCAAAATGGAGTAGTAAGAGTACTTGTAATGCTTTGAAATTATATTTAACTTTGGATAATCCCCAGTTCATTCTCATACAATCATGTTAGCTGGCTAATGGATATGCTCTCATTCTCGCATTTCTGATTTTTTTTCTGCTGCAATGGGATTATATTAAGTTAAAATTAGTTCACAAAGGAAAGTTATTTTCTATCATGCCCTATGATCAATGCACTTCCTACAGCCTCTTTGCAGGAAAAGTTCTAAATTCCTTCTTCATGCAAAAGTGCATTATGATTTCTCTCCAAATGTTGACAGTCTCAATTTTCCAGATGTTGTCCCAGTATGTTGATGCTCTTCCAAGAGAAGAGGTTTTACTGCATCTACTGTTTATATTCCAAAAATAGTACAAAAGCCAGGAATCTATTGCTCTTTCTAATTAATTAGATTTAGGAGTATCGAAATTTAAGTTGTATAAATTAGAAATCCTTTTTACAGTTCTTGTTCTAGTTCAGTGTGTTGCAATAAATTTGTTATGTTTCTGAAGAAATCTGGTGTGGATTGCTGTTGTCCTTTGTAGAAATCATGTTGTCGCTGTACAGGACATTGGTAGACCACTTTTGGAATACTATGTGCAATTCTGGTCTCCCAGCCATAGTGGAAGTTGTGAAATTTGAAAGGGTTCAGAAAGGATGTTGCCAAAGTTGGAGGGTTTGAGCTAGAGGGAGAGGCTTAATAGGCTGGAGCTGTTTTCCCTGGAGCATGGGAGGCTGAGGGATGAACTTATGGAGTTTATAAAATCATGAGGAGCATGGACAGGATAAATAGACAAGGTCTTTTTCACTGGGGTGAGGGAGTCCAGAAACACAGGACATAGTTTTAGCGTGAGAGGGGAAACATTTAAAAGGTGCCTGAGGGGCAACATTTTCACGCAGAGGGTTGTGCATGAATAGAATGAGTTGCCAGAGGAAGTAGTGGAGGCTGGTACAATTACAGCATTTAAAAGGCATCTGGATGGGTATACGAATAGGAAGGGTTTAGAGGGATATAGGCCAGTTGCAGCAAATTAGATTAATTTAGGATATCTGGTCAGCATGAATGAGTTGGACCAAAGGGTCTTTTTTTGTGCATCTTGATGACTCTAAAATACTACAAGCTTTGTCTTCTCATTCATCATTTTGCAACCACTGCTGCAGACCACATGTGCGGATGTTGGGTGTGATATCCATTGTACTTGGATATCCATCATCCTGTTGATAAGGGATGATATTCAGTCCCTTGCGCGGGGATACCTAGAATCAGGGAATGTAGAGTCAGTATGGATAGAGCTGAGAAATTCTAAGGGTAGAAAGACCCTCTTAGGAGTTATCTACAGACCTCCAAACAGTAGTCTGGATGTCGGATGTAAGTTGAATAAGGAGCTGAAATTGGCCTGTCGCAAAGATGATACTACAGTTGTTATGGGGGATTTCAACATGCAGGTAGACTGGGAGAATCAGGATGGTATTGACCTCAAGAAAGAGACTTTGTGGAGTGCCTCCAAGATGGATTCTTTGAACAGCTGGTGCTGGAGCCTACTAGGGATAAGTCAATTCTGGATCTGGTATTGTTCAACGAACCAGAATTGATCAGGGACCTTGAAGTGAAGGAGCCATGAGGAAGTAGTGACTATAATACAATAAGCTTCAATCTGCAATTTGAAAAGGAGAGGGTACAATTGGTAGTGACAATATTTCAGTTGAATAAAGGGAACTATGGAGCTATGAGGGAGGAGCTGGCCAAAGTTCAGTGGTGCAATACCTTAGCAGGGATGACAGTGGAGGAACAATGGCAGATATTTCTGGGTATAATGCAGAAGATGCAGGATCATTTCATTCCAAAAAGAAGAAGGATCCTAGGAGGAGGCATGGGTGGCCGTGGCTGACAAGGGAAGTTAAGAAACATATAAAGTCAAAAGAGAAAAAGTATAATATAGCAAAGATGAGTGGGAAAACGGAGGACTGGGAAGCTTTTAACAAACAACAGAGGATTACTAAGAAGGAAATACGCAGAGAAAAAATGAAAAATTGAACAAATTACAGGGAACAAAAAAATGGCAGAAAAGTTAAATTGGTACTTCAGATCTGTGTTCACTGGGAAAGACAGAAGCAATCTCCCAGAGGTAACAGTGGCTGAAGGACCTGAACTGAAGGGAATTTATTTTTGCCAGGAATTGGTGTTGGAGAGACTGTTAGGTCTGAAGGCTGATAAGTCCCTGGGGCCTGATGGTCTACATCCCAGGGGACTGAAGGAGGTAACTCTAGAAATTGTGGACACGTTGGTGATTATTTTCCAGAGTTCGATAGATTGAGGATCAGTTTCTGCAGATTGGAGGGTGGCTAATGTTGTACCACTTTTAAAGAAAGAAGCGAGAGAGAAAGCAGGAAATTATAGACCAGTTAGTCTGACCTCAGTGGTGGGAAAGATGCTGGAGTCAATTATAAAGGATGAAATTATGACACATCTGGATAGTAGTAACAGGATAGGTCAGAGTCAGCATGGATTTATGAAGGGGAAATCATGCTTGACTAATCTTCTGGAATTTTTTGAGGATGTAACTCTGAAGATAGACAAGGGAGATCAAGTGGATGTAGTGTACCTGGACTTTAAGAAAGCCTTTGGTAAAGTCCCACATAGGAGGTTAGTGAGCAAAATTAGGGTGCATGGTATTGGGGGCAAAGTACTGACTTGGATTGAAAATTGGTTGGCTGATAGGAAACAAAGAGTAGTGATAAACAGCTCCCTTTCAGAATGGCAGGCGGTGATCAGTGGGGTACCGCAGGGATCAGTGCTGGGACCGCAACTTTTTACAATATATATTAATGATATAGAAGATGGTATTAATAATAACATTAGCAAATTTGCTGATGATACTAAGCTGGGTGGCAGGATGAAATGTGAGGAGGATGTTAGGAGATTACTGGGTGACCTGGACAGGTTAGGTGAGTGGACAGATGCCTGGCAGATGCAGTTTAATGTGATAAACGTATAGTTATCCACTTTGGTGGCAAGAACAGGAAGACAGATTACTACCTAAATGGAGTCATTAGGTAAAGGGGCAGTACAGAGAGATCTGGGTGTTCTTGTACACCAGTCAATGAAGGCAAGCATGCAGGTACAGCAGGTAGTGAAGAAAGCTAATAGCATGCTGGCCTTCATAACAAGAGGGATTGAGTATAGAAGCAAAGAGGTTCTTCTGCAGCTGTACAGGGCCCTGGTGAGACTGCACCTGGAATATTGTGTGCAGTTCTGGTCTCCAAATTTGAGGAAAGACATTCTGTCTATTGAGGGAATGCAGCGTAGGTTCAAGAGGTCAATTCCTGGAATGGCGGGACTATCTTATGTTGAAAGACTGGAGCGACTGGGCTTGTATACCCTTGAGTTTAGAAGACTGAGAGGGGATCTGATTGAGACGTATACGATTATTAAAGGATTGGACACTCTGGCAGCAGGAAACATGTTTCCGCTGATGGGTGAGTCCCAAACCAGAGGACACAGTTTAAAAATAAGGGGTAGGCCATTTAGGACAGAGATGAGGAGAAACTTCTTCACCCAGAGAGTGATGGGTGTGTGGAATGCTCTGCCCCAGAAGGCAGTGGAGGCCCAGTCTCTGGATTCATTTAAGAAAGAGTTGGATAGAGCTTTCAAGGATAGTGGAATCAAGGGTTATGGAGATAAGGCAGGAACAGGATCTGATTGAGGATGATCAGCCATGATCATAATGAATGGTGGTGCAGGCTCGAAGGGCAGAATGGCCTACTCCTGCACTTATTGTCTATTGTATCCCATAGATTATAAACATCTAAATGCATGTTGAGAACAAAGAGGGAAAAATTAAAAAAGAAACATGTAAGTGTGATAATCAATTCCAATTGGCATGTAGCATTCAAACTGCAGTATGATTCTAGATATCAATATTTTTCTTTTTGTTATGCAGCAAGAGAAGAAATGTAGCATTTCCCCAGCAGGAGCTGAAAAAAGCACACCAGCTGTAAGTATAACATTATACCTATTCCAACTACAGTGTGGGGATATTAGGCACCTGGTGATTTTTAAAAGAATCATATTGGGTATTCCAAGCTCTTTGCAGAACATTTCTGTGAACAGAAATAAAATGCAAACATTCAGGAGGATATAGAAACTATTAATGTTAAGTGGTCTAGCTTCAGAAAGACTGCTGAGTTATATGTTCAAACAACAACTGTTCTTATACATTAATGAATCATATGGATAACTGTGATTCTCACTCAGGTGTCTCGAACATATTCTCTTCTATCATCATGGGATGGGCTATTTACACAGTCTCAAACATAAACCTTTAAACTGTAAAACTACATCTCTCCCAAGTTTTTGCCCATACCTTTTTTTTATATTCATAGACACATTCTACAACTGCACCCAGTAACCACCATCTCTGGAATTATTGATTTAATCTTTCAGGAGGCTTCACAACTCACCCTGATTGCACCCGTGATGGAATTGGAAGATTCCTAATGACTGAATGAACTTCTGTTTCTTGACTTGGATGGGCTTCATTGAGATTTGTAATATTTGGTTATGTTAATTTCTAACTCAACATCTAGTTCTTCCAAATTTATGACTGAAAACATCACAGATACCTACTGATTCTATGTTTATTATCTTCTGAAGTATGTACTAAATAAGATTTCTGATTATCATTTCGCTGATCATTACTTCTATCCCCTTGCCTCCTATCTATACCACTTCTTGCATTAACAGGGGTAGGGTCCTTGTATGGTACCTCTGGTTATTTTCAATAAAATTGTTCCCAGTCTTGAATTCTTTGATAATCCTAGACTGCTAGCTCTGAAAGTGAGTTTTTAGGTAAGCTAGGAAGCTATGTTTAGAGTTTTCTGCCTATCAACAATTTTGATGGTGTCAACCCACATTATTGTCCTGTAATTTAAGAATGCAGCCAGAAAATCTTTCTTCTTCCTTAATAATATATTGGGTGAATGTCTCTATACATCCTTTGCTGATTAACATCCATTTTTGAGGTCAAATTAAGGATTGTGCAGTTCTTCTACTTTAAAAGAGAATTCCTGATTCTGTACAACATGCAATGTTTCTAACATGTGTTTTCCATTATACTGGATTGTTTGTAACTATTCCATGACATTTTATTCAATCCCTCCATGATTATGTCACTGAGTTTTCACTGGATCAGACCATGTCTTGATACTAATAGTTCATTGGTGGATAAAACCATTATACTCATTCCAGTATCTAGTTTGAACTTGAAACTATATTCACTTGAATATATATCCGTTCTAATGCTATATGTGTGAAAACTTTTATTTTGAAATGTGTAAAAGTAGGGATTTTGCTTCAGCACATTTTGCTTAAATGAACAGTTGTTCTGCAGTGATAATATTCTGCCATGTTTGTAGGATACTGCCCATGATTTTTTTTTTGGCATCACAGTGCAATCAGGGTTTTATGATATCTTGCATTTTTTCCAAGCAATAATAACATCTTTGGTGCTTCTTTCTTGCTGGGCTTTCTGCACAGAATGGATCTGCTCCTGCCACAGTTAAAATACCAGTGAGCCTGGGATTAAGCCTTTAAGTTTCCTAATTTTCCCAAGACCAGTTTCAGTAAAACATTGCTCTTCATGAAGAACTGTTCCACTAAAACACTTCACAAGCTTCATTTCAAGTCTACAGATGATCCTCCTTCCCTATTATCCCCCTCAATTATTTGTTTTCATTTCTCAACTTTATTGTCCCTTTAATAGCTTATTTTCAATCATGATTTTTCATTTCTATCAGCGGTTTCTGTAATATTATAGTTTGTAAAAGATTATGCTTGGGACTGTTCAAATATCACCTTTTGTAATGATGTGCTTAAAGAACTGGTCACTGAAGGATTCTGGAGCCAAGACTTTTCTCCACCTCTCACTATTGCCCTGCCCTTTTTACTGACTTTTTTCTGCCTCACTGGCCATTGTGAATTTTCTAATGTGTGGTCTTCTTTAGATTGCACTATAATGTGGTCTTATCTTAGTTTTGCTTTTAGGTTTCTATACTTGCATTTTTCAACCAGCCTGTAAAAGTCATTCATCAAATTTGGTTTGCTTGACTTCTGGACTCTTGTTGAATTTAGTCCTTCCCAGAATCTTGTTGTTCTTCCGGAGGAGTAGGAAGTTCCCAAAAATCCTTTAGATAGAACTTTCCAAACCCATGACCACTTCCACATAGAAGGACGAGGGCAGCAGATACATGGCGACACCACTGTCTGTAAGTTCCCATCCAAACCATTCATCATCCTGACTTGGAAACAAATCATCATTCCTTCCACGTTGTGGGGTCAAAGTCCTGAAATACTCTTTCAGGGCCTTGTGGGTCAATATACAGCAGGTGGACTGCAGCAATTCGAGCAGGTACCTCACCATCCTTTCTCAGGGGCAGCTAGGGACAGGCAATAAATGCTGCCCAGCCAGCCCTACCCATGTCCCATGAGTGATTTTTTAAAAAAAACTTGCTATTGGCTTAACACTGCTTCACCTCTCTGTGTGGTCTAATCAATGCCTTACAATAATGTTGTTTTTCAAAGAAGTGAGGTAACAATTTGTTACCTTGAGAATCTATTTTTCTATGAAGCCTTCATTTTTGGGGTTAATTTGGTCTTTCCACCTGTCTAAATATCTAGATAGTATAATTTTAGGATCAATAGAATTTTAAGCTTTTAAGCAGTTTAATGGAATTTTATTTTTTTATCTTCCTGGATCAAACCTTTCCCACATCGTTCAGCCTCTCACTAACTCCTACTGTCTCGCTCTTGCAAATCCCATTTTGTAAATGGTGCAAAAATATTGAAACTTACTTTGCTTTAGCTCAGTTCAATAATCTTGCCACTTCCTTCCTATGGTATATTGGGTATTTTCAGGTTTGATTTTGCTATTTATTTGCTCCCTCATGTAATAGTATCAATCTGAAACCCAGACTGAAGGGTTTTTATTTGACACCTTTGCAAGGAATCTGGTTTTTCCAGTGCTCCCTGGCTAGTGTGTATTTATAATCAATTTTGACAATTTCTAATAGTTGTTTATCAGATCCACCATTTTGACTAGGTCTCTGGTTCAAAGCTTATGATTGCTAGATTGGAATCTTCTTCACAGTCCAGTATGTTGCTGTTTACCACCTTGGATGACTTTGCTTTGAAATTTCTGACCTTCCCTCCCTCCAATTGTTCTATGGAATGGTCTTGGAATTCTTCTTGCCAATTTCTGCAATTTTGGCACCACTTCTCCAGATCTGACTGGTGTTCTTTTAAAGTTAAATTTCCAGTGTTTGGGGACCCATCACAGCTGCCACCATTATCTATGTTAAATAATCTAACTCTGCAGAGACAACTGAGTTATTGTTACGCTCAAACAGCAATTAATTAATTATATATTATAGAACTATATACAGTACACAACTAGATCTTACAACACTGAAGCTATGATCATTCTCTCTCAAGTTTGTGTTCTCTTATATCATCACTATAGAAGGTGCAATTTAAACAGTCCCAAGCATAACCTTTTACAAACTATAATATTACAGAAACCACTGATAGAAATGAAAAATCGCGATTAAAAATAAGCTATTAAAGGGACAATAAAGTCGAGAAATGAAAATAAATGATTGAGGGGGATAATAGGGAAAGGAGGATGATCTGTGGACTTCATTAGACTTGAAATGAAGCTTGTGAAGTATTTTAGAGGAACAGTTCTTCATGAAAAGCAATGTTTTATGAAACTGGTCTTGGGAAAATTAGGAAACTTAAAGGCCTAATCCCAGGCTCACTGGTATTTTAACTGTGGCAGGAGCAGATCCATTCTGTGCAGAAAGCCCAGCAATAGCTGAATGGTTGGGTGTTGGGCAAGGTGGACAGCTTCCTCTCAAGGCCTTCCCCCATCCCTGAACCCTACCCTGGCTTCATGAGTTCACCTCTCTCATCGACCTTATCCCTGTTGATGAAACCCTGTCCCTCCAATCTGCCTGTGGCTCTTCAGATAGTGGAACTGCCTGTCATCTCGGCGACAACTACCGACCCACATAGCCAACAGCTTTCATAAGCAGGCGTCTCACCTTAAAACAATCAGTCTTGCTTCCATTATTAAATTACTACAGCACAGCCATCAGAATTATCTTTCACCCTATTTACTAATATCAGTCAGCTAATTGAGTCACCCCAAGCCTTTCAGATGCAGATGAATCATGACATCTAATTTTCCATCAATGATGGTATCAATGAGTAATATTGTCAGATCGCAAATTAGCAGCTAAATCACAACACCAAGTATCTGTAATGACAGATTATGCAGTTTAATTTTGCACTTTTTTTTTTACCTTTGTGAACAAGTATAAAAGCTGTCTTTTATTGACAAAACTGGTCAGGTTACTGGTTTATTTTTAGAAGTTGTTGACACTTCTTCCAATTTTTGTCAGCTAAATCATCCTCGCAAATTAAAACAAGCCGACTCTAAGTTTCAAACTAGAAAAATACCAAGCTAGTTGTACTCAAGGCCGAGGAAAAATGGCACCATTTGCTATGAAAGTAATTCTGAATCATGTCTCCAGCCCCATTCTGTGCGAATTGTTTGGTCAAAGCAACATATTAGAAAATGATACAATGACTTTGGTACCTCTAAAGCAAGGGTTAGGGAGGGAAGACTTCAGTCAGATCTGCTACTTTTGACCAGGAATTTCAGTGTGCATGATCACTTTTAGATGAAAATGGATAACGTTGAGCAATACCTGTGTTGACAGGGTACTGAATGCACCAATAGAGAGATTGACTTGTAACTTTTCTATTCTCAGGAACAAACTATACCTTTGGAGCAGTCATGGGACACCTTCACAAACCCACCTGCCAACACACTTCATTTAGACAGCCAGGAAAACTTAGAACTTCATTCATCAGAGTGGGACACATCTGCCACAATCCCTTTGGATACATCTGAAGGAGACTTTCAAACTGAAGTTTGAAGAAGGTTCAGAGGTAAAAACAAACTGACAAAACAACAAACTTGAAATATATATTTTCACACTGATACTTTGAGAAGAATTTTCGTGTGTTGAATTCTCAAATATTCCTGAAGAAAAGTGGAGTTATTATTTTCAACGTTCTCACTACAACTGATAGGTGAGACACCAAGACTGAGTCTGTGAAAAACTAAGTTCCAGATCTGCGTGCTGAAGACCCTATTTCCTATACAATTTTCTTTTGCTGTGCTCTATGGACCCACAACCAAGACTAAAAGGATTCAGGCACCATCTGTCGTTGACACAACTAAGTTTTAGATTAAATTAGTTTTCAGTAAGACTTCATTACTTTTTTGTCTCAACATCTAATTGAGAAAAGACAATCAGGCAACAGTTATTTCAAAATACTCTTGTATTTACTTTATTGTTCTCTTTTGGTCCTGAATTTTGCAATGGCTGCTTTTCTGTAAACCTTTCATTTGTTTTTTTTGCTGTTTCCCCCATCCAATAATACTTTTCTGTCCAAGATTCTCTGAAAAAGAGCCAAGGGAGTGATTGTGTAAGGCCCTGTGCTCAGTATGAAGCTTTATTAAAAGTAAGCACAGGCCACAATGAGAGTATTAATGATAGAGTGCCAGTTTTTGATCATATTCGTGACTCCTGAAGTTTTCAAATTGAGAAGGAAGTCTCACATAATTACTCCTGCCTACAATTATGTTGAGATAGTAGGTGCAGAATCACTAAAAATCGATGAGTTCTTTACCTAGCCTGCCCTCAGTGAGTTAACACAATCAGTTGCAGTCTCGCTTAATGCTGCTCTCTGCTGGTTTCAACACTCAGCTGTAAAGTCAGAATTCCACCTGATCTTTTACTTTTACTGCCTGCTGGTTAGATTATAAGGATTCCCAGTCAAAGTAGCTGTCTGGGGAACAAACTCAGTAATAATCACCAAATCCTTTTCTTAAAAACTGATATATCGCTTCACATCAGAAATCTCTCACTTTTTTCTTAAAGCAAATGCATTTTTTGTTTTCTCTACAAGTCCTTCACTTTTAAAAGTGCAGGTGAATCCTCCACAGCTTATGGGAGATTCAGTTTGTGGAAGAGCAAGAATTGAGCAGGGCTTCCCAAAGTGGAGTTCAGTTCCCCAAGTGGAACTGACATTCTAGGGTCACAGGTTCTGAGGCAGCAATGGCCACCATAGACTTGATCTCCAGATATAATTGATATATACTCCCTCTCTAGCAGACCTCTGATCTCTTTTTGTTCTCATTGAAGGATCACAACAATCTTTCAAACCTCAAAATAGGGTCCGAGTGGAAAACATTGGGAGACACTTGTAAAGGTTTGGATATGGGGGTGTGTGAAGCATAAGACTAGGGTACAGATTTGTAATGAAGTTTGTGAGAGTTGTGCTCAGAGATGCTGAAGTAATTTTTTTATTATTGTTCCTAGAAAACTTGATCCAATTAGATTTTTGTTCTGTGCAGACATTTCATAGATATGTTTAACACACAAGGAATGCATCACATGTTCATATTATAAATAAATATCTATATAGGTCTTGCATCTAACATTTGTCTGTCACACTTCCAAGTGTCAGGCCCAAAAACGAATATCAAACATGTACCTGATTAATTGAAACACAATTTTCATGAGACTTTGGCAAATCATCACCGAACAAGCTGCAAACATACCAACAAATAAACAGGAAGCAGGATCAATAACTATTTGATCTCTTTCATCAGAGCTTGTCAATAAATTTTTGTTCCTTTACTATTGTCATTCTATCCCTCATGAACCTATATGAAAATAAAAGGTATCTATTTAAATTTGTTAAATCAGCAAACCATCAACACATCTGTTTTGGGGTTTTCAGAATGGCTGGAATATTGAGTAGTTGTAGCAAGCCAAATTTGGTTTTGTCAAAGCAGAAGCTTTCATTCCTTACATTCCTGAAGGAGCAGATTTTTCGTGGGTAGCACAGTGGCTCAGTGGTTAGCACTGCTGCCTCACAGTGCCAGCGATGCAGGTTCAAGTCTCACCTCGGGCGACTGTCTGTGTGGAGTTTGCACGTTCTCCCCATGTCTGTGTAGGTTTCCTCTGAGTGCTCTGGTTTCCTCCCACAATCCAAAGATGTGTAGGCCAGGTGAATTGGCCATGCTAAATTGCCCATAGTATTAGGTGCATTAGTCAGGGTAAATATAGGGTAGGGGAATGGGTCTGGATGGGTTACTCTTCGGAGGGTTGGTGTGGACTTGTTGGGCTGAAGGGCCTGGTTTCCATAGTGTAGGGAATTCAATCTAATTTGCCATTGATTGAACTAGACCCTGTGAGCCTCAATTAAGTTTCCTATTTTAGTTTCCAAACTTAAAAGATATCTAACCTTTCTAAGAGAAATTATGAGTATATTAATTACAACAGATTTTTAAAAATCAACTTGTTTTGTAAACAAATTACATAACTGTGCAGGCTGCAAATGAGAAAACTGTGATATGTCGTATCAGAATCAAAGAATGTTTTTTTTTCAGTACATTTCCCATATCATGAAGTTTAGTGTAATGCTTCCTTTCCAGCCAAAAATTAATCTAATGCTTTCAATATCAATATCCCTTCGGTGAGCTTTACATTCACCAGCTGGGATTTCAAAGACTTTGCTGATGAGAAATAAAAGGCAGGGTTGCAAGGGAGGGGTTAGTTGATAATTTGGAGGAAGAGTCACTATGGCAATTTGCCAGAAGCAGGGAGTATGGCAAAATATTTTTGCCCATAGGTGAATTGTATCAAACATAGCCCATTAAGGATCTCTTGCCCCTAGCACGGGTAATTTACTAGTGACTGGTATATCATCCACTACATAGTGAGAATGTCATCCTATGATCTTGGAGGAAGAGCCCTCCTAATGAAGCACATAGGATGGGCTGTCATCATTTAAATATCTGATGGCAGCTTACTAGCTGCTTAATTTGCATAAATTCTAGTTGAGCACCCCAAAACAGTGGAGACAGTGTTGCCCCCCCCAACCCGTCAAATCTAAAGCAAATTGGCACAGTTCCGGTCGCTGCCTGTTCTATGATGTGTTTTTTCTCAGTCTGATATTCATGAAGTTAACAGTAATTCCAGTGATAGTAATTCCACTGACAGTAATTCCTCTTTTATAGGGCAATCTCATCTGATTCCACTTCCCCACTTTTTGTTTTTAGCTGTCAGTTTCCAACCCTCATCTATCTAGTTAACTCCCTTTGGAAATCAGATATAGAATCAACTTCTACCACCCTTCCAGGTAGCGCCTTTGCAGATCTTTCCAATTCTCCCAGTGTAAACAATTCACCCCTCTAGATCTTCTGTCAATGATTTTGAATCTATGACCTCCAGTACTAGCTAAATTGCTAGAGAGAATTTCCTCTCTCAAAATTCTCAATCTTGAAATTTCTTAACCTTTTGCTTTCCAACTTCCCTTTGAAGTGAAGTTTGCCATCCCTGGTTATATCTTGGAAAACCTCCTTTCAACTTTTACTAAGTACCTTACATCTCAAAGTGTGGCACCAGAATTGTCCACATGCTCTGTATGAGACATTGATTTATATCATGCTAGTGCTTTGCTGTTATATTCCATTCTTCAGTTTATGAACTCAAGTAAGCCTCTTTAACTTGACCTGCCATCTAAGATCTCTGCTCATCTGCAACTTTCAAAATGTTGCCATTTGTAGATTCATGTCTTTTCACATTAGTCCTTCAAAATTCTTTGCATTGAACTCTATGCACCATGCTTCTCTCCACTTTATCACATAATTGGATATACCTAGGCAGCTAAAGGTATACAGGGTACAATCCTGATTCACATTCTCTCTAATTCTTTGCCTTCATATTGTCAAATGGCCTATTTCAATGCTGTTTTTTGAGCTGTCAATCTTGTTAAGTGTTATCACATCATTGTTTATTAGCTGATCACTTTTTGCTTGTTTTCTAGGTTGGAATGAATGAGGTAAATACAGTCATCTTGTAAATTTGGTAATGTTTTTTGCCTTTTTTTAATGTCACAAATGTTATTCACAGAGCTAAGTTTCTCAACTTAGTCAGAAACCATGATAATATCCAAAAGGTAGATTTTCTGTGGCGAGTAGGTCATCTGCTGATGCTCAAGCCCTTTCACATCTACAAAATACAAGTCACAATGTGACAGAATTCTCTGTTTGCCTGGATATCTGCACCTGCAACAACTTGACAGGTTGAAGCACCCCCATCTATTGACAGCCTATCAACCTCCTTAAAAAACAAGTTCTTCCTCCACTGATACACAGCAGCTGCAATATGTATTATCCTCGGAATACCTTTCAGAAAATTGAATATGATTCTTCAGCAACAGATTACAAAACTGCCATCACTATTATCTAAAGTAGCAGGAGAACAGATGCATTGGAGCACGTTATAAGTTCCCCTTTAAGTCACACCATGACAACTTGGGGAAAAATGCCACCATTCCTTCAACAATGCCAGGTAACAATCCTGGAACTCCTTGCCATCCAATACTGTGGAACGACATTCACCACAGACCTCGGCAGTTCAAGAGAACTCATTTCCTCAAGGGCAATTAGGGGTGGACAGTAATTTCAAAAAATATAATTTTTATAAAATCAAACATTATTCTGATGTACTCATTAATATTCCTTTATCCTTGATAACTTGAGTGCCCACAATTGGTTGTTTTCGGAGTAATTTTTACAGAGGTCTATGCTGTGACTGATTTGTCTACATTAGTTTAGTACAGTTCCTACCCATTCAGTTACGCTTTGTTATTTCATGAAGCTGAAATTTGGTCCCATCAGGTATAAGTACAACTTATATAAATGCTGATGACACGCCTGACACATGACACCCAAAGTGTAACAGAGAAATTATTTTTAACATGCAAGACTTCATATATGCATATAGAAAGAGATAGATTTGATGTCAAGAACACATTGATGTTGAATGAATGACTTTTTATGGTATGTTTCTGATAATTTTGAAGAAATAGTAAACTAGATTGCTCCAGACATATTGTTTGAAGACTGGAAAATATTAGGATATTGACTGTGTGGTATTTTAGATTTCCTAATGCAATAAAGTAAGTTGGATCACTACAGGAATAGTGTCGACTGCTTTAAAAAGAAAAGGTAAGGTGAAGGCCCTTGAGAAAGCTATTTGTACCAACAAAGCATCTTCCTATATGGATTAAACAGATGCTGGTCTCCCTTCTAATAGTCAAATCTACATACACTTGACATTTGCACACATCGAGGATGTAATGGCACTGTGTTTATATTACTGCACCACAGGCTATGACTAAACTTCCAGAAATTTAACGTAATAATCTGTCCAAGACAGCTGGGGAATTTAAATGTAATTAAATAAAATTGAAATATGAACCATAAGAAATGACAACAGGAAAGGACATGTCCTCGAACCTATCCTATTATTCTGGGTACGAATGACCTCCTTGTCTAAATTGTACTCTCCCATCCAATTCTCATAGCTTTTGATTCACTGAGAGTGAAAAACGAATCAACTCAGCTTAAATATATTTAATGATTGATTGATTGACTATCCAAAAGCATCTTGGTTAAGAATTCCAAAGATTCGCATCTCAGCATGAATAATTTTTCTCTTATCACAATCCTAAATGCTATAAACAGGTTTCTGTAGTTAGCAACAAATAACTTGTATTACCAAAACCAAACTAAAGTGATGTCACCATGTAGTCCATCATCCCTCTAGGGAAGCAGACTTTCAGTGACTACCATGTTAAGCCTTTTGGTCTTCTATGCTTTAATCAGCTCACCTTTCATCCTTCTAACTTCCAAGCATAGACACAACTCAGATATATTTGTTCAGAGATATTATTACACACCTGTGGAGCAGGTGGGACTTGAATCCAAGCCTCCTGGCTCAGAGATAGGGACACTAATATTATGGCTCTAGAACCTCTCCTAGGTAAAATTTACTCAGCTTCCCAGCAACAATCTAGTTAATGTCTACCATATGGCCTTCCACAAAAGTATATCATTACTCAGGAATGCAAACCAAAACTCTGCACAGGCTCCAGTTACAATGTCATTGAAGCACCATACAGTTGTAAAATTTGTTGCCTTTGTACTGTAAGACCCTTACAATAATGGGCCAACATGCCATTTGCCTTTAGAAATTGCTTATTAATTGTTACTATGATCAAGGTTGGAGGGGACACTGTTTCTTTTTCTATCCCTCACCTCCCCTGGTCACAACAGATTTTTTTAATGAAAAATTAATTTATGGGATGTAAGCATGACTGGCTTTATTTCCTGTGTTCCGTATAGATACATACATGTACATATATCTACCTTTTAAAAATATTATTACACATACATGCACACCATCCAGCATGATAAAACAACCTATTTGATTGGGATGGCATCAAACATTATCTTCTGACACCATCAATGTTTCATCACAGTGATGTACACCATTCATAAGATGCACTCTGAAATTCACCAAGGCTCCTTCCACCGCATCTTCCAAATTCTAATCTAAAAAGTGAGATAACGGAGTTTTACATAAATTCATGCAGTTTTTGAGCTCAGAGTTTAGAATTCCCAATCTAAAGATCATGGCATAGACAGAGAACACAGGGGGCCAACACCTTCAACATATTGTCTAGCTATCACCATTGTTAAGAGCTAACCCGTGAATGCAACTTGTTTTAAAAAAAGGTTTTGTGATTTACACATGAAAGAAGTGAAAATATCACTGTATTCTAACAGGTGAAAGGCTTAATAGACAATCAATTATTCAATGAACAATTTCAGTTACATCACACTGTCAATTTTTGCTATAAATTCTGGTTAGGATTGAGCCCTCCACTATCACCTGATGAAGGAGTGTTGCTCCGAAAGCTCGTGTGCTTCCAATTAAACCTGTTGGTCTATAACCTGGTGTTGTGTGATTTTTAACTTTGTACACCCCAGTCCAACACCGGCATCTCCAAATCATGAAGGGTGTAGACAGGGTGGATAGAGACATGCTTTTTTTCCAGGGTAAAGGATTCAATAATGAGAGGTCACGCTTTCAAGGTGAGAGATGGAAAGTTTATGGGGGATACATGCGGCAAGTACTTCACACAGAGGGTGGTGGGCATTTAGAACGCGTTGCCAGCAGAGGTGGTAGAAGCAGGCACGGTAGATTTATTTAAGATCCGTCTGGACAGTTGCATGAGTAGGTAGGGAGCAGAGGGATACAGATGCTTAGGAATTGACAGACAGGTTTAGACAGTACATTTGGATTGGCTCTGGTTTGGAGGGCCGAAGGGCCTGTTCCTGGGCTGTAAATTTTCTTTGTTCTTTGTTCTATTGCTGTTGTACTAAATATCTTTTCTTGATCAAAAGTGTCCTTTGTTTAGAAGTTCAAGATATACCATTCAGTTCAAAGACATGTTCAGGATGGGCAACATGGCCTTACCAGTGATATCCATATCTTTAGACAAAAACTAAGTAAAACACAAGCTTTTAAAGGTATTTGGATAAGTACATGACTAAGAATGGTTTAGAGGAAACTGGGCTAAACATTGGCAGGTGGGGCTAGCTAAGTTTGAGAACATGGTCAATATGGACTATTTGGACTAAAGAATCTGTTTCCACACTGTGTGCTATCTCTTCATAACACTGCATACTGTTGCTTTGATGGGTACACTCAAATCTGTCTGAGTATCAATGTTTTAGAGTTACCCATTTATGAAAATATTTTCCTTTATTATTAGCATTTTGTGATGTTACCATTTGTCCTGTCTCTTTGCAGCCACGGTGTTCTTCTCTCAGTTTACAGTTTCACCTAGTTTTGTTTCATCAGCAATGTGTCTTTTTGTCTGTCATTTGTACATATTGTAAATTGCTGAGGCCCCAGCTCTGATTCTTGTGGCACTCCATTGCTCATAATCTATCAACTTGAAAGGCCCTATTTATCCTACTCACATTCCAGTCCATGACACCATCTTCAGAATGCTAATATAGTACCCTTTGTGTGATTTGTATTGAATGTCTTTTCAAAATGCAAGTATTAGTAACTCTCCTTTATCTTCCCAGCTAGTTAAAAATCTTTTGTGATATCATGTTGACTTTAGTCATGTGCTGATTTCTAGTACATAATTAAGACTTCCTCAATAATAGATTGCAGAATTTTCCAGCAATTTGTATGAGGCTATCAAATCTATAGTTCTGTTTCCTCTCTCCTTCCTGAATGTTAGTGTTAGATTTCTTACAATCTGTTGGGCCAAAATCCACCCTCCTCTCTGACGTATCACCTTCATCCCCACCCCCATCCACCTATTGTACTCTTTGCTACCTTCTCCCCACCCCACCCCACCTCCCTCCCATTTATCTCTCTACCCTGGAGGCTCCCTGCCTTTCAGACCTGATTTAAGGGTTTTTGCCCAAAACGTCGATTTTCCTGCTCCTCGGATGCTGCCTGACCTGCTGTGCTTTTCCAGCATCACTCTAATCAAGATTATGTTCAGCATGAACTGGTTGAACTGAAGAGTCTGTTTCCGTGCTGTATGACTCGATGGCTCTATATCGATATAGATATAATTAGGGAAATTTAAGTGACTGTTGGACATGCACATGGACAGCAGTGAATTGAGGGGTGTGTAGGTTAGCTTATTTTATTTTAGCTTAGGAATAATCCTCAGCACAACATCGTAGACCGAAGGGCATGTTCTGTGCTGCACTTTTCTATGTTCTATGTAACCTGGCAACTGGAACTGACTGCCTAAAAGTCAGGTAAAAACCCTCATGACACTTAAAGTGACCATCTAAATATTTTTTTAAGTTCCACAGTAAACAAGGCTATGCGCTAAGTACTGTAAATTAGTTCCAGGTAATTACTTGATGACCAGTATAGACAGGATGGATCAAATAGACCCCTTCTGAGCTAAAATACTCTGACTTTATGATTCTAAATTTATAGCAAGCCACAATTTGGAACAAAAGAAAACAAATTCACTGGCTACTGCAGGGAAAACTAAAAACTAAAAGAGGAAGTAAAATTATTTCTTTTCCTGCTCCTCTTCTCCACCTCCTCCTCCCCCCCCCCCACCCCCCCCCCCCCACCAACATATCAAATTCCCAACTCTAGCACTCTAACCCCTCTGTTTATGAAAAGCTCCATACTTAAAAAAAATTATAGATTGTCATAAAAGCCACCTTGTTCATTAATATTCTGCAGAAGGAAAAATATGTTCTACTGCAGACTTGGCCCTAGATAACAACATTGGACTGACTTTTAATTGCACTCAGAAGTGGTGTAGCAAGCCTCACAGTTATATTCAAGCTGATGGTATATTAATCCCTACTCAAGGGAAACCAACTATTTAACGTGACGTTGTCAGTATACCTACATTCCATAGTTTTCTTGAAAAACTGGCATATTGCACACTGTTCTATGTGGTTCGGGGTCACTTACCATTAGGATTTTTTCTGCTGGATGCCTGGTGGAGCCTCTCTTGACTACTTGTGTGTATCTGTACTCTTTGACCCCCTGCTATTGCTGTTTAAAATATTTTTAAATGTAACAAAAATAAGTTGGCTAATAGACATCTGCAAAAATGCTCATACCTCTAACCATATTGTATTTGTCAGGTGTTAGGCCAACCATTGATTTTTCTATCCATGTGAAATTAAACCAGGCTCTTTCCATGATATTTCCCTGAGATGCCAGTGTTAAGGTTGAAAGTTGAAATTACTTTTAATCAACAGGCATGTCATGACAAACCTCGGTGTCCAGTGGAATATGAACCTTGATTCTCTGACCCACGGATACTGCTATGCCACTGGATCCTCTGAGGTTGTTAGTTTGATCAATGCATTAATCAGATTGCTTGATGGATTACTTAACCCAATATCACCCTGGTTAATGGTTAATTTTCTCCCTGAAGACTTTGACAAAGAAAGTGCAACTCTTTCTTGGGGGTGGAATAGGGTCAGATTTAAAGGTGGAACGGTCAATCTTTCACATGGATTCGGACTGCAGCTAAATTTATTAGGGAGCCCTAGCATTCACAAATGTGTATGTAAATGAGGAACTGAATGCACTTTGTCACTGTTTGTAGCAACAGTTAAACAGAATTTGGTCTTATTCTTCAATTATCCTTGCAGTAACCAATAAATTGTAAGATTATCTTTAAAAATAAAACTGAGATATCTTTGTGGTGAAACAGATTCTCCCTTCCCCTTGCACAGCATCATTATTCTCACCCAATAGTGGCTCCCCCCGGGACTTGTCTTGAAGGTATTGCTAGCAGGATAAGCAAAACAAGACACAGCTTCTTAAACTTGGCAGGTACCCTGTGGAGGTATACCAGTCCCCCTCCAGCTCACACAAAAAAAACATAAATGAGACCTGTGGACCAATTTCAGGCCAGTATCAGGCCTCCCAATGGGGAGTAGGCTATGCACCCACTGCTGCTTATTGTCCCTTTGACTCTCCACTTTCATCTTAATTATTTCTGCTTACTTAACTTCCATATTCTTACTCGTCATTTGGAAGTAACAAGGGATTTGGAACATATTTTCCACTTGCATTTCTATCCAGTTACATCAAAGAGATGCAATTTGATGGAGTCTCTATCAGCAATGCATTAGCAAAATCTTAAGAATAATTTTCCCAGAAAACTAACATGGTGCAGACCAGGTAACCAGATCTCTGCCTCTTAGAGGTATCAAAACAAAATTGGAACTGGTCCAAGACAAACTTGAAGCTGAGAATGAAATTCAAGCTATTTAACAATTCTACTGAATGATTAGCTCTTAAAGGTAATAGCTATAAGACACCCAGCCTGATTTCCCTTTCACCAGTTCTATCCGTCACTCTTCTTTATCTGCAAAATGATTTGCTTCCTTCTTAAACATTTACCCTCCTACACTAAAAGCTTAACACTGACATTTGTTATCTTTCTGCTGGACCTCTCAGCCCCCTGGCTCAGTGGTTTGCACTACCCTCACAGTGTCAGGGTCCTGGGTTCAATTCCAGCCTTGGGCGACTGTCTGTGTGGAGTTTGCACATTCTCCCTGTGTCTGTGTGGGTTTCCTCAAAGTCTGAAGATGTGCAGGCCAGGTGAATTGGCCATGCTAAATTGCCTATAGCATTGGGTACATTAGTCAGAGGGAAATGGGTCTGGGTGTGTTACTCTCCAGAGGGTCAGTGTGGACTTGTCGGGCTGAAGGGCCTGTTTCCACACTGTCGGGAATCTAATCTAAAAAAAATCTTCTCTAACTCCCTCATTAACATCACCATTTTAACTATGTCTTAATTAAAAATGCCTAGAAGGTTACTTCCTGCTTTTGTGCTTTTCCACTGTTAACCCTTTTTTTTCCCCTCCAATCACCAACATGTTTTCGTTCCTTTTTTCCATTTATTTCTGTATTTTGTATCTAAGATCTATACCTAGGTACGTTGTATCTAAGATGGCACCATAAGGGGCAACACTTAAAATGTTTCACTGTACTCCTGTACTTCTGTACTTGAGTACACATAACAATAAAGAATATTTTAATTCTAATTCTATTGCCTCTGTGAGGCTTCTTTGCCCTGAATGGACCATGT
The DNA here is from genome assembly GCF_020745735.1 of Hemiscyllium ocellatum. Classification (NCBI taxonomy): domain Eukaryota; kingdom Metazoa; phylum Chordata; class Chondrichthyes; order Orectolobiformes; family Hemiscylliidae; genus Hemiscyllium; species Hemiscyllium ocellatum. The sequence continues at coordinate 6,924,224 of NC_083430.1, read as the reverse complement.
CTTGGTATAAACCAGGTAATAATCAGCCAATAAACATGATTTGCAAATCTGCCAATTTTTATTTATCTTAAAGTGGCCCAGAATGATTTCAATGACTGCTGTAGACAGATAAGCTGCTATAGTGTTTACCACATCTAATAAAATTGTGTACTGATAATGACACTGACAGACTTAATGAGCTTGTCCAGAATTGTGGTTTTATTTAAAAGTTGCAACATTTAAAATCTCTTTATGAATTTAAATGTACTAGAGGACCCTAGAGGCATACTTATTTGTTGAGTACAACTTTCAACGAATCACAAAGAACCTCATCTGTCTTTTTGTCGCGTTTCTGAACTTCTCTTTCCAACAATAATGCATGAGGTAGGAGAATCTATATTAATCATTTAAGTGATGATATCAAGAGTAATGTATCCAGTTTTGCTGATGTTGCAATGCTAAGTCAGCCAGTGAACTGTGAGGTGGGGGGGTGGGGGCACAGGATATGGAAGAATAAAGTTATTGGGCATCAGAATGGCAGATGGAGTACGCTAAGAGAAAATCAGAATAATATTTAAATGGTAAGAGATTTCTAAACATCCTACGACAGTGTGCGAGGGATTAACCAGCTCACACCTCTCCAATGTTTTTGGCCAGCTGGAACAAAGGGTTAAGGGGCAGACAAGGATGAAACCAAGCAATGTATCTGGCAATGACTAGAGGAGGATCTAGACACATCCAACCTGGTTGACCCTGCAGACAAGACAATCGTCTGGGAAGACCTGTCCCACGGATATGTGAAGCTATGACATGAGGTAATCATATACCCAGATTCATATCTTTTCTCCAACTTAGCAGACTAGCTGATCACAATCCTGAAATCCGTGACACTGTGCCATACTAAAGAGAGGCAGGGAGATGGTCTGGCAGTTTCAACATTAGGTATCAGGTCAAACATGAGCAAGGAAATCTCCTGCTGATTGCTACACTGTCAGACATATTCAGCACCGATTGTCAGACGGATTGAAGGTGATGAGCACAGACTGTAGTGTCAGTGGGGGAGGCATTGGGGCTTCAATGTTCACCACCATGATTTACTCAATACCTACCTAATGACCAATTTGACTGAGTCATGAAGGACCTTATATATTAGGTTGACCCTGAAACAAGTGAAGAATGAAGCAACAAGAGTGAAAGAACACCCATCTGATCTCATCTGCACCAATCTACTTGTTACAGATCTATATGTCTATGACAGTAATGGTAGGTGTGAGCAGGAAAATGTCCTTTTAGAAACAAGGTCCCATCTTTTTGCTGAGGACAGCTTGTATTGTGTTGTAAATGTGTTGCTGGAAAAGCGTAGCAGGTCAGGCAGCATCCAAAGAGCAGGAGAATCGACGTTTCGGGCATGAGCCCTTCTTCAGGAAGAAGGGCTCATTCCCGAAACGTCGATTCTCCTGCTCTTTGGATGCTGCCTGACCTGCTGTGCTTTTCCAGCAACACATTTTCAGCTCTGATCTCCAGCATCTGCAGTCGTCACTTTCTCCCTGTATTGTGTTTTGCCTTCCTCCCACCCTGCAAAATGGGATATGTTCAAAATTGATCCAGCTGCTCCAAACTGGGTATCCATGAATTGATATTGTGATTAGCAGCAGCTGGACTGTATTTCACTAGAATCCGTAACCTCATGCTCCAGCATTTCCTTTACTCATGAGCCATGGGAGCAACCAGGATTTTGGAAAAATCGCCAAGAGCAGCGTAAAGCATACCTAGAGATAAAGTGCACATGGACTGCAGTGGTTCAGAAGGCAGCTCACCACCACTTTCTCAAGGGTAACTACACACAGACAATATACATTAGCCCAGCCAGTGAGACCAACATCCGCTAAATGAATAAAACAAAATCTGGTGAAGTTACAACTCAGGATTATGTACATGCTAAACACCTGAGCAACTTGATCTCACAATCAATGGAATGAATCTAAACTCTGCAGTCTCATATAAATATACAAGTCACCTCACCCCTTCTAAACTCAAGTGGAGACAAGCCCAGCCTATCCAACCCATCTTCATTCCAAGTATTAGTCCAGTAAACCTCCTGTGAAGCACCTGTATGTAAGGCATTTATATCCTTCCTTAAATAGAGATTCAAAAAAAATCTACACACAATATTTGAGGTGCCCCCAATAACTAAAGCACAGTATCCTTACATTTCTCAGCATTTGCTGGAAAATATCATAGAATTCCTACAGTGTGGAAACAGGCCATTTGACCCAACAAGTCTGCACTGGCTCCTTGAAGAGTAACCCACCCAGACCCTACCCTATTACTCCACATTTACTCTTGACTAATGCACTTAACCTACACACCCCTGAACACTGTAGACAATTTAACATGGCTAAATCACCTAACCTGCACATCTTTGATTGTGGATAGAAACTGGAGCATCTGGAGGAAACCCACACAGACACGGTGATAATTGCAAACTCCACACAGACGGTCGCCCGAGGCTGGAATCGAACCCTGGCACTGTGAGGCAGCAGTGCTAACCACTGTGTTGCCCTGCAAAGCTCAGCAGGTCTGACAGCATCAATGAAGAGTCCAGTGACCTTCCTCAGAACTGATGGTAGCTAGGAAAATGTGTTTTTTTAATGCAAAGGATAGAGTGGGGGAGGGAGGGAGAAGTAAACAACAGGTGGGGATGGAGCCCAAAGAGAGAGAAAACCACTGGACAGACAAAGGAGTGGATAATGATCTGGTTGGGAGGGTGAATAGCTGTTAATGGAGACTGTTAGTGGTTAACAATGGGTACTGTGTAATAGCAGGCTATTTGAAAACAAGGCTTACTGTGTGTGGTGGGGACTAGGACATGGGGAAGAATCCACAGTTCTTTTGGCTTTTAACCTTACATTTCTGCTCAATTGTTTTTGTACTGGAGGAAAGCATCCCATTGGCTTTTTGATTATGTGCTGTATCTGTATTCCAAGTTTGCATTTTGTGTCTCATGCACAGGCCATCCCACTGTGCTCTGGAGTTCTACAGTCATTCTCCATTTGTTTTTTGTTTCTTTTTATTCCTTCTACCAAAGTGAATAACTTTTCATTTTCCTACATTATACTCTATCTACCAGATTTTTGCCCACTCACAAGAGTCCTTTTGTAAGCTCGTTACATATCCCTCCTAACTTAGCTTTGTGTTATCTGCCAATTTAGCCACTATGCCTTTGTTCCCCGCAACTAAATTACTGAAATAAAAAGTAAAATCTCCAGGACCCAGCACCAACCACCATGGCATACATTCATTGCATCCTGCCAATCAAAGTTCCAGATAACTAATTTTCTAGCCATACCAATATGTTAGCCTTATACCATGAGCATTTATTTTCCACAATAAATTTTGATGTGACGCCTTCTCAAATATTTTCCAGAAATCCAGGTACAACACATTTATAGGGTCCCCTCTATCCACAATATTTGTTACTCCTTCAAAGAATTCCAATAAATTGGTTAAGCATGAATCCTTTAGATAAAACCATGCTGACACTTTCCAAACTTGTCTAAGTATGTAGCTATAATATTTATGATCATCTTTTACCCCTTCTCTATGACACGCCAAGCTAATTTGTTTTCTGTCCTGCCTTCCTGAAGAGAGGGATCATGTTTGTTACTTTCCAGTCCAGTCCCCAATGGAATCTTCCTGAATCTAGAGAATTTTGGAACATTGGCACCAATGCATCTTTTAATTCTTTAGCAACCTCTTTTTAAGAGCTTGGGATAACATCCACCTGGAGTCAGAGACTTGCCAGCCCACAGTTCCAGCAGTTTTCTTGGCATCTCTTCCTTGTGATTGTAATTTCACCAAACTCCTCCTACCCTTTCCCCCTCTTGATTTACTGGAGATTTGTCATGAAGACAGTCACGAAATATTTAATTTCATCTACCATTTCCTTATTGTCTCCAATTAACGGCCCATTCTCACTAATTTCTTCTTCCTGATTAAAGTTTTAATCATTTTCTTGTTTTTTTACATTCTGACCAAACATTTGGTGTCGCTACTTGCCTTTGTGCAGTTACTTGCTTGTCCCTTCATTTTGATGCTTTCCCTAACTTTCCAGATAATCATGGATAGCGGGTCCTCCTTTTAAATTACATAGTAAGGATGATCTCATTCTGAGTTTACTAAAATATGTCCTTAAATATCTGTCACTGTGTTTCTATCGATCTATCCTCTAGCCTAATATCTCAGTTCACTTTAGCTAGTTCAGCTTTCATGCCCACATTGTTGCCCTTATTTAGGTTTAAAATATTAGGCTTAGAGTTAATCTTCTCCCATTCAAATTGGACGTAATACTGTGGTTGCCTTAACTGAGCCATCACTAAAGACTGTCACATTGCAAATGTAATATAACCTCTTTATTCGGTTCCAAAATGTGCTGCTCCAAGAAACATCTCAAAAATATCCTTTAAATTTCTCATCAGGTTACTATTGCTAATCTGATTTTTGCAGTTTATACGTAGATTGGAGTGACCTGTGACTATTGTCATCCCTTTATCATAAGCGCCCAACATTTATTCTTGTATACTTTAGAAGAACCTTAAGGATTATAATCTCTGGACTATTACCTGATCAGTATGCTGATTGGTATAGGGTACATAAAATTAAAAAGATGAATGTGACTCAAAACTGATGTGGGAGAAGTGAGGTCTCGTTTGGGGACCTAAGTACAGATACTGTTAGGGATCCCCACTGATGACGTCTTTCACCTACATTTCTCACCTCCATCTAAACTGATTCTACATCATAATCTACTGAAATAAGGTCCTCTTTAATTGTTGCACCCATGCAGCCTTTGATTCACAAAACTAACCCTCCACCATCACCTAACTTCCTATTTTTCTTCAATTTCACATCATCCTCACTATTCAGGACCTACTCCCCTCTCATCCTGAAGCCTTTTCTCGAGATTGGCTTTAGATTATATTTATTTACTTCAAAATGCGCTATCAATTCATTTACTTTGTTACAAATTCCACATGCATTCAGTTACAAAACCTTTAATTTTCCTTTTGGTTATCTTTGCAAGATCTAGGCTTAATTATAGCTGTCAACCAGTTTGTTCTTCTCTCTAGATTAGAGTGGTGCTGGAAAAGCACAGCAGGTCAGGCAGCATCCAAGGAGCAGGAAATCGACGTTTCAGGCAAAAGGCCTTTGTTGAAAGGCTTTTGCCCAAAACGTCAATTTTCCTGCTCCTCGGATGCTGCCTGACCTGCTGTGCTTTTTCGGCACCACTCTAATCTAGATTCTGATCTCCAGCATCTGCAGTCCTCACTTTCACTTTCTTTTTCTCTCTGTCCCTTCTTACAATTCTCTGACCCTAATTTCCCCATTACTGTTTTTGTCTCTTACCTTGTCTCTTCTCTTTAATATAACTCACCTTTCCACACTTAATCCCCTGTCCCACTGTTTAGTTTAACACCTCTGTAGTTCTGCGGTTTGTAAAAATACTGCCCCCAGGACAGTTCAAGTGTAGACTGTCTCAATGGTACAGTTTCCGTTTTCCTCATTAATGGTGCCACTGTTCCCCAAAGTAGACCTCACTTCTCCCACATCAGTTTTGGAGTCACATTTATCTTCTAAATTTTATGTACCCTATTCCAATCAGCATGCTGATCAGGTAATAGTCCAGAGATTATAATCCTTAATTCTTATAGTTTTGTGCCTAACTTCTCAGATCCTGTTCCTAGACACAGCTATGTCTACAAGGTATCTACAAGGACTATGACCTCTCCCCACAAATGCAAGTTGCTTTTCATTCCTGAGCAGATCTCCCAACTTCTGACCCTGGGCAGGCAACACAGTCGATTGGACTCTCACTCTATGCTGCAGAGAACAGTGTCTAACACCTTCTTTATTCTATCACCCACTACTATTCCTGTATTCCTTGTTGCTACTCCCACTGAATGTCTTCCTGTACCAACGTACCATGGTCAATTCACTCAGCCATCCTTCTTCCCTGCTCTCAGCCATGTAGGCCAAAAGAGAACATCCAGGCCATAGGACAATTGCAGAGGCTGGCTCTCCTGCCCTTTGGGTCCCCTTATCGCCTCACTCATCAGAGTACTTTCACCCAACTGATGTGACTGTATCCAGGGAAAAGAAATCAACGCAAAGCTTGAGCGACGTGCACAATCCAATCGTCAAGTTTTCATGTGAACTCATGAAATTATTCTCTCCCATAACATCGCTAACAAAACACATCTTATGGTCACTATGTAAAAAAAAACAAACAGTTGTGCCCTTGGTTTCATTCCTGCATATCAGTCAATTCTGATCAATGTCATTAAGCAGAATTACAACAACAGTTGGTCAAGACTGAATGAATATTGTCTTCCAAACTCTCAACCATTTAGCCCACAGGTTGCTTAATACGGAACAGTATGTATGGTATTACTGTATAATATGTATGGTCGGGTGATATAGTATGTTTCGACCAGATATAGCACATGGTTTGAACAATGGATATGATAACAGTGTATAATGTTGACTTCTGGAGAAATGTTTCCTTTAGTATTAAATCTATGACTGCAACGTGCAATAAAGCCAATATTTTCTGTTCTACCTTAAATATGTAAAGTACTCCTTATATCCATGGGACTGCATTTAGCCAGTCACTGAAATTTAATTGAATCTGTTTGTAGTAGAGACATAGTCAGACCATAAGGGAAATATGAGTAAGCCATTCAGCCCCTCGAGCCTACTGCATGATTCAATAGAATAATGGTTGATCTGGTATTCTTCACATCCATTTTCCTATATTTTCCCCATAACCCTCAGTTCCCAACTGATCAAGAATCTATCCATCTTAACCTTAAATACACACAAGGACTCTGTCCTGCACCTCTCAGTGGCAAGGAGTTCCACAGGCTCACAACCGTCTGAGAGAAGAAATTCCTCTTCATCCTCATCTTAAATTGGTGCCCCTTTATTCTGAGCTGAAAATGTGTTGCTGGAAAAGCACAGCAGGTCAGGCAGCATCCAAAGAGCAGGAGAATCGATGTTTCGAGCAGGAGAATCGATGTTTCAGGCATGAGCCCTTCTTCAGGAAGGGCTCGTGCCTGAAATGTCGATTCTCCTGCTCTTTGGATGCTGCCTGATCTGCTGCGCTTTTCCAGCAAAACATTTTCAGCTTTGATCTCCAGCATCTGCAGTCCTCACTTGCCCCTTTATTCTGAGACTGAGCCCTCTGGTCCTAGACTCTCCCACAGGAGAAACATCCTCTCAGCATTTACCCTGTCAAACCCCTTAAGAGTCCGATATGTTTCAATGAGATCACCTCTCGTTCTTCTAAACTCCAGTGAGTAGAGTCCCAACCAGGTTAGCCTTGACTTATTATCCCTCCATAGCAGGGAGCATCTTAGTAACCTTCTCTGAACCGCCTCCCATGTAACTGTGGGGAATCTGAAAGTGTATTCAATGCATGGAACATGATCCCTAGTTTGGTATACAATGTGAGATAGCTCAGGAGGTAAATATTGGGAGGCTGGGACCACTGCTCGTGCTCACTGCCTTTAATCTTATACACTGGTATCTATTTGTTTAAGAACTTCTAGTGTATACTTTCTCCTACTTTTCAATCACTGCAACCCATTTTTATTTCCATATGTATTCAAAATAGAAAAAAAATCAAATTAACCCCTCTCAGAGTTCAAAGGGACTAGAAAATGGTAGGCGTTGTTTTAATGTGAACTTCTCTTGTTCCTGTGATTTAACTGTACGGATCAGATCAAGACAAGACTGTTCATTTGTCGCTGCAGCTCAGCACAGGATTAATGAGCTTGAAGTGCCTGAGTGGGCTTCTAGCTGCGGCCAATGTTATGAATGAGTTTTCACTAAATAAACATTATGTGAATATGAACATGCACAAGTTTTTCTTTCATTTTCCCAAAACAATCCTGCTGAAAGCAGTGAGCTCTCAGAGGACCCAATGATTATTTGTTGGATGGAAGCTGGAGGACATGAGTACAGTGTAGCAGTTGACGTGGTTTGCAATGCGTTAGTCAGCATAACGTCAACCAAGAGAGGGGCAAAGTACCGTAGATGCTGGAATCTCTACTGATAACAAAAGACACTGGAGATCACATTGAGTCAGGCAGCATCCACAGAGAGAGAGCAAGCTAACGTTTCCAGTCTGGACAATTCTTCATCAGAGCTGAAGTGAAGTGTGGAGGGGGCAGCATTCATGCAATTTTGAGAGGGCTGTTGGTGTGCTGGGGGAGAAAGGATGTTGATAGTTCAGATTACACACAATCTGGGTTCTGTTCTTACAGAGGGTTCTGTACACGACTCAGCCATAGGTGACTGAAGGCAATGCGGGCTCCTTTATTATGAAATTTCACTTGCCTTGATATCATGTAACTGTCTGAAAGGCACAGGCGTATCTGATCTGGAATCTGCCAGAATATGACAGCAGGTGCCACAACTATTGACCTATGATGGAAAAGCAGGGGAAGATTAATGACAGATCTGGTGGTAAAAGAATTAAGAGCTCTGGTTCCCAGCACCAACAGCCCAGCAAGGCTTTCTCCCTGCAACGTGATAACTGTAATCAGACTGCCCTTTGCCTTTTGAGGGCTCTGCATAATGCTGCAGAATTGGAACCTTCTCAAAAAGAGCAGATTTTCACCATTGCAGAGAGCAGCAATGATGATGTAGCTGGATTAATTCACAACCATAGGTCAATGTTCTGGGGACAGGGGTTTGAATTGTATCATAGCAACATTTCAATACAATAAATATCTGGAATTAAATTTTAAAAAATCTGGTCTAATGGTGATCATTTAACCATTATCTGCCATAAAAACACATTTCTGCCATTCTTACCAGGTCTGGACTCCATGTGACTCCAGACCCAGTGCAATTTGGTTGTCTCTTAACTGCCCTTTATTCCTGATGAAGGACTTTTGCCCAAAACGTCAATTTTGCTGCTCCTCAGATGCTGCCTGAACTGCTGTGCTCTTCCAGCACCACTAATTGTGGGCGGCACGGTGGCACAGTGGTTAGCACTGCTGCCTCACAGCGCCTGTAGACCCGGGTTCAATTCCCGACTCAGGCGACTGACTGTGTGGAGTTTGCACGTTCTCCCCGTGTCTGCGTGGGTTTCCTCCGGGTGCTCCGGTTTCCTCCCACAGTCACAAAGATGTGCGGGTCAGGTGAATTGGCCAAGCTAAATTGCCCGTAGTGTTAGGTAAGGGGTAAATGTAGGGGTATGGGTGGGTTGCGCTTCAGCGGGTCGGTGTGGACTTGTTGGGCCGAAGGGCCTGTTTCCACACTGTAATCTAATCAAATAATCCAAAATCTGGTTTCCAGCATCTGCAGTCATTGTTTTTAACCCTGCCCTCTGAAATGCTGAGTCATTCAGTTACGTAAACTGCTACAGGTCCAACCAAAGAAATGCAACCACACAACCACTCAGCATCATCTTTGACACCAGAACTGACAATGGCAGAAACAGCCCTGTCAACCCTGTAAAGTCTGGCGGTTAGTACCAACATTGGGAAAGCTGTCTCACAGACTAGTCAAGCAATAGTTTGACGTAGTCATCCTCACGGAATCATACCTGACAGACAAAGTCGCAGACACCCCAAGCACCAGCAGGACAGACCCAGCAGAGCTGGGGACAGAGTAGTACACAGTAGGGAATCCTCAACATTCACTTCAGACCCCATGAAGTCTCATGGTTTCAGATTAAACATTGGCAAGGAAGCTTCCTGCTGATTGCCGTGTACTTTCCTCCCTCAGCTGATGAATCAACATTCCTTTGTGTTGAATAATATTTGGAGGAAGTACTGAGGATAGCAAGGGCACACAATGTACCCAAGGTAGGGGATATCAAGAGTGGCTTGGCAACAGTACTACTGACTGAACAGGCCAGGCCCGAAAGGAAGTAGCTGCTGGAGTGGGTCTGCAGCAGGAGGTGAGGGAACTCACAAAAGGAAGAAACATACTTAACCAATCTACCTGTGGTAAATGTATCAATCCATGACAGTAAAAGTACGAGTGAACACTGCACTGTCCTTGTGGAGCCAAAATCCTGTCTTCAAATTGAGAATACCTGCATCATGTTGTGTGGCTAAATGGAACAGATTTTGAGTACATCTAACAACTCAAAACAAGGTATCCATGAAAGATGTGAGCCATCAGAGGCCGAACTGAAGGAGGTCACCTGATAAAAGAGCAGCGCTCTGAAAGCTTGTGATTTCAAATAAACCTGTTGGACTATAACCTAGTGTTGTGTGACTTCTGACTTTAACCACCCCAGTGCCACACCGGCACCTCCACGTCATGATTACAAAACAAGGAATGGCTAACCTGCAGCGAGTGCATGGTAACTGTTATTGCCGAGATATTTCTGTTACTGAGGTACATTAGAATTCTGGAACTAATGGCCCTTCTTTATTTTGTGCAATTTGTAAGATCACCTCTTCCTGATCTAATGTGGTGACAGAGCATTCCTATTGATCTTTGTGTTTGCAGCGATATCTCTGATCGTTGGTATTCACAACATTGGATCACAGTGATAACTGATCTACAAGTCCTAAGTTGCCGTATGGGCTGCCTTTGAGTTAAACCTCTTTCCATACTTTCATGTATTTCTCCATTCAAAAATGACCTTGGTCAAGTCAGTGCTGTACTTGCTCAGTTATTGAAAGTCCCTTTGCCTATATTCACTGCTGCTTCAGCCTTTCTAGTTGCATGGGGTCAGTGTGAAGATGATGCTGGATGTTGAATGTTCCAAACATAGAAAGTACATTTCTCCAAACTCAGCTTAAATTTACCAGAAAATGGGAGCAGCGTAAACAGGTCCAGTGACCACTCACGTTAAACCCAGGCTGTGTGTGAGTATAATGTAAGGTTCAAAATAACATTGTACAAGAGCAATGGGCAGATGAGAGTGAGCTGGCAGTCATTTCACAACTCTTTGAATTATTATTTCTTTTGAAGTTGTGAGAAGGGAATATCAGGCAGTAAGTATCCCAGTGAATTTGTTATCACACATTTTACAACATTACACATGATTGAGGGGGGTCTTGGCACAGCAGCATTGAGAGTCATGATTCATATCCAGTTCTATGTCTCAACTCATGTCTCCAATCACAGTTCTGAAAAAGAGCCCATATCAGACTCAAACATTAACTCTGTTTTCTCTCTCCAGATACTGCCAGACCTGCTGAGATTCTCGAGCACTAACTCTTTTTTTTCATGGTATCTGCTTAAATCTCACCTGTTCCAAATGAAACAGTGAAAGAGATGGATGCAGTCATTTCTACAACATTTCGGTATAACTGGTAACGCATTGCAAGAAGCAAGGCCCATTAACCTGAACACAAAGGCATTAACCGTTGATGGTGAGTGGGAGAAGAGCTGAAGAAATAATGAGACAAATTTCTTCCTCCATACATCACATTCAAGGTTAATACAAGCAGCACATTTCACAGTAGCCAGCATGCACTACATTGAAGCATCTTTTGTTTGTAGACTGGATGCATGTTATAAAGGTTCCAAACAAGAGTCACAGAACTTTAAAAACATTTCCTCTATTTCTATTTCCACAGATGCCGTCAGACCTGTTGAGTTTCTCTGGCACTTCTTGTTTTATTTCTGATCTCCAGAATCTGCAGTGTGTTTCTTTAAGAAAAGCCCAACCCCAGTGAACCGATGGCTGTAATTAGGTTAGCTGCTCCACAGAAAAAATATCATCCATTTACATTTCTACAGATACTTTATTCTGATGTGAATGTATAAATTTAACTCTCGGACATCAATGCGTTTGAAGCATTGACGATGATGGGTGATACCAATAAACCTTTGTCTACTTATTCATTTCAAACTCTACTTTTTTATTGTTTATCAGTAATAAAGATCAGATGCAAAACCAGAGCCATGTTCTTGCTCAGGTACAACTGTCCATCTACAAATCAGGGAGTTAACTTAGTCCAGTTCTGGGGAAGGATCAACAGATCCAAAATGTTAACTCTGATTTCTCTTCACAGATGCTGCCAGACCTGCTGAGCTTTTCCAACAACTTCTATTTTTGTAACTTGGTACAAGTCAGCTTTAAGTAATGTTAGTGTTCTGATTTTGTTTATACTTTCCTTTGGGAAGATATCAAATGAAGTCTTGATGTTTTCTTCAAGATATGGTGAAGACAGGGGCTAAGTGTCTATCTCCTGCAGCGTATGTCTCCCTTGCAGATCTCATTAATCAGGATCAACTCCATTAACAGTTCAATATATCATCTGAATTTTGATCAAACCACAGACCTGTAATGATTTCACACTCTCCAGAAAATGTTGTTCTGGTGTTATGGACTAGACCAGACCACTCAAAATATTCTTAAGCAGGCAGCCCCAGACCATAACTTTGCAATTTGATTTGGTAAGTGTGCAGTGAAAATTACCTGGAGTAAGATAGATAGGTTGACTACTAGATTTCAAAACAGACAAAAATTTATTCACAAAATTACACAATGAAACACAAAAAACAGAGTTTAGAATCCCTACAGAACTCAACCTATCTAACTAGACTTAATTATGCTGTCGCAAATATACACAACAGTCCCAATAAGCAAATTCCCTTTAAAAACCAGTATAAATGGAACACATGCTTACAGGTTAAAGTTGAAGGGCAGAAAAGAGAGAGTTTCCACACAGCTCCCTGTTGAACTTCCAACCAGTTCAAGACTGAATCAAAAGGCCTCTCAAAATCCTTTTCATCTCTGTACCAAACCAGACTGATCGGAGACCAGTCCGGTTTATTGTCCCTCTGAAGAAAATCAAGGACAGAATCTCCTTGAGCCAAGGAACAGCTTTTAGAAGAAAAAGGGACTAGCTTTGTGACACCACCCATCCTCCTCCCCTCCACCCCGCCCCCCCCCCACCCCCCAAACCTTTAAAAGAAAAACCATCAATATGAAAAGATGGCTTCACCTTTCACCCTTCAAAACCGGTCTAAACACACATTTCACACCATACTAACTATAAACATGCAAACATGCACAACTACATGCAAATTGAGGCCGCAATACACCCACCACTGACCATCTCCGTATCTCATTCAAGTCTCGATAACACCTCAGCAATCATGTTTTCATGACCTGTCACCTGCACAGTTGTCAAACTGAATGGCTGCAACAACAAGCTCCATCTAAACAGTCTGACATTTTAATCCTTAAAGTTTTCCACAAATGTCAATGGGTCATGATCCGTGTATACGATTGTCTCAGATGCATTGCTGGTAATATAAACACTGAAATGTTATAATGCCAACGCCAAGCTTAAAGTCTCTTTCCCCACCGTTAAATATTTCTGTTGATGAATGTTCAATTTCCTGGAAAAAATACCCAATGGGTCTTTCTATCTCCTCGTCATCCACCTGCAGGAGCACCGCACTGACACCCACAGCACTGGCATCGATAGTCAACTTGAAAGGCTTCGTGTAATCTGGTGTGGCTAATACTGGGGCAGTGGGTAACACAGTGTTTAGGCTGTCAAATGCCTTTTGACAGTCCACTGTCCACTGAAACTTCTTGCCTTTCTATAACAATTCTGTGAGTGGAGCAGCCACATCGCTAAATTTCAGCACAAACTTTCGGTAAAATCCACTCATCCCCAGAAACCATAGTATTGCTTTTTTCATCGACAATGTGGCAAATTCCCCAATTACTTTTGTTTTTGCATCTCATGGGGCCATTTGTGTCCAAAACCATGTCCCAGGAAGATGCCTTGGGCTTTGCCAAATTCACTTTTAGCCTGGTTTATCACCAAGACTGCCTTCCGAAGTCGATCGAATAAATCCAATAAATGCTGTAAATGTTCCTTCCGTGAGTAACTAAAAATCATCATGTCATCTATATCCACCATACAGTTGGGTAATCTGGCAATGACTTTATTAGTTATTCTCTGAAATGTGGGCTGGAGTGTTTTTCAAGCCAAATGGTATGATTTTGAACTGATATAGTCTATTTGACATTGCGAAAGCTGCAATTGCCTTTGCTCACTCTGACAGAGGTACTTGCAAGTAGCCTCTGAGCAAGTCCAACTTAGAAATGTGAGTTGTTTGTCCCAATTTTTCAACACAGTCTTCCAACAGTGGAATTGGATATGCATCAGTCTTTGTAACGGCGTTGACTTTGCGATAGTCCCCACCTAACCATCGGGTACCATCTGGCTCCATGACTATGAGTGAGCTCCAGTCACTGTAACTCACTTCAATTATGCCATTTTGGAACGTGTACTATATCTCCTGAACCTGAGCCATCTTTAGAGGGTTATGCCTATAAGAATGTTGTTTAATCAGAACAGCATCTCCAATGTCTACATCGTGCACAATTAGGTTAGTACTTCCCAATTTATTTCTGCATATCTCCCCATGTGATAGTAATAACCCTTTCAGATCATTTCAATTTGCTGCGGAAGATACCTCAATAATTTATCCCAATTTTTGACAACTTGCTTATTGTTCAATTTGATTTGAGGAATGTCCAATTCAGAATCCTTTGAACGTGTTCTTCCTTCTGTGCTGTCATCATTAACACCTTCTCCTCTTGCTTTCCTTCCCCATCAAAATATCTTTTGAGTATATTCACATGACACTCTGTGAGATTTCTTCCTGTCTGGAGTCTTTATCCAGTCCTTCCTGTTTTCACCACCAAAGTGGATAACCTCACATTAATCCACATTATATGGCTTTTGCCAAGTATTTGCCCACTCTGTCACCCTGCAGCCTCTTAGCATCCTCCGCACAGCACACACTGCCAAGCAGCTAAGTGTCGTCGGCAAATTTGGAGATATTGCATTCAATTCCTTCATCCAAATTGTTAATATGCATTGTGAACAACTGGGGACCCAGCATTGAACCCTGTGGGACCCCACTCGTCACTGCCTGCCACTCTGAAAAGGACCCATTTATTCCAACTCTCTGTTTCCTGTGATGATCCAAACTGCTGTCCAAGTCTTCAGATTCATGGGATCGGTCAATGAGCACATCTGTAAACGCCTCTTTGTCAATCACAGATGCAATCATTTATTCCTTAATATGACCAAGTCGGTAAACTCTGATCAGCCCAGAAGTATGAGTACTCCTAGACCACCAAAAGAATTATGGGTGACCAGGGTCCCAGGTTCAATTCCAGCCTCGGATGACTGTCTGTGTGGAGTTTGCACATTTTCCCTGTGTCTGTGTGGGTTTCCTCCGGGTGCTCTGGTTTCCTCCCCCAGTCCAAAGATGTGCAGTTCAGGTGAATTGGCAATGTTAACTTGCCCATAGTGTTAGATACATTAGTCAGAGGGAAATGGGTCTGGGTGGGTTACTCCTCGGAGGGTTGGTGTGGAGTTGTTGGGCTGAAGGGCCTGTTTCCACACTGTAGGGAATCTAATCTAAATTCAATGACTGACAGAATTTGAATAGGGTTTATGTGTATTGTTCATAGTCAGTCATGGACCATGATTGCATAGTAACAATCAATCAGACTCCACGAGCATTTTTGCCTTAGCCTATCACCATTTCTTGTAAACAACCTGTTCCCAGAATCCTGTTTGTCTTACTCTGTGGTTAGGGTTAAACCATTACTTCTGCATTTAATGGTTACGGTTATACAGTTACTTCTACATTTACAGTATTTAATTGGATCTACATCAGCCTGTGGTTTCTTGTTTCTGTCTGGTTCTGCACAATCTAGTTTAGCAATGCAGAAGCCATTTTGTGCAGCTCCTTCAGCCATTTTGTCCTACCTCCCAGATGCCCGTATCCTCACCTGTCTGCCACCAGTTCTCTATCAATGCATTACCTCCGATACCATGAGCTTTAATTTTGCTTATTAATCTCTTGCTAAAAGCCTTTTGAAGGTCCGGATACACACCACCTACTGATTCACCATTATCTACTCCACTGGTCACTTCCTCAAAAAATTTCAGAAGGTTTGTCAAGCATGAATCCATGTTGACTTGGGCACTTTCCAAATGCTCAGTTATTACATCCTATACTGCAGTACTGAAGCATACAGCCCAGATCTAAGTCAAAGCTCTCAACCCTCCTACAGCAAAGAACTCTATGACAGCACAGAGTTTTGCACAAGACCTAGTCTATAGCACATAGCTGGTCTACAACACAGAGCTATAATGCTGCACAAAACTATGCTATTGCCACAAATGATGCTCTTGCACAGTTATGTGACAGCACAGAGTTGTACTGCAGCTCACAATTATACAGAAGCACAGAGCTGTACAGCACATAGTTACACTACAGCACAGGGCTTTACCACATCCCAGAGGTATACTACAGTAGTGAGCTCTACTGCAGTGTTACAACCCATTTGGGTTGTGCTCCCTAAACCAAACCCTACTATTCCTGGAGATGTACCAAATTTAAAGGTATTTTGAAGGTATCCCAGTTTACCTGTCTGATGAATAAGTTTTATAGAATGCAAAGGCCAGATATCTGTACTAATTTATTTATTATAAGTATTTAGACAATAGCAAGAATTAAACAGATAAAAACCATTGGCATATGACACGACTAATTAAAGCTAATACTAACAGTACAAACTCCACCTATCACACCCAGAGACGAAGAAACAGGCAAAATAGATCAATGGTGGAGGTAGTCTATTCAGCAGTCTTTGATTTCCAGTTCTGATATTGAGGTGATCTTTTTTGGCTAGGCAGCCCCTTTGTGGTCAGTCGCCTTTCTCTGGAAGTTTCCACGAGTTTTCAAGAGGGACAGAGTAACTGATTCACTTTGAATATATCTTGGATTTGGCAATTCAACAGTTAAAATTGACAGCCACTGCTGCACGGTAACTGATTTTTACTGCAATGAGTAGACAGCTTCTGCGGGGGTGAACAATAGCACACATTTCCATGTATGTCTCGCTCATCATGTCTGTATCTCTGTAACTTGATTCCAGCTTCAACTTGCACAGATAACTGAGAACCAATCAACTTCACTTATAGACAAGCTCAGCTCCAGGTCATCTGCCCATTGCAGGAACACGTAGCAACCAAAGCAGAGTACACGACAGGTGTTGTATTCCTTGTTGTGAAAAAATGCAGTGATTCTGACAAATCCCTAGTTGAGAAATCAGTTATTCTTCTTGCAGGTTTGTTTAGAAGAAAATATACAGGCACACAGTTCTTAAAGCTATACATCAGCACTGAACTACACTCCTACACTGAGCTATACTGCCACACTGAGCTATATTGGAACACTGAGCTATACTGGAACACTGAGCTACACTGCAACGCTGAACTGTGATGCAACACTGAGCTATGCTGCAGCATTGAACTGTACTGTAACACTGAACTGTACTGTAACGCTGAGCTACACTGCAACACTGAACTGTACTGCAACACTGAACTATACTGCAACACTGAGCTATACTGTAACACTGAGCTATGCTGCAGCACTGGACTGTACTGTAACACTGAACTGTACTGTAACGCTGAGCTACACTGCAACACTGAGCTGTACTGCAACACTGAACTATACTGCAACACTGAGCTAAACTGTAACACTGAACGGTACTGTAACACTGAGCTATGCTGCAACACGGAACTACACTGCAGCACTGAGCTATACTGCACACTGAACTTTTCCTGCAACACTGAGGTGTACTGCAACACTAAACTACACTGCAACACTGAACTATACTGGAACACCGAACTATACTGCAGCACTGAACTATACGGTAACACTGAACCGCACTGTAACACTGAGCTATACTGCAACATTGAGCTACATTGGAACACTTGAGCTATAATGTAATACTGAACTATACTGTAACACTGAGCTATACTGCAGCACTGAAGTATACTGCAACAATAAACTATACTATAACACTGAACTACTCTGTAACAGTGACATATACTGCAGCACTGAGCTATACTGTAACACTGAATTATTCTGCAACACTGAACTATACTGTAACACTGAGCTATACTGTAACACTGAGCTATGCTGCAACACTGAGATAGGGTGCAGAACTGAGCTATACTGCATCACTGAACTATATTGAAACACTGAGCTATACAGTAACACTGAACTATACTGCAACAAAGAGTTATACTGCAACACTGAACAATATGGTAACACTGAACTGCACTGTAACACTGAGCTATACTGTAACACTGAAGTACACTGGAACACTGAAAAATACTGCAACACTGAACTATACTGCAACATTGAGCGATGTGGCAACACTGAGCTGTACTGCAGCACTAAACTATATGGTAACACTGAACTGCACTGTAACACTGAGCTATACTGTAACACTGAAGTATACTGCATCATTGAGCTATACTGTAACACTGAAGTATACTGCAAGACTGAACTATACTGCAACACTGAACTATACTGCAACATTGAGCTATGTTGCAACACTGAACTATACTGCAACATTGAGCTATACTGCAACACTGAAGTATACTGCAACACTGAACTATACTGCAACACTGAACTATATGGCAACACTGAGCTATACTGTAATACTGAAGTATATTGCAACACCGAACTATACTGCAACACTGAACTATGTTGCAACACTGAGCTATACTGTAAGCACTATATCATACTGCAACACTGAACTATACTGCAACACTGAGCTATACTGTAACACTGAAGTATACTCAACACTGAACTATACTGCAACACTGAACTATACTGCAACACTGAGCTGTACTGCAGCACTGAAAAAATGCTGCAGTACTGAGCTATACTGCAGCACTGAGCTGTACTGCAGAACTGATCTATACTACAACTCTGAACTATACTGCAGCACTGAACGATACTGCAGCACTGAGCTATTCTGCAACATTGATTTATACTGAAATACTGAATCAAACTGTAACAGCACTATACTGTAGTACTGAACTATACTGTAATACTGAACTGTACTGCAACAGTGAACTATACTGCAGCACTGAGCTGTATTGCAACACTGAGTTATACTGCAGCACTGAGTTATACTGCAACACTGAGCTACACTAAGCACTATACCATACTGCAACACTGTGCTATACTGCAACACTGACCTATACTGCAACACTGAGCAAACTTGCAGCACTGAACTATCCTGCAGTACTGAAGAATACTGCAACACTGCGCTATACTGCCACACTAAACTATACTGCAACACTGAGCTATACTGCATCACTGAGCTATAATATAACACTGAACTATACTGTAACACTGAATTATACTGCAGCACTGAGCTGTACTGGAGCACTGAACTATTCTGCAGCATTGAGTTATACTGCAACAAAGAACAATACTGCAACACTGAACTATACTGTAATACTGAATTATACTGTAAAACTCTGCTATATTGTAACACTGAGCTATTCTGCAGCACTCAACTATACTGCAACATGAGGTATACAGCAGCATTGAGCTATAATGCAACAAAAAACAATACTGCAACACTGAGCTATACTGCAACACTGAACTATACTGCAACACTGAATTATGCTGTAAAACTCTGCTATACTGTAACACTGAGCTATTCTGCAATACTGAGCTGTAATGTAACACTGAACTATACTGCAGCACTGAGCTGGACTGTAACACTGAGCTATACTGCAGTACTGAGCTGTACAGTAACAGTGAACTATGCTGTAACACTGAGTTATACTGCAACACTGAACTGTACTGTAACACCGAGCTATACTGCAGTACTCAACTATACTGTAACACTGAACTGTACTGTAACACTGTGCTATACTGCAACACTGATCTATACTGCAACACTGAACTATACTGTAACACTGAACTATACTGTAACACTGAACTGTACTGCCACACTAAAATAAACTGCAACACTGAGCTATACTGTATCACTGAACTATACTGTAACACTGAACTATTCTGCAGCACTGAAATATACTGCAACACCAAGCTATACTGAAACACTGAATGGTACCAAAACTCCGAACTATACTGCAACACTGAGCTATACTGCAACACAGAACTATGATGTAACATTGAGTTATACTGTAACACTGAACTATAATGCAACACTGAACTATACAGTAACACTGAACTGCACTGTAACACTGAGTTATACTGCAGCACTGAGCTATACTGTAACACTGAACTGCACTGTAACACTGAGTTATACTGCAGCACTGAACTATACTGTAACACTGAACTGCACTGTAACACTGAGTTATACTGCAGCACTGAGCTATACTGTAACACTGAACTGCACTGTAACATTGAGTTATACTGCAGCACTGAGCTATACAGTAACACTGAACTGCACTGTAACACTGAGTTATACTGCAGCACTGAGCTATACAGTAACACTGAACTGCACTGTAACACTGAGTTATACTGCAGCACTGAGCTATACAGTAACACTGAACTGCACTGTAACACTGAGTTATACTGCAGCACTGAACTATACTGTAACACTGAACTGCACTGTAACACTGAGTTATACTGCAGCACTGAGCTATACAGTAACACTGAACTGCACTGTAACACTGAGCAAAACTGCAGCACTGAGCTATCCGGCAGCATTGAGGTATACTGCAACACTAAATTATAAGACAACACTGAACTATACTGCCACACGGAACTATACTGTAACTCTGAGCTATGCTGCAACAGTGAACTATATTGCAACACTGAGCTATACTGCAGCACTGAAAAAATACTGCAGTATTGAACTATACTGCAGAACTGAGCTGTACTGCAGAACCGATCTAGACTGCAACTCTGAACTATACTGCAGCACTGAAATATACTGTAACATTGAACTATACTGCAGCACTGTGCTATACTGTAACACTGATTTATACTGAAACACTAAACCATACTGCAACACCGAGCTACGCTGCAATACTGTGCTATACTGCAGCATTGAGCTATACTGCAGCACCTATTTATACTGCCACACTGAACTGTACAGCAACATTGAACTATACTGCAACACTGAGCTATACTACCAAACAGAACCATACTGCAATACTGAGCTATACTGCAACACTGTGCCATACTACAGCACTGAGCTATAGTGCAGCACTGATCTATGTTGCCACACAGCTATAGCTGCAGTATACTGCAACGCTATGCTATACTGCAGCACTGACCTATGCTACAACAATGAGCTATACTGCAACACTGAACTATACTATAATGCTCAGCGAAACTGTAACACTGAGCTATACTGCAACACTGAACTATACTGCAACACAGAACTATACTGTAACACTGAGTTATACTGCAACACTGATTTATACTGAAACACTGAACCATACTGCAACATAGAGCTATACTGCAACACTCTGCTATACTGCAGCATTGAGCTATACTGCAACACTGTGCTATACTGCAGCACTGAGCTATAGTGCAGTACTGATCTATACTGCCACACTGAGCTATACTACCAAACAGAACCATACTGCAACACTGAGCTATACTGCAACACTGTGCTATACTGCAGCACTAAGCTATAGTGCAGTACTGATCTATACTGCCACACTGAACAATACTGCAAAACTGAGCTATACTGCAGCACTGACCTATGCTGCAGTACTGAGCTAAACTGCAGGACTGAACTATACTGCCACACTGAGCTATACTGTAATGGTCAGTTAAACTGTAATACCGAGCTCTACTGCAACATTGAACTACGCTGCAGCAGAACTATACTGCAACACGAAACTATACTGCCATACTGATCTATACTGCAACACAGAATTATACTGTAACACTGAGATATACTGCAGGACTGAGCTACACTGCAACACTGAACTATACTGCAACTCTGAACTGTATGGCAGCACTGAGATATATTGTAACACTGAACTATACTGCAACACTGATCTATACTGCAACACTGAACCATACTGAATCACAGAGCTTTACTGCAACACTGAGCTATATTGCAACACAGAACAATAATGCAACACTGAGCTATACTGCAACACGGTGCTATACTGTAGCACTGACCTATTCTGCAGCACTGAGCAATACTGCAGGACTGAAGTGTACTGCAGCACTGAGCCATACTGTAACACTGAACTATACTGTAACACTGAACTATACTGTAACACTGAACTATACTGTAACACTGAGCTATACTGCAGCACTGAACTATATTGTAACACTGAACTACACTGCAACACTGAGCTATACTGCAACACAGAACAATAATGCAACACTGAGCTATACTGCAACACAAAACTATACTGCCATACTGATCTATACTGCAACACAGAATTATACTGTAACACTGAGATATACTGCAGGACTGAGCTACACTGCAACACTGAACTATACTGCAACTCTGAACTATACTGCAGCACTGAGATATACTGTAACACTGAACTATACTGCAACACTGATCTATACTGCAACACTGAACCATACTGAATCACAGAGCTTTACTGCAACACTGAGCTATATTGCAACACAGAACAATAATGCAACACTGAGCTATACTGCAACACGGTGCTATACTGTAGCACTGACCTATTCTGCAGCACTGAGCAATACTGCAGGACTGAAGTGTACTGCAGCACTGAGCCATACTGTAACACTGAACTATACTGTAACACTGAACTATACTGTAACACTGAACTATACTGTAACACTGAGCTATACTGCAGCACTGAACTATATTGTAACACTGAACTACACTGCAACACTGAGCTATACTGCAACACAGAACAATAATGCAACACTGAGCTATACTGCAACACAAAACTATACTGCCATACTGATCTATACTGCAACACAGAATTATACTGTAACACTGAGATATACTGCAGGACTGAGCTACACTGCAACACTGAACTATACTGCAACTCTGAACTATACTGCAGCACTGAGATATACTGTAACACTGAACTATACTGTAACACTGATCTATACTGCAACACTGAACCATACTGAATCACAGAGCTTTACTGCAACACTGAGCTATACTGCAACACAGAACAATAATGCAACACTGAGCTATACTGCAACACAGTGCTATACTGTAGCACTGACCTATGCTGCAGCACTGAGCAATACTGCAGAACTGAAGTGTACTGCAGCACTGAGCTATACCGTAACACTGAACTATACTGCAGCACTGAACTATACTGTAACACTGAGCTATATTGCAGCACAGAGTTATACTGCAGCACTGAGCTATACTGTAATACTGAACTACACTGCAGAACTGAACTATACTGTAACACTGAACTATACAGCAACACTGAGCTATACTGCAGCACTGAACTATATTGTAACACTGAACTACACTGCAACACTGAGCTATACTGCAACGCAGTGCTATACTGTAGCACTGACCTATGCTGCAGCACTGAGCAATACTGCAGGACTGAAGTGTACTGCAGGACTGAGCTATACTGTAACACTGAACTACACTGCAACACTGAGCTATACTGCAACACAGAACAATAATGCAACACTGAGCTATACTGCAACGCAGTGCTATACTGCAGCACTGACCTATGCTGCAGCACTGAACAATACTGCAGGACTGAAGTGTACTGCAGCACTGAACTATACTGTAACACTAAACTATATTGTAACAATGAGCTACACTGAATCACTGAGCTATACCGCAATACTAAACTACACTGCAACTCTGAGCAATACTGCAGCACTGAGCTATATTGTGACATTGAACAATACTGCAACACTGAGCTACACTGTAACACTGTGCTATACTGCAGCACTGAGCTCTACTGCAACACTGAGCGATACTGCAGCACTGAAAGAATACTGCAGCACTGAGCTGTACTGCAGAACTGAGCCATATTGCAACACTTAACTATGCTGCAACACTGAGCTATACTGCAGCACTGAACTATACTCCAGCACTGAACTGTATTGTAACACTGAGCTATACTGCAGCATTGAGCTATACTGCAATGTTGAGCAATGCTGCAGCACTGAGCTATACTGTAGCACTGGGTTATACTGCAACACTGAACTATACTCCAACACTGAACTATACTGTAACACTGAGCTATACTGTAACACTGAGCTACACTGCAGCGCTGAACTATACTCCAATACTGAACTATACTGTAACACTGAGCAATACTGCAGCACTGAGCTACACTGCAACACTGAACTATACTGCAGCACTGAGGCATACTGTAACACTGAATTATACTGCAGCGCTGAGCTATACTGCAGCACTGAACTATACGGGATACTGAGCTTTATTGCACCATTGAACTACACTGCAACACCGAACAATACAACAACTCTGAACTATACTGCAACACTGAGCTATACTGCAACACAGGGTTACACTGCAACCCTGAGCTATACTGCAACACTGAATTATACTACAGCACTGAGCTATGCTGCAACATTGTTCTATACCGCAACACTGAACCATACTGCATTACAGAGCTTTATTGCAGCACTGTGCGATGCTGCAGCACTGACCTATGCTGCAGCACTGAGCTATACTGCCACACTGAATGATACTGCAGCACTGGGCCAGACTGTAACACTGAGCTATACTGCAATACTGAACTATACTGCAGCACTGAGCTATACTGTAACGCTGTGCTATACTGCAGCTCTGAACTATGTTGCCGTCCTGAGCTATACTGTAACTCTGAGCTAATCTGTAACACTGAGCTCTACTGCAGCAATGATCCACGCTGCAGCAATGAGTTATACTGCAACACTGAGCTATGCTGTAACACTGAGCTATATGGTATCACTGAACTATACCACAGCACTGAACTATACTGTAACACTGAGCTATACTGCAACCCTGAGCTGTACTGCAGCACTGAGTTATACTGCAGCACTGAACTATACTGC
Source organism: Hemiscyllium ocellatum (assembly GCF_020745735.1). NCBI lineage: Eukaryota > Metazoa > Chordata > Chondrichthyes > Orectolobiformes > Hemiscylliidae > Hemiscyllium > Hemiscyllium ocellatum. Next base: position 6,899,384 of record NC_083430.1, on the reverse strand, counting down.
AACACTGATCTATACTGCAACACTGAACTATACTGCAACACTGAAATATATGCAGCATTGAACTATACTGCAACACAGGGTTACACTGAAACACTGAGCTATACTGCAACATGGAATCATACTGCATCACAGAGCTTTACTGCAACACAGTGCGATACTGCAGCACTGACCTATGCTGCAACACTGAGCGATACTGCCACACTGAATGATACTGCAATACAGAACAATAATGCAACACTGAACTATACTGCAGCACTGAAAAAATACTGCAGCACAGAGCTATACTGCGACACTAAAATATGCTGCAACACTGAACTGTACTGAAACACTGAACTATACCGAAGCACTGAGCTACACTGCAACTTTGAACTATACTGCAACACTGAGCTATACTGCAGCGCTGAGCTACACTGCTCCACTGCAACACTGAACATGTAGGGGAATGGGTCTGGGTGGGTTGCTCTTCGGAGGGTCGGTGTGGACCTGTTGGGCCGAATGACTTGTTTCCACACTGTAAGTAATCTAATCTAATCTAATCTAATTTAATACTGCAACACTGAGCTATACTGCAACACTGAGCTATACTGCAACACTGAGCTATACTGCAACACTGAGCTATGCTGTTACACTGATGTATACTGCAAAACTGAACTATTCTGCAGCACTGAAAAAATACTGCAGCACTGAGCTATACTGCAGCACTGAGCTATACTGTATCACTGAGCTATACTGCAGCACTGAGCTATACTGTATCACTGAGCTATACCGCAGCACTGAGCTGTACTGCAGCACTGAGCTATACTGTATCACTGAGCTATACTGCAGCACTGAATTATAGTGCAGCACCGAACCATACTGCAGAACTGTGATATACTGTAACGTTGAACTATACTGCAGCACTGAACTGTACTGCAACATTGATCTATACTGCAACACTGAACCATACGGCATCACAGAGCTTTACTGCAACACTATGCGATACTGCAGCACTGACCTATGCTGCAGCATTGAGCAATACTGCAGGACTGAACGACACTGCAACACTGAGCTATACTGCAACACAGAACGATACTGCAACACTGAGCTATACTACCACACTGAACGATACGCCAACAATGAGCTATATTGCAACATAGTGCTATACTGCAGCACTGACCTATACTGTAGCACTGAGCTATACTGCAGCACTGAGCTATACTGTAGCACTGAGCTATACTGCAGCACTGAGAAAATACTGCAGCGCTGAGCTATACTGCAGCACTGAGCTGTACTGCAGCACTGAGCTATTCTGCAACACTGAACTATACTGAAACACTGAACCATACTGCAACACAGAGCTATACTGCAACACTGTGCTACACTGCAGCACTGACCTATGCTGCAGCACTGACCTATGCTGTAACACTGTGCTATACTGCAGCTCTGAACTATGTTGCCGTGCTGAGCTATACTGTAACACTGAGCTATACTGTAACACTGAGCTCTACTGCAGCAATGATCCACGCTGCAGCAATGATCCACGCTGCAACACTGAGCTATGCTGTAACACTGAGCTATATGGTATCACTGAACTATACCACAGCACTGAACTATACTGTAACACTGAGCTATACTGCAACCCTGAGCTGTACTGCAGCACTGAGTTATACTACAGCACTGAACTATACTGCAACACTGATCTATACTGCAACACTGAACTATACTGCAACACTGAAATATATGCAGCATTGAACTATACTGCAACACAGGGTTACACTGAAACACTGAGCTATACTGCAACATGGAATCATACTGCATCACAGAGCTTTACTGCAACACAGTGCGATACTGCAGCACTGACCTATGCTGCAACACTGAGCGATACTGCCACACTGAATGATACTGCAATACAGAACAATAATGCAACACTGAACTATACTGCAGCACTGAAAAAATACTGCAGCACAGAGCTATACTGCGACACTAAAATATGCTGCAACACTGAACTGTACTGAAACACTGAACTATACCGAAGCACTGAGCTACACTGCAACTTTGAACTATGCTGCAACACTGAGCTATACTGCAGCGCTGAGCAACACTGCTCCACTGCAACACTGAACATGTAGGGGAATGGGTCTGGGTGGGTTGCTCTTCGGAGGGTCGGTGTGGACCTGTTGGGCTGAATGACTTGTTTCCACACTGTAAGTAATCTAATCTAATCTAATTTAATTTAATACTGCAACACTGAGCTATACTGCAACACTGAGCTATACTGCAACATTGAGCTGTCCTGCAACACTGAGCTATGCTGTTACACTGATGTATACTGCAAAACTGAACTATTCTGCAGCACTGAAAAAATACTGCAGCACTGAGCTATACTGCAGCACTGAGCTATACTGTATCACTGAGCTATACTGCAGCACTGAGCTATACTGTATCACTGAGCTATACCGCAGCACTGAGCTATACTGCAGCACTGAGCTATACTGTATCACTGAGCTATACTGCAGCACTGAGCTATACTGCAGCACTGAGCTATACTGTATCACTGAGCTATACCGCAGCACTGAGCTATACTGCAGCACTGAGCTATACTGTATCACTGAGCTATACTGCAACACTGAGCTATACTGCAACACTGAGCTATGCTGTTACACTGATGTATACTGCAAAACTGAACTATTCTGCAGCACTGAAAAAATACTGCAGCACTGAGCTATACTGCAGCACTGAGCTATACTGTATCACTGAGCTATACTGCAGCACTGAATTATAGTGCAGCACCGAACCATACTGCAGAACTGTGATATACTGTAACATTGAACTATACTGCAGCACTGAACTGTACTGCAACATTGATCTATACTGCAACACTGAACCATACGGCATCACAGAGCTTTACTGCAACACTATGCGATACTGCAGCACTGACCTATGCTGCAGCATTGAGCAATACTGCAGGACTTAACGACACTGCAACACTGAGCTATACTGCAACACAGAACGATACTGCAACACTGAGCTATACTGCCACACTGAACGATACGCCAACAATGAGCTATATTGCAACATAGTGCTATACTGCAGCACTGACCTATACTGCAGCACTGAGCTATACTGCAGCACTGAAAAAATACTGCAACACTGCGCTATACTGCAGCACTGAGCTATACTGCAGCACTGAGCTGTACTGCAGCACTGAAAAAATACTGCAGCGCTGAGCTATACTGTAGCACTGAGCTATACTGCAACACAGAGCTATACTGCAACACTGAGCTATACTGCAACACTGAGCTATACTGCAACACTGAGCTATACTGCAACATTGATCTATACTGCAGCACTGAACCATATTGCATCACAGAACTTTACTGCAGCACTGAGCTATACTGCAGCACTGAACTATACGGGATACTGAGCTTTACTGCAGCACTGAGCTACATTGCAACACTGAGCTATACTCTAACACTGTGCTATACTGCAGCACTGCTCTATACTGCAGCACTGAGCTGTACTGCAACACTGAGCTATACTGCAACACTGAGCTATACTGCAACACTGAAAGGTCTTGCAGATCTGATTAATGAGGAGCAGGTTTCACAGCGTTCGACAAGACTGTTTAATACACCTGATTCCTGATGAAGAACTTATGCTCAAACTGTCGATTCTCCTGCCCCTCTACTGCTGCCTTATCGGCTGTGTGTTTCCAGCACTACACTCCCGACTCTGATCTCCAGCATCTGCAGTGCTCACTTACTCCCTGTTGAATACACCCTGGTAACTTTGCTGTGGGTGGAGGAAAGGTGATCACTCCTATTCAGGCGTGAGGTTACCCTTCCTCTGTAGTAAGAGATACCCCAAATAGAAGGTCTAGACCCCCTGCTGGCCCAGCCTTCTCTGAGACCAGCCTGACTGGCCCCTGTGTTCCCCAATCCTTCTTACCTGTCTCGCATGTTACAGTTCCAGCAGTGACCATTGCTCCTGCCAAGTACATATCTGGCACTGAAGAGTTACTCCCTCCCTGATCTTTAAAGCTAGGTTTACAAGTTTGCTGTTGTTCAGTATGTTGGATATCCTGTATTCTTAACAAATTGTGTTAATATATGCCATCCAATGTAGCAGATTCCACTAATTTGAGGGGCAAATTTTACCGGTAAATTATAAGAATGCAAACATTTACTTTGCCTATACACTATGTCCTATGTACTATGACACAGTAAGATCACCTCTTACCCCAACTGCTCTCCTAGCTTCCCCAGCTTCACAGTGATTAAAACATCTGGAGTTAGGTATAGCTTTTAGACCTAGAGGGATCAAAGGGTATGGGGAGAAAGTAGGAATAGGGGACTGAATTGGATGATTATCCATGGTCATACTGAGTGATGGAACAGTCTCGAAGGGCCAAATGGCTCATTCCTGCTCTTATTTTCAATGTTACTTATTTTTGTTCACTCATGGAACGTGGGCATCACTGACTGGGTCAGTATTTATTGCCTGTCCCTCGTTGCCCTTGAGATGGTGTTCATGAGCTGCCTTCTTGAACCATTGCAGTCCATTTAGTGTATGTAGGTCTGCAATGTTGTTGGGGAGGCAACTCCAAGATTTTGACCAGGCTTGTCTATTGTTTCCAACTGGTTTGAATCTATTAGTGCAGCTCTTGTGATTTAGTGACTTAATTTGAGACTTAATTTGTTTCCTTACCTCTGAACCAGGAGGGCTGGGTTCAAGTCCCACCTGTTCCAGAGGTGCGTAATAACATCTCTGAGACAGGTTGATTAAGAAAAGGTTAAAAAAAATTCAATGACAACTTTGTCATTAATGCCAATAGCAGTGGGATACATTTATCACTTGTCTGGGATAGGCTGTTGAAGGTAATGGGGACAATATAAAAGGTGGAAAACTAAAGTTTAATTAAGTAACCTTTGAATGATTTGTTAATGGTCAGCCAGATAAAATGGCAGCAATTGAATAAGTACATCAAGGATTTTCCTGTCTAAACCAGTCTTTGTTTTTCCTTGAGCTGCCAATATCAATTTCACTGTAATACATTCCCCCTGCCACTGGGAATTCGAAGCTGACCCTGTGCCTGATATCTCTAGTAATAAAGAATCTGATGAATAATCTACCATGGTCTAAAGGGCGTCATCTTTCTCCACAGGGTGTAAGATAAAAATCAGTGTGTGGTACTGAACAAAGACACTTTTCCCTCTGTGAATTTTATGCTCATCAATGTGAAAGCTTCTATAATTGGAAAATGAAACACACGCCATTTGAGGCACACAATTTCATTCAACTTTTAAATTCTCCCAAGACAGGTACAGCACAGGTTAGATACAGAACAAAGTTCCCTCCATATTGGCTCAACCCCAGTCTCTGATGAGGACACCATTCTGCTTTAATATATTTTCCAAAAGGGCAGCCGTGGTTTTTATCACAGACAGTGAATTTAATATTTCTCTTTTTAGACATAGGATTGAGAAACTAGAGTGAGAGAACCAGGTTCACACAGGAGCTGACAAAATCCATGACAGCAATACTTCAATCCCATTTTATTTTGATTTCAAGCTGCCTAGAACGCAGGCTGGGGTCTAACTCTCTGCATAAAGGACTGTCAAGCAAGATGTGTGATTTATATATGTTTAATATAATTTATTTTGAGGCTTGGATTTTAAATGATTGGTATAAAGGTTTTCTATGCGTCTGAAGGGTTAATGATTAACTTGTAAATATTTCTGTAGCTGTGGTGATATCTTTGAAAAAGCAATGTGAGAGAGACAGTTTTTGATGTTGATGGTAGTTTTGAGAGAGACTACTAATAAACAAAGAAAGCAGCTTCGTGGCTTAAGCTTTCCAATAGAAGATTCTGGAATTATTTTTTGCTTTGGAGGAACACCCATAGCTTGAAAAGGATGGCTTTTTGGGTTTCAGTTTTGTCAATTCTGCAGATTACATCAGAAACTGGATGTATAACGCAGAAATAGGTTGTTCAAAATTGCTCATAAAAAGCTTACCTCGGTGCAACATTCTAGTTCCATTCTAGTAACATTTCTGGATCTGATTAAAACTCTAAAAGGGTTATTTAAAATGAAGGAAGTTTCAGCTCAGTTATGTGACAAATCAAGCAAGAGACGGCCAGGTTCAACAACTGAAGCCACAGCTAAGGCCTACTTGATGTAGGATAGAGAAGGGCATTCTATCCAGAGTACAATAATGGATGCTGCTGGGGTAACTGAGGCTGCTTTTTTACCATGTGTTTCAAAATGTTTTGAGTTATGTTCTATGTAAGTAGTTAGCTATCTTCTATTTTATCTTTGCTTCTTTGGTATGATCAAGTTCTGTTTTATTGTTAAACCTGAATGTGCGGTATTGCGTGTTTGTGTTTCAGTGAAAGATCACCTTGTTAAAATAAAAAAAGGATTGAAAATATGATCTATCAAGCCTGATAAGAGTCAGGGATCTGATTTGTCTGGTAACAGCAGCAGCTGGGATCATAACACCAAGTATTTGACAATTACTGTATGCAAATAATCACTTCCAACTGACAAAATCCTTTCTCAAAGTTACAGTCTAGAATCCAATTATCCATCGGCGCTTCCTCACCAGGACCAAAAGGACCAGTGAAAAACAGCCGTTGCATTTTTTTCAGCACCATTGAAATAAATGGGATGGCATAAATGTGGAGTTGAAGATTGGTTTTAAAAGCAAAGAAATTCCTTACAGGTGCAATCATTTCAAATATTCCACTACATATTGAGGAAAAATTACAAAATATTGTTTTTTTGTCAATTAGAATTTCACAGTCTTGGTTGAAGCAGCCTTCCTTGGAGTCACCTCACCCAAACTTCTCTCTGACCTCTTCCCAATGCCAACTCCCCCCCTGCACCCAATCTTGTGCATTGTCTAATTTCTAGCTCAGGATGTTTACAGTAATTAGAATAATCCTTAATCTGTTAGCATGGCCTTGGTGTTGAAATACATAAACAAGAAGTTGAGTAGTCATCTGTGTCTGATCATCATTCCTCAGCAAATCTACTCTGTGTGTCTCCCATATTCATATGGACTGCACCAGTTCAAGAAAATAGCTTGCACTCTTCAAATGTTTGGTGCCACTGCAGCCAACATTTTCTGAGAGGATTCACTGCTACAAATTCTTCTGACTGGTATCAAACAAACTCCAGGGAGCAAATGGGGAAGGATGTTCAAGCCAGAGAGTCATGGAGTCACACAGCACAGAAACAGACCCTTCGGTCCAACCAGTCCATGCTGAACAATATCCCAAACTAAGCTAGTCTCACTTGTCTGCTCCTGGTCCATATTCCTCCAAACCTTTCCTATTCATGTATGCATCCAAATGTCTTTTAAACATTTTAATGTGTCCACATTCACCACTTCGTCAGGGCATTCATCCCACACGTGAACCACCTACTGAATTAAAAAAGATGGCCTTCATGCCTTTTTAAAATCTTTTGCCTTTCACCTTAAAAACATGCCCCCTAATCTTGAAATCCCCCAGTTGGGGGAAAAGACAACTACCATTAATTCTATCCATGCCCCTCATGATTTTATAAACTTTTATAAGGTCATGTCTCAACCTGTCCCAACCTATCTAGCCTTTCTTTATAACTTAAATCTTCCATACCCAGCAACACCTAGAAGATAAGCTCAGTCTTGATTAAACAGTAAAGGTTTATTGTATAATATTTGTTAGCCAGGTACATTACACTGAAAACAAATTATTTTCTCTTGTGAGAAATTAGGCTGAACCTAAGAGTAAATACATTTCAATTCTTACACTACATTCTTAACATCAAGAACAATTACTGAAGCCCTGGTTGGGATGCTGGTGAACATATAGACAACTTGCTGGGATATATAGACAATTCAAGTTAGTTCTTCCAAATAACAATCTTTTATAACCTGATGCGTGCAGCTTGTATTGTGATATTAATTCATCCAGGTTGTACATTTGATTGCTGAGCTGAAAGGTTTGTTTTCAGACGTTTCATCACCATGCTAGATAACATCATCAGTGAGCGCTGGTGCTATGTCCCACTTTCTACTTCTGTGTCTTGTTCTGTTAAGGTAGGTGATATCATTTCTGGTTCTTTGTCTCAGAGTTTGGTAAATAGAGTCCAAATCGATAGGTTTGTTGATGAAGTTTTGGTTTGAATACCAGGCCTTGAGGAATTCCCATGCATGTCTCTGTTTAACCTGCCCTAGGATGGATGTGCTATCCCAGTCAAAGTGTTGTCCTTCTTCGTCTATGTGTAAGGATGCTAGTGATAGTGCGTCATGTCTTTTGGTGGCTAGTTGGTGTTTGTGTATCCTGGTGGCTTGTTTCCTCCCTGTCTGTCCGATGTAGTGTTTGTTCCAGTCCTCGTAGAGTATTTGTAATTGACATTTGTTTTGCTGGTACAGGGTCCTTTAGTTTCATCAGTAGCTATTTCAGTGTGTTAGCAGGTTTGTGGGTTACCATGATGCCAAGGGGTTGGAGTAGTCATCATTGGTAGTCATCTCCAAGATGTCTTTGATGTATGGTAGTGTGGCTAGAGTCTCTGGGTGGGTTGTGTCGGCTAGTTTGGGTTTGTTGTTTAGGAATCAGTGTTTATTGGGTACACGTTGGTCTTGAATATGCTGTATCTGTATTTTTTTTCTGCTGCTCGTTGTTCCTGGGTGTTACAGTGTGTTGTGGCCTGTTCAAATCTGTTTTGGGTCAACCTTTGGGCCCATCACATGGATGACACCTTTGTCATCACAAAATGGATCAAATTAAAGGAAACCTACAACATCATCAACAATTTCCTTACCGGTATAAAATTCCCAAAAGAGGAGGAGAACAACAGCAGAGTCCCCTTCCTAGATGTCACAGGGGAATGAACAGTCAATGGAGAGCTGCAGACCAGTGTCTACAGGAAAGCAGCACACACTGAGCAGATACTCAACTACAGGGGCAATCATCCCAACACCCACAAACGCAGCTGCATCAGGACATTATTTAAATGGGCCACAAAACACTGCAGCACCCAGGAACAATAAGCAGCAGAAGAAAAATATCTATACACCATATTCAAAAAGAACGGGTAGCCAATAAACACAGTCCGCCGATTCCTAAACAACAAACCCAAACAAGAAGACACAATGCACCCAGAAACTCTAGCCGCATTACTATGTCAAAGGCATCTCTGAAATTACAACCAGCAAAACGAATGTCAATTAAAAAAGGACTGTAACAAACACTACATTGGACAGACAGTGAGGGAGCTAGCCACCAGGATACACGAATACCAACTAGCCACCAAAAGACATGAACAGCTATCACTAGTATCCTTACATATAGAAGAAGAAGAACATCCCTTTGACTGGGACAACACATCCATCCTAGGACAGGCTAATCAGAGATATGCACAGGAATCCCTCGAGGCCTGGCATTCAGACCACAACTCTATCAATAAACACATCAATGTGGGCACCATTTACCAACCTCTGGGAAAAAGGACCAGAAATAATATCACCCACCTTAAGAGACCAAGACACACAAATAGATAGCAGGACATAACACCGACACTTCACTGGAGGCTCGCTGATGATGTTACCTAGTATAGTGACAAAACGTCTGAAAACGAACCTTCCAGCTCAGTGAGCAAACTTCCAACCTGAACTTCAACCTGAGCTACAAATCTTCTCAAAAAGTACATTAATTAACCCGTTCAGGTATTAACTGTCATAAATAACAACCACCATCTTCTCAAGGGGCAATTAGGGATAGACAATGAATACCAGCCACACCCATGGCCCAAGAAAGAATAAACACCATTTGAATATTACAGAACATTAATCCTGAAATATTGCATAATCCATGAATATTTAATTGCTATATTCAACATTATCATATTTCTTAATAAAATACTTGTCTGCTGTTTTTACTTTTGATTTTTAGCTTTGGATTTATCAATATCTGATTCACATTCAATGGTTGTAATGATAATTATATTAGTAACAGCCCAGATCCAGCCTCCAGTAAACCTGGAATTCTGAAGTAGTGGCATAAGCCCAGAAAGGAAAGCATCTTTGGAAATTCTGGAAGCAGAAATAGGTCTGCTGCTGAAATATGAAAGCACAAAACTCAACATAATTCCGATTGAAACCCTGCTTACAAAATTGTTGGTGCTTCAATATAATCTAGTTTCCATCACACATTCTTTGTTCAGATGTTAAATGTTTTCTTCAGAAAGATATGACAGGAATGTCATGTGCCATCAAAGTTGTCTTTAATGCCACAGTTTCAAAGACTTGGCTTCAGTTCAGGTTATAATGGAATTGAGGCAAATCCCATCAGTCAAGGACAGACTGGTTTGAAATTATTTATATATTCAAAAGAAGAAAGAGAAAATGTGTGCATTCCCAGTATTTTTCACGGGTACAATGTGTTCCCAATTTATTTCACAGCCAATGAATTTAAATGAACCCAGGGACAGAAGAAAGCTATTCATCCCTATAAGTCTGTCCTGACATTCAGTTACATCACTCTTCCCAATACAACTTAATTCCATAAATCTTGCTTTGGCTTATATTTCTTTACACATTTATTTTTTTTTAAAAAGTCTATCTTTTTCAGATTTAAAATTAGCAATTGATGTAACATCATTTGCAATTTGCAAAAGAAAGTTCTAAACTTCTTATGAGTAAAAGTGTTTCCTAACTTCCCTTTTGACATAACATAAAGAAATGTAGATGTTGGAAATCTGAAACAAACACAGCCATTGCTGGAGAAATTCGGCAGGTTTGGCAGCATTGGTGAAGAGAAAACAGAGTTAACATTTCAGTTGTGGTGGGCCATCTCATTTGTCCTTGTGTGAACTATAGCTGTGATGACGTTAGGAGATGAAGACTGGTGGCAAACATATTGACCAGGTTATTGCAAAACACGTAATGCTTGATAGCACTGTGAGTGACACCTTCCAAGGTGATTGAAAGCAAACTGAGGGTGTAAATTAACCAGGTTGGGTTCATCCTGCCTTTTGTGTACTGGACACAACTGGGTAATTTTCCACATTTTTGGGTTAATGCCAGTCTTTTTTTTTAGATTACTTACAGTGTGGAAACAAGCCCTTCGGCCCAACAAGTCCACACCGACCCGCCGAAGCGCAACCCACCCATACCCCTACATTTACCCCTTTACCTAACACTAGGACAATTTAGCATGGCCAATCCACCTGACCTGCACATCTTTGGACTGAGGGAGGAAACCCACGCAGACACGGGGAGAACGTGCAAACTCCACACAGTCAGTCGCCTGAGTCGGGAATTGAACCCGGGTCTCTAGCACTGTGAGGCAGCAGTGCTAACCATTGTGCCACCGTGCTGCCCACTAACTACACTGAAATAGCGTGGGTAAGGATGCAGCAAACTCTGGAGCAGAAGTCTTCAATCCTATTGCGGAGTTTTTTCAGAGCTCATAACCTTTGCAGTATCCAGTGCCTCCATATGGACTGAACTGAATTGGCTGAAGACTAGTATCTGTGATGTTGGGCACCACTGGAGGAAGCAGGATGGATCACCCTCTCAGCTTTACTGGCTGAAGATTGTTGCGAAAGCTTCAGTCTTATCTTATGCTCTGATGTGCTGGGCTCCTGGATCATTGAGGATGCAGATAATTGTGGAGCCTCCTCTTCCATAAGTTGTTGAATTGTCCACCATAATTCATGTCTAGATGTAGCAGGACTGCAGAGTTTAGATCTGATCTGTTGGTTGAGGGATTACTTTGCTCTGTCTATCACTTGCTGCTTATGTTGTTTGGTATTCAGTTAACCCCATTTGGTATCTTCACCAAGTTGATGCCTGATTTTCAGATATGCCTGGTGTTGCTCCTGGCATGCCCTCCTGCACTCTCTATTGAATCAGGTTTGATGCCCTGGCGTGGTGGGAATGGTAGTTTGGGTGATATGGTGAGCCATGAGGTTGCAGATTGTGCTGGAGTATGGTACTGCTGCTGCTGATGGCCCTCACAGTGTCTCATATATATCTAGATCTGCTCAAAGTCTGTCCCACATTGCATTTAGTGCAATGAACACAGAACAATAGAGAGTATTCTTAATATGAAGGTAAAAATTCATGTGCATAAAGGTTGTGCAGCACTGATTCCTTCCATCAGTCTCATGGACAGATGTATCTGCAGCTGGCTGATTGGTGGTGATGACGTCAAGTATGTTTTCCCTTTTGTTGGTTCTTTCACCAACTGCAGCAGACCCAGTCTGGCAGCATTATCCTTGAAGACTTAGCTTGCTCCCATATATGAGTGCTGCCAAAGCATTCTTACTGATGGATATTGCTTTTGTCATCCTCCAAACAATGTTCAACATGGAGGACTACTGATATGGCAGGCAGACTATAATTCATGGTAACCAGCCAAAAGTTTCATTTTTGACCTGTTGCCATGAAACTTCATGGGGTCCAGAGTCAATATTGAGGATTCCCAACTTTCTCCAGACGGTCCCACCATCTCTGCTGGGTCTAGGCTGCTGGTGGAACAGGATCTAATGATGGCAATGGTGGCATCTGGGACTTTGTCTGTCAGGTATGATTCCGTGAGTATGACTGTGTCAGGCTATTGATTGACTAGCTTGTGAGGCAGCTCTCCCCATTTCAGTGTTAGCCTCCAGGTAAGGAGGCTGGAAAGGAAAGCAGTTGAGAGTTGGCAGGGTTGAGTTAACCGTTTCTGGTGCCAACTTCGACGCCACTCGGTCAGTCCTGTTCCATTCCTTTATTTGATACATTTTGGTACAGCTAAGTTACTTGTTGGGCCATTTCAGAGGAATTTACGAGATAACCATATTGCTGTGAGTCTGGAGTCACATATAGGCCAGACAAAGCAAGAATGGCTGATTTCCTTCCCTAAAGCACATTAATGATTCAGATTTGTTTTTATGACAATCAAGGTGGATTTGCGGTCATCATTAGACTTTTAATTCCAGATTTTTAAAATTTGAATTCTGCCGTCATGGGATTAGAATCAAAATGACCAGAGCATATCTAGCTCGCTAGACCCACAGAATGACCATGATGCTATCACTTAGCTTGCTGGCTCAAAGAAATTATTAAAATTATGTATCTGTAAGGTTGGCTAATGAATACAATTTTTGTTGAAGATTAGGTACTTGCAGGAATACAAATGTATTCCTCGTTCTGAGAAAGGGTCACTCAACCTGAAACGTTAACTCTGATTTCTCCCCACAGATTCTGCCAGACCTGTTGAGCTTTTTTAGCAATTTCTATTTTTGTCACAAATGTATTGAAAACTGTTTCAGGATCTTTTCAACATAGTGAAATCTGCATTTTTATGTTATTTTATCTAATCTCAGTAAGTCTCCTGAGGTCTTCTCATCACAGATAGCTGATAAATTGGCACAGAGGGTGAAGGTCACGGAATCAAACAGTACTCAGTGCATCTCTTCCTGATGTGGGTGCAATGAGTTTGGCCCATTAATTTTATTCCATTTAAAATATACTACTCCCTGCACTAGCCCTACTTTCCTATATTAGGCCCAAGGCCTTGAATGTTATGACAGTTCAATACTCACTCAAGTACTTTTTAAAGGTGTGAGGTTTCCCGTCTCTCAACTACTTTCCCAGGCAGTGCATTCCAGACCCCCATGACCCACTGATTGAAAAAGCTTTTCCTCAAATCCTCTTGGCCTTTCATTTTAAAATTATATCCCTTGGATTATATCCTTTCAACTAAGGAAGCCATTCATTCTGTCCAAGCCCACTGTATCCTTATCTATCAGATTCCCTTTCAGTCTTATCTGCCTCCAAGGGAAACAACCGTAACTTATCCAGCCTCTCTTCATCAACTGCTCCATCCCAGGCAACATTCTGGTGAATCCCCTCTGCACCTCCTCTACTACAATCACACCCTTCCTACAGTGCTGTGACCAGAAATCAAGCTGTGGCCTAACCAAAGTTCTGTACAGCTAATCTCCCTGATCTTTTAATCTATGCCTCGACTGATAAAGGAAATTGTCTTGTGTGCCTTCATAACTACCCAATTAACCTGTCCGCCTGCCTTCAGGAAGTGATGGATAAGCACCCCAACATCCCTCTGTTTCTCTGAGCTTCCCAGTGTCCTGCCATTCATCGAGTACTCCCTTATCTTATTACTTCCTCCAAAGTGCATCACCTCACATTCACCATCATACATTCCATCTGCCACTATTCTGCCTATCTGACCAATTTGTTTGCTGCAAGGACTTAGGATAATAAGGAGCAGCGTGGGTTTACAAGAGTTCGCACACAGTGGGTACAGGGATGAATGGAGGCCACAGGTTGGCATGGAGAGGGAGCCATTGGGGAAGTGTTGGAGGGCATGAAAATTAAGGAAATCAGAGAGGGAGTCAAGGGTTCTAGCAAAAAGACAGGAAGGGAGAGTTGAGGATTATCACATCAGCCACGATATGTTTGAATGGTGGTGTAGACTCATTGGGCTGAATGGCCTATTTCTGCTCTTAAGTCTTATAAACTTATGGGTTGACATGAGTTTGCATGCATGTACATGGGAACTAGTCAAGGGAACATAGAACATAGAACAGTACAGCGCAGTACAGGCCCTTCGGCCCTCGATATTGCGCCTGCCTGTGAAACCAATCTGAAGCCCATCTAACCAACACAGTTCTATTATTATTCATACGTCTATCCAATGACCATTTAAATGCCCTTAAAGTTGGAGAATCTACTGTTGAAGGCAGTGCATTCCACGCCCTTACTATTCTCTGAGTAAAGAAACTATCTGTGACATCTGTTCTACATCTTTCATCCCTCGATTTAAAGCTATGTCCCCTCATGCTAGCCATCATCATCCAAGGAAAAAAGCTTTCATTGTCCACCCTATCTAATCCTCTGATCAGCTTGTATGTGTCTATTAAGTCACCTCTCAACCTTCTTCTCTCTAGCAAAAACAGCCTCAGGTCTCTCAGCCTTTCCTCATAAGATGTTCCCTCCAAACTAGGCAACATCCTGGTAAATCTCCTCTGCACCCTTTCCAATGTTTCCACATCCTTCCTATAATGCAGCGACCAAATCTGTACGCAATACTCCAACTGCAGCTGCACCAGAGTTTTGTACAGCTGCAACATGACCTCATGACTCTGAAACACTATCCCTCTACCAATAAAAGCCAATACATCATACGCCTGCTTCACAACCCAGTCAACCTGGGTGGCAACTTTCAGGGATCTAGGTACCTAGGTCTCTCTCTTCATCCACACCATCAAGAATCTTCCCATTAGAAGCTGAATAAGGAGAGAGAGGGTGAGAGGACCTAATGGTTAAAAAAGAAACTGGGCCACAGCGAGTCTTTCAACAGCCTGCCAGGATCCTTGACCACCCTGTGGCTTCCCTTGATTTGCAGGCAGCCAATCTGATTCCATCCTGTACCCTCTCCTTGCCTGCAGCTTCTGCTACTCAGGGCATGTCTTCCTGCTATGGGTGCACTGAGTTGGGAAATTCCTGGCTTGGGTCATTTGCCTCGGAAGTAAAATTCCAGGCTGATAGCGCAGAACCCGGTGTCACCTTTTATCTTCAGTCCATGTTTGCACCGAAGCTGTGATCAGGTCGGGTGGTGAGTAGCAATGGCGAAAGTGAAGCTAAGCTCAGCACAAGTGAAAGGGGAACAGTGAGGTTATCCTTTTCTCTGCCCAATATCTATCCCTCAATCAATATCTATAAGGTGAGTGAGTCTGCCTAACTGGCAGTCACATTTCTAACATTTGCATAATAATCATACGTCATGGGCTGTAAAGGACATTGGGATATCCTGCAATCACAAAAGGCACTATATAAATGTAAGTCTTTCAATTTTTTCTTTCAAACCTACATCTTTGTAGCTCTGTTTAAACTATGCTCTTGCATTCACCTTTACTCTGAACCGCTACACATGAACACATAACCTTTCTCCGTGTGTAGGGATTATAAAAAGCTACACAAATTCAGCGAAGTGTTCATGTTGTAGTCAGTGCCTGATAGCCATTGCTCCCAAGTCTGCATCTCAACTGGAAATAACATTGAGAAACAGTTTCTGATGATGCACCAATTAGTTCTAACTGAACTTTCACAGACAGGCACAGCACAAGTCTTCAGAGGTTTTATCACATTTCATCCAGGGGGTTGATTATTTTAAACACAGAAATGCTGCAATTGAAAACTTCTGCCTGAAATAACTGAAAGAAATCGAGGCCAGTATCCCCTCACCAAATCACCATTTATTTACGTGGAGAATCCTTGACACTGATCCAGCTCCCTCAGAGACAGCTCTCAGATTGAGCAGAACCTCTGACACCCCTTGTTTTTATTTATCAGCCAGGGCTCCCTGATTAGACCAGATTAATAGCCCCAATCAGGGAACTCATATTCTGTGATCTCCATCTGGCTGACCTGGTTACAATCATTACAGAGCACGGCTGTGTTCTTCTGTGACATTATGAGCAGTAATGAGCCACACATCATGGAGTTTAAAATGACAATTAGGAAAATGCATCCTTTGCGAATTCTGCACCAAACACAAGTTGGGAACAATCCCACTATTATTTTGTTGATGTAGATTGAAAGGAGAGATTACATAATTTGAGAATTAATCTTTGAATTGAGAGATTGAGCAGCAATCTGGTTGAGCTTTTAAAGATGATTAAAGGATAAACCTGGGGATACAGAGGAATCAAAAATAACAGGGGGTCATCTTCAAAATTAGAATCGAGCCAGTAGGAGGAGAATCAGTAGCAGGTAAATGGGTACAATGTGAAAACTGGGTATGATTGAATGTCATTGACATCTTGAGATTTTAATAAAGGTAGGAGCTCCAACCTGATGAGCTAGCATAAGGACAACTGTGATGGTTTCAAATCACTTCCCTGTTTTTCTGCTGATCTCACTAATGAAGTTGTACTCTGTTAAATTGCCTATTTATGGAGGCTAGGTTACACTCTCATCTAGCTCAAAGAAAGAGAGAGAGGAGACCGAGAGCTGAGTGATGGAGATTATACATAGGTCATGACTAAATAGCAATTGACAATATAATATTAGACACCCTTCCATTTACTGAGTGGATGAAGTCTCAAATTGGAGCAACTCTGTTCTAATTAATGCTTTACTGGTACTAATCAGTTTTCCATACTTGTACCAGAAATGCTAAACACTGCAGTTAAAAGCAGCCACTTTGTAAATCTATACCCCACAGCTCACTTAACCATTGCCCAACCATTCAATTTAAACAGAGGTGAAGGAAGGGGAGCACAGATATTCACACGGTTGATAATCATTCTAAAAGTGGCTGCAGTCTGTAGGTGATATAAAGGAGTAAACTGAATACAACTGTATATTTAGCATACTTAATGTTCTTCACCTCATCTTTCCAGAGTCCAGAGAGCAACAATAAAATATTAGCATCGGTGAAAACCTGCCAAGTTAATGAAAAGCATCAAATAGATGCTTTTAAAGAGAAACTGCATTAATACATGGAGAGGGGAATGGAAGGATGTGATAATCAAGTTAAATTAAGGAGAGCAGGAGGATGTTTGTGTATAAACAGCAGCATGGGCTATTTGGGTGAAATGATCTGTTTCTGTTGAATGGGGTGGAAGCATTCCATGCTGTTGGTCCTCTGTGATCAGTGAACCAGCTCAAATGGTCAGGGTTGTAGAATTTCTTTATCTAACTAAAGTATCATCTCTAAACTATTGTTTCTTAACAAATTCAATAAACTATCAGAAAACTACACAAAAATTGTCAGTTGCCTGTGTTAGGTTTGAAATCAACAGGACTCAAAGAGTTAAATTATGGGGATGGAGTGACAGGATGGCTAACCTGATAGATTACTAATCCATTATGTTGTCTGTAGGTGAGTTCAAATCCCTCCTGGTGCTTTACAAAAATCCCTCTTGGTGGATTGGCCATGCTAAATTACCCAGGGTGTATGGGAGAAGGATTGACATTTTTGGATCATTGGAAGCTGTTTTGGGATAGAAGTGACCTGTACAAGAAGGACGGGCTGCACCTAAATTGGAAGGGGACTAACATACTGGCAAGGAGATTTGCTAGAGCTGCTCAGGATTTAAACTAGTAAGGTGTGTGTGTGTGTGTGTCTTGGGGGGGGGTGGGAGGGGGGACGGTGGTTGTGGTGGGTGGGGAGAGGTTGGTGGGACCCAGGAAGATAGGAGAGATTTCAATCTGAGACTGGTACAGTTGAGAACAAAGGCGAGTCAAACAGTCAGGGCAGGCAGGGACAAAGCAGAGAACAAGGTAGGACTGACAAATTAAACTGCATTTATTTCAATGCAAGAGGTCTAACAGGGAAGGCAGATGAACTCAGGGCATGGTTAGGAACATGGGACTGGGATATCACAGCAATACAGAAACATGGCTCAGGGATGGGCAGGACAGGCAGCTTCATGTTCCAGGATAAAAATGCTCCAGGAACGACAGAAAGGGAGAAAAGAGAGGAGGGGGAGTGGCATTTTTGATAAGGGATAGCATTACAGCTGTGCTGAGGGAGGATATTCCTGGAAATACATCCCAAGAAATTATCTGGGTAGAACTGAGAAATAAGAAAGGGATGATAACCTTATTGGGATTGTATTATAGACCCCCTAATAGTCAGAGGGAAATTGAGAAACAAACTTGTAAGGAGATCTCAGCCATCTGTAAGAATAATAGGGTGGTAATGGTAGGACTGATTAAAGATAGTCAACATGGCTTTGTGCATGGGAAATTATGTCTCACAAACTTGATTGAGTTTTTTGAAGAAGTAACAAAGAAGATTAATGAGGTCAGAGTGGTAGATGTGATCTATATGCATTTCAGTAAGGTGTTCAACAAGGTACCCCATGAGAGAATGGCGAGCAAGATTAGATCTCATGGAATACAGGGAGAACTAGCCATTTGGATACAGAACTGGTTCAAAGGTAGAAGACAGAAGAGGGTGGTGGTGAAGGGTTGTTTTTCAGACTGGAGGCCTGTGCCCAGTGGTGTGCCACAAGGATCAGTGCTGGGTCCACTACTTTTCATCATTTATATGAATGATTTGGATGTGAGCATAACATTTCAGTTAGTAAGTTTGCTGATGACACCAAAATTAGAGGTGTAGTGGAGAGCTAAGAAGGTTACCTCAGATTACAATGGGATCTTGACCAGATGGGCCAATGGGCTGAGAAGTGGCAGATGGAGTTTAATTCAGATGAATGTGAGGTGCTGCATTTTGGGAAAACAAATCATAGCAAGACTTATACACTTAATGGTAAGGTCCTAGGGAGTGTTGCTGAACAAAGAGACCTTGGAGTGCAGGTTCATAGCTCCTTGAAAGTGGAATCGTAGTAAATAGGCTAGTGAAGAAGGTGTTTGTATGCTTTCCTTTATTGGTCAGAGTATTGAGTACAGGAATTGGGAAGTCGTGTTGCGGCTGTACAGGACATTGGTTAGGCCACTGTTGGAATATTGCGTGCAATTCTGGTCTCATTCCTGTTGGAAAGATGCTGTGAAGCTTGAAAGGGTTCAGAAAAGATCTACAAAACTTTTGCTTGGGTTGGATGGGTTGAGCTATAGGGAGAGGTTGAATAGCCTAGGACTGTTTTCCCTGGAGCATCAGAGGCTGAGGATTGACTTTATAGAGGTTTACAACATGAGGTGTATGGATAGGATAAATGGACAAAGTATTTTCCCTGGGGTCGGGGAGTCCTGAATTGGAGGGCATAGGTTTAAGGTGAGAGGGGAAAGATATAAGAGACCTAAGGGGCAACTTTTTCATGCAGAGGGTGGTACGTGTCTGGAATGAGCTGCCAGAGGAAGTGGTGGAGGTTGTACAATTGCGACATTTAACAGGCATCTGGATGGGTATATGAGTAGAAGGGGTTTGGAGAGATATGGGCCAGGTGCTGGCAGGTGGGACTAGATTGGGTTGGGATATTTGGTCGGCATGGACAGGTTGGACCGCAGGGTCTGTTTCCGTGCTGTACATCTCTATGACTCTATGCGTCTATCTCATTGATCTTATGGCTGACTGGACTTGGGGGCCAAATGGCCTAATCCTATCTCTATGTTGTCACAAGATTTAGCTTTCAGCAATACTGAGACAGCATTCTTACTCAAAGTTATTACTCAATGCTGAACACTTCCCATTAAATTGTTTGTAGTGTTGTGCTTGGTTCAGCATTTTACACAGATTATTTTGAAAAAGAAAGAAAAATGACCTGTTTGTATTTGTCTCTGGATGAGTCTATTTAATCACTAAAGCTGCCACTCAATCTAAAGTCAAACAACAGAGGATCTTTTACAAAGAGAAAAGAGCTGCTCGTGTCACATTGAGTGAGTTGTTCTGCACTCACGGAAATCACTGCTGAGCTCGGAAAAAAATAACACAAAGTGTTGCCAATCATTTGATAGTTTGAGCAGGAATTCTTTATAATGGAAATAAATAGGGAAGGTTTGATCGATCAGAGTTATTGTTGTACAGAAAGGTCTTGAGCACAAAGAGTATAAGTTTACCAGCAGGAACACATACAAACAGATTCCTAGTTTAGCTCTGAACACAGCAACAATTCTGCTTGAACTGGGAAGATCAAAGTTCACTTCAAACGGCAGATTTTAGTATTGCCAATTCTGAACTTTTTTTTTCAAAACAGCAGTCATTTTTAGTCTCCAAATATCTTGTTCTCTTTCCTCTTGGACTTCCCTTCTATGTTTATCTCTTGGTCTGTTTTCTCATCTCAGTCTGTAATGGTCTGGCTTGCTTGACTCTATTGTTGCACCTTCAGTTCTGACTCATTAGAGGCAATCTTCAATGGGTGCCCAAACACACCTATCCTGCAAAACAGACAGAGTAATATCTGGGGATGAGCTTCGACACTACATTCAATAAGGAGGTTTATGCTTCTGCCCAGATTCTGTTAAATAAGCTAATTGTTGTTCTATGCCATTAGTAGAACCTTAACTGTAATTTTCATTCAGACTTCTCAAAGTTTAAGCAGCTGATTGAAAAATGAAACCTGCATGTGTCAATTTCTCCAAGTGTAGAAGATATAACGTCCAGTCTTAGCCATAGTCAGAGTTATACCGTCATTCACCACGGAAACAGACTTTGGTCCAATCAGTCTATGCCAAATATAATCCAAAGCTAAACTAGCCCCACCTGCCTGCTCCTGGCCCATATCTTGCCAAACTTTTCCTATTCATGTACTTGTCCAAATGTCTTTTAAACATTGTAATTGTACCCACATCCGTAACTTCCTCAAGAAGTTCATTCCATACGTGAACTACCCTCTGTGTAAAGAAGCTTCATTGCAGTCAGGTCTTTAAATCTCTCTCCTCTCACCTTTAAAATATGTCCCCTAAGTCTTGAAATCTCCCTTCTTAAGGAAAATACACTGACCATTAACATTATCTGCCCCCCTCATGATTTACCTGCTCTGGAAGTAGGACATTGGAGTTTTGGAAGCAGTCAGAATCTATTGAGGCAGTCTTGTGGCATAGAAGGTAATATCCATTTCTTTCAACCAGAGGTTTGGGGTTTCATCCTCCATTAAGGTTTGATGGCCACAGAATGTGATGGCACGGTGGCACAGTGGTTAGCACTGCTGCCTCACAGCGCCAGGGACCTGGGTTCAGGCGACTGACTGTGTGGAGTTTGCACGTTCTTTCCGTGTCTGCGTGGGTTTCCTCCGGGTGCTCCGGTTTCCTCCCACAGTCCAAAGATGTGCGGGTCAGGTGAATTGGCCAAGCTAAATTGCCCATAGTGTTAGGTAAGGGGTATATGTTGGGGTATGGGTGGGTTGCGCTTCGGCGGGTCGGTGTGGACTTGTTGGGCCGAAGGGCCTGTTTCCACACTAAGTAATCTAATCTAATCTAATGTTCATTCATGGTTTGGCCAAAGATTGGAAATCATTTCAATGTATCCATGAAAGGTGGTAAGAGGGGGAGACACTCCAGATCAGTCAGAACCTGTTGAGAACAACGGAGCACTTTATCAGTTGTGGCCATGGACCTGTACATGGAGGCCCATGGCTGCCAATGGTTTTGCCTGATGAGAGAAAGAAGAATCTATGTCCAGGCCCACACTAATCTCCCAGTTCACCAGCCATTCATTGTTATTTCCTGGCTGCTATACACTCTTTCTTCTGCAAGGCTTGTGAAGGTTTGTAGCTCAGGTTGAGGTTTAGGGTGTAGGTTTGCTCGCTGAGCTGTAGGTTTGATATCCAGACGTTCCATCACCTGGCTAGGTAACATCATCAGTGGTGACCTCCAAGTGATGCGAAGCTGTTGTCTCCTGCTTTCTATTTATATGTTTGTCCTGGATGGGGTTCCTGGGGTTTGTGGTGATGTCATTTCCTGTTTGTTTTCTGAGGGGTTGATAGTTGGTATCTAGATCGATGTGTTTGTTTATGGCGTTGTGTTTGGAGTGCCAGGCCTCTAGGAATTCTCTGGCATGTCTTTGCTTAGCCTGTCACAGGATAGATGTCTCCTGGGACAGGCTAAGCAAAGACATGCCAGAGAAGTCATAGAGGCCTGGCACTCCAACCACAATGCCATAAACAAACACATAGATCTAGATACCATCTATCAACCCCTCAGAAAATGAACAGGAAATGACATCACTACAAACTCCAAGAACTCCATCCAGGACAAACATATAAATAGAAAGCAGGAGACAACAGCTTCGCTTCACTTGGAGGTCGCCACTGATGATATTACCTAGCCAGGTAATGAAACGTCTGGATATCAAGCCTACAGCTCAGCGAGCAAACCTACACCCTAAACTCTTTCTTCTCCCTAATGTGGCCTTTCTGCTAATTAGCAACAGTGATTAAATGTAATGTCTCATCCAAAAATCAGCCTACCTGACATCTGTCTCACTGGAGCCTGTGTCCAGAATTGAGACAGAAACTCATGACCTTGGAACTCAGTGTCTAACTCAGTGAACATGACTGACACTTTCCCTCAGCCTTGACAATCATTGATTACATCAGAGATGCTGTATAGAATCAAACCATTTGGTTCAATAAGTCTTTTTGTGTGTTAATGGTCTACTTGGGCCTCTTCCTAAATTTCCTCATCTGTATCTACTATCATAACTATAGACAGTATTTCCTTCTCCCTCAAATATTTGTCTAACTTCCACATAAATGTATTGATGCTATTAACTTCAACCACTCCATTGGTAACAAGTTCTACATGCTCATCAAAGTTTGGGAAAAAAAATTCTTCTCAATTCACTTAAATTTCATGCAGACTGTCTTACATTGACAGTGTTTAGTTACACTCTTCCTCAGAAATGTAAACATTCACTCTGTACTTAATCTCTTGAAACCTGTCAGAATTTTAAAGATTTCCATTGCATCACCTCACAGGTTCTTTCTTCAAGAGAAAAGAGGTCTGGCTTGTTCTAACTTTCCTTCCCACACATTTCTGATAACTTACTCGTAATTCTTCTCCCTAGTTAGTCTATCTGCTTTTTGTAACAGAGCTACTAGAATTTCCCTCACTGCTCTAAGTGTAGCCTATCTGGGTTTCAAACAGATCTTGCATTACAGAGACAATGAAATCATCCAACCTTTACAGTATGAAGTAAGTCATTCAGCCCACTATATCCATGCTGACACATTACAAGAAGAATTCGCCTGATGCCTCTCACCTATATTTAGTTTGTAGCCCTGAAAATATTTCCTTTGTGGGCAATGATCCAGTTCCCTCCACTACTTTTCAATTCTATTCCTTTAGAAATAAAATTGTGTGCTTGGCTTGTTTTTATTTAATGATCTTATTTACTGGTGATGCAACTTCTAACAAATGGGGTATTATCCAATATTCCTTTATTCCCCTACCCCCATCTTGGCTCATAGTTTCTAAATAGCAAGTGATCTCCCCACTGCTTCTGACCAAATCTACCAAAATACATCATCTATGCTTGGCCTCACTTACTAGTTATTTGCCTGAGTGTGACAGGTTTTCTCTCAGCAGATCCTGATACCCAAACTGATCCCGAGCTGAGATTCCCACAAATTCTCTCCCTAACCTTGGTACCCACTGTGAGCCAGACAGAGACTAGCAGGAGTCAGGACTGAGCCGAGGATTTTCGTGTACAGGCATCTCCAGATTGTGAATGTCTTTTACAAGTCAATTTGTATGCAATTCAGAATACAATGCAGAAAATTTTCGGATGTCAGGGCTTTAAATTACATCCTGATATGGGATTGCATTCACAAGTATGAGCATTTGTAAGTTAGATGTTCATATATCAGTGAATGCTTGTTATGTACTCATTGAATAACCTTCAGTGGTCCATGCCTGTCCTCGATGTTTATTTTTCAGTAATGTATCCTTGAGGGAAGTACGCTAGGTATAAGGCTTCTTCACACCTCCAAAGCAATGGAGAAAGGGAAAACAAAATAATCACATCACATGCTGCCTCAGTTCTTGGTTCCATAATGCACAAAGTGCTGTTTGAGCCAGGTGACTCCCTTTGACACAGTTGCCCTGACTTTATTCAGCTGCTCGCATTTGATATTTTCTTTCATGTAGTGATAAAAAGGGATCTGTGTTTCAACTTGGTCCCTCACCCATTAATAATAGGTGGCAGTTAAACATACTGACAGCTCCTGATTGCTCAAGGACATAGCTTTAGCTGCTGTTTCTTCTCCAGATATGAAAGGACTCAAATTCAACAAACCGCTCTCGTCAGCAGCAAATTCACAATTGTTGCTGTGGGAGTTATATCTGAAACCTGAATGTGGATAATTGATGGAAATTGTTACAGGAAGAAAAATAAGAAGAAGTTTTACTGTAGCTTTATTATTCTCAGAACTGTCAAAACTTCATCACATCCAGTGAAATAATTTGGAAGAATGGGACTGGATTTTCATTCCAGTCGGGTCAGCAAGAATATGGGTGTGGTTTGAAAACCATCTCCCAGAGGGCAGCACTGGAGTCTACTGTGGAACACAATTTTCCAAGGGGAATTCTAAAACTTGCATGTCTCCCAGCGTTTGTTGAGTTCACTGTTGAGCTTCTAAACAAAGAAGGAGTTTTGAATTGTAGTTTCAGGCTTGGGGAATATGGTGTCTGGAAAAGGCCATACTGCAGCTGGTATGCAGCTGCAGCTGGTAGAAACATACAAAATAAGAACAGGAATAGACCAATGGCTCAATGAACCCAGTCAACATGATTATGTTGATCTTCTATCTTAATTAAAAATCACACAACACCAGGTCATAGTCCAACAGGTCTATTTGGAAGCACTAGCTTTCAGAGCCCTTCTCCTTCATCAGGTAGCTGTGGAGCAGGATCATAAGACACAAAATTTATAGCAAAAGGTCAGAGTGTGAAGCATCTGATGCAATATGTTGAACAAACCTGAATTGTTGTTAAGTCTTTCAACTTTTAGAATAGTTGTAGTTTTCGATTCACTAAAGTGTAAATCCTAGAACATTTCTCAAGTCACCTTCTTAAGATAATCTATTCTAAGTCAAGATTAGAGTGGGGCTGGAAAAGCACAGCAGGTCAGGCAGCATCTATGGAGCAGGAAAATCAACGTTTCTGGCAAAAGTCCTTCATTAGGAATGAGGCTGGGAGCTTCAGGGGTGGAGAGATAATTCTAAAATGTGAAAGACTTAACAGCAATCTAGGTTTGTTCAATATATCATTTCAGTTGCATGATACTATGATCTTTTGCAATACATTCTGTGTCCTATTATCCTGCTCCATAGCTACCTGATGAAGGAACAGTGCTCCAAAAGCTAGTACTTCCAAATAAACCTGTTGGACGATGACCTTGTGTTTGTGGTTTTTAACTTTATACACCTCAGTCCAACACCGGCACCCCCACATCATCTCTATCTTAATGGCATACTGTCGCTACCTCCCCATACTCTTAACGCCATTAGACTTTACAAATCTATTTCTTTCATAAACATATTTAGTGACTTGGCCTCCATGAATTGCTGTAGTGGAGAATTCTACAGGTTCACCATCCTCTGAGTGAAGACTCTGCTCCTCATTTCAATCCAAAATGACTACTGCAGGACAGCATGATCAAATAAGTCAAAGAACTTTCCACGCTGGAGGTTCGAAACAATAACAGAAATTGCTAGAAGACCTCAGCAGGTCTGCCAGAATCTGTGGAGAGAAAACCGAGGTAATGTTTCAGGTCCAGTGACCTTCTTCAGGTGTTCAGAAGTTCAGTTCTCAAAAAGGAAACTGAGGTGGGTCAGTTAAGTAGAACCTAAAGGTTTGATACAGGTGTATAATTTCTTCAGACTCGAATTTCTGTAAATTGATGCAGTATCTTGAAATAGCTTGAAATCTTAGTTTCTTCTAAATGAGTTCTACATCTCAATAAGTTGTTTTTATTTATTTCTTCTTTTGTAATATAATTTTCTATTCTGTTGTTCATGAAAATCTTCAGCCTTTTATGAATATATATCAGGGATTGCCCACCACATTAACTACATTTTTTTTTACAATGGTCCATCAAGTTAAATTTTGCTTTGGGGTCTGACTTATCCAGTCGGAACATCAACTGGTATCATAATGGAACTCAGCCTTGCCTGATGCTAAAACTTTTAAGAGATCAATGCTGGGCAGAAGAACTCTCCTGATCTCTTTTGAATAATGCCATGGGATCTTTTACAGGAAGTTGGGTTATAGTTAAATAGTTAAAAGTCAACAGTGTTCAGCAATTCTCTAAATTTTCAGTCCAGACTTTTATGTTCAATATTCTGTATTGGATATTGCAGGCAGCATAAAAGCAAGCATGCTTCTCATTGAGCTAAGCTGACAAGAAATCCTACTCGTATTCAACTAACTGTAGAGTTCCGCCAATTCCGATTATAGTGGGCATCATTGCTGAGTTAAATCCTGCCCTTCCACAATGTCTGAATACAGCAGAGGTTAGTGAATAGTGGTGAGGAATGAAGACATTGCAGATTCTTTCTTTTCTTCACTGAAGATCGTTGAAAGATCACTGAAGAAAGTTGAGATTAATTAAAGTTTTTTTCTGGGGATAGTGGAATATGAGAATTACCTGGGTTTGAGAAGTTGGGATATATCCTTTAAGTTCAAAATAAGACTCACAAACGGATTTAGAATTTAGGCATGAAACAATGACTGCATTCTTTATTAGATTTGGAAGGCAATGATTCTGATAAGATTGTACTCATTGTCATTAAGGGTATAGGGTATTCTTGCATTTTCTCCAGATCAAAGAAATGTTAGAAAGCAACTGGTAAACAGAGCAAGTTGTTAAAGTATCCACATACTTTTCAGATCAAGTAACAGTTTTAGGAATTGAGATTAATTAGTTTAAATCGTTATCTGGGGCATTCTAATTAATCTTTGTCACTAAGGGGTTAGGTTATTGGGAGTTCTATTTTTGGTTTGTGTTTTCTGTGCAATTTTTCAGATGGAGGTCTCACTCTGGAGCTGAAACAGCTTTGAAACATTCAGAAAGAGAAAGATGGTACTAGCTGGTGTTTGGGAGCAACTGAGAGCAGAAGCAAAATGGACAAACAGTAAACAAAGGCTGACTTTTGACTTTGCAGTTACTAAACAAGAAAGCTTTTCTTCCAATCTTGAGCTCGCCTTTCACAGCCATGAGATGCTCTAAGGTGGATGTTAGTGGATGGGCCTAAAGACATTCTATTTTATGGAGAATAGAGAGAACACATTGAAGAATCATCATTAAGGTTTGAGAGCTGTAAGACACCTTGGTTTATTCTGAGGAGAAGAGAATGAAACCTTAAGATACTGTATCACAAAGAGAAGCTCATGAAGGGAGTAACAGTCAAACAAAAAGTGTTGTGTTGAAATTGCTGGACTCACAGAGAAAGTGTTTATGAAGTATAGTGCTAAATTACATTTGCATTGCATTGTTTAGCCCTTGTATAGACAAAATGCTTTGCAGTGAAAAGTGCATGAAGAGGGAGAGGGGACATTTTCACTGAGTTTGCTTGATCTGTTGTTTAAGGACACAGCAAGTGTTCTTGTATAACTATTCATTACAACTCCAGTCCTTCTTTTAGTGCCTTTTAGAAGCTCAAGATCCTCCAATTTGCATTAAAATCGTACCATCCATGCTCAGTACAGGCCCCAATGGCACTAACAATTTCCTTTACTATGAGGTGTGGTTACAAAGGTGTTCATGATATTAAGTGCTGATTAAGTCAGGCATTTCAGGAAGGAGTTATCAGTTGAAAAGCCTATTTCAGCTATTGTCAGGTTTTCAAGGAGTTCACTCAACTCTTTGTATTTTATTAAAGTGCAATTGCCTTCATGATGAGAGTCTGTTAATAATGACGGATGATATTTGCAAATGAAGTTCTGTTTTTTTACTGAAGAATATGTTTATTACTTGCATGTAGTCAATGTTGTACTGTAAGGAAATGTAAAGTATAAACAGTAATGTCCACATATATTAAGTTAAAAGTCACATGACACCAGGTTATAGTCCAACAGGTTTATTTGAAATCATGACTTAACCTGATGAAAGAACAGCGCTCTGAAAGCTTGTGATTGTAAATAAATCTGTTAGGCTATAAACTGGTGTCATTTGACTTTTGATTTTGTCCATCCCAGTTCCTACACTGGCATTTCCACATCATCACACATTTGAATGCAATTGGGTTTTTGGAATTTTCACAAATACAGGTTAATCTGTTCATTTACGAGCGCAGCTAAATGTGCAAATACGTCTATAGCGCTGTCAGACAGGGAAATCCAATAATTTGAGACAGCGAAACTGAAAGAATGACCATAAGACATAGGATCAGAAATTAGGCCAGTCAGCCCATCGAGTCTGCTCCACTATTCAATCACAGCTGATAAGTTTTTCAATCCCATTTTCCCACTTCTTCCCCGTGACCCTTGATCCCGTTGGCAATCATTTACTTGAAAGCTGTTGCAGGATTATTTTAGACAGATAGCTGATTTGCTGTTCACTTTTTAAAATTATTTGGTTAGTAAATGTCATATGTTCTTCAGCAGGCTTTGAGACTGCTTAAAATATTACAGTTACATTCTTTATTTGTAAGATGAATTGCTAATTAAGTTTAGATTAGATTTCCCACAGTGCAGAAACAGGCCCTTTGGCCCAACAAGTCCACACCGACCCTCCGAAGAGTAACCCACCCAGACCCATTTCCCTATGACTAATGCACCTAGTACTAGTTGGGCACTATGGACAATTTAGAGTGGCCAATTTACCTGATCTACACATCTTTGGACCATGGGAGGAAACCACAGGGAGAAAGTGCAAACTCCAGACAGACAGTTACCCAAGGCTGGGGAAACCTGGGACCCTGGTGCTTTG
Organism: Hemiscyllium ocellatum; assembly: GCF_020745735.1. NCBI lineage: Eukaryota > Metazoa > Chordata > Chondrichthyes > Orectolobiformes > Hemiscylliidae > Hemiscyllium > Hemiscyllium ocellatum. The sequence goes on along the minus strand of NC_083430.1, from coordinate 6,870,064 downwards.
AGGCAGCAGTGCTAACCACTGAGCCACCGTGCTGCCCATCTATGTTTATCTGACAGCATCTGTGGAGAGTGAAATTGAATTCTCAAGAAGAGTCATATCAGTCTTAAAACATTAACTCTGTTTCTATCTCTGCAGATGCTGCCAGACCTATTGACTGTTTCTAGTATTCTCTAAGCTTGTTTCAGTTTTCCAGCATCTCCAGAATTTTGCATTTATTTATGCTTATAAAGTTTTATCATTATGAAGCATTTCTGTTTCAATTAATTTTTTTCACTTCCATCTTATGGTCCTTCACAAAATGCTCCTTATTTCCTGTAAATTAAAGTTGAAAACCTACTAGATGTTTCACTATAAACATCATATTTCTGCTGAAAAGATTACTTCCAAGTGTTAGAAATATCATTGAAATCCTTTACAATAAAACAAACACCACATTTTTCATTTTCTCAAGATGGCAAAGATTTTTGTACTGTTTTTCCTTTTCTGTGCATTTCTTTGACCTATTGTAACAATACATACAATTCATGTCCATTCTGCTTTTTCTACATGATATACATGTCATTCTGGGTTGAAAAATGTGCCAGTATCACGGCTTTAAGAATATTTTTTATTGGACAGTAAAAATTATGTTTTTGCTAAAGAAAATGTGCTGAGTTTTCCAAGGAATGGTAATCTCAAGCAGATTGCTAATTCTCTTCATGAAAGAAAGGAGGTCTGCATCTTTGAGAAGAGTTTCTACTCAGGACTCCTTCGGAAATGCAGAGCTGTACTTCCATTCTGACAATTCTGTACTGTGACATTTAAAGGTCCTGACTGTCAAACCACAAGTACATGGGGTCAGTTAGATATTAGATGCTGGGAGGGTAAAGTATCAGATGGATAGGTGGGATAAGGAACCCGATAATAAGGGTGTCAAGTGAGGAAGGTATCAGGGTTCCAGGTATGTAAGATACCAACCGAGAAAAAATGCAAGGCTCCAGAGGTAATGTGTCAGGTGACTAGTGTGTAGGATGCCAGGGTAGTAGGGGTCCTACTGAATAGGGTGCCAGGGAATTCGGGTGTCAGATGAGGAGTGAGTTGGGTGCGAGGGTAGCAACCCAGATGGGTAGAGAGTAGGGTGCCAGGGTATTCAGGTGCCAGCTAAGTGGGAAGTAAGCATCCAGATGGGTAAGATAACAACTGGGAGAAAAGTAAAGATGGTAAGTGCAGTGATGCAGTGTTTAGGGTAAAGTTTAGGATCAGTAGGAGAGGTTGGGTCTGTTGGGAGTTGGAGTGGGTGTCACATCTATGGGTTTCGGGACTGCTGTTGGGGAAGGGTGCTAATGGGAAAGCAAGAGGGTTTGAGTCAGGTCCAGCAGGATGATGTGTTTGTAGGGTTAGCTCCAGTGACAGGGCCTCGGAGTGGGGGGAGATGAATCAGGTCAGGTGCAGCGTATTCGGGGGTTGTGAGGATGGATAGAAGTGGCAGATGGATATGGTCCAGTCCAAAGGGGCAGTTTGGAGATGTGTGTTGGAGCTCCAGGGGTATGTTCCAACAGAGTCGGAAATTGGAGGAGGTGTAGTTGGAGGTTTGTGAGCTAAGTACGGAGTTCATAATATTTAATATTCTAACATTTCCTGAGAGGATACTAGTGGGGGGGGGGTCATGTCTTTTTGTGGCTAGTTGGTATTTATGTACACCAACTAGCCACAAAAAGGCATGACCCTCTCTCTCTAGTATCCTCACATATGGATGAGGAAGGACACCACTTCGACTGGGAAAATACATCCATCTTAGAACAAGCCAAACAAAGACATGCACAAGAATTCCTAGAAGCATGGCATTCCAACCAGAACTCTATCAATAAACACTTTGAGTTAGACCCCATCTACCACACCCTGAGAAAAGGAACAGGAAGTGACTTCACCACAGGAAATAACATCACCAAAGGAAATGACATCACCAACCCAAAGAAATCTAAACATATACATAGAAAGCAGGAAGTTTCAGCATTCCTTTGCATGCGGTCCACTGAAGATGTTACCTAGTAAGGTAATGAAATGTCTGGAAATGAACCTTTCAGCTCAGCGAGCAAACCTCCATCCAAAATCCTTGTAAATCTTTTCTGAACCCTTTCAAGTTTCACAACATTTTTCCAGTAGGAAGGAGACCAGAATTGCACGCAATATTCCAACAGTGGCCTAACCAATGTCCTGTACAGCTACAACATGACTTCCCAACTCCTGTACTCAATACTCTGACCAATAAAGGAAAGCATACCAAATACCTTATTCACTATCCTATCTACCACTTTCAAGGAGCTATGAACCTGCACTCCAAGGTCTCTTTGTTCAGCAACAGTCCCTAGGGCCTTACCATTAAGTGTATAAGTCCACTAAGATTTGCTGTCCCAAAATCAGCACCTCACATTTATCTGAATTAAACCCCATCTGCCCCTTCTCAGCCCATTGGCCATACTAAATTGCATTCAGGGATGTGTAGGGTAGGTGCATTAGTCAGGGGAATGGGTTTGGGTGGGTTACTCTTTGGAAGGTTGGTGAGGATTTGTTAGGCCGAAGGGCCTGTTTCCACACTGTAGGGATTCTCTCATTTCTGTTTTGTTGTCAGGTTTAGTACATATTATTTAATAGTTAGTTACATTTCATCTTGTGATACATGATAGCCTCTTGTGAAAATTAGGATCATCTTACAAGTAAGTGTGCCAACATGGAGATATGAGACAACTTGAACACTGTTTGGTGAACAGTCCTTTACATCCAGATGAGTGGAGTGCATCTCATTTTGCCAGCTACCCCTTTCAAATGCATATAGTGAAGACAGAGTTGTCGAGTGCTTAAAATCATAAAATCCCTACAGTGTGGTAACAGGCCATTTGACCCATCGAGCCTGACCTTCTGAAAAGCATCCCACCCAGACCCGTCCTCCACCTTAGCCCTGTAATCCTGCATTTCCCATGGCTAACCTGCCCAACTTGCATTTCACTGGACACTATGCGCAATTTAGCACGACCAATCCACCTAACCTGCATATCTTTGGATTGTGGGAGGGAAGCAGAGTGCCTGGAGGACACCCACGCAGATACGGGGAGAATGTGCAAACTCCACGCAGGCAGCTCCCTGAGGATTGAATCAAACCCGGTTCTCCAATGCTGTGAGACAGCAATGCAAACCACTGGTAGTAGTCTAAATGTAGAGCAGGGAGAGGGTGTTCAGTCCTGATGGCACTGGGGAGAAGTCAACTGGAAGCACTGGATGAGGTTAAAAGGCAGAGCCAAACAGCAGACAGTGTGACCATGACTTAATGAAGGGCCTATGCCCTAAACATTGATTCTTCTGCTCCTTTGAGGCTGTCTGACTTGCTGTGCTTTTCCAGCATTACACTCTCAACTCTGACCACGGCCTTATGCCAGTGGTAATGCAGAAGTCAACAAAAAATAAGCCATTCACAGGAGTGTGGCTTTGACCAATGATTTATTAGTTAGTAAAGTGGTAAATGAAAATTCCTAATAGAATACTGTAGATTTACAGAAGTTGCAAAGCCAACTATTTTCTGGGAATTTAGTGAAGAATAAACTAAAACTTTAATATGTACAACAATAAATTTCAATGTAAACTGGATCAAATAGAAAGATCCTAAACATAAACCTTCATGTGATATATTATTGCAGACTATCTAAGGAGTCTAACTCTCCATAATGTTTCCAAAAGAACTGCTCAATTTTCACACAACAGTGTTATGATCCGGTTAGGGACTATTAACTTTTCAAGAGGAATCTGAACCTCAGTGATTTCACCAACATGCAATGAGATTGCACATTTTTCAAAAAGAAAAATAAACTTTATCGTATTTAAAAAGAATTACACTGAACAGTCTTGGCATATAACATATGTGATAACTTCAATTTTATTCCTTATTTTCCCCAAGCCTTTTCCTTCCAAGATACATCAAACTAAAAGTTATTGACTTAGATTGAGATCATCCAAAAGTGTGGAAGACTTCAATTCACTACCTCTACACCATGAATGCTTCAAGCTTTATATTGGTTGCATTTTTAATACTTCAGGGTAATCAGCTAATTGTTTCCTTTTGCCAAAAGTCTGTCAGGGCCACGGTACAATTTCTCTGAGCTTCAATCTGGAATCAATCTTCAAGTTTCTGATTCCCCAGGAAACCCAAATTATGATTAAGCCTCACCCACAGTCAGTGTGGGTAATTATGAAGTTAGCATTCGTTTTGCTCACTCTGCAGGCTAAAATAAAGTGGGTTTATTTTGGCAACCTTCTGTCAGTGAACAAAATCAAACACCTCAGCAAACACCCAGAGAAAAGGAAATGGAGAAAGCCACAGACAAAGGGGGCATGTGAGTAAACTTAGATTGGGATTGCTTTCCCCTCTTCAGCCTGAGACAGTGAGGTATTGTTTGATTTGTACCTTTTCCTTTTTGCTCTTGCTTCTTACTTACTCCAAACCCTGGCTTTGGATTCCATTATTTTTAAGATGAATTTTAAAAACCTTCAGGTGTTTTTAAAAGTAATGTCGGTCTGACTTCCCAAACACAAACCTCCCTCTGGACTGCAATGAATTGCTGTTTTGCTGCTTTATGATTCCCAACCTTCTACTATGACTTTCTAAGTTGGCAGATCCCAAGCAAATATGACCCGTTGCTTGAATTTTAATTAATTTGGCTTTGTTTGAGCTGCATTTACTTCACACATTTTATTTTCAAAATTCTGTCTTTCTTTGCAGACTAACTCTAATTTTTAAAACTACGATAACACAAAACAAAAACGTTGGAGCTGAAATAAAAACAGAAATTGCTTCAGGAACTCAGCATGTCAGAACAAGGAATCATCATGAACATGTTTTCTTCAGAAATGTCAAAAGGTCATTGGACTTGAAATGTTAATTCTGTTTTTCTCTCCACAGATGCTGACAGATCCGCTGAGTTTCTGCAGCACCACTTTTTGTCCTAAAACTACAAATTATATTCTCAAACATATAGCATCATAGAGTCATACAGTATGAAAATGGGCCCAATTCCTTACTTTCCCCAAGCCTTTTCCTTGCAAGATACATCAAACTTGCTACCTCACAGTGCTAGGGACCTGGGTTCGAATCCAGCCTCGGGCGACTGGCTGTGTGGACTTTGTATATTCTTTGTGTGGGTTTCCTTTGGGTGCTCTGGTTTCTTTCCACAGTCCAAAGATGTGCAGGTTAGGTGAATTGGCCCACCTCACCCTAGTTCCAAACTTCCAGCTCAGCACTGTCCCCATGACTTGTCCTACCTGCCTATCTTCTTTTCCACTATCCACTCCACCCTCCTCCCTGACCTATCACCTTCATCCCCTCCCCCACCCTAGTGCCAACTAGGCTTCCCAAGCAGATCGAGTCAAATTTACCTGCTTTTAATACATATCCCTCTAAACATATCCTATCCACAAACCCGTCCAAATGTCTTTTACGTGTTGTAATTGTATCCGTTTCTACCACTTCCTCTGGCAGCTCCTTCCATATACACACCACTCTGTGCATGAGAAATTTTTCCCTCTCACTTTAAATCTACGCCCTCTACTTTCAGTATTTCCTACCCTGGGAAAAAGACTTTGGCTATTCACCCTTTACCATGCCCCTCATGATTTTCTAAAACTCTATAAGGTCATCCCTCAGCCTCAGGCACTCCATGGGAAAAAGTACCAGCCTATCCAGCCTCTCTTTATAACTCAAACCCTCCAGTCCCAGTAACATTATGGTAAACCTTTAGTGCACACTTTCTAGTTAATAATATTCTTCCTATAACCTGACTTGAAATATAGTCCTGAAGATTCAGCTGTGTGTTTTCCTGGTCTCTCACTGTAATACCACACTGACGTTCTGGAAGCTTGCAAATAAAATAATAGTAACTCTCAAATTTCCATTTTGGTGTCTAATATTTTTGTTTTTAGAATCCCTACAGTGTAGAAACAGGCCCTCTGGCCCACAAGTCCACACTGATCTTCTGAAGAGTAACACACCCAAACCCATTACCCTGCCCTGTATCTATATTTCCCCTGACTAATGCACCTAACCTACACATTTGGATTAGATTAGATTCTCTCCAGTGTGAAAACAGGCTCTTTGGCCGAACAAGGCCACACTGACCCTCCAAAGAGGAACCACCCAGACCCATTCCATTACCCTATATTTACCCCTGACTAATGCATCTAACACTCTGGGTAATTTAGCATGGTAAAAACAATGGCTGCAGATGTTGGAAACCAGATTTTGGATTAGTGGTGCTAGAAGAGCACAGCAGTTGAAGCAGCATCCGAGGAGCAGCGAAATCGACATTTCGGGCAAAAGCCCTTCATCAGGAATAAAGGCAGAGAGCCTGAAGCGTGGAGAGATAAGCTAGAGGAGGGTGGGGGTGGGGAGAAAGTAGCATAGAGTACAATGGGTGAGTGGGGGAGGGGATAAAGGTGATAGGTCAGGGAGAAGGGTGGAGTGGATAGGTGGAAAAGAAGATAGGCAGGTAGGACAAGTCATGGGGACAGTGCTGAGCTGGAAGTTTGGAACTAGGGTGAGGTGGGCCAATTCACCTGACCTGCACATCTTATGACTGTGGGAAGAAACCAGAGCACTCAAAGACCCACACAGAGAATGTACAAAGTCCACACAGCCAGTCGCCCGAGGCTGGATTGGAATCCAGGTCCCTAGCACCGAGGTAGCAGTGCTAATCACTGAGCTAGCGTGCCACCTCACATTCTGTAGCTGCTGTATTGAAATAAGCTGTAAAACTGTACAGGAGTTTCATTGCAGCCACATCTTTGTGAGAGCTGATTGGCTGTAGTCACGACCAAACTGTTTCCTTCAGAAATCTTTCAAACCTTCTGCCGCTGCCTTCTTCACTGAGGCTCACACCAGTCCCCTTTAGCAATTCCCTCTGGGCTGACTGACTGACTGACCTCCATTGGTTACTGATTTAGGGAAAGCTGACATTAAAACTTCGGATCCTTGTTTTAAAATCCCTCTGTGTCCTCCCTCCCCCAGCCCTTCAACCTTCCAAACCTGCTGTGCTCCTCCAATTCTGGCCTGTTGTATATTGTTAATTTTAATTGCAAGAAATGGGCCTTCTCAGCTGTACTGCTGTTATGATGTTAAAATGATTCTGAGGTGGTAAGTTTATAAAGTACAAAGACAACAAAGCAACTATATTGGAGATGTCTATTTGGTTGTGATATGATTAAAAATCACACAGCACCAGGTTATAGTCCAACAAGTTTAATTGGAAGCACTAGCTTTCAGAGCACTGCTCCTTTATCAGGTGGTTGTGGAGTACACAACTGTAAGACACAGAATTTATAGCAAAAGTTTACACTGTGATGTAACTGAAATTATACATTGAAAAATACCTCGATTGTTTGTTACATCTTTCATTTGTTCAAATACCATGATAGTTTCACTTATTTCACACACACACACACACACACACACACACACACACACACACACACACACACACACACACACACACATACATATACGTTTGTGGGGTGAATTTGTACTTGCAGAGTTACATTGTACTTTGCTCAAAAATTGCATGAATTCATGTAAGACTCCGTTAACTCACTTTTTAGACTAGAATCAGTCTAAACGTTATGGCACAGACAGAGAACACAGGGGGCTAACACCTTCAACACCTTATCTGGCTAACACCAATTGTTACAGTTAACCTGAGAATGTAACTTTTAAAAAAAAGTTATGTGATTTACACATGAAAGAAGTGAAACTATCATGGTATTCGAACAGATGAGAGACTCAACAAACAATCGAGGTATTTTTCAACATATAATTTCAGTTACATCACACTGTAAACTTTTGCTATAAATTCTGTGCCTTACAATTGTGTCCTCCACAACCACCTGATGAAGGAGCGATGCTCCGAAAGCTAGTGCTTCCAATTAAACCTGTTGGACGATAACCTGGTGCTGTGCGATTTTTAACTTTGTCCACCCTAGTCCAACACCGGCTTCTCCAAATCATGGCTGTGACATGGCCTCCTTCTTAGTCAGATTACGTCATGGTGATTACCCGTATCTCTGTTTCGTGGTCTAACATTCCAGTTCTTCTCGATAGTATCAGTTCTAATAAGGATGGTATTGTGACTGTAACACAACTAGAATATCTATACAAATCCTGTCATGCTATGAAAGCTAGCTGGCATGACCAATATAAAGTTTTCTTCCCCTGGTGTGATTAAAGACAGCTTATGGTATTGACCTGAAGACATGGTGTTTAGTGCTCATTTTAAATATTCCTCCATTGGCTGTGGGGCCTGGGTCTCCATCTCACTCCCCCTCTCTCCTTATAAACACTCACCTTCAAACAACCTCTTTGACCGAACTTTAAGATTACAGGAGGAATGTGATAGCAACAATGGAAAGGTTGCAGAGGAGGCGTTGCCTGGGCTGGAGAGTTTCAGTCAGGAAGAGAGATTGGACAGACTGGGATTGTTTTCCTTAGAACAGAGATGGAGGGGGGACATAATTGATATGTATAAAATTATGAGGGTCATAGATAGGGGAGACAAGGAGAAACTTTCCCCTGATAGAGGGATCAATAACCAATGGCATTGATTGAAGGCAAGGGGCAGGACATTTAAAAGGAATGTGAGGGAAATCCTTTTTACCCAGAGGGTGGTGGGAATCTGGAACTTACTGCCTGCAAGGGCAGCAGATGCAGAAACCCTTATAACATTGAAGGAGTATTTAGATGTTCACTTGCGATGCCAAGTACTGCAAAATGGGATGAGAATAATGAGGTGCTTGCTTTTGATTGGAGCTGATGCGATGGGCTGAACTGCCTTTTTCTGTAGATCTTTATGACTCGAACATCACGTCTCCTGATAATTCATTTGTGGCTCAGTGTCCTTCCTGTGAAATGTGCTGGGTTGTTTTACTAATTTAAAGGAGCTATATCAATGCAATTTCTCAATTTTGGCATTGTCACAAAGAAATGAATGTTAACAGAGTAGACTCCTACCTGATCTCTGTAGGGAGATGGGGCAGAATTCCTACCATTCTATTATAACGTGAGCAAGGCATCAGTGACATGTTAACATAGAACATTCTTCAGGTCAGCTTTTAAAGTGACACCCTCGTGCAGGGAATAATATTTGAGCCCAAACACAAAGGCGCAAGGATTTACACGGCTTGATCTTAATCCTTCACATTTGGGGTGAACTGACCATAAGACCATAAGACATAGGAGTGGAAGTAAGGCCATTCAGCCCATCGAGTCCACTCCGCCATTCAATCATGGCTGATGGGCATTTCAACTCCACTTACCAGCGTTCTCCCCATAGTCCTTAATTCCTCGAGACAACAAGAATCTATCAATCTCTGCCTTGAAGACATTTAGCGTCCCGGCCTCCACTGCACTCTGCGGCAATGAATTCCACAGGCCCACCACTCTCTGGCTGAAGAAATGTCTCCGCATTTCTGTTCTGAATTGACCCCCTCTAATTCTCAGGCTGTGTCCACCCATCCCTATAGGCTGTTTGCCAAGTAAACACGATCAGGTCATCTGCCTGAGATAATTCTCCGTTAATTCCCAGGACAGAACATCAAACAGGAGACTGAAATTGATTGATATTGTGCACCAGGGATGGACAGACCGGGGGAGGATGCTTTTTTGGTAATATGGAGGGTAGCTGAATTTGGCACAAGGGTTCTTCACCCAAGGGGTTAGAGTCCTCATTACAATATCCAAAGGACATGCTGTTGTGTTAAGCAATCATGCAGAACATCAGAAAATGGCCCAGATAAATTTAGCAGTGAGTCAGACACTTGTCTGTATTAGCACAAGGACATTAGGTATATGGGAACACCATCACCTCCAAGTCCCCTTCTGAAATGTTTGGGATTCTGACATGGAAATATATTGCAGTCACTGGAATGTTCCTGGAGTTCCCTCCCAAGCAAGGCTGCTCAAGGGTAATTAGGGATGGGCCATTGATGAAGAACAGAATTATGTTGATATTTGTTTTAATTATTTTTATTGTGAATAGAAATTAGTCAGTTTTTGTATAGTTCGCAACAGCTGATTGACACAAGGCCTGATTTGTCATTGTTTCTTAATTACTCTTTTGATATGACAGGGGTATGTGAGCACGATACAGAACAGGGTGATGTACCCAAGATGCGTGTTAGGTTTCATAGAATATAGAACAATACAGCGCAGAACAAGCCCTTCGGCCCTTGATGTTGCACCGACGTGTGACCTATTCTCAGCTCATTCCATGCCCTTACTAATCTCTGAGTAAAGAACCTGCCTCTGACATCTGTCTTAAATCTATCACCCCTCAATTTGTAGTTATGCCCCACCCCCCCACACCCCCGTACAAGCTAACTTCATCATCCTAGGAAAAAGACTTTCACAGTCTACCTTATCTAATCTTCTGATCATTTGTACGTCTCTATCAAATCCCCTCTTACTTCCCGTCCCCTTTCATGTTTTATTCTGTGATTGGTGGGAGGAGGAAAAAGCTTTTTAAATGCAGGTTGCAGGCTGTGGTTATCCCTAGTCTACTCCCAATGCTGTGAGCAGCATTGGAAACAATTGGTTAAATGTAGAAGAAAAATTGTAATTGTTGCCTTTCGAGAGAAGCCTGGGTTTTTGTTTGAGCTCCTGTGGAGAAAGAGAGTTAGTGAACTCATCACCAACATGCTTGGGGATAAGGGACGGTTGCCATAGCAATGCTGCAAAGAGAGCCTGAGAAAGTGGGACTCATCAATTAAAGTAGGAACCAACTCAAAGGTCACTGACAGACATTCCTCTTTCTCCTTCTCCAGGATATTTAACATATTCAGCTCATCCCCTGTTTTCTAAGTGATGAAATTGTCACTTGTGCAATTTTGGAGGATGTCTAGTTTTATCACGATCAGGATGATGGTGCCGTATAGGAGTCATTTATGCGAGTTATATATTCATGTGGATGTTGTTGGTTTAGTTTGAGTCGGAATCTGAAAGTTGCAATCAGCAGCTGTCACCTCCCACAAAATCCTTTAAGGAGCTTTAGCTCAGCTCAGAAATGCTCCTGAGTGTATGAACTAGAAAGTGCTAAAGGCTTCATGGTATCAGCTGTGACTCAATGGCAATGCTCCTGCTCTGAGTCAGAAGATGGTGTGTTTGGGTACAATTCCAAAGACAAGAGCATCATCTAAATTGACCAAATATTACATCACATGGGGCAATGCTGCACTGTGGAGAATGAGACATTAAACTCAGAGCCGATCTCTTCTCAGGCAATAGAAGGAATTCCAAAGCAGGATTTGAAGAAGAACATGCAAATTACCCCCAGTGTCCTGGCTAATAATTATATCTCAACTAGATCCCCATGGTCATTTATATGGTTGCTCCTTCTGCAAATATGCTGCGTGCAAGCTGATTATTGCTCATCTACATTGAGGATGATAGAATCCCTACAGTGCAGAAAGAGGCCATTTGGCGAATCAAGTCTAGATCTATCCTCCAAAGAACATTACCTCCAGACCCAGCTGCCATCCTATCCCCATAAACCTAAATTTACCACAGCTCTTCCACCCAGTCTGCACATCCCTGAACACTATGGGCAATTTTACCATGGCCAATCCACCTGACCTGCACATCTTTGGTCTGTGGAAAGAAACCCGGTGGAAGCCCACACAGACACGGGGGGGATAATGTGCAAGCTTCACACAGACAGTCACCTGAGGGTGGAATCACACCGGAGTCCCTGGTGCTGTGAAACAGCAGCACCAACCATTGTATCACCATGACCAGCAATCCCTCTACTTACCTTCCTGGCCGTATGGGCTCCGAGGCCAATAGGCAGCAGTGCCTTCTAAAACCAGCAGCCAATACCATGATTGATGCACCAATGTTAATTAGCATGCTTAAAGGGAAAGTTAGTAGTGACGAGACATCAAAAGCATTTCATCGGCTGTAAACTGTTTTGGGGTATCTAAGATCATGAATGTTATTACATAATTACAGATTCATTTATAAAGATTGGTTCCTGTTCCATCCTGAATTAGCTGAATCTAGGCAGACTTTAAAAGAAGCTTTGGCATTTATCTCAGTAACCTTGGACACAAGAGCAGCAAATGGATCCGCCCCATATTTTTGCTGAGACACAGGGGCTCTGCCACTTAGCCAAAATGGTTCCATCACCCTAAGTCTGGATGTGCTGCATGTAGAAATATACTCACCATTTTTTCTAGAAGAAGAATGGGAACAGGAGTATTTTCAACATTTGTGGCAGAACATTTGAAATTCTAACTGCCTTCAATCAGAAATAGTCACCTGAACTTCTCAAATAAATGACTGATGCAATTTTTGAAATGGAAGGAATGATCTAAACCTGTTTGAATTCTTTGGAAGAATCTTGTGTCCTTTGAAATTGTTTAAACTAGACATAAAGTGTGTAAAAGATGGATAAGGTCTGTGGTATTGTTGGGTTGTCGAGTCATTTAAATCACCTGCCTTTTAAATTAGAACCAAGTGTTTGCGATTTCAATTGTGGGACAGGTTTAGGGTTAGGACTAGTAGCTGTGCGCCACACCATAATTGATGACCATTGCTGGTAATGCTAGGAGGCTGGGAGGAAGAGGAAAAATGGTTGTTCCAAAATCAAGAAAATTCCATGATCATGTCAGGATCTGCTGACCTGCTTCAAGTTGTGCCTCTTCGTAGAAGACACGACTGGTGCAGGATGAATGCACTTTGGCAGCTTATTGGGTATCTTGCACACTCAGGGATGAACAGCTGAACTTTGAATGTTGCTGGAGTGGGAATAGTTTTGGTTGTTAAATATACTTAGTGGCTTGATTGCACTATCAATGAGTCCTTGACCTGTGGAAATCCAGCCAGAACAGAAATTTCAAGGGCTCTCTTTTTCTGACTAGTCTCATCGATAATGAGATTCAAGCCTGTCAGTCATCACCTCTGAGATGCACTTGTGCCCATTAGCTGAGATTCACTAGCAATCACCAGCACAACCCTGGAAGAATGAGCAGTGAAGCAATTCAGGACTAATTGTCACTGGCAATGCAATTGTCCTCTATTGTGTTTGACCTCAAAAGTTCCAAGAAGTTTAAGAAACTGGTGTGCACTCAGTTTAAGGCAGAGTCCTGAGTTAAAACTAGAAAGAATGGCCATCTAACAGGGCAGTAAATCAAGTGGGCATGATACTGAAAGGTGTGATTAGAAATGTCAGATCTCCTGCTTTCATGGGAGTTTTATGAATGCAGGAGCACACATTCGGATTAAAGCCTGATGCTGTTTTTTGCTAGTTTCCTACCTCACCAACAGATACAGGTTTGTCAGCAAGTCAGTAACACAGAAACCAATCAACCATAACATATTCAATACGCCAATGACATCGCTGGCAACTGCTACCAACACAGCGAGTTCGAAAAATTATTTTTCAACTTTGAAATCCAATTTGAATATTATTATTAACACCTTTTTATTCTTGTCTCCTCTCTAATTCCCTTTGGTAGAGATCCCATTACTTTTTTTGTACAGCTGATGTTATGTCTGCAGTTTCTAGGATGTGTTCTATCTCTACTAAATTTCCACCAAGGCCTCTCCTCCTATTTCACTTAATTAGTTATTAAATATTTGAGCAATCTTTCTGTTATCTCGTCACTGATTCTTCCAGAACACGTGGGTTCAGCCCATCCGGGCTAGGGTCTTGTCCATTTTGTGTTTGTTTTGAGTTATTTAGAAATACACCCTTTTATTTTAAATTAAATAATATTACTTCCCAACACACCTTCCCAGTATCATGCCCACTTGATTTACCACCCTATTTAATACTGAGGCAAAATCATTATATAACAGTCTTGTAATTTTACTTTCTCCTTCTCTGATTTAATCTGAACTGTTCTTTAAATGCCTAACATTTAAAGCCACTACATTAATGTGTACTAAAAACAGCAAGGGCTTGAGCACTGACCCTGCAGTAGCCTAGAGGAAACAGATTTCTAAATACAGAAATATCTCTCTACCACTACCCTCTGCTTCCTGCCTCTCAGCCAATTCTGGATCCAATGTACCACGTTTCCTTGGATCCCCATGAGGTCTTACTTTCTTGGCAAGTCTGTCAAAAGGGACCTTATGAAAAACCTTGCTAAGGTCCACATAGGCCACATCAAGTGGAGTGACTCAGTGGTCAGCACTGCCGCCTCACGGTACCAGGGACTCAGGTTTGATTCCATTGTCAGGTAACTGTTTGTGTGGACTTTTTACACATTCTCCTCATGTCTCAATGGGTGTGCTCTGGTTTCCTCTCACAGTCCAAAGATTTGCAAATTAGGTGGATTGGTTTTAGATTAGATTACTTTAGATTACTTACAGTGTGGAAACAGGCCCTTCGGCCCAACAAGTCCACACTGACCCACCGAATCGCAACCCACCCATACCCCTACATATACCCCCTTACCTAACACTACGGGCAATTTAGCATGGCCAATTCACCTGACCCGCACACCTTTGGACTGTGGGAGGAAACCGGAGCACCCGGAGGAAACCCACGCAGACACGGGGAGAATTTGCAAACTCCACACAGTCAGTCGCCTGAGGCGGGAATTGAACCCAGGTCCCTGGTGCTGTGAGGCAGCAGTGCTAACCACTGTGCCACCGTGCCATTGCCTATCATGTGTAGACTAAGTGGATTGGCCAAGGGAAATGCAGGCTTATAGGCTAGCTGTCCACCTTGGGACCTTCCAACCACACAGGATCAATTTGGATTTCACCGGTTTCCTCATTTCCCCTCCCCCCACCTTATCCCAGATCCAACCTTCCAACGTGGCACTGCCCTCATGACTGTTCTACCTGTCCATCTTCCTTCCCACCTAGCTGCTCTACCCTCCTCTCCGACCTATCACCTTCACCCCCATCTTCATCTACCTATCGTATTCCCAGCTACCCCCGGCCCCACTCCTCTCCCATTTATCTCTCAGCCCCTTTGGGCCACAAGCCTCATTCCTGACAAAGGACGTTTCCTCGGAATGTTGATTCTCCCACTCCTCAGATGCTGCCTGACCGGCTGCGCTTTTCCAGCATCATACTCTTCGACTAGTCCTCCAGTTGTCTGGCACCTCACCTGTGTCCGGGGGGGTTTGAAAATGACTGCCAGAGCCCCTGAGATCTCCTCCCTTGCCTCCCTCAAAAGCTTGGGATACATCTCAGCTTTTAAGGCCACTGGGGTTGCTGGTACCTTCCCCCTTCCTGTGTTAATTTATTTTAATATTTCACTGTTCTCCATCCATACCTGTGTCATCCTTTTCCATTGTTACAGACAAACAGTTCCTCTGTTTTATTACAGACAGTTTCTATCTGCTATACAGATTATTTACATTATTGCATTAATTGAGGATAATAACTATGTTTTCTGGGTCCACATACACAATACCTCCATGGTCTTTGAAGAGGCCTTGTACTTTCCCAGTGATTTTCTTGCTCTTCATATATTTTCAAGTTCTGTTTGGGCTTTCAATTACTCTACCTGTGAATGCTTTGTCATGCACTGTCTTTACTGAAAGGTTTCTGTCGCAATTGTTTGTATTTACTGATATGCACAGCTGGAGATCTCACAGGAGACAATCATGTATGTATCATAGATATAACATAACTAGCTAGTAAGTAGAATGCAAAAACCTTGCCAATTTGTCAAGATTGAGCTTACTCTCTGTTGAAGACTTCATTTGGTATCTTTCCCCACATGATATCAATATTGTTGAATAATGGCAGTTAATCTATCCAATGCTCATCAATCATACCATTATAACATGCTGGTTGTCTGGTCCTATTATAGTTGGTCAAGCCTTGATAGTGTAATTAGACCTTTTTTATTGTACATTTCCATGCACATAGATCCCCCTTTTTTGCTCAATCAGTCCTTTGACCTGGGAGCTGCTGGCTGACCAGTATTTATTGTCCATCCTTAGTTGCCCTTGAGAAGATGGTGGTGACCTTCCTTCTTGAACTACTGCAGTCCATATGCTTTGGATAAACCCACAATACCCTTAGAGAGGGAATTCCAGGATTTTAACTCAGCAGCAGGGAAAGAATGGTGATATATTTCCGAATCGAGAATATGAGTGGCCTGCAAGGAAATTTTCAGGTGATGGTCCCATGTATCTGTTGCCCTTTCCTTCTAGATGGAAACGGTTATGGGTTTGTAAGGTGTTGTCTGAGAATCTTTGAATAAATTTCTGCAGTGCATCTTTTAGATACTGCTGCTGAGTGTCAATGGAGGACGAAATGGATTCTTGCGGATGTGGTGTTAATTAAGCGGGCTGCTTTGTCCTGGATGGTGTCAAGCTTCTTGAGTGTTGTTGCAACTGCACCCATCCAGGCAATGGAGAGTGTTCCATCACATTCCTGACTTCTGCTTTATTGATGGTGGTTGGGCTTCAGGGAGTCAGGAGATACATTAATATTCTTAGTCTCTGAGCTGCTCTTGTCATCACTATGTTTACGTGGCAGGTTTAGTTGCGTTTCTGATCAATGGTAACCCCAAGGATGTTGATACTGAAGGATTCAGTGATTCTTTCTTCATGGCTTTGTTACTAAGTACAGATGTCCTACTTTAGATTTTTCTCTCTCTATCTTTGCTCAAAGTACTGCAATGTTTAATTCCCAGTTGTGATTTTTCTGTTGTCTTAATATCCCGGCTATATCGTTCTTACAACATATAATTGCCTCCAGTTCCTCTGTTTTACTACAGATAGTTTCTATCTGCTGTACAGATAATTTAGATTATTGTTCATAGCAGATTCTGTCACTTTATTTTTAACCATCATTTTAATCTTCTGTTCTATAACCCTAATGATCTCCTGGTGATTAATGTTTCCCTTAGTTTAGTACAATCTTTCAAATGCTCTGCTTCCCCGTTTAGTGTATATTTATGCTTGTTTCATTTCTTGTCAAGCTATCTTCTCTCTTATGTCTCAATGTTTATAGTTCTCCAACCCTCTGGCCCATTCCAAAATCTAGGGAAGAATGAAAGATATTTTTCAATACCTCTGAGAGTTCCACTCTCTCCTTCTTTAGTTTCTTGGATCCATTTCATCCAAACCAAGTGTCTTATCAGCTTTAAATTACTCAACCCTTCCTCCTTACCAATTTTGAACCTTCTAGTGTCACCATGGCCTGGGCAACATCTTTTTGCAAAGTTTCATTAAACACCTCAGACATGCGTAAGTGTAAATTTCTTTTTTTGGTCCTTAATCAACCCTACTCTTCCCCTCACTACCCTTTTTACTGTTAATGTGCTGATAGAAGGCTTCGGAATTTCCTCTTACGTTGGTTGCCAGTCTTTCCCAATCCCTCTTTTTTGTCTTTTCACCTGCTTTCTGAATCTTCCATGTTCTGTAATGTTTACCTGTCATAAGTACGCATTTTAACTTAATTTCTATCTCCTTTATCATCCAGAAATGCTCTGGGTTTACTTGTCCTACCTTACCCTTTTGAGGGAGTATACCTTGATTGTACTCAGACCGTCTCCTCTCGGATTTTCCTGGACTATCACTCTTTGATATGTTTCTCCAGTTCTCAAGTCTTTTTTTAATGTGATGTCTATTCCCCCTCTCTCATTCACTCACACTTTTAGCTAAAGTCAGAAGGCACTTAACACCAGGTTATAGTCCAACAGGTTTATTTGAACTCACAAGCTTTCAGAGCATCACTCCTTCATCAGGTGGTGTTATGTGACTTCTGACTCTGTCCATAACTAGGAGAAAGTGAGGACTGCAGATGCTGGAGATCAGAGTGGGGAGCTTCGTGCTGGAAAAGAACAGTAGGTCGGGCAGCATCCGAGGAGCAGGAGAATCAACATTTCGGGCAAGAGTCCTTCATCATCCTTTTCCAGCAACACGCTCTCGACTTTGTTCACAACTGTCCAACACCAGCACCTCCACATCATGGCTGCCATTGACACTTTTAGCTGCCAGTGATTGGTTCTGGATCCTCTCGCTCTCTCTCTCCCTCTGATTTATATGCTAGTGGTTGAATCCAAGTCCTCCTCCTTCCTACTCCAATTATTTTTAGATTAGATTACTTACAGTGTGGAAACAGGCCCTTCGGCCCAAAAAGTCAACACCGACCCGCCGGAGAGCAACCCACCCAGACCCATTCCCCTACACCTAACACTGCAGGCAATTTAGCATGGCCAATTCACCTAACCTGCACATTTTTGGATTGTGGGAGGAAACCGGAGCACCTGGAGGAAACCCACGCAGACACGGGGAGAATGTGCAAACTCCCCACAGACAGTTGCCTGAGGCAGGAATTGAACCCGGGTCTCTGGAGCTATGAGGCAGCAGTGCTCACCACTGTACCACCAATCCCATTTCCCCAATACTTCAATACAACTTCAATGCACGTTTGACAGAAATCCCAGTGAAACGATTTAATTTGTTGCTTACACTATTCTCCAGGGTTATACCAAATTATAATGAGAGATAAAAGATGCTTGTTAGAGAAGGTGGGAGTTTCAACATCTAGTGAGCTGAGAATTAAGAACATCAGAAATAAAACAGAAATAGGCCATTCCTCTCCCAGTCAGCCCTATCTGAATTAGTAAGGTCAGGAAGTGACAAAAATGTGTGTAAGAGTCTCAGGAGGAGAGAATCTTTGGTAAGAATGGCAATGAGCAATATTGCAGAGGTGAAAAACAAGGGCTTTGGTGGTGGAAAGTATATGGATGAAAGGTCTTATCTGGGTGAAGAGTGGTTTGGTTTAGTCAGAAAGGGTGGCTTAAGCAGGGTGTGAGTTTGCCTCCAGGGTATTTTATCTGATATGGCAATTTTAATGAATGTAGATATCATGGTATTGAGGAATCTAACACACATTTCTTACAGCTTCAGGTTATATACAAGCATTTAATTCACAGGCACATCAGTGTCTGGGTAACATACCACTACTGGAGGTAACATATTGGCATGGATAGAGAACTGACTCATGGGCAGGATATAGAGAGTGGGGATAAGGGGTTCTTTCTCAGGTTGGCAGCCTGTGACCAGCAGGGTTCCACAGGGATCGTGCTGGATCAGTTGACAATATATATTAATGACTTGGAAGAAGGAAAATAGTGTACTGTATCCTCACTTCCCCTCCCCGACCTTATCCCTGTCCCAAACTCCCAACTCAGCACTGCATTTCTTGACTTGTCCTACGAAACATTGACTCTCCTGCTCCTCAGATGCTGCCTGACCAGCTGTGCTTTTCCAGCACAATACTCTTGCAACTGTACAAGGTGCTATTGAGACCGTATCTGGAGTACGTGAGCAGTTATGCTTCTATTATTTAACAAAAGATATCATTTAATTGAAGTAAGTTCAGAAACTGTTTGCTAGAATGATCCCCAGTGTAGAGGATTGTCATATGAACAAAGGTTTGGAACTCTACCCCCTGGAGTTAAGAAGAATGAAAGGTGATCTCATCAAAACATAGAAGATTGTTAAAAGGCTTGACAGGGTAAATGCTGAGATGATGTTTCTTCTCATGGGAGAGTCTAAGAGCAGAGGGCACAGTCTCAGAATAAAGGGACACCAATGTGAGATTGAGATGAGGAAGAATTTCTTCACTCAGTGGGTTGTAAGTCTGTTTGCTTCAGAGAGCGGTTGGGGGGAATGGAGTCCTTGCGTATAATTAAAGCTCAGATAGATAAATTTTTGATCAGTAGTAAACCGATAGTTATGGGAAAAAAACCAGGAAAATGGACATGAGGAATGTCAGATCAGCCATGATCCAATTGAACGGCACAGCAACCTATGCCTGTTCCATTTCTTATGGTCTTATTGCATTACAACTGAGCAGCATGCTTCCAGCAGTATGTCATACTTCACGTGACTGTATGGTTAGATGGAGAATTCAAATTTTACAGATATTTTTGACCAACCTGTTCAGAGATATTATTCCATGCCTCGTTTACATTGAGACTTGAACGTAAGCCTCCTGGTATAGAGGTAGGATCACTACCACTGTAACACAAGAATGCATGAGATCTTTAGTCTTATTCTACGGTACAGTGACAATATCATGCGGATGTCTCCCAAGTGTACTCTGACCGTGAAACATTACAACGAGGTAGTCAGTGATAGATAGATCTACTTCTTACTGGAATTTAAACATAGTTTTTCCGATCATGAGCCGGGAGATGTGACATGTCTACGACATCATCAGGTAGACGGTCAGACAGCATGGAGGGTTGAGGGAATTAATGGGAGGGAACACTTGACAACCCCTCCACACCTGAAACTCCTCTGAGATCAATATGATATCTTGGGGAGACCTCAATGAAAATGACATTGGGCTTATTAACGCCCAGTGTGTTAGTGGATGACTAGATCATTATTGGCCAGATAACACAGCCAAGGGAAGTCAAAATGCACTCCACTGACAGAGTATTGTGCTTTTAATCACTACTGTGTAAACAGAAGCCTGGTTTTAAGAGGATGGCATACAGATGGAAGGAGAATTAGTGCTCAGTCAGCAGAATGTCCATAGTGTGGACACACTGACTGGAAATCAGGGACAGATGCAACAGGTCTTTTGCATTTTGTTTTCAGTAGCTGAGAGTCTTCTGTCTCTCCCAAAGATTCATTAGGTAAGAGCTGTCATGGTGTGAGCAGATCAATGTGTTCCTAAGGTTATAAATTTATCCTTTTCAGTGTTTAGATTGCAAGAGTGAAGAACATAAGAGATAGAATATGACACTGGGTTAAATGTGACCAGCCAAGCACAACAAATGGATTCTGAATTAAATAGGAGCAAGGAGCAGGAAAGAGGACTGGAGAAGCATGAAATTTTGTATGTTGATCTCCTTCAGTGGAGAGAGTGCACATTCCACTCGACCGGTCTCCATGCTCCCGGCCATCACACAGATGTTTGTTAAGATGTTATACTGAGCACATCATGCAGAGAAACAAAATAGAATCAATCTGAATGAATTCTTCCATTCTGCTTGCAAGAATACCATTACCCTTTCACTATATTTTTCCCATTGGAAGTGAAAGAGCTTTAGCTGCAAGCTGAATTAGAGTCGCAGAGTGCTTTCAGCTTAATAGCAGTCTGACTGAGTGCCTTTCTGAGAACCTCTTTCAGTGTAGGATACACAAAGCTGCAATAGGACTTCATAACCAATCAGTCCCTTATTACAAACTGCCCAGCATGGTCCCCAGCAGAGTGGGGGGGGGGGGAGAGTTGTGCAGAGAGATTGTGTGTTGTTAGGCAGTTTCTCATTGACTGCATCGAATTGATTGGAGAGGTTGGCTTTTTCTCAGCATGTGGATATCTTTCTACAATGTGGTGGAAAGTTAGTATCACACTGGAATGTTAGTAGGGGGTATTCCACAGGCATTTGATTCACTAATGAACTCAGTCAGGTTACCACATCAGGTTAATAACTTCTGGACGGAAGGAGGTCATTCCATTCTTTATGCTCTGAAGGATCTCTAATTAGTTCCAAATCTTTCTTTCCTCAAAGCCCTGTAGAATTTGACTATTTTGAGAGTTTATCCCATTCCTTTTCATAATGC
Source organism: Hemiscyllium ocellatum (assembly GCF_020745735.1). Taxonomy (NCBI): domain Eukaryota; kingdom Metazoa; phylum Chordata; class Chondrichthyes; order Orectolobiformes; family Hemiscylliidae; genus Hemiscyllium; species Hemiscyllium ocellatum. Next base: position 6,848,497 of record NC_083430.1, on the reverse strand, counting down.
AATGCTGAATTTATTTCCTCCAATCTTTGTGACAGTGCATTCCAGATCACAATTCACTACATTTTTAAAAAATGCCCATTAATTGTTTTTGCCAATTATTTTAAATCTCTGGCCACTGGCCTCTAATCCACCTACTAGTGACAATAGTGTCTATTTATTTAATGTACCAGATCTCCCCTCAATATTCTCTGCTCTAGAAAAGAGAAAAACATTTTTTCCAACCTTTTCATGTTATTGGTGTCCCTCATCCTTTCCCTCTATTCGATCAAACCTCCTCCACACACTCTTCAAGACCCCAACATTTCTCATCAAATCTGGAGATTGGGATTGGTTTTGGCCACCTCCACCAAATCTGCTCCAAATCCCCCTCTTCTCTAATAGGGAACAGCCCCACCTTTCTAATCTACCCTCATACCTTCTTCATCCTTCAGATGTTTTCTTATGAACCTTTTCTGCACACTTCTAATTCCTTTACATTCTTCCTAAAGTGCAATGCTCAGAACTGAACACAATTCTTCAGTTTAAGCTAAGCCTATATTTTATATAGATTTAACATTGCATCTTGCTGTTGTACTCTATATTCTGGATCAGTGGTGCTGGAAGAGCACAGCGGTTCAGGCAGCATTCCACATTGGATGCTGCCTGAACTGCTGTGCTCTTCCAGCACCACTGATCCAGAATCTGGTTTCCAGCATCTGCAGTCATTTTTTTTTTACCTTGTTGTACTCTATATCCCTATTATAAAGTTCAGGCTGCTGTAAATTTTATTCAGTAATCTCTCAACTTGTTCTGCCACCTTCACTGATTTTTCTAGAATAATAGAACTCCTATAGTATGGAAACTGGCCATTCAGCCCATCGAGTCTGCACTGACCCTCTGGAGAGCATCCCATCAAACCCATCCCCCTATCCTATTCCGGCAACCCTGCATTTTCCATGGTTAACCCCTACCGAGCCTGCAATCCCTGGACTCTATGGGAAATTCATTTAACCTACACATTTTTTGATTGTATGAAAACACCAGAGCACCCAGACGAAATCCAGGCAGACATGGGGAGAATGTGCAAACTCCACACAGACAAATTTTATATATTTATACTCAGCTCCCTGTATTCTTGCACCAACGTTTAGTATTATAACCTTTCTGTAATCTCACTCCACTGTTTCTACTAAAATGGATTCTTTTTTGTATTAAAGTTCATCTGCCACCTGTCTTCCAATTCCACCAACCTTCTCTGTCCTTTTGAAGATCAGCACCAGTCTCTTCATATTTCACCACAATTCCAAGTTTCATTTCATTACAAAATTTGGAAATTGTGTCCTGTATTAGCAAGGTCTAGGTTCAGAGGAGCAGAAGTCATAACACTGACCTCTGCGTAACTCCACTGTAAACCTTCCTCCAGTCCAAATAACTTCTGTTAAGCATGACCTGTTTCCTGCCACGCAACCAATTTTGTATCCATCTTACTTCAACATCTCCAACTGGGTTTTCCATCTATTGTCGATGCATTCTATCAAATGATATTTGGAAATCCGTGTGTGCCACATCAACAGCATTGCCCTCATCAACACAGTCTGCTGCCTCATTACTACATCACAGCAAATTAGTTAAGTATGATTTGCTTTGAGGAAATCTGTGCTGTACCAATATTTGTTTTCCAGAAGCTTCTCCATTGCCACATTATGACTAGCCTGTCATTGCTGGATTTACCTTTAAGTTCCCTTTTGAACAAGGACGTAACATTTGCAATTCCTCAATCCTTTGCAATGCCCTTGAGTCTAAGGAAGATTGGAAAATGGTGGCCAATACCTGCCCAATTCCCACTCTCACTTCCCTCAGTTTCCTTCAATACTTTTTGTTTGTCATTTATATAAATGATTTAAATGAGAATATAAAAAGCATGGTTAGTAAGTTTGCAGATGACACCAAGATTGGTGTTTATTGTGAATAGTGAAGAAGGTTATCTAAGATTACAAAGAGATCTTGATCAATTGGGTCAATGGGCTGAAGAGGCGGCACGGTGGCACAGTGGTTAGCACTGCTGCCTCACAGCGCCTGAGACCCGGGTCCAATTCCCGACTCAGGCGACTGACTGTGTGGAGTTTGCACATTCTCCCCGTGTCTGTGTGGGTTTCCTCCGGGTGCTCCGGTTTCCTCCCACAGTCAGGTGAATTGGCCATGCTAAATTGCCCGTAGTGTTAGGTAAGGGGTAAATGTAGGGGTATGGGTGGGTTGCGCTTCGGCGGGTCGGTGTGGACTTGTTGGGCCGAAGGGCCTGTTTCCACACTGTAAGTAATCTAATCTAATCTAAAGAGTAGTAAATGGAGTTTAATTTGGATAAATGTGAGGTTGTAGAACAGTTAGACATAGGGGTTCAGTGATGTAATTTTTTGAAATCTGCATCACTAATAGACAAGGTGATTATAAAGGCATTTAGCATGCTTGCCTTTAATAATCAGACCTTTTAGTTGGGATGTTATGTAGAGGAAGTACAAGATGTTGGTGAGCTCTCTTCTGGAGTACTATGTCTAGTCCTGGTCACCCCGTAGTACAGAGGATATTATTAACCTTGAGAGGGTTCAGCAGAGATTTACCAGGATCTTGCCAGGAATGGAGGTTTTGAGCTATATGGGAAGGCTGGGACGTTTTTTCACTGGAACATAGGAAGTTGAGAAGTTTATAAAATAGTGAAGGGTACAGATAAGGTGAACGACGGGTGCCTTTTCCCTAGGATGGGGAATTTTAAGACTAGAGGATATATTTTTAAGCTGAGAGGAGAAATATTTTAAAAAGACATGAGATGCAATTTGTTTACATAGAGAGTAGTTTGTGTGTGGAATGATCCGCTAGAGGAAGTGATGGATGTGCCTTCAGTTACATTTGAAAGATATTTTGATAAGTACATGAATAGGAAAGGTTTGGAGGGGAATGGGCCAGGAGCTGGCAGGTGGGACTCGGTTAGTTTGGGATTATGATCGGCATGGGACCAAAGAGTCTGCTCCCATGCTGTATGATGCTACGATGTCTCATCCAATCCGGTGCCTCATCAACTCCTCCAATACCTCCTCCCTAAAATTCTAATCCCTCCTAATTCTTCACCATGATTCCTACATAAAAACCGATGCAATGCATTTATTTACTATCCTAGCAACGATACTGCCTCTGTTTATAAATCTCCACTTTGGCCACTAATTGTCCCAACTTCTCTTTTACAACCCTCTTATTATTTGTGTCTCTGGATGATTTTGGAATCAGAATCACAGAATTGTTATACTGTAGCAGAAGGTTATTCAGCTCATCTGTCTGTAATGGGTCTCCTTATAATTTTGATTTAGTGCCAATCTTCTACATACTCCCTATAAGCCTGCTCATTGTTTCTATTTGAATAATCATCCAATGTCCTCTGAACGTTTTCAACTAAGATTTTTCTTCTTTATTGTTAGTTGGAAGATGGCATTTGTTTCCCAACCTTAATTTCCCTCGAACCAATTGGCTTTCAAGGCCATTTCAGAAGACACTTAAGTGTCACTTGTAGGCTGGACCAGCTACAAAGATTTCCTTCCCAAAAGGGTTTTCATGAACACAATGAATTTTTATGATAATTGACAAGGGTTAGATCGTCACTATTTGAAGAGGTCCTAGGTTTTTTTAATTCAATCTAAAGCTTAATCATCTGCTATGGTGGCACTTGAACCCATGTCCCCAGAAGCTTAACCTGGGAAGCTCTGGATTGCTGATCTAGCAACATTACCAGTGCACCAACACCCTGAGACTGAATACACCTCCACTATATCCCCAGGCAATGTAGTCCAGAAGCTAACTACCTGCTGTGCGAAAGAATTAATTTCACCTTACATTCATTTCTTTTCTAAATTGCTTTAAATTTGTATCCTCTAGTTCTTTGAGTTTAACTTTAACATTCCCACCCATCCCCAGCTCCCTTTTCAGCCCTGCCTCTTCCCTTCCATTCCACTTACCAACCCTTCCTTCCAGCTACCAATCGGATTCATCCTACGTATCAACCAACTAGGTCGTGTATACTATCTGTGTCCACCTAACACTATCTCACCATCCCACAACTCAATCCCCACCCCACCCTCCCCCCTTTATCTGTAGCTCCCCCCTTCCGCCACATGTAGTCCTGAAGAAGGGTTAATACCCAAAATCTTGACTTCTCTACCTCCTGGTGCCGCCTGGCTTGCTGTGTTCTTCCAGCCTCCTGTTTGTTGCTTTGTTTCTTGATCCTTTAAGGAGCATGAACCATTTCTCCCTTATTATTTTGTCCAGGCCCCGCATTATCTGAAAAACATTTATCAGATTTCTTCAAGGAAGACAGTCCCAACTTCTCCGAGCCTCAATTCTCATCCCTGGAACTATTCTTGTAAAACCCTGCTGTACTCTCTGCAGTGAATTCCTAGTGAGTGGCCCCTTTTGTTTTAACTATCGATCTCTTCCCATACACACTCTTTGCTTCAGTTATTTGCATTTTCACTTCCCCTCTGAAAGTTTATGTACTAGGTTAGTTTTCAATTATGTTATCCTCCTGTCATCTGTCACAAGCACCCCTTTCTTGCTTCTTTTAATCTTTATCAAATTCATGATCTGCATTCATTTACCCTACCTTTCCACTTCATGGGAAAATGCCTGAGCAATCTCTTCTTTAAAAGTAGCCCACTGTTTAGTTTTCCCACTAATCATTGATTGTAATTGATCTGGATCAGACCTGTTCTTATCCTAGTGTAGTTGGTTTTCCAATCAATAACTTACTCTGATTCTACAGTGACCCAAATTGCAGCCATCATAGCTCTCTTTAAAACTACTCACTTAGCTTTCAGCACTTTTTTCCAATGCCACTTCTGGCTTTAACCCAGTGTGTACTCAAAGATAATCAGGGAGTCATCCGCAATGCAAAAGCAGTGTTAAAGGCAAAGACACATTTTCTATAACACCTTACATACTTTAGGAGTTAAAGATCCCAAAGACCCATTTTAATAATGACTGAGGATATGTAACTGTGTAAGGTAGTGAAGGGTAGAGAGGCTGGTAGGTAGATAATAGGATACTCTGTATGGGGCCAGAAAAAAGTTCATTCTTCTGATTGTGAAATGGAACATGTTTTGTATCATCTATGTCTGGGTATCAGACAAACAATCTGAGAAACATAGAAAATAGGAGGAGGCGTAGATCATTCGGCCCTTTGATCCTGCTCTCCCATTCAAGATAATCATAACTGATCATCCTACTCAGTATCCTCTCTCACTTTCTCCCATAGCTTTGAGCCTTTTAACCCTAAGAACAATATTTACTGCTTCTTGAAAATATTCAATATTTTGGCCTCAACTGCTTATTGTGACAATGAATTCCAACACTCTTTGGGTGAAGAAATTTCTCCTAATTTCAGTCCTAAATGGCCTACCTCAATATCCTTAGACTGTGACCCCTGGTTCTGGGTTCCCTGCTCATCGGGCACATCCTTCTTGCATTTATCCTGTCTTGAAGGACAAGAGCAGCAGATACATGGGAACACCACCACTTGTAGATTTCCTTCCAAGCCTCTCACCATCCTGACGTGGAAATAAATTGCCATACCTTCACTGTTGCTGAGTCAAAATTCTGCAATTCCCTTGGGGCATTATGGGTGAATCTACAGCAGGTGGACTAAAGTTCTTCAAAAAGGCAGCTTACCACCACCTTCTCAAGGACAACCAGGGCTAGGCAGTAAATATTGGCCAGCCAGCAAGGCCCTCGTCCCGTGGGTGAATATAAAAAAAATCCTTTTAGAAATTAAGCACAAACAGAAACTGCTGGAAAATCTCAGCAGGTCTGGTAGCAAGCTTGGCAGAATTGAGGAAGGGTCACTGGGCCTAAAAAAATAACGCTGCTTTCTCTCCACTGATGCTGCCAGACCTGCTGTGCTTCTCCAGAAAATTCTGATTTTGTTTCTGATTTCCAGTATCTGCAGCTCTTTGGTTTTCTCCGTTTAGAATTTTATGCTTTCAATGAGATCCCACAATTCTTCTAAACTCCAATGAACATAATCCTAACTGATTCAGACTCTCTTAATGCGTCATCCCAGGAATCATTCTGATAAATCTTTGCTGCATTCCCCCTATAGCTAGAACATCCTTCTTCCGATAAGGAGAGAAAAACTTCAAATATTACTCCAGGTGTGGGCTCACTAAGGTCCTATATAATTGCAGCAAGACATCCCCGTTCCTGTATTCGAACACTCTTACTCCAAAAGCCAATGGACCATTTACCGTCCATTGCCTGCTGCAATACTTACTTTCACCAACTGGTCTCATTGCATTGTCTCCTTTCCTAATCTATCACTATTCAAATCTGCCTTCCTAGTTTTACTACCAATGTATCATGCATTTGCCCACTCACTCAGTTTGTCCAAATCACACTGAAGCATCTCTGCATCCTCTTCACAGCTCACCCTCCCTCCCAGCTTTGCGTCATCTGCAAACGGAGTTCCCTCATCTAAATCATTAATATATTTGTGATTAGCTGGGTCCAAGCACTGATTTCTGCAGTACCCCACTAGTCACTGGCTCCCACCCAGAAAAAGAGCCATTAATTCCTACTCTTTGTTTCTTGTCTGCCAACTAGCTTTCTATTAACATTAGTACACTACCCCCCTCAGTCCCATGTGCTATAAGTTGACATACTAATCTCTTATTTGGGATCTTATGGAAATGCTCCTGTAACTCCAGGTAAACTACATTCATTGGCTCCCCCTTATTCACTCTACTAGTTACAGCCTCAACAATTTCCAGTAGGTCTTTCAAATATGATTTCCCTTTTGTAATTCCATACTGGCTCTGTCCTATCCAGTCTTGTCCTGTTCAATGAATAAGTAGTGAAGAGGATGGGAGATTGACCAAGATGTCAGTATATGTGTAGAAATGTTTTCAGATGATATCATCATGGAGCAACACAAAGATGATTTGGAGGAGATTGGCAGAATCAATCCTTGGGAGATACCAAATAGCTTTGCAAGGGTTACTTCTGTCTTGTTGTGCCAGAGTAACATCCTTAAAAGTGCCCCAGAACAACAGCATGGGAAATGACCCAGACTCTGAAGCATTGAGCAACCAGGAGGAGGTGAAATGAAAATTTTCATCTCTAAATATAGCTGAACAAGTTTATATCCTGAAGCAATTTCAAACAGGTGTAACTAGAGAAACATGCACAACACTATGAAAACTGCTTCATCTAGGTTTTAGACGTTGCAGGAGGATGTAGACTTGGCTATATTTTAGAGTTACGTTGCAAGTGACAGGTTGTCTTCCATTCTCTCTTCTCATTGTTTAAACATCCCCCCCCACCCTTTTTACAACTGTTTACCTCCTTTGCTCCTTCATACTTCCTTAACATTTCATGCTCTGCGCTGTGCTCTCCCTGTAGTCAGGAGTTCTATTCTTTCAGATCATTTGATATCAGTGGCTTTTACTGCTTTCTCTGTTTTATTGCTCTGGGCTTTCAATCTCTCCAGTAATAGGCACAATCTGAGTGCTTGACAGAAATGTAATTATTGTTAGCAAATCAAACGTACTGCTACTGTCATCTCAATGTGCCCAAACCTACTCTGACTGACACTGCAGCTGAGGTGAGTACTGTTGATAATCTCTGCCCATTCTGACAGAGCAGGAAATAGTCTTCATTTCCCTATCGTGGGCTCAGTTCCATTCCAGTGACTAATCAAAAGGCCAGAAGAGAAAAAATCAATTTGTATTTCTAATTATAGTTCTTTTCCTAAAATCAATGTGCTTCTCAAAGACATCTCAACATGCTTCACAGCTACTGAATTGTTTACAAACTTTGGTTATAGTTGTAGCCTAGGAAACACAACAGCCAATTTGTGGAATGTGGGCATTTATTGCCTATCCCTAATTGCCCAGAGGGCAGTTAAGAGTCAAACAAATTGCTGTGGGTCTGGAGTCACATGTAGGCCAGACCAGGTAAAGACAGCAGTTTCCTTCCCTTAAGGGTATTATTGAACTAGGTAGAGTTTTTACCACCATTGATAATTGTTACATGGTCACTGTCAGGCTATTTTTTCATAACAGATTTTTAACTGAATTCACCATCTGCCGTTACCTTGGGAAAGATGCTATGTAAATGCAATCCCTTTATTTATATAGGTGATGCTGTTGGGAGCAGGCACATCACTGAGAGCTCACTCAGAGAATTTGGAAAAGCTTACTTGTCGATATTTTTATGTCTCACGTTCTCTCACAGTCATAGGGTCATAGTCATAGAGATGTACAGCATGGAAACAGACCCTTCAGTCCAACCCATCCATGCCGACCAGATATCCCAACCCAATCTAGTCCCACCTGCCAGCAACTGGCCCATATCCCTCCAAACCCTTCCTATTCATATACCCATCCAAATGCATCTTAAATGTTGCAATTGTACCAGCCTCCACCACTTCCTCTGGCAGCTCATTCCATACACGTACCACCCTCTGTGTGAAAACGTTGCCCGCAGGTCTCTTTTATATCTTTCCCCTCTCACCCTAAACCTATGTCCTCTAGTTCTGGACTCCTTGACCCCAGGGAAAAGACTTTGTCTACTTATCCTATCCCTTCATACTTTTGTAAACTTCTATAAAGTTACCCCTCAACCTCTGACGCTCCAGGGCAAACAACCCCAGGCTATTCAGCCTCTCCCCGTAGCTCAAATCCTCCAACCCTGGCAACATCCTTGTAAATCGTTTCTGAACCCTTTCAAGTTTCACAACATCTTTCCAATAGGAAGGAGACCAGAATTGCACACAATATTTTCCTAACTTTTTCCCTGATCCAAGACAGTTTGTTGGTCAGGAATCACTGCTGTTGTTGGAATTTGCAATGTTGTTTGGCAGTTGTTTTGTTTTCTGGGGTGGAAGTGATGAACAGGGAGAGCCTGGAATAAAATACTCACAGGCAACAGTAGCTTTTCTATCTGGTAATAAAGATGACATAGTACTGCTGGGGATAGGGGAGTGACTGTGAAGAATGCAATAGCTAGGCATAAAAGGTTGTAACAAGTTTAACATTGCATTCTCTAATGTCACAGCTTCCATCTTCATTCTTACTTTAAATACAACGGTCAAGTTGAATTCAACTCAAGAGGAATTTAACAATACTTTTTAACATCCACACACAGCAAAATTGATTAAAGCATGTACTGCTGTGAAAACTAAAACATATCCTATGCAGTAAAGGGAAAAGTGGAAAGTGAACAATATTGTGATGATTGGCCATTATTACCTGGTACTATAACAACCACTTACTTACAGAGCACCTTTAAGTCTCTCAAGATGCTTTGGATGAGGATTGTAAAAGAACTGATGGCATTTTGCCAGAAAAGGAGATATTGATCTGAAACTGTTTGTCGGGGTTGGAATCGTTATTTCCAACCTCTTTCAACGCAGATCAGACTGTAATTTTCCCATTTACCTTTGGAGCAGCTTTTTCTAAGAAGTTCAGAGGCAGGAGCCTTCCCAGCCAAAGCGATGCAGATAAATCCAGGAAACCTCACAAACCACGGCAAAACGATGAGTGCAGTAACCAAGCTGTCTCAGCAGCAGTGGCTGCTCTGTTCTGTGTTTCAGAAGCTACAAGCCTCTTTGACAATGATTGAGGGAAGGTACATTTACAGTAAACGAAGGGGCAAGGTCATGGGTAGGTGACAGGGTCAGATGTCAAGCAGATGAAGGATTAGTGTGTTATCAGGGTGAAGGGTACAGGGGAAAGATGGGTGAGGAAAAAGGGCAGCAGGTGTGTGATGCATACAGGGTAGGTGAGGTGATCTAGTGCCAGATGAGTGAGGGGATGGGGGCAGGAATAAAGGCCCCTGCATCCCCTCAACAGGTGAATTAGTACTGCTCTGTGTTGGACACCACTTGGAGGATGCATTGCAGGTAGCAAGAGTGAAGAGTATACTCTGGGCATAGATTGCAATGTCTGACACCAAGAGTGGTTTGGTAGCAACAGAAATGACTGAGTCCATTGAGTCCTAAAAGACATAGCTGCTAAACTGGGTCTGCAGCAGCAGGTGAGGGAACCAATAAGAGGGAAAATCATATTTGACTTCATCTTCACCAACAGATTTGTTGTACGTGCATCTGTCCTTGATAGTATCAGTTAGAGTGACCTTGTGGAGATGAAGAACATTGGAACAGACTTAGCATCGCAAGACAGGGTATCCAAGAGGCATGATGGCCATCAGCAGCAGCAGCTAAACACAATGTGCAACCTTATGGCCTGGCATATCCCTCGGTCTACCACTACCACCAAGTGAAGAGATCAATCTTGGTTCAATGGAGGGCATACCAGGAACAGTACCAGGCATACCTAAAAATGAGGCATCAACATGGAGAAGCTACCAAACAGGACTACAGAGGAACATCGATTATCCAGCATTCGATTATCAGAATTTCGGATTATCAGGACAAGATCGCAAGGTCCCAATGCTTGGCTAAACTGTATTATCCGGTATTCGATTATCCGAACATTCAAGTATCTGAACAAAATGCTCCCCATCCGTTTGAATAATCAAGGTTCCTCTAAACTTGCATGAAAAATAACGTAGACGGCAAGTGATAGACAGAGCTAAGCAATCCCACCTAGATCTAGGTTCTGCAGTCCTGCCACATCTAGTCATATTTGGTAGTGGATAATTAAACAACTCACTGGAGGAGGAGACTCCACAAATATCGCCATCCTCCAATACTTTATCAATGATCTTCCCTCCATCAGAAGGTCAGAAGTCAGAGATGTCCGCTGATGATTGCACAATGATCAGCGCCATCCACAACTCCTCAAACACTGAAGCACTCCAAGTTCAAATACAGCAAGACCTGGACAAAATCCAGCTTGGGCTGACAAGTGGCAAGTTACTTTCACACTACACAAATGCCCAGCAATATCCATCTCCAAAAGGAGAGAATCTAGCCATTGTCCTTTGACATTTAATGGCATCACCACAATGCATACCCAAGGACCAACATTTTTTTACCATCCTTTACTGATTCAGGAAGTGATGAGCTACCTTTTCAAGCACCTAGCAGCATTTGGATAGTCCGTAGCAAACTGGTATGATATTGAGGTCAGCACATGGAGTGAGGACTTCAGGTTTCCTTTCCCCATTTACATTAGTGATGTTGGTGGGATTTTTATTACAATGTGACAGCTTTATGGTCACTTTTGCATTTCCAACATTGGATTCAAGTTGCCATGGTGAGGTATGAACTCAAATTCTCTGGAGTGATAGTGAGTAACATAACCACTACATAAGCAAGTAGGCAAGTAATTCATAATGGAATACAGCCTCTGATGCCTCGCTAAGTCGATCATGAGAAGCAGGAAAGTGGGTATCATCGAGTATTGAACCCTGGTGGGTCACCAAGGACAAGGATGGTGGCAGCAGTTCAAGGTGAACCATACCTGGACTTAAATCTTCCCATCAGGCAGAAATCTCTATTTACAATCCAGATCATGAGAATAGTTACTGATTTATCTTTCCTACCTTTTGATGCAGGATCCATTCAAACAGACACAGTCCAGCAAAACACCATGGACAACATCAAAGCGAATCCTCACAATATCCACACCTCATTTTTATGCCAAAGCTGTTGTGTTCCAAAATAGTCAAATGTGTAAAGGCTTCAAGGTGATTGTAACAATGACTGAGCAAAGGAACGCAGTGTAAGGTCAGTGAATGGGCAAGTAACAAGTAAATGGGTGAGAGGGTAGGTAATGTGTACCTGGGTGAGGGATAGGTAATGGAAAGCTGGGTGAGGGCGTAGGGTGTGTCCCAGTATAGGGGGAGCAGTGGGTGTCAGTGATAGGGCCTGGTGTATGGGGAGGGTTTGGGAGTGGGGATTTATTTGGTTCATAGGGGGTCAGGTATTGGGGAGGACAGTGGGGTGTTGAGTGGATGTGAGTTCTGAGGTGGGAGGTTATTTGCAGTGGAGTAAGTGTACAGGTGTTCTTTGGGGATGCCAGGTATTTGTAGTAAAGTTGGGTGTTGGGAGAAGGTCCTGTGAATTCTCAGTGTCAGATTGAGGAGTGAGTGGGGCCTCAGTGGGGAAGGCAGGGTGTCATCATAAATGGTAAGGTAGAGCAGAGTTTAATTCCTCTAACCTTTGCTGGATACTTCAATAAGTCAGACATTCTATAATATTCAGATATTGTATAATTAGAGAAAGAAAGAAATATTCACAGTGGAGTCGACAAAAAGATCAAGGCCAAAGTCAGGATATAATTATTGTAGAGGACATTGTAAAGAAAAGGAAGCACATTCAGGGTGGGAAGAGCATTACTCTGACTGCAAAGAGCTGGCAGGACGACAGAGCTTAGATCTGATCCATTGGTTAATGGGATCACTCATCTCTGTCAATCACTTGCTGCTTATGTGGGAGTTTGGCATGCAAATAGTCCTATTTGATGGCTCCACCAGGTTGGTACCTCTTTTTCAGGTATGCCTGGTGCTGCTCCTGCATGCCCTCCTGCACTCTCCCCTGCCTTGACGGTAATGATCGAATTGGAGACATGCCAGCCCATGAGGTTACGGATTGTGCTGGACTGCAATTCTGCTGCTGTTGGTGCTCCATGGTGCCTCATGGATGCCCAGTCTTGAGTTGTTTGATCTGTTTGAAATCTATGCCATTTAGCATGGTCACATTGCCTCAATAAGGACCATGCAGTGGTGACTCTTGCCAAGTCTGGACAGATGCGTCTTCAGCCAGCAGATTGCTAAGGATAAGATCAATTACGCTTTCCCCTCTTGTTGGTTCCCTCACCACCTGCGGCAGATCCAGTCAAGCAGCTACGTCCTTTAGGACCCAACCAGCTCAATTAGTAATGCTGCTGCCCAGCCTCACTTCTGGTGGACATTGATATCTCCACCCAGAGTACATTCTGCACCCTTTGCACTCTCTGTATTTCCTCCAACTGATGTTGAACAAAGAGTACTGATTTGTCAGCCAAGGGAAAATGGTAAGTGGTAATTGGCAGAAAGCATATTTGTCTCATGGAGCCACAGGACTTCAGAGAATGCAGATTCAGTGCAGGGTGAATAGCTGTTAATGGAGACTGTTAGTGGCTAACAATAGGTTGTGTGTGTATTGGCAGACTATGTGATAACAAGGCCTGGCGTGTAGGGTAGAGGGATAGAGCAATGGAGAATTCAGGCCCTAAAATTATTGAACTCAATATTGAGTCTGGAGGGCTGCAGGGTCCCCAAGTGGAAAATGAAGTGTTGTTCTTCCAGGTTGCACTGAGCTTCACTGGAGCACTACAGCAGGCCTGAGACAGAGATGTTGGCCAGGGAACAGGATGCTGTGTTAAAGCAGCAGGCAATTAGAAGCTCAGGGTCTTTTCTGTGGGCAGAATATAGGTGTTCTGCGAAGCGGTCACCCAGCCTACACTATTGTCTTTACATGTGAGGACCTTGGTCAGTGACTGTTAGGGAGAGGTAAAGTGACAGTGGAGCCCAACCACAAATAGTTTCAAAGCATCTTCCTCAATCTGCTTCCAGCTACCCCAGAATGGATGTAAAGGACATAGTTTTGTTTACAGAGGTATCATCGGAACATGACAAACAAGCAAGGGAAGCAATAATAAAAACCAAAAGTGCTGGGGAAACTCAGCAGCTCTATGGCTAGATTTTTAAAAAGTTAATAGTTCAAGGCTGATAAGTGTCATATTGGACTTGAAATGTTAACTTCACTTCGGTCTCCACAGATGCTGCCAGATCTGCCGAATTTCTCCAGCAATCTCTGGTTTGATTTCAGATCTCTGTCATCTGCAATACTCTGCTTTTACTGAACAAAGAAAGCATTGCTGATCAGGTAGGGATGGCTGGGGAACATGCCATTAAAGGCTGCAGTAAACAGCATTGAGATTAATATTGCTATCTCAGTGTCATGAAAAGGCTGCAGTTACTGCATAGTGATTTATTGCTTTTTAAAATGTTTTTAATGTTATTTTTATTGATTAGCTATGGATGTAATGATTTTCAAATTTTTAAAAAGGATTTCATATGTTTAGCATTTAGTGATAATTCTAAGAGTAATGTGATTTTAATTTAATATTCAAAGTTATATAACAATATGTAGGGAATAAGTGTGGGTGAAAATCAACTAGGTAAAAACAAGGCCTACAGATGCTGGAAACCAGAGTCTAGCTTAGAGTGGTGCTGGAAAAGCACAGCAGGTCAAGCAGCATCCGAGGAGCAGGAAAATCGACATTTCGGGCAAAAGCCCTTCATCAGGAATAGAGCTCTATTCCTGACCTGCTGCCTGACCTGCTGTGCTTTTCCAGCACCACTCCAATCTAGACAATGAGTGTGGGTGAGTGAGGCAATGGGTAGAGAAGTAGATCATAGAACTGTAGAATCCCTACAATGATGAAGCAGGCTATTCAGCCCATTGAGCTCACTCTGATAGTCTGAATAGCATCCCACTCAAATATACCCTACACCTAGCCTGCACATCCCTGGGCACTATGGGCTTTGAGGAGGTGGGAAGGCTGCAGAAGGATTTGGATGGGTTGGGACAGTAAGCAAAGAAGTGCAAGATGAGTACAATGTCAGAAAGTGTGAGGTCATGCACCTTGGGTGGAAGAATAAGGGCATGGGCTATTTTCTAATTGAGGGAACATTCAGAAATGTGAAGTGCAAAAAGACTTGGGAGTTCTAGTCCAGGATTTTCTGAAGGTAAACTTGCAGGCTGAGTCAGTAGTTAGAAAGGCGAATGCAATGATAGAACATAGAACATGGAATATAGAATGTAGAACATAGTTACAGGGCAGTACAGGTCCTTCGACCCTCGATGTTGAGCCAACCTGTGAATTAATCTGATGTTCACCTAACCGTTCCATTATTATCCATATATACGTCTAATACCCATTTAAATGCCCTTAACATTGGCGAGTCTACTACTGTTGCAGGCGGCCCGTTCCACACCCCTACTACTCTCTGATTTCTGTCCTATATCTATCATCCCTCAATTTAAAGCTATGTCCCCTCGTGTTAGCCTTCACCATCCCAGGAAAAAGGCTCTCACTGTCCACCTTATCTAACCCTCTGATTATCTTATATGTCTCAATTAAATCACCTCTCAACCTTCTTCTCTCCAATGAAAACAGCCTCAGTTCCCTCAGCCTTTCTTCATAAGATTTTCCTTCTATACCAGACAACATCCTAATTAAGCTCTCTGAACCCTTTCCAAAGCTTCCATATGCTTCCTATAATGTACACAATACTCCAGGTCTGTACAGCTGAAGCATGACCTTGTGGCTCCAAAACTCAATCCTCCTACCAATAAGTGCCAACACACCACATACCTTCTTAACAAACCTATCAACTTGGTGACAATGTTCAGGGATTTATGCACCTGGACACGGAGATCTCTCTGTTCATCTACACTACCAAGAATTTTACCATTAGCCCAGTACTCTGCATTCCTGTTACTTCTTCTGAAGAGAGCAACTTCACACTTTTCTGCATTAAACTCCATTTGCCACTTCTCAGCCCAGCTCTGCTTCTTATCTATGTCCCTTTGTAACCCATAACATCCTTCAGCATGATCCACAACTCTGCCTACCTTAGTATCATCCGCAAATTTACTAACCCACATCCAGATCATTTATAAAAATGACAAACAGCAGTGGTCCCAAAATGACTGAGCTCCAGGATGAACATTTCCCATCAACCACCACCCTCTGTCTTCTTTTACCTAGCCAATTTCTGATCCAAACCGTTAAATCACCTTCAATCCCGAAACCCCATATTTATGCAGTAGCCTACTGTGTGGAACCTTATCAAATGCCTTACTGAAATCCATATACACCACATCAATCACTTTATCCTCATCCACCTGTTTTGTCACCTTCTCAAAGGACTTAATAAGGTTAGTTAGGCACAACCTACCCTGCACAAAACCATGTCGACTATCCCTAATCAAATTTTTCCTTTCCAGATGATTATAAATCCTATCTCTTAGAACCTTTTCCAAAACCTTACCCACAACCAAACCAAGGCTCACAGGCCTATAATTACCAGGGTTACCCCGACTCCCCTTTTTAAACAAGGGAACAACATTTGCTATCCTCCAGTCTTCTGGCACTACTCCTGTTGACAATGATGACATAAAGATCTAAGCTAAAGGCTCTGCAATCTCCTCCCTGGCTTCCCAGAGAATCCGAAGATAAATCCCATCCAACCTAGGGGTCTTATCTATTTTCCGATCTTCCAAAATTGCTAAGACCTCCTCTTTGTCAACAGCAATCCCATCTAATCTAGTAGCCTGTATCTCCGTATTCTCACTAACATTTCCCCTTTCCAATGTAAATACTGACGAAAAGTATTCATTAATGTCCTCAGATTCCACACACAACTTCCCACTATTGTCTTTGATTGGCCCTAATCTTACTCTAGTCATTCTTTTATTTCTAATGAAGAGCTCTGGCCTAAAATGTTGTTTTTCCTGCTCCTCGGATGCTGCCTGACCTGCTGTGCTTTTCCAGAAACACACTCTTGATTCTTTTATCCCTGATATACCTATAGAAGGTGTTAGGATTTTCCTTGAACCTATCCGCCAACAACTTCTCATGTCCCCTCCTGGCTCT
This sequence comes from Hemiscyllium ocellatum, assembly GCF_020745735.1. Classification (NCBI taxonomy): domain Eukaryota; kingdom Metazoa; phylum Chordata; class Chondrichthyes; order Orectolobiformes; family Hemiscylliidae; genus Hemiscyllium; species Hemiscyllium ocellatum. Next base: position 6,831,869 of record NC_083430.1, on the reverse strand, counting down.
TCTTAGCACTCTCTTTAGATCTTTTCTAGCTAACTTATAACTTTCAAGGACACTAACTGAGTTTTCACACCTCATCCTCACATAGCCTTCTTCTTTCTCTTAACAAGAGCTTCAACTGCTTTAGTAAACCATGGCTCCCCCTCTTGACAACTATCTCTCTGCCTGATAGGTACATACTTATCAAGGACCCACAATTTCAACTGTGTCCATCCCCTGCAGTTTCCTTCCCCACCCTCTGCATTGTAAATCTTGCCTAATCGCATCATGATTGCCTTTCCCCCAGTTATACCTCTTTCCCTGTGGGATATACTTATCCCTGCCCATTGCTATTTTAAACATGACCGAATTGTGATCATTGTGATGACATTTATTTTGAGAGGACTTGAATATAAAAGCAGGGATATACTTCTGAGGGTCTATAAGGCTCTGGTCAGACCACATTTGGAGTATGGTGCACAGATTTGTGCTCCATATCTCAGGAAGGATGTACTGGCCGTGGAGTGTGTTCAGAAGAGGCTCACGAGAATACTCCCAGGAAGGAAACGTTCAACATATGAGGAACGTTTGAGGACTCTGAGTTTATACTGAATGACCTGGACAGTGTAGATTTTGGGAAGATGTTTCCATTGGTGGGAGAGACTAGGACCCGAGGGCATAGCCTTAGAGTAAAGGGAAAACCTTTTATCACAGAATTATCATTGAATCCCTACTGTATGGAAACAGGCCATTTGGCCCAAAACATTCACACCGACCCCACCCAAATGCATTACTCTACCTTTACCTCTGACTAATGCACCTAACCTACACATCCCTGAACACTATGGGCAATTTAGCACGATCAATCCACCTAACTTGCATATCTTTGGACTGTGGGAGGAAACTGGAGTACCCGGAGAAAACCCATGCAGACACTGGGAGAATGTCCTTGGCGCTGGGAGGAGCAGTGTGAACCACTGAACCACCATGTCACCTTTTAGAACAGAGATAAGGATGAACGTCTTCTGCCAGAGAGTGGTGATCTATGGAATTCATTGCCACAATAGGCTGTGGAGGCCAGGTCATTGATTGTATTTAAGTTCTTGAGCATCAAAGGGATCTAGGGTTATGGAGAGAAAGTGGGAGCATAGGATTGAGAAACTTATCAGCCGTGGTTGAATGGCAGAACAGACTTAATGGGCTGAATGGTCTAATTTCTGCTGCTATGTCTTATGGTCTTATTTAGCATGGTAACCACTCAGCCTGCACATCTTTGGACTGTGGGAGGAAACTGGAGCACCTGGGCAAAACACATGCACCCTGGGAGAAAATGCGTGAACTTCACATGGACAGTCACCCAAGGGTGTAATTGAACCCTTCCCCCGCACTGTAAGGCAGCAGTGCTAACCACTGAGTCACTGGGCTGACCCTAATTTGATCAGGATGGCAGGTTGGTAAGTGAGGAGGGTGCGGGGTGGGGGGGGGGGGGGATGGAGGTGGGGGGGTGGGTGGGGGGGGGGATGTGGGGGGGCTAGTGGACAGTTAGGTAGATGAAGGTTTCGGGCAGGATGAGAAAATTTAATTGTGGGTGAGACCATGAGGTGGGACAAGGGACGGATATGATCCCAAAAATAGAATTGGAGAAGAGTTTGGAGATTGGGTTGGGAGAGTTCTGGTGTGTGTGTGTGTGTGTGTGTGTGTGTGTGTGTGTGTGTGTGTGTGTGTGTGTGTGTGTGTGTGTGTGTTCAGGGGTGTGTGTTTGAAGTGAGAGAAAGTGTTTTTTATTCATTCATGAGATGAGGGTGCCACTGGCTAATCCACCATTTACTCCCAGTTAAGAGTCAACCACATCGCGATAGGTCTGGAGTCACAGATTTCTTTCCCATTAATTAACCAGATGGCTTTTTCCAACAATCAACACTTGGTTTCATGATTATTGTTAGAGTTTTAATTGTAGGTTATTATTACATTCAAATTCCACCACCCCACTTTGAAGGTTTCAAACCCAAGTCCCCAGAACTGGGTCTCTGGATTAACAGTTCATCAATAATACTTCCAGGCTGTCACCTCCCCGAAATATGCATTATTGTCTGTATGTGATATGTGTATGTATGAGAGTTTGTGTATGTGTGTGTGAATGAAAGTGAGTGCATGAGTGTGCATGTGTGTTTGAGTAAGAGTGAGTATGTGTGTGAAAGTGAGAACATAAACGTGTATGAGTACAAGAGTGAATGTATAAATGTGTGTTAGCGAGTTTATGAACCTAAGAGTGTGTGTTTGTGTGTGCTTTGGAATGTGTAAGAGAGTGTGAGTAAGATTGAGTGTATGAGTATGTGAGGGTGTGGGAGTGTTGTGTGTGGATGTGAAAGTGTGTGTATATGTGTATTTTTGTTTGTGAGCGTTTATATATGGCTATGTTTTGTGTGTGAGAGTATGTGTGTATCTGCGTGAGGGTGTGAGTGAGTGTATGAGTGTTTATGCGTGTGTGAGTGAGAGTGTGTGAGTGAGTGCCTGTGTGCTTGTGAGAGAAAGTGTGAGTCAGAGTGAGTATATGAGTGTATCTGTGAGTGAGTATATGTGAGAGAGGAGAGTGTCTGTGAGTGAGTGTGGACATGTATATGTGTGTGAAGTGAGATTGTGTGTGTGTATGTGTGCGTTTTTATGTCTGTGTATGTGTCTGTGTGTGTGCGCGCGTGTGTAATTGAGTGCATTTATATACCTGTGTATGAGTGTGTGTGGTAACATTGCAGTGAGATGACCATTTCATCAGAATGTTGGAGATAAGCAACTACTGAGCAACTCCAGAGCCTGAAAAAATGGGCGGGAATGTTGTGTTCCCTTTGTTTTCTCACACCACCCTGCTTTCACCAACAGCGTTTGGAACATTTGCAGAAGTTTCCATCCTTAGCTGCAAGATTGCGGAATGCAGTAAGTATTTATAAAATGAGAGTTGCGCAAAGCAATTTAGCCTTTTTAGGATGATATATTTAAGTGAATGACAATGATGTATGAAATGTGCTCTGGCCCAGATGAATTAATTGCAGCATAGACAGAAACTGATTTGAAGTATTGTGTGGAGAGTCCATGGGAGTCCTGGGGTCAACAGTATGCTCAAAGCCAGCAAAGTCTAAAAAACATTTAATTAAAAAGTGAATAAATTGAAGGGAATGTGCAAAAAGAACAGTGAAATGAAAGGTGACTGTAACCCTTTTGGTTACTCAGAGCCTGCTGAAACCTTCCTCTTGCTGAAGACAATTCTTTTCCTGATGTAGGATGTAACCCAATCATCATAGGGTGTTCTTCTGAGGCTCGGGATTATTAGCCAGTGACTGAACTGCCAACTCTCTACTTTGTCACCATTTAAACCATCCCGGGCTAAAGTATTCCTGGTCCTGGATCGTGTGAAGCCTCTTGAGTGTTGGATCTGCACTATCCAAATAAATAAAAGAGTATTCCATCACAAACATGATTCATGCTTTGTAGATGGTGGGCAGGCCTTGAGAGATACAGGAGGTGAGCTAGTTACTCCCAACCTCTAATCTGCTCTTGTATTAAAATGGCTAATCCAGTTTAGTTTCGGAAGAAATATTCCCAGGATGTTGATGTTGGGCAATTCAGTAATTCCGTTAAATGTCAAAGTGCAAAACAAGATACTATTTTACTGGAGGTCGCCACAGTGCATCGCTTATTTGCAGTTTAACGTCCAATCCTGAATGTTGTCCTGCCAGGTCATTTTCTTTTCTATTTATTCATTTATTGGATAAGAGTATCACTGGCTAGGCGAGAGTGAGGACTGCAGATACTGGAGATTAGAGTCAAGATTAGAGTGGTGCTGGAAATACAAAGCAAGTCAGGCAGCATCCAAGAAGCAGGAAAATCAACATTTCGGCAGGAGCCCTTCGTCAGGAATGAGGATGGAAGCCTTGGGGGTGGAGAGACAAATGGGAGGGGGTGGGGCTGGGGAGAAGGAAGCTGGGAGTGCAACAGGTTGATGGAGGAAAGGGTAAAGGTGATAGGTCAGAGAGGAGGGTGGAGCGGGTAGGTGGGAAGGAAGATTGACAGGTGGGACAGGTCATGAGGATGGTGCTGAGCTGGAAGGTTGGAACTGGGGTAAGGTGGGGGGAGGGGAAATGAGAAAACTGGTGAAGTTCACATTGTTGCCCTGGGGTTGAAGTGTTCCGAGGCGGAAGATGAAGCGTTCTTCCTCCAGGCATCGGCTGGTGAGGGAGTGGCAGTGGAGGAGGCCCAAGACCTGCATGTCCTCAGCAGAGTGGGAGAGGGAGTTGAAATGTTGGGCCACAGGGCACTGGGGATGATTGGTGCTGATGTTCCGGAGATATTCCCTGAAGCGCTCTGTGAGAAGGCATCCAGTCTCCCCAATGTAAAGGAGACCACTTCAGGAGCAATGGATACAATAAATGACATCTGTGGAAGTGCAGGTGAAACTTTGATGGATATGGAAGACTCCTTTAGGGCCTTGGATGGAGGTGAGGGGAGAGCTATGGACGCAGGTTTTACAGTTCTACGGTGGCAGGGAAAGGTGCCGGGAGGGGAGGGTGGGTTGTTGGTTAGGGGGGCATGGACCTGACCAGGTAGTCATGAAGAGAACGGTCTTTGTGGAAAGCGGATAGGGGTGGGGAGGGAAATATATCTCTGGTGGTGGGGTCTGTTTGTAGGTGGCGGAAATGTCGGCAGATGATGCGGAGATTAGTGGGGTGGAAGGTGAAGACAAGGGGGGGGGGTTCTGTCCTTGTTGCAGTTGGAGGGGTGAGTTTTGAGGGCAGAGGTATGGGACGTGGATATGATGCAATGGAGGGCATCTTCAACCATGTGGGAGGGGAAATTATGGTCTTTAAAAAAGGAGGCAATCTGGTGTGTTCTGTGGTGGAACTGGTCCTCCTGGGAGCAGATACGACAGAGGTGGAGGATTTGGGAATACAGGATAGTATTTTTGCAAGAGGTAGGGTGGGAGGAGGTGTAATCCAGATAGCTGTCGGAGTCGGTTGGTTTCTAAAAAGTGTCTGTGTTGAGTTGGTTGTTGTTGATGGAGATGGAGAGGTCTAGGAAGAGAAGGGAGGTGTCAGAGATGGTCCATGTGAATTTAATATCGGGGTGGAATGTGTTGGTAAAATTGATGAACAGTTCACCTTCCTCGCGGGAGCACGAGGTGGCGCCAATGCAGTCATCAATGTAGTGGAGGAAAAGGTGGAGAGTGGTGCCGGTGTAACTACGGAAGATGGACTGTTCTACGTAGCTGACAAAGAGACATGCCAGTGTCCATAGCTACCCCTTTTGTCTGTAGAAAATGGGAGGATTTGAAGGAGAAATTGTTGAGGCTGAGGACCAGTTCAGCCAAACGAATGAGAGTGTCTGTGGAAGGGTACTGGTGAGGATGTCGGGAGATGATGAAACGGAGGGCTTAGAACATAGAACATAGAACATAGAACAATACAGCACAGAACAGGCCCTTCGGCCCACGATGTTGTGCCGAACATCTATCCTAGATTAAGCACCTATCCATGTACCTATCCAATTGCCGCTTAAAGGTCGCCAATGATTCTGGCTCTACCACTCCCATGGGCAGCGCATTCCATGCCCCCACCACTCTCTGGGTAAAGGACCCACCCCTGACATCTCCCCTATACCTTCCACCCTTCACCTTAAATTTATGTCCCCTTGTAACACTCTGTTGTACCCGGGGAAAAAGTTTCTGACTGTCTACTCTATATATTCCTCTGATCATCTTATAAACCTTTATCAAGTTACCCCTCATCCTTCGCTGTTCCAACGAGAAAAGGCCGAGAACTCTCAACCTATCCTCGTATGACCTATTCTCCATTCCAGGCAACATCCTGGTAAATCTTCTCTGCACCCTCTCCAAAGCTTCCACATCTTTCCTAAAGTGAGGCGACCAGAACTGCACACAGTACTCCAAATGTGGCCTAACTAAAGTCCTGTACAGCTGCAACATCACTTCACGACTCTTGAATTCAATCCCTCTGCTAATGAACGCTAATACACCATAGGCCTTCTTACAAGCTCTATCCACCTGAGTGGCAACTTTCAAAGATCTATGTACATAGACCCCAAGATCCCTCTGTTCCTCCACCTGACTAAGAACCCTACCGTTAACCCTGTATGCCGCATTCTTATTTGTTCTTCCAAAATGGACAACCTCACACTTGGCAGGGTTGAACTCCATCTGCCACTCCTCAGCCCAGCTCTGCATCATGTCTAAGTCCCTTTGCAGCCGACAACAGCCCTCCTCACTGTCCACAACTCCACCAATCTTCGTACCATCTGCAAATTTACTGACCCACCCTTCGACTCCCTCATCCAAGTCATTAATAAAAATTACAAACAGCAGAGGACCCAGAACTGATCCCTGCGGAACTCCACTTGTAACTGGGCTCCAGGCTGAATATTTACCATCTACCACCACTCTCTGACTTCGACCGGTTAGCCGGTTTTCTATCCAGTTGGCCAAATTTCCCTCTATCCCATGCCTCCTGACTTTCCGCATAAGCCTACCATGGGGAACCTTATCAAATGCCTTACTAAAATCCATGTACACTACATCCACTGCTCTACCCTCATCCACATGCTTGGTCACCTCCTCAAAGAATTCAATAAGACTTGTAAGGCAAGACATACCCCTCACAAATCCGTGCTGGCTGTCCCTAATTAAGCAGTGTCTTTCCAGATACTCATAAATCCTATCCCTCAGTACCCTTTCCATTACTTTGCCTACCACAGAAGTAAGACTAACTGGCCTGTAATTCCCGGGGTTATCCCTATTCCCTTTTTTGAACAGGGGCACAACATTCGCTACTCTCCAGTCCCCTGGTACCACCCCCGTTGACAGTGAAGACGAAAAGATCATTGCCAACGGTACTGCAATTTCCTCTCTTGCTTCCCACATAATCGTAGGATATATCCCGTCAGGCCCGGGGGACTTGTCTATCCTCAAGTTGTTCAAAATGTCCAATACATCTTCCTTCCTAACAAGTATCTCTTCTTGTTGGGCTTGGAGGCTCTGGTCATGGCAGATGGAGGTGTAGACGGACTGGATATCCATGGTGAAGCTGAAGCATTGGGGCTGGGGAAACGGAAGTCTTGCTGGAGGTAGAAAGCGTGGGTAGTGTCCCGAATGTATGTGGGGAGTTCCTGGACTAGGGGGAAATAGGACAGTTTTGAGGTAGGTTTAGATGAGTTCAGTGGGGCAGGAGCACATTGAGACAATGGGTCGGCCAGGGTGGTCAGGCTTGTGGATCTTGGGAAGGAGGTAGAACCGGGCAGTGCAGGGTTCCCAAACTATGAGGTTGGAAGCTGTGGGTGGGAGATCTCCTGCGGTGATGAAGTTGTGTATGGTCTGGGAGATGATGGTTTGGTGATGGGGCGTGAAGTCATAGTTGAGGGGGCAGTAGGAGGAGATGTCTTCGAGTTGGCGCCTGGCTTCAGTAGTATAGAGGTCAGTGCGCCAAACTACCACTGCACCCCCTTTATCAGCTGGTTTGATGGCGAGCAGAGATCGGATTGGAGCAGAGGGATTGGAGGACTATGCATTGTGAGGGTGAGAGATTGGAGTGGGGTGGGGGGGATGGTAGACAGGTTGAGGCAGTTAATGTCCCAACGGAAGTTGGAAATAAAGAGATCGAGGGTAGTATCACTGGCTATTTGTTATTTATTACCCATCCCTAACTGGGCAATTGAGTCAACCACATTGCTGTGGGTCTAAAGTCATATGTGACAGAGCAGAGCAGAGCATAAGGCCAGACGAGGTAAGGATGGCAGTTTCCTTCCCTAAAGGGCATTCGTGAATCAGAAGGATTTTCCCTGACATGGTCGTCATTAGACTTTTAATTCCAGATTTTTATTAGCATTCAAATTCTACCACCTTCTGTGGTCAGGGAAGGGGAAGGATTTGAACCAGGGTCACCAGAACATTACCTGGGTCTCTGGAGTAACAGTCCAGCAATAATAACACAAGGCCATTGTCTTCCCTCTTGCTGCTGGCAAGCAATGATTGAATCAGCCCTTGCAGAATTGTGAGTAGAATTAAACATTGTGCACTCATCAGCAAACATCCCCATTTCTGACTTTTTTAAGGAGGGAAGGTGATGAAGCAATTGAAGATGATCATTCTAATGTGTTTCACATGGGCATAATCAAATACTATTTGACACTGAGCCACATATGTTGACAAAAAGACCAATAGCCAACAGGTCGGCTTTAAGGACTGTCTTAAAGTTGAAATGAGAGGCAGGAAGGTTAGGAGGCTTCGGGAGCAATTTACACAGCTTAAGGCCGAGGCTACTGTATTAATAGTCACCAATATGACTGATTAAAATAGCTGGTGTTCAAAATGAGTGCAGATACCCAGATGGTTTGGACCTGGAGGAGATGACAGAGATAAGAAGTATGTATTGGCTATGGGGAAACCTGAAAGCATGAACGAGAATTTTAAAGTTGAGAGGCTCTCTCGGTGAGCACAGTGGGAAGGAATGAGCAGGACGTGATTTATAATCAGCAGAATTCAGGAAAGCATGAAGATGGAATGTGTGAAATTAGCCAGAGATGCAATGGATTGGTCAACTCCAGACATAACAAAGGGATAGGCATTCAGTGGTAGATAAACTAAGGCAGGGGGTATGATTAGGGAGATGTCAGCAGGCTATCTTAGTGACAGAGGTTGAAGCCAATGACTTTCCCAATATCTATTTGGAGGAAAGTTTTTAGTCATATTGGAGAAGTTAAGAGAAGGGATGGATTGAGAGAATTGGTGTCGGGTAAAAGTTGATATTGTGTTGTGTTTTTGGGTGCTGTCACTGAGGGTCAGTCGGTAGATGAGAGGTTCAAGGGGGTCAAGGATGAAACCTTGGCGGACACCCAAAATCATGAAGTAAGAGCAGTAACAGAGGCCACTTTTGATAGTTCTCTGATTCCAACTGAGACTGGGAATGGGGAAGTGCTGAGGGCGACTGACAGCATTGGGGAATGCTGTGTCTAATTGTAACAGAGCAGAGAGGTTGATAAGGAGCTCAAGGAGAGAAAGATTACCTCTGTGTCATCACAGAATATATCATTTGGGATCTTTTTACCCTGGCAGAGGTGGAATTCTGAGAAAGATGGACATGAATTTGGGAAATGACAAAGCATTCTAGAATTTAATAGAGAGAGGTTGCAAAAGGACAGAAATTTGGAAAGCTGGTTAAGTGTTATTTATTTGAAGAAGGGAATGATGTCGATAGGTTTGAATGAGGGGAAAGTTGAGTACCCAAAGAGAAGGGATATTAACTATTTGGGTTAATGTGGGTATTTGAAAGAGAAGGTGGGTGATTGGTAATTCAGCACAAGCAGGTCAAGGGAGCAGGAAGTGGATTTCAGAGACAGGCTGATCTCAGAGAGGAAACAAGAGCAGCCCACAGAGAAACTGGAGATGGATGGAATCTCAGAAGGTAGGACAGGAGGGAGCTTTATGGAAGTCTGGCCTGTTGGCTAGTGGAGACTGGTGGTATTGATCTCGTTGACAAAGTGTTAATTAATTCTTTGTCTTTCTTTTCTGAGGGCAGGTTAGAGAAATCAAGAGTGAAGACTTCATGAGGATGGATATGATGAACATATGAACAGGCATTCTCTTGGCATTCTAGGATGATCCTGGAAGACTGAAAATGTCCTGGGATCTAACATCCCGAGAGCTGGTCTGACCAAGTCTTACATCTGAGATTGTTACACTTCCTCACAATATGCTGGATTGGGATTTCAAACTTCAGCAGCTACTCAGAGCCAATGTTGCCAATAGTGAGAGAGAGCCAACATTGGCATACTATCTATATCCATAGAACTATCAGTAAAACTCCACACTGGAGAGAGAAAGTGGAGAAACTGGGGAAATGGTTTGACTTTTTACAAGCAGTTGCATGGCAACACCACCACCTGCAGGTCGGAGCCACTCCGCATCCTGATTCAGAACCAAACCACTGTTCCTTCAGTATCACTGGATCCAAATCTTGGAATTCCCTCCTTAGCAGCACTGTGGATGGACTGCATCGATTTAAGGAGGCAGTTCACTATCCCCTTTACCTAGACAGTTAGGGATGGGCAATACTGGCCAAGTGAGAGATGTGCCACAGACTCTGACTGAATTTTAAAAAAAACACCCTCCCTAAGTATTTTTTTTTCGTGCAACACCACTACAGGCAGAGGAATGATCCATATTACACCCCTTGCTACACCTCCCCCACCATCCCCAACCAACGATACAGCCATTCTGAAGTAGCTGTGAGAATGATTCAGTGGACAACGGTTCTCCAGTGTAACAGGGAGATACCAGTTACTGCTTAATGATGTTTACTATCCCCATTCTTAAAATAATTTCCTGTACCCATTCACTAACATGATGCATGTTAGTGTAATGGCTATCTACCTTAATTGGGAATTCAAAACCTCAGACTAACAATATAGAGAATTTGAATTTAAATATTGAAAAGTTGAGAATTTGAATTCAAATTAAAACAATTCAGATTAAATACAAATCTGGAATGAATAAAGCTGAGATGAGGAAAACAAAGCTGTTTGCTTATCATTAACATCCATCTGGTTCTATCAATAGCCTTTAGAAGGGAACCTTCATCCTTACTGTAGTATCAAGGTAATGGTCTTAAAGGGTTAATTCTGAAAAGTGCCTAAGCACCACCATCTATGCTGATCAAAGAAGAATACTGTGGAAAATGCTGGAGAAACTCAGCAGGTCTGACAGCATCTGTAGAGACATAAACAGAGTTAACATTCAACTGGTATCACTCTTCTTCAGAGCTAAAACAGACTGGAATGTTTTTAACATACTTTTGAGAGAGGCTGGGGAGGGATGAAGGGAACAGATGGTGTAGAGGCCCAGTGTGAAAGGCAAAGGGATTGTTAATTGCGGTGTAAGTTAAAGTGTGGGAGAGAAAAGTGACAAGACACAAACAGGACAAGGTGTGCGTGGGAGGTGGATGGTGAATAGGAAATGTAAGAAAAGTGGAGAACAATCATCGTGTGGCCAGTCTCTGAAGTTGCACAATTTAATGTCTGATCTCGGAGACTGTAAAGTGCTCAACCAGAAAACCAAGTGCTGTTCCTTGAGCTTGTGAGGTGTTTCAATGGAATACTGTAGCAGGCCAGAAATGTCAACACGAGGGCAAGGTAGATTATAGAAATGGCAAATAACTGGGAGGTCAGGGTCATTCCTACAGGCAGAGCAGAGAGGTTCAAGAAAGTGGTTATCCAGTCCATGTTTGGCGTGGCCTCATCATTATACAGGGAACTGCATTGTGAACAGTGAATACAGGAGACTAGACTGAAAGAATATAAGTGCTTGAGCCAAAAGGTGTGTTTGAGATGTTGGACAGTGAGGAGGGTGGAGGTGAATGGGCAAGTGTTCCACCTTCGGTCATTGTATGGGAAGGTGCCACAGAGGAATGGTGAGATGTTGGGAGTGATGGAGCAGTGGACAAGGGTGTCACGGAAGAACTAATCCCTGTGGAATTCTGAGAGTGGAAGGGAGGGGAAGATCTGTTTGATGGTGGTGTGCTGCTGGTGGTGGGGAAATTGGCAGAAGATGATCTTTTGAATGTGGACAATAGTGGGGTGGAAATTGAGGCCAAGGGAAGCCTACCTTTGTTGTGATAAGGAGGGAAGGGATGAGGGCAGAAGAGCAGGAGATGAGTTGGACATAATAGAGGGCCCTATTAACCACAGTGAAGCAGAGTCCTTAATTGAGGGGAAAGGAGGTCATGCCAGAGGCAGTCAAGTGGAAGTTGACATCATCAGAACAGATACAATGGAGATGGAGAAACTGGGAGAATGGAATGAAATGGAATGGAATCCTGACAGGGAACAGGATGTGAGGATATGTAATTGAGGTAACTGTTGGAGTCAGTGGACGTGCAATGGATATTAATGGGTAGGTTATCCTCAGAAATGGAAATAACGAAGTCTAGAAAGGGAAGAGAAGAGTCAGAGATGGATCAGATAAAGGTGAGAGAAGGATAGAAACTTGACACAAAACAGATTAATTTGTCCAATTCCAGACAAGAGCAGGATGCAGCATCAAAGACATCGTGGATGTATCAGAGAAAGAATTGTGGGTGGGTCAGGAGTAGGACTGTAGTGAAGAATGTTCCACAAATAGAAAGGTATAACTGGGACCCATGTGGGTACCCATGGCCACATCTTGGACTTGGAGAAAAAGAGAGGAGTTAAAGGAGTTGTTCAAAGTGAGGACGAGCCCAGGAGGTGAACAATGCGGTTGTGGTGGATGGAAACCCTTCAGGCCCCTTTACAAGGAAGAAGCGGAGATTCCTGAGTCACAAAGTGTCAGAAGAATCATTCATGCACGTGGAAAAATACTGAGCAAGGGGAGAATAGCTGATTCAAATTAGGAAGAAAGGAAGACGTTCCGTGGGGCAGGAACAGGCTGAAATGTTGGGTCTGCCTAGGCAGTGCTGTTTGTGGATTTTGGGAAGGAGGTATTAGTGAGCTGTGTGTGTGGTTGGGGGACTATGAGGTGGGAAGCTGTGAAGGAAGGGGAGTTCTCCAGAGGAGATGATGTCAGTGTCAGTCCTGGGAACTACAGCTAGATGTTTAGTAGTGGGGTCATGATCCAGGGGAAGATAGGTACAAGCATCTGAGAATTGATGCCCAGCCTCTGTCAGATAGAGGACAGAATGACAGCCTTTATCAGCAGGGTTAATAACAAGATCAGGGTGAATCTGAAGGAAACAGAATGCAGCAAATCCAGAGGGCGAGATATTGAAGTGGGGGAAGGAAACGAAGAAATTAAGGCGACCATGTTACATTGGCAGTTCTTAATGAAGAAACTGAGTACACGGAAAAGGCCAGAGAGAGGGGGCCAGTTGTTGGGGGAGTATTGAAGACAGGTGAAATGGTCTATACAGCACAGAGAAGAATCTTACCCAGAGAGGTGAGCATGGAAGCAAAGATGATGGAAAAAGAGTTCAGTGTCATGTCATGTCTGAAATTTATTGAGGTAGGGGCAATAAGAGCCTTTGCTGAGCATCGGTGATGGCAAGGTCAGAAAGTCTGGTAAATACACAGCAAGGAGTAGGATTAGATGAAGGGATGGCACAGTGATGATGTCATGTGGACTTGTGAGGACAACTGCTCACAATCTTGAAGGAATAAAGTTTAACATCCAGATCCTTCACATGGTCTTGAGAAGAAAGTTGAACATTTAAATGTACCCCATAAGTAGTTGCTTATTGCTCGGTGCACGACCCTCTTTTGTTTCAGCAGTAAGTGGCTTCCCTCCACCATTCTCGACACACAGACCTGAGAGATCCTGACTCTTCAGCCTGAGCGTACAACAGGGTAGACAGCAGGCACTGAATGTGTCTGCCTTCTGGCTGGCCTTCTGGAGCCTTAGAGTCACTTATGACACAGAAGGACCCCATTTAGCCCTGAGTTTATGTCAGCTCCATGCAGACCAGTCCAGGCTGCCCCACTCCTTTCTCAATCCTAGTAACCTTATTGTTTTATTTCCTGCCGATTTCCCTCAAAGTTATTTTTGTAATCATTGATTGTTTCCACTTCTATCATCCTCATGGGTCATGAATTCCAGATCCTTAGCAGTCTCTGTGTAAAAATGTTCTTCATATTTCCCCTGCATCTGGATCCCAATAGTTAAATTTGTATCTTAGTCCCTGTACTGTCAGTTAATGGAGTGGGTTCTCCATATCTACCTTATCCAAACATATGAGCCAATGGGCAGAGGAGTGGCAGATGGAATTTAATGAGGATAAATGTGAGGTGCTGTATTTTAGAAAGGCAAATCAGGACAGGACTTACACACCCAATGGTAAGGTCCTGCGGAGTGTTGCTGAACAAAGCGACCTTGGACTGCAGGTTCATAGTTCCTTGAAAGTAGAGCCCTAGATGGATAGGATAGTAAAGAAGGTGTTTGGTATGCTTTCATTCATTGGTCAGAGCATTGAGCATAGGAATTCGGAGATCAGTTGGAGCTGTACAGGACATTGGCTAGGCTACTTTTGGAATATTGTGTGCAACTTTGGTCTTCCTCCTATACGAAGGATGGTGTGAAACTTGCAACAGTTCAGAAAGATTTACAAGTTTGTTGTCAGTGTTGGAGAGTTTGAGCAACAGGGAAAGGCTGGACAGGCTGGGGCTGTTTTTCCTGGAGCATGGGAGGCTAAGGGGTGACCTTATAGAGGTTTATAGAATCATGAGGGGCATGGATAGGATAAATAGATAATGTTTTTTTCCTGGGTTTGGGGAGTCCAGAACTAGAGGGCATAAGTTTAGGGTGAGAGGGGAAAGATTTAAAACAGACCTAAAGGGGAAAGTTTTCATACAGAGGGTAGAATGAGCTGCCAGACAAAGTGGTGGAGACTGGAACAATTACAACATTTTAAAGGTATCTGGATGGTTATATGAATAGGAAGGCTTTAGAAGGATATGGGCCAAGTGCTGGCAAATGGGACTAGGTTAATTTAGGATATCTTGTCAGCATGGACGAGTTGGACCGAAGGGTCTGTTTTCATGCTGTACATCTCTGACAGTATATCTGAATCCTGCACACCTCTATCAAATCTCCCTGAATCTCCTTTCTCCAGGGAGAACAACTCCAGCCTTTCCAATGTAACTTTGTCACTAAAACCTCCGTCCACATTGTCTAAGAAATTACACAGTGGTTGAAGATGAAGGGCCATCCCCAATTTGCTAGAGCGACTAGAGATGGGGAGTAAATGCAAGCAATCCCCATGTCTATAGAATGAGCTTTTAAAATTCATTAGAGTTGGCAGTGAGTTGCAGTTTTATGAAATTGTTTCTTCATATTGATGATCCATGATTTATTGGGAGTGGGGATTCTTAATGAGTGTGATGGGGGATGTTTGTGTTCAAATGCTGTTTCTCAGCTTACATAGAAAAGCTTCAAAGGTGGACCATAAGAATCAGAAAAGGGTCAGAGGTGTGGGAGAGGCAAACAGAAATAAGTATTCCAGGATCTGCAACTGTTTCGGTTCAGACATTAATCATTTCCCTGCTTTGTAACCTTGAAGATTCTCTGTGATATTCCCAGGAGCTGTGACAACAAAATAATTATGCACTGAAAGGACTGAGATTAACAAATCTATAAACAGCACAGATACCAGGGCTCAGCAAGAGGATTCACCTAAAGCAGAAGGTGAGTTTTAAATGAATTGTGAGACCTTTAGAGCTGATAGGATTAAACCAGCAAGTAATTCATTGGATGCATTTCTCAAATCTCATTCGAATATAAAAAGACATTTTAATGAAATGTGCTCTCACCTGCTGGCTGTAAGCACATGGTGAGGAAGAAAGAGCAGGAGAAATGATTGACTTATTGAGTTATTCACAGTGAGAGCCAGCTGCTTTATGTCCAGTAGGTATTCTCGCAAACAGCATCTCTCTCTGGTGCTTTCCCTGACTCGGCATCTGTGGGATATTTCTTTTCTCTGAATGTGACTAATGAGTATAAAAAGTCAAAGTGATTCTCCTGGATTTAGGCAGATAGGAATCGATAGATGAGTAAAAAGAAAGGCAAATACGATCAAATGAAGAATAGGCAGTCATTCAATTGTCTGACTCAGCTAGCCCCTTCAATTATGGGTGGTACGGTGGCCCAGTGATTAGAACTGTTGCCTCACAGTGCCAGAGACCGCGGTTTGATTTCACCCTTGGGCAACAGTCAGTGTAGACTTTGCACATTCTCACTGTGTTTCTGCCTGGTACTCCAGTTTCCTCCTAAAGATGTGCAGGTTATCTGGATTGGCCATTGTAAATTGCCCCATAATGTTCAGGGATGTGCAGGTTAGGTGGGTTAGCTAATATAGGGTAGGGGTATAGAATATAGAACATAGAAAAGTACAGCACAGAACAGGCCTTTTGGCCCATGACGTTGTGCCCAAGTCTAATCCTAATGTAGAATATAATAACTTAACCTATGCACTCTCAACTCACTGTTATCCATGTGCACATCCAGCAATCACTTAAATGTCCCCAATGACTCTGCTTGCACCACCACAGCTGGCCACACTTTCCATGCATTCACAACTCTCTGCGTAAAGAACCTACCTCTGATGTCTCCTTTATACCTTCCTCTTAACATCTTCAAACTATGACTCCTCGTACCAGCCAATCCTGCCTTGGGGAAAAGTCTCTGGCTATTGATTTTTATCTATTACACTCATTATCTTGTATACCTTGATCAGGTCTCCTCTCTTCCTCCTCTCCAGAGACAAAAGTCCAAGTTTATTCAACCTTTCTTCATAAGGCAAACCCTCCAGTCCAGGCAGCATTCTGGTAAACCGGGTATGGGTGGGATACTCTTCGGAGGGCCAATGTGGATCAGTGAGCCAAATGGCTTGTTTCCACACTTTAGAGATTCTAGGGATCATGATGTGTAGCCTAGCTTTGTTATATTTAATCTTGGTTTCAGATCTCTGAATGCCTTTACCAAATAAAAACTCTCTGAGGACCCAAATTCAAATCCCACTACAGCAGCTGGTGGAATGTAAACATTCAATTAATAAAATCAGGACTCGAAAGCTAGCCTCAGTATTAGTGATAATATCATCATTTGATGTAAAAACCCATTTTGTTCATCTAATGGAAGGACTTTCTACTGTCCTTATTGTAAATATATGGCTTACTATTAAATAGATGGCTAGCTGCGAGTCTGGATCTCCTCGGCGTTCGGAGATCACGTGATGCTCCATTGCGTGCGCAGAAGGGGATCACGTTATGCTCTGTTGCGTGGGCGGGAGGTCACGTGGTCTGCCATTTCGCATCCCGGAAGAGTGCGGGGAGATCACGTGGTCTGCCGTTTTGTGCCCCGGAAGTGTGCGAGTCTGCCGTTTCGCTCCCGAAAGGAGGCTGCGTGGTGCTCCTTTTCAGGGACAAAGGAAGGTCACGTGGGATCGGACATCCGGGAATGCGAGGAGGCGGGGATTGGAGTCAGATCAACAGCCAATTAGAAGACAATCCCACCTGAGTGATTGCATGACGTTTTGTATTATATGAAAGACTGGGTCAGGGGCAGGAATACGTCTTTTTTCCTTGTGAACTGATTTACTTAGTAGTTTGTCAGGGACAGAAAGGTTTAGACCCAGAGCTCTGTATACTTTATCCACTTATTGCTAGAATAAAACTAAAAGTGTAAGATAGAATATTTTCTCCTATTGCTTTATTTAAAGAGCACGCCGGACTGGGCACAGACATAGAAGAAAATAAGTTGGTAGATTGAGCCTAAGTCCAACATTATCCAGTCTGGCCTATACAGCACCACAGATCCACAACAATGTGACTAATTGGGAACTGCCCCCTGAAATGGCCATAACAAACCACTCAGTTCAAGGGCTATTAGGAATGGCTAATAAATGTCCTTCTCGGTGACACACACATCTCATTAAGGAATAAGCAAAAGAATCACTATTACTGAGGTAACATTAATTATTCCTACACCTGGAGAGAATTCCAAGGGAGTCCAACCTGCTAGTTCTGTTTCCAGTTCCAACTCCGTTTTGATTTAGCTCCCTCCCTCTCTCCTCACCTTTTGATGGTTTGTACTGGCCTTAACCGGCTTTAACATAAATTATTCAATTGGAAACACAGGCGATTAACTGGTGGTGGTTAATAGGTGGAAAAATTACCGTGGTGATTTGGTGACAGAGGAGAAAGCCATTCGGTTGTGTGTAAGAGCATTTCTGGGCATTAAAAAAATCTTACATGAGATGGGAGGAAGGGGGTCTTTCCAAGATGTAATGATGCCCATTTCAATCAGACAGCCAGTAGTGTGAACTCTTAAAAAGCAGTGGGACATATCTATAGCTGTATATACATGGCAACTATTCCTCACTCAATATCCACGTTGCATTAATTTTCAGTACAATTTTGTATGAAGCAACGTTACATGAGTCAGATTTTCCCAGAGGAATGAATAGATCAATTGGAGTTAGGATCCTCAGGAAATTCTTCTTGGATCTCCAGCAAGTCACTCCACAAACCTTAGCAAGTCTCTTGCCTCCCCAGTCTGGGTTTCCTGGAGACAGTGGATTGAAGATTCTCTTGGACATTTGAGAAAATGCAGCAAAGTGAAAACAAAGAACAAAGAAAATTATAACATAGGAACAGGCCCTTCGGCCATCCAAGCCTGCACTGATCCAAATCCTCAATATAAACGTGTCACTTATTTTCTAAGGATCTGCTATCCCTTTGCTCCCTGCCCATACATGTATCTGCCTAGACACATCTTAAGCGACGCTAATATTCCTGTGCCTACCACCTCCACTGGCAACACATTCTAGGCAGCCACAACCCTCTGCGTGAAGAACTTTCCACGTATATCTCCTGTAGACTTTTCCCCTTTCACTTTGAACCTAGTAATTGAATCCTCCACTTTGGGAAGAAAGTTTCTTACTAGCCACCCTGTCGACATCTCTCATGATTTTGTAGGCCTCAATCAGATCTCCCCTCAACCTCCTTCTTTCAAATGAAAATAATCCTACTCTACTCAACCTCTCCTCATAATGAGCACCCTCCATATCAGGCAACATCCTGGTGAACCTCCTCTGCACCCTTTCCAAAGCATCCACATCTTTTTGGCATTGTGGCGACCAGAACTGTATGCAGTATTCAGAATATGTCCAAGCCAAAGTCTTACACAACTGTAACATGACCTGCCAACTCTTGTACTCAAAACCCCGTCCAATGAAGGAAAGCTGTTTGCCTTCTTGACCACTCTACTGATCTGCTTTGCCACTTTCAGGGAACAATGGACCTGAACACCCAGGTATCTTTGGACATCAATTTTCCCAGGACTTTTCTATTAACTCTATAGTTCACTCTTGAATTCCAAAATGCATCACCTCACATTTATCTGGATTGAACTCCATCTGTCATTGCTATGCCCAACTCTCCAATCTATCTGTATTCTGCTGCATTGTCTGACAGTCCCCTTCACTGTCTGCTACTCCACCAATCTTAGTGTCATCTGTAAACTTGCTAATGAGGCAACCTACACCTTCCTCCAAGGAAAGAAACAGAGTGTGAGATAATGAGTGAACAGAGCAGATAGTGGAGCAGTGATGCGGCTGCAGAGGGACTCAAGAGTGACAATATTGAAAACAGTTTAACATTCAAGGCATATATCTTTTTTGTTGGACTAAAGAAAAAGAACTGCTGCACAGATCAAGGTTCGAGGGTGATTACAAATTTGTGTACTTTTCTCAGTTCAGTGTTGCCCAATTTTCAGAGTGAAGTCACATTGTCTTTTAGGAGAAAGTGACGACTGCAGATGCTGGAGATCAGAGCTGAAAATGTGTTGCTGGAAAAGTGCAGTAGGTCAGGCAGCATCCAAAGAGCAGGAGAATCGACGTTTCAGGGATAAGCCCTTCTTCAGGAATGAGGAAAATGTGTGCTGGACACACTTTCCTCATTCCTGAAGAAGGGCTTAAGCCCGAAACATCGATTCTCCTGCTCTTTGGATGCTGCCTGACCTGCTGCGCTTTTCCAGCAAAACATTTTCAGCTCACATTGTCTTTTATTCAGGTAACCTCAGGATACTGCTGTAGTGCTTCTTAGAGAATGGAACCAGATAACCATTGTGAGGGAATGTATATTTCCTAATTGGTTCTGTGTATTTTTGGGGAAGTAGCCAAGGATCACAACAATAAGCATAAATGTATAGTGTGCCGGGGTGAAGGTGCTGTGCCTGCTCAACCCTGGATCGTCTTTGAGTGTTGCTTGGAGATGGTGCAAGGAAAGTGACAACAGGACCTGTACAGTTGGTGTGAAAATTGTTTGATACTCTAAGTTCTTGTCCATTTAAGTTAACCCATGAGAAAGCAGTGGCACTCATTAACCTTATGCAGACGTGGAGCCCAAGGACAATGAAGTATAATTAAGGAGTTGTTTTCTCCATTAAACTATAGTGACTGACTGCTCAGGAAGCTGTGGGTTGGGGCAAGAAAAGCCCGTGAGCAGTTGTTATTTGCTCAGGTTAACTGGAATCATTCTGATGATTGGATTCTGGTGTCCAGCCTTGTAAACCCAATTGAATGCAATCTCAGAAGAAGAGATTGAGCAACTGTGAAGTGACACAATGTGAGCTTGAATCCTACTGCCTGAGAATTCATTGCAGGCAGAAGAAGCAAGAGAACTTAGTTTGAGTTGTGGTTGGAGGGAATTCAGAAGTTAAATCCTCCAAAAAAACGGAGTTGAAATCACTCAGGAAGAAGATAGAGGTAAAAGACTTTTCAACTTTCACGAATCACTAGTGGCTGAGTGCCCTGAGAAAATGTGTGGGACCTGTTTCAGTTATATCTCCCATTTAATCTACAGCTTGTAATGTGTTTGACCAAAATCTCCTTCTCATTTGGGCATGACTGATTGCTCCAGTACTTATTGTCCACCCCAATTACTTTTGAACCAAACTTGCAAGGTTATTTCAGAGGGCAGGTAAGAGTCTACCATCTTGCTGTGGGTCTGGAGTCACCGCAGACCAAATCAGATCAGATCATGATGGTGGATTGCTTTCCCTAAAGGACATATGAACCAGATGGGGTTTGTGGTAACCAACAGTAATTACATGTTTATAATTAGATTAGATTTTAATTCTGCATTTAAAACTGAATTTAAATCTCACCAGCTGCCATTGTAGGATTTGAGTTCATGTCCCTAGAACAATAGTTAGGAGCTCTAAATTACCAGTCTAGTGATATTTCCATTTTACCATCATCTCCCTGAATTCATGTGTATTCCATGTTAGTGCTTGATATTACATTAATGATTGTTTGCCTTGTTTACTCTTATAAAATAAAGTATTTTTTTGGAAGTGTTTGATTTTATTCCCTCAGGAAATACCTGCAATTTCAACTTTTGTCCAAAGTACAGCAAGTATTGCTGGTTCCTAAATGGAAAGGAAGAGTACCCTCTACACACACTCAGTCTTGTTTCAGATACAGCACTCTCACTTATTAGTCAGCACCATCTGTGTTTGGATCCCACTCCAGTCACTCCAAACTTAAACTGACAGTTAAAAACAGTACTGAGAGAGTGCAGCAGTGTTGTAGTTGTTGTATTTATGATAAAGGATTAAACTCACATTTTGCCTGCTCTCTTGGATGGGTGTAAAATATTTTACTATTGATGCACTGCTTATACTTGGGTATAATTGGAAAGTATGATCAAGTGTGTGAATGATATACTGATAGTGAAATTACACATTATATCAATATCAATGCTTCTTGTTGACTTATTTCTTCATGAGGTATGTGTATTACTGGATGTTAGATTGGTCACATAAGTCTTCCTTTTTAAACTCCAAACTCCTATCAATTAGAGCCAAACTTCCAATAACACCACGGGATGCTTTGTATCCACTTGTTAGGGCAGGCAGGACCTCGGTCAGAGGATACCTCAGTACTGCAGTCAAATGTTGGCCTTGATTATTTGCTGAAAATGTGTTGCTGGAAAAGCGCAGCAGGTCAGGCAGCGTCCAAGGAGCAGGAGAATCGACGTTTCGGGTATGAGCCCTTCATCAGGACTTGATTATTTGCTCAGATTTACAATTTGGACTCATCCTGAATGAGGGTTAACAACCCTACCAACTTAGCCATGATTAACATTGAAATGAGGAGAAAGTGAGGACTGCAGATGCTGGAGTTCAGAGGTGAAAATGTGTTGCTGGAAAAGCGCAGTAGTTCAGGCAGCATCTAAGAAGCAGGAGAATCGACGTTTCGGGCATAAGCCCTTCCTCATTCCTGAAGAGGGGCTCATGCCCAAAATGTTGATTCTCCTGCTCCTTGGATGCTGCCTGACCAGCTGTGCTTTTCCAGCAACACATTTTCAGCTCTTAACATTGAAATAATACAATCTTCTGCAACTTCAACACACATCTTGGTGTGTAGTGGACAATATCCAAGTTTACAGATGATGCTAAACTGTGAGGAGGACTGTGTGAAACTCCAAAGGACATTGAGAAGTTAAGTTTGCTATACAAGATGATGAAATATCAAAGAAATATTCATTAATCTGCATTTTACCACGCATTGCTGTAGCCTATCATTATATGTAGAGTGGAAGCATGCTTGGAGTGTGGGTGTTTTGCATAAGAGGTAATGGAGGAATAGGAAAAGGGTAAATTTTGTAAATTTCATCCCATTACGTGTGGGATGCATGGAAATATTGATTTAAATAATGCTGCAAATCTCATGTATGTCATGATTTTTAACTGTATACAGTGAAAGTCAAACCAGAACAATCAAACAGTGGACAGGGTTTTGTGTGAACAACTCAATTCTGGCAGTCTTGTGAATGTGCAAACGAAAACCGTGGGAGCTCAGATCCAGGCTTCATGTTGAACAGCCAGTCAGATAGTCCAGTGACAACCCAGTGACAGCCTTAACATAGAGGTACTAACAGAGACAGAATTGTCTGAACACTAGAAACTGAACCATATGTAGCATCAGGTTTCTGAGGCACAGATCAAAATAGGAGTAAAGCAGTTCATTCAGCCCATCAAGCATGCTCGACCATTCAATTAATTATGGTTGACTTGATTGTGTCTTTGAGGATCAAAATCAGTCTAAACTTTGCCTTGGATATATTTAATAACTTACCACCACTCATATAAGAATAGGCTAGTTGAGATGCGATTGTGGCTGTTATCTGATAATCCTCAACTCCACTTTCCTGCCTTTTCTCCATTACCCTTGATTTCCTTACTGATTAGAAGTCTCTCTATCTCAGATTTCAACGTGGTTCATCAGCCAGCCTTGAGAGCCCTCTGTTATAATGAATTCCATAGATCCATTCCCCTCTGAAAGAAGAGATTTCCTCTCATCTCTGTCTGAAATAAGCAACCTTTTCCTCTGAGGTAGTGCCTCCACTTCATGAGAGGAAACGACCTTGCAGCATCTAGCCTGTCAATCCACTGAGAATCTGCTCCATTCAACACGTTTCTGTGGTCTGTGAAGCTCTGTTTGTCTTAGTTAAACTGTTTCAAAAGAAAATAAACATCTGCATCACCTTGTCTCTCTTCCCTGCTCTCTGCTTCATTGTTCTAGCTCTCCAGCATCTCTCTCTTCCTGCTGTTGGGATGGATTGGAGTCCTTGCAGAGTGAGTTATTGTCATTAGCACATTAGTGTGACCCAATCAACTGGACTGTTCTGTCCCTTGAATTGTATTCATTCAGCTTTCAGATTGTCTGCTTGCCTCCTTAACAGGTTGAAACTGAAAGATCAATCATAAAATTAAATGACAGGCTTCCCAAAGTAACTGTGGAAGCTTTTGAACAAATAATGGTTTTGATTGTAATGTTTTGATAGACATATTGATGGTGAAATTAGGCACAAGAAGTATGTTAAACGCGGGATACCTCATTGCTTTGACATTTTACAGCTGCCCAATATTCATTTCCATTAATTCTCATGGATACAAGTTTAGGATATATTTGAGAAGCTGACAGCGATTTAACTCTGTCTGCCTGCACCCCAGAGCCTTTACAAATCCTGGAGAGAAATGGGAACATTAAAGACTATCATACGTTCAATCTCTCCTCCAGTGCTCTTTCACATTTCTCCTCATTGGATCGTTAAGTTTGAAAGTCCAAGCCACAGTGATTACAGAGAGTTACAACTAAAAACCGGTATCATACTCCAAGCTGTTTTCCACAGATTATGAACTAACAAGGTTGCCACAGGCATCACTTTCTGGGCTTCAGTCCATTTGAGTGACAGGTACAAACTGGGCAGGGTTTGCCTTCCAGGACAGTGCACCATTATTATAAGCAGGTCTTCTGTAAAGGTCAGCTGCCAAGGTCTGCGCTGTCCTAGTTTCGAGAGCTGACAGCGGTTGATAATTAGATACGGTTGGCTCTGAGCATAGGAAAAAATTGCAAATCTTTCCAATATTAAATTCACCTAAAACTGGAGGCAGATTTTAAGCATCTGCAGCTGCTCTTTGACATTTCTGGATAGCTCAGTAGATCTGTGAATCCGTTCATATCCTTCATTCTTGAGATCATTTCAAACACGTTGCTGAGAGCTGCACTGTCAGAACTGTCATCTTTTGGATGAGCCTAGTATGCCGTTTGTCTCTGTTTTGAAAAACAGCCTCTATCTTGCAGGGGCAAATATTTATTCCTTGAATACAGAAAGATATTATCATATTGCTGTATTGTAAGAGCTTGCTGAGCATAAATTGGCTGTTGTGTTTCCCACAAGTTTCCTGCATTCTGCCAAAAATTACAGGATATTTGGTGAATTTCTGCATTACATCTTGTAGTTTCTGCAAACTGATGTTAGTAGGAGAACATGAGGAATGCAGATGCTGGAGATCAAAGTGTGGAACTGAAAAAGCACAGCAGGTCAGGCAACATCCGAGGACCAGGAAAATTAATGTTTTGGGCATATGCCCTTCATCAGGAATATTGTTTGTGACTACTGACACTCAGTAGCAGTAGTGTACACTAACAACAAGATGCATGGTTGAAATTCACCAAAGAAAGTAATCAAGGCCACACCATTGAATGTATACAAGAAGGAGTTCAATAATGGTGGGCAGGGTGGCTCAGTGGCTCCATGGTTAGCACTGTTGTCTCACAGCGCAGTAACCTCAGTTCAATTCCAGCCTCAGGCAACTACCTATGTAGGGTTCGCACATTCTCCCTATGTCTCTGTGGGTTTTTTCCGGGTGTTCTGGTTTCCTCCCATGATCCAAAAATGTGTACTTTAGGTGGATTGGCCATGATAAATATCCCCATAATGTCCAGGGATGTGCAGGTTAGGTAGCTTGGCCATGGTAAATATCCCTGTAGTGTCCACAGATGTGTAGGTTAGGTGGATTAGTCAAGGGATGTGCAGGGTTACAGGGGTGAGGTGAGTCTGGATGGAATGGTTTTCAGAGAGTTGGTGTGGACTTGTTAGGCTAAATGGCCTGCTTCCACACTATCAGAATTCTATGACAGTTCTTATGTCTGAAGCAATCAAAGTCTGTGGAGAGAAAATATGAACAGGACACTGATTTAAGTGATCAGCCCTTATTATATTGAAGACAGAGCAGGCTGAAGGAGCTGACTGACCTACTTCTGCTCCTACCCTCAATATTTCTATAAAAGTATTGAAAGGAGAAAGGCCTTAGGCATCTGAAATTGTCCCTAAGAGTCCATAGATGTGATACAGTAATGTAAAATACGTGATAACTAGTCAATAGCACATTTAACCTTGTTGCTGTCATATACCCCATACACAGAGCCACAAACTTCAACACGATCTGTAAACTACTCTTTGAAGAGATTGGCAGCTTACTCTTAAAGGAGATTAATCTTTGCTTCAGAACAGGAGAAAATAAGAGATGATTAAGTTAATAGTGCTGTTCTTCTGATTATTACTGAACTAAGGTCCTATCTGCTTGTTGAGCTGATTTTTGAACAGCCAGCAGTGGTTTGGAAATAATCTGGAATTATTACAGAGCCTTGGACAATGTTCATCCCCATAAAACAGGCTAATTTATCAATGTCTAATCACAGTGGTCTCTTTGTTATGTACAAGATGACTCAACTTCAACCAAATTAATTTTGCATGTAAAGGAGCAAACTGTGGAAAATACAGGCATTCTCTTGATGTCAAATATTCCCTGAAATTAGCAAAGAAAGGCAGTTCACTCACTAACTACCCTCCTGTGGCTTCTTGTTGTGCTGAAAACAAAGCAGCTCTCCAAAAAACTTGCAAAACCTACATCCCAATTAGCAAAGCTAAGAGCAATCAAGTTTTTGTTTTCTGTGCAATTAAGAGCTGCTCTCACCTCCCACAAAGATGTTGTGTGGCTAACTACTCTTGTAACAATTGAATGGAACAGCTGGATCCTGAGTGATTAGTTCTTGTGTCTCTATCAGAGATAGGAAAGAGAGAAAGGCACAATTCTAAAATGAATTTTACTTTGT